>NC_036453.1:1833452-2444603 GCF_002775205.1 Xiphophorus maculatus | reverse complement strand
AACTAAGCATGTGTGACATGAAGCATTTAGAGTGATGGAATAGTTTCCCTATTAGTTGTTTAATAGGATTTATTATTTATGGTCCTGTTAAGTATAGTATTAGTGTTTGTTGTAAAATGTGTTTAACAGTTAATTTATTTTTTTTACAGTACCATTGCAGAGATCCCCTAGCTTCCCGCGAAGCGATCCAACAAAGCATGCATGAGGCTTTCCAGCTGAGCCTCGAAGCGCTAGAAAAAAAGGCCAGGCAGCTGAAGGCTTCGGAAAAGAGGGTGCAGCATCTCCTCAATGAAGTTGAGCATGCCAACAAGAAATTGGTTGCTGCCCAACAAAAAATTGAAATATTGGAGGGCTGCACAGCATTTTATGTTGATGGTAGGTATATTTATAGTATATCATGCTGATTATAGGTTTTATTTTTGTTTTATATTTTAATCTTAATTAACATATGATATAATGGTATATCATGAGGTATTTGTAGTGTATACAGAAATTATTTTTTGTTTCTTCGATGTTTTATTTTTTTTTTTGTTTTTACAAATCCATTGAGAATAAAAGGAAAGATTCACTTTTGATAAAAGAAATGTAAAAAACTGTTAACTATCAAACTGAAAAATGAGCTTCACAAATAATGACATTCACTCATTTAGATGTTAAATAATGATTGTATTAATATTTAGCCCCGTCTAGTGAGCATCTACTGGCTATCCCTTCATATTTGATCCTGGCAGAGATTTTAAGCAGAAAATGTTGGTGTAAGTGAGCATAGAGTTTTGCAGGAGCTTGAGAAGCAAGGTTTGAGTCCAAACACTACAAGTTTTAAGACGAAAGGACATCAAGTCCTGCTCCACGTTCCTCCCACAGTCATGTTAATTGGGTTTTTATAAAATTTTACTTTGGTATGTGTGTGCAAAAAGCAGACAGGTCGCAGGTGTATCCTGTCTGATATTCTTTTTTTATGCTAAAATCTTTCAGAAAAAAACTGATGCAACGACCCAGACACAGGACGAGGAGGAAGAAGTCTCAGAGATGAGTTGCATTGCTGAAGATTAATTTTTTTTTCTTTAAGTTCAGTGTTTTTGTATGTTTTTTTTCAAAATGGTTCTATTAAAATGGTTTTACTTTCTGAATGGATTCATTTTACATTTTTGTAACATGATAAAACAAGATAACCCTTCTAGGGTAAAATGTAGTTTAATGTGAAGTTGAGTTAAAGTTTTAGGGAAGGTCCAAGTGGACCTTCCCTAAAACTAAAGTGGACCTATTAACAGACTAAAAGTAAGTTTGGTATAAATGTTGATGTCACACAACTGTGTTATGGTTTTGACAGAGCTTAGATGGAAGGGAAGATTTTATTTATTTTGTTGGTTTCTATTTTTATGAGCAACATGGATGGTGGTTAAAGTATGGTATGGACAACCCAAAGAACCAACACCAGAACCGGTTGATTAAGGAGCTGAAGGAGGGAGAGACAGGGAGCAGCAACATCTGCAGCAGGTGGGATAGTGAGAAGTGAGACGCAAAGGATACTTTGAAGATGACTTGTACACACACTGGCCAGTGCAACAAAGATTCTGGAAAAATGGAGTATTTCTAATTTATTTCTATTTCCTTCTAATTTAATCTTTATTAAATTAGATAAATTTATTAGTTGAAATAACTAATAAAATGGAGTGATCAGAATTAATTTAGTAAAATATAAACGCTGTGTTTTTTTCTACAAGTAAATAGTCACATCAAAAAGTTAGAAATGTCTAGTTTCTTACAGCATAGTTAAACAAAGTTAGAGATGTTATCTTTACTGCTTTTTTTCCCCCAATTCCAAATATATTGGGGTGTGTGACAGACTGTGTGAATGACAGGCATTAACTTATAATACTTTTTATAACAATGTTTTATGAACTTTGGTACATTTACTTGTATTAGATACACCACATTCAATTTTGGGGATGGTGTGACTTATTGCAGCAACTAGTCAAAATTTGTTTTAAGATATCTCCAAATGAATTAGCGATATTTTTAATTAGATGGCTTATCCATTTAAGATATCTTAAAATAATTACGTTCAGATATGTTAAATTATGATAATAGATATGTGTCCCGTTAAATAACAGATGAAGTGACATCATTTGAGATATTTGAGAGTAACTTTCACTTGTCAAAATGTAATGTAAGATGTCATAAATAAACAAGTTCCAAAGTAATGGATTTGGATGGATGGTTAGGAAATGGATTAAAATGTATGGCTTAGAGGACAAGGAAATAGCTCATTTTAATCCAATTAGCGTTATTCCTCCATGGTTAATACCAGAGGTTAATGTAGATTTGAAAATTAATACAATGAAAAATGATTGGAATTTAAATGAAATAGGGATCAAGACTGATATTTATTTAAGAAATACATATAACAATTATCTTAAAATTTATACAGATGGATCTAAGAATCTAAAACGATATGTGGGAATAGGAATATATATATCAGAGTTTAAAAAATGTATTTCTAAAAGAATATCAGATCATTTGTCGGTTTTTACAGCAGAAATGGTGGCAGTTATATTAAGCTTGCAATGGGTTGAGGAGGTCCGACCAGACAGGGTGGTGGTGTGCACAGATTCCAAAGCAGTAGTAGAAAGTATTAAGGGAGAAGGAAACGATAGAAAAGATTTTATATTAGAAATTCATCATATTTTATTTAGATTATATAGGGGTGGCATTGATGTTTGGTTTTGTTGGGTGCCAGCACATGAAGGAGTAAAAGGCAATGAAAAGGCAGATAAATTAGCTAAAAGGGCTTTAGAGGGGGAAATAACAATTTCAATTCCTTTTGGAAAAGGGGAAGGGAAATCACTTATTAAAAGTAAAGAAATGGAGAAATGGCAAAAAATGTGGAATGAAGATAAGAAAGGAAGAAGATTATATGAAGTACAAAAGTCAGTTCGAACTCGAAGCATTAATGAAAGAAACAGAAGAGAAGAAATAATAATTAGTAGATTAAGAGTAGATCATACCTACTTAAATGACATGCTTTATACAATAGGGAGGAAAAATAATGATAAATGTGAGAGATGTGGAGAGAAAGAAAATGTAGAACACATATTGATGAAATGTAAGTCAAATGAACTCGAAAGGGAAGAATTAAAGAGAATAGTTAGAAATATAGGGCATGAATGGAATCTTAAAGGTATATTAGGAAATGAAGGAAACATAACAGATATTCACAAATTAAGGAAAGCATTGTTTATTTATCTTAAGAATACAAAATTAAAAAATAGAATTTAATAGATGTGAAGTAATGTTTCTACACACTCATGTACAGTAGGTGGCGGTATGCACCTTAAAGTTGCTTGTGATCCGCCATAATAGAAAAGAAGAAGAAGAAGAAGAAGAATCTGATTGGTTGGTAAACCTCTCTAGCCTTCTGCACGCTGATTTTTGAATTAGTCTTTTACAGACCCCGATTTAGTGAAGTTCTCAGTGAGAGTTTCATAAAATCCTCGCCAGTTTCAAACAGGAGTCTTTCTGATTGCTTTGAAGCTTTTTCCGTCGAGGTAAGATTTTGCATATTTTAATAAAGATGTGATGAATGTCAGTTTGTTAAAATACAGCGCTGTACATAATATAAACTATTGCATGCACTTCAGTAATATCCGCTACTGATGTTAATAAATATAAGCCTAGAACCGTTGCTAATCGTCGGTTACGTGGGGCTTGAGCAAAGTTGTTGACTTGTCAAGATCTGTGTCGGCAGCGCGCTGCAGCCAAAGAGGCGCGTTAAAATGTCAAGTTTCTAATTTTAATCAAGAGTTAAGTATTTTTTATATATATAAATAGCTTTTTTCCCTCATTCTGAATCGTTTCTGTACTCTCTGTGGGGCCTGTAGTGCTTCATAGAGATTCAGGCTGTCTCTCCGTCCTCGTGCTGTTAGCACGTAGCTCGTGCTCGTAGCTCGTGCTCGTAGCTCGTGCTCGTACCTCGTGCTCGTAGCTATCGTGCAGTGTTCAGGCTGTTAACTGCTATGTTTTACGGCTGTTTGATTTTTACAAAATGTCTAAATTAAAAGAAGACGGACAGTATATAGTTGTGTTTAATGTTATTTTCCTCAATTAGAAAAAGGCACACCTAAAAGACAACAGCTGCTTATTCACTTATAATCACAGATTTCATTGGTGCTTATACAGTGAACCCGCTAGTGATGTGTCGGTCGCGAACGATCCGGCTCTAAGAGCCGGCTCTTTGAAGTGAACGATTGGAACCGGCTCCACAATGGGAGCCGTTTTAGGATCCTATTTGGGAGCCGGGTTTTTTTCTACAGTATATCGCTGTCTCTCCGCCTCCCTGTCATTGTGCTTGTGCTCTGCAAGTGCCAGAGCCGATCGTTCCCCCCCCCCCCTCCGTCTTTGTGTTTTTTTTTTGTCCTGCCGTGCCTGGCTGTGTCACAGTTCATTGTGTACTGCGTCCTGATTTGCTAAACAATCTCCGCGCTTCTTCTCTACCTGTGCGCCAATAACGTTACAGTATTTAAATATACGTAATACAGCTTGGCAAATTATTATGAATGTTTTAGCCCAGAAGAAAAAAAAGAGCGACAACTATTGATAAGTATGTTCTTCTATCGAAAAAACACACCTGCACCACAGACTTCAGAAGAAAAAGACACTAGAGAGCGGATTCAACTCGCAGCGTCACAGTCAGAGGCACAGTGAAATACGCGAGTCACAATTTGTACTACTGTACTTTGTATTGATGATTAAAATTATTATTTTACTGTAGTTATTTTTAAGAAAGCGTTATATTTGTTGTAAAATGGGCCTGAAAACAGGTTTTGTTTGTTGGTTTCAATGTAGGGTCTTTAATTATGCTAAATAATAATTTATAAAAAATAAAGGTAACTACTCCACGGATTTCGCATATCATGGGTTCTTTTCACAATGCAACAACTGTGAAAAACGATGGTTCACTGTATATATGTATATATATATATATATATATATATAACACATTTTATTTGTAAAGTGCCTTTTAGCAACAAGGCATTTGAAAGTGTTTTGCATCATTAAAACACAAAATTGCAATGTAATAGTACACACAGTCAACACATTACATTTTGCACATCAGATTACTGATTAATATTTTATGATTAAGCCTGGTCGCAGGTTTTAGTTATAATTACTGAAGCTGTGCATTGAGTCTTGATTGTATGTATGTATATATATAACTGTTTAATATTTATATTGTTGTAATTATCTATATTCATAGTACTGAATTATTTCATGTCAAAATGTAGATGCCTCGAGGAAAGTCCCATCGTCGATCGGAAGCTGCAAAAAGGAGAGTAGAGGCAGTCCGGCTCGAACGAGTTGGGATACCCAAGGCCTCCAGCGACTTTGAACCACGTCAGTATTAAATTTAATTACATTTCTTTAAATTTTATGTCATATTTCTATGTCAAATGAAATATCCAGAGTGCATAGTGCATATTTCTTTAAATAATTTGTATTTCTTTTGGATTTTTGTTATTTTTTAGAGCGTGGCACAGGCGTGCGGCACGCTGTGCGAAAATGGCCAGTTAGTGAAGTGACTAATCACTGTCACAAGCTGGTCGTTCCAGAGGGATTGCCCAATAAGAAAGTAAGTAAAATGAGCAATGATTTCAAATAGAATATGTAGGCATAAATCTTATCTTGCTGTGTTTTTTCTATTTTAGTTTGTTCTTCTGATTGGTGTGTCCCACTTGCGCTCTTTTGTGGACGGCATTGTTGAGATGGCAAGTGGCTGCTTGCAGTTTGGATTTATTTCGACTCCCGGTGCTGACGCAGCTGACCTGCGTCTCGAGGTGTTGAATGCCGTCGTACCTCGAGAGCCTGACGCTGTCTGCATCATGGCTCCATCAAACAACCTTACGGCCAGTCGTCACCCAGAAGAAGCCGGACAGGAATTTGAGCGGTACCTATTGGCTGTCTGTTCTCGTTGGCCTAAGGTAATAACAATGGTTGATTTAAAGTGGTTCTTCATGCTGGTTCACAGAGTGCTGCCCTGCATGTTTTAGGTATTTGCCTTCAGAGACACATCTAAAGCATGCAGAACAATGGTCACTGAGGACTGGGATGGAGAAACACATAAATATCAATTTCTTAATAGGTTCATGGGCAATATAAATGTCTAAATATGTTATTTTTGTAGGTTTTTTGTACCGGCTTCGTCCCCCGCCTGACTGAGTCCAGAGAGAAGCAGGAGTGGTTCCAGCAGGAATTCCACCGCAGGTCTGCAAAGCTAGGTACGTATTAAAATATTTCTCATTATGTTCTTTTTTGGTGAATGTTTGAAAATTTCTTTTCATTTTATCATGATGTTTTTAGGGATTCGGTACTATCCAATCGCTGACAACTTTCCTCTGGGCCGTCGCCATCTGTGGTGTCCTGATGGCGTGAGTAAATGTTAATTTTAAACACAGTGAGGAAAAATTTTGAATTTATATGAAATATTAATTTATCTCTAATGATTACTGTTAATATGTGCAGATCCACTTGAGCGATGACCACGGGATGCATATCCTCAAAGAACTGATTTGGATGTTTTCCTATCAGTTCCTGGAGTTGTCAGCACCAAAGCCACTGGTGCAAAGTCCGGCAACTCCTCCTTACAAACCGAGGTTTGCGCCCCGTGTGGTGGTTAAGGGACAGGAACGTTCTCGTCCTTCTTCTCCTCTCCCTACCGAATGGACGCTCGTGAGATCCGGCAGGAAGGTATGAGTTTTTTATTTTGCTTGCAGTGGAAGAAAGATGTTTGTTTAACTATTGCTAGTCATCCCAAAAATCTTATATGTCATCTACCTTTGCAGAGGAACCTCTCGGGAGAATCCGACTGTTTGTCTGATTCACCCAAGAAAAGAGTGGTTCATCACCAGGTGCGTGAAGCTTGCAGCTCTGTATAAGATGTAATTTTCAATGTCACTGGTATCTTAATAATTAATATGTTGGTCTTATAGCGGGACGACACTCCTGTGGCTTTATCGGAGTGTGCCATCCCGTCCAATCCTGTCCGTTTCTCACCCGCTATCTTGGTGGCCATGGAAACAGTCTCTCCATCGGCCGTTCCAGATGTTCGCACAGGCACCGAGGTAATTAGCAGAATGCTGCAACTATTAACAGTGTCATTATTTGCTTTTATATATAACATGAATCTGCAATGTTGTTTGCGATATTACAGACAAAGCCTGTGGAACATCAAAAAAAACCAGCTGTCTCAAAGTCTAGGCGCACGAGACAGAAAGTTTGTAAAAGCATAACCTAATTAATTATTTTTAGTTCAGATGATTTTATGTTATTTAACTGTTCTTTTCTTCGTTTCTCCTTTAGGTTTCTCCTGTATCTTGTGTAACTCCTGCTACTAACACTGTAAGTGTTTTGCACATTAAAGTTAAAAGTGTAATGAATGTTGAACAGTGTCAAGTGTTTTATTGAAAACATTTGACATTGTATCTTTGTTGATCTTGTGCAAAATCAGCTTATTGTTATGTTTTTGTGTCATTTATTTGTAGGTTGTGCTTAAGTTGCCCAGGTTGCTGGTGTCTGATGCTCGTCCTGCTTGTCCTCGTGACTCTCCTGCTTCGGGACCTGCCTGTCGCTTGGAGGTTCCTTCTGGCCAGGGGGTAATGTCTCCTTCAGTGTGTATTAATAAAAAATGTTGTCTGAGTGTTGTTCCTTTCATTCTACAATTTTCATAACAGAAATCAGATTTTCTCTTCCAAATTATTGTCATTGGCTTATGTAATAAATCTGTTGTGCATAAAAAGGAATCAATTTGCAGTCAGGAGAGATTGAAACGTTAAATGTAGATATTTTTCAAGGTCTCCCTTCTGAAGCTGCTATGCCCAACCCCAGATAAGCGGAAGAGGATGGATGGATGTCTTTTTCAGGGACATATTGGACTAAAAGTAACAATTGAGGCTCAAGCAATTAATTAGATTGCTCACAATGAATCAATTTCTGAAGTAATTAACTAATTTAGTAATCATGAACTGGACTATTTTGGGTCAAAAAAGGCCATTTGCTATAAAGTCAAAAGATTTAAAAGAGTAATTTAGGAGAAATTGTATTGAAAACATTTTTTCCATTTAAAATTAAACAATAATTTCTCTGTAAGCTTTGTAATATACTTTATAATAACGTTTTGGGAAGAGAATGGGACTGTGTGATTTACTACAGCAGAGTTAGACTGAGGGCAATTTCACGTTTCCTGTAACATTTGTAGGTAACCATTAGACTGCGCTAAAACCCATCCATATTATTGTGGAATTTCACTACTATAGTCTTAAATAATTTCTTATTTGACAATGTGGATATTTTCTTTTTTTAATTTGATTGAAATAATTGTTAGTTGCAATTATGCTAATGATAGTATATTTAAGGAAAAGTCATTACCAAATGAGGATGTACAAATGTCATGGTTTTCATATTTTCACTCTAGACGACTGAGGACGTGGCCGACTTCCAGCGCACGCAAACATCACCCAAAGGTCAGGCTGTTAACCCCGTTCCTTGCAGGTGTTCAACGGGGCTGCCACCGTCTCTTGTTGCAGGGACATTTTTTGGTAGTAATCACTATAGCTCTGATACCATGATGTCATGTAGTGTTGTAGCAGCAATAAAACACCACATTTCTCCCGTCTGTACCTGGAAGACGTCAAATGTAGATGAAGTCGGTGTAGAAGGTCGGAAGTTGGCGGAATATGTTGCTCGAGAGAGACCAAACAGAGGTCCAAAGCCGGAGTTGTGCGAGCTGGTTGAAGATCTGACTATTTTTGGTCGAAAGTGGAAAGTAGTAACTGGAAACATTGTGTTTGGGACATTTGGTTTTGAGCAGGAAGAGGAACTGTATGAAATATTAAATAAGTACTTGTTGAGAGATGGAATGTGTATCTTTAGTCTTCATGGTGCAACTAGCTTGATAATCCAGCATGGACTCTACTTTGTCGTCGTGGACTTTGGAACACGGAATTCACAGGGGTTGGCATCTCAGTCCGGTACGTCGGTAGTCGTGTTTAACACGTGTTTAAATGATTTAATGATTCACCTTCTTAACCTCAGGGAATCATTAAATGCGATCGAGTACGGAATCTCTGCTATTTCTGTACAAGAGATGTACAGTAATGTGGAGACATGTGCAGCAGTTACTGCTGACAGACAGGCTACAGATGCATGCCAAAGTGCAAGTAGCCATGTCGCATCACTCAGTGGATCGTTTCATCAGGGTGATGTTCAGTTTAAATATGCCGGGGTTCAGTGTACAGCCATAAGTGCTGTTGCTTTAACAAAGCACACACTGGACAGCGTTTTTTCGTGGAATGCTGACATATTGGATGATGTAGTTGTTTTGGGTGATCAGCTATATACATTTTTGCGTGACAAAAATTTAATCAGTGGTGGAAGTCAGCTTCTCTCTGTTCCAGACTTGCCTAAAAAGATGCATGTTGATGGGCAAAGTTTTGAGTATGCTTATGGGGACTATGTTGCTGGAGCTATTGATACACTGGATCCAGAGCTTCTTGAATCAGGTGTGCACACTAGTCTTTGGGATGGACTCAGTAAGATGTGTGCAAAATATGAAACCAGCTTTATTACAATAAGTGGCAGTACTTGTGCCCTTATTAGTTCTAATGGACGTTATGCTGTTGTGGACTCTCATGCACGTAACACCGACGGCATGGTACATTCAAATGGAAAGAGTGTTGTCCTTTACTTCAACACTCTTGATGATGTTTTTGTGTACATTGAAAGGTTTTCTGGTCAACTGAATGTCACTCCCAAATTATTTGAGATCAGTGGAGTTGATATTGTTCAGACGGGCTCAAGTAAAATTGCATCTGAACATGCAGCTGCTGTTCCAGGGAGCAGTGCTGTTTTTGATCACACCTTTACAAGTGTTGATATGCAGGACGATTCTTGTGGAGAACATTCATCCCAACTTGACATGTCAGACATGGATGATGATGTAGTTGTTACTGGTGTCCAAAGTAAGGTATTGTATTTTAACCCTGTCTCTGAAGAGATTGCGCGGTCACTGTGTGGAAAGTTGAATGTGGAGTATCAACGGGCAAATTCTGTATCTTCTGTGGTCGGGGAACTGGGTGTGCCTTGTCTGACAGAAAAAATTGTTGGAGATGGAAACTGTTTTTTCAGAGCACTTAGTCAAGCCATCAGTGGCACCCAGAAAAATCATCGCAAAATTAGGCTTGCTGTTGTAAACCACTTACATAGGAATTCTCACATGTATGATAGTATTTTAAGAAGTGAGTATTCCTCCATATCACAATACGTTGCCGTTTCAAGGATGCAATATGTTGGCAGTTGGGCCACTGAAGTAGAGATCCAAGCTGCAAGTGATTATTTTGGTGTTAATATTTTCACATTTTGCGATGATAAATGGCTTGAATACAATTCTTTGAGTAGTTTGTCCAATCATGCTCTTTATTTGCAAAATATTAGCGGTAATCATTATGAGACGGTTACTTGTGTGAAACAGCCTCGGTCACAAACATGTTATGGTTATTGCATGAATAGCGATCTTTCTGGGGAATATAAAACTCGGCAAGTTACAGCAGAACTAAATATTGCGCGTATAAAGAAAGTAAAAACAGAGACTTCCGTCGAAGACGAGTGCGTGGGTATTTTACAAGATAACCAAAATACTTCGCTATTTACTCCCATCTCTGAAGTTACTGCTAAAACTCTGTGTAAGAATTTAAAAATAGATTTTGAAGAACATAATTTTCAAAAAGTAATATTGCGTGGGCCTTTGGGACATGTGTGTAAGACTAAAAATATTATAAATGACGGTAACAGTTTTTTCAGAGCTGTAGCCTATGCACTTACTGGTTCTGAGAAAAATCACCGTAAAATTAGACTCGCTGTTATTTCACACATGACCAAAAATACGAAAGAATGCGGAACATTTTTGGAAAAAGATTTTACTTCTGTGACAGAATATGTTAACCAGTCACAGATGAAATACGTCGGTCACTGTGCTACGGAAATTGAGTTTAAATCTGCCGCCAATATGTTAGGACTGGATATATATGTATTTAACGGCACACAGTGGACCAAATATAATTCAAATAGTCATTTGACCAATGAAGCAATATATTTGCAGAACTGTGATGAGCATTTTGACGTTGTTATTTGTGCAAAGCAAGGTGATAAAGACTTTTGCTTTGGACTTTGTGAAGAAAATGTTTCGTTAAAGAAACAACACATTCGTACAAGATCTCCACAAGTTCAGAAAAATGCAGAGCAAACTGTTTTAAGCGGTAAAGCAAATGACAGTTTTTCTACGTATTTAAGACAAAAAAAGAATCAGAGAAAAACCATAAAATATAGAACTCAAATGGAATATAGGCAAAAATTTAAATCTAATAAAAGAAATGCATATGAGCAAAATTTGCTTTACAAGGAACAAAAAAAACATTGGAGGAGAAATAAGTATCGTGAAGATGAGACTTATCAAAAAAAGGTTAGGCAAATCAGCATGACTAAATATAAGGAAGACAAATGTCATTGTGAAAAACTTAAGCAAATTAGCTTTATTAAATATCATAAAGACAAAACTGATCGTGAAAAACGTAAGCAAATGAGCATTTTTAAATATCATAAAGACAAATCACACCGAGAAAAACTTAAGCAAATGAGCATTTTTAAATATCATAAAGACAAATCACACCGAGAAAAACTTAAGCAAATGAGCATTATTAAATATCAAGAAAACAAATTTCACAGAGAAAAAGTTAAAGACTTAAGTAGAAAGAAATACCTTGATCCACAACATAAGATCCACAAAATATCAAATGTAGAGCTAAAAAGACGGGAGATTAAAATAAAGTCAAAAGAGTTTGATTTTGTTGTTGCGCAATTTCTAGACAAAGTAAAAGAGGGACCCAATTTTGTATGTTGTGTGTGCTTTCGGTTGTTATTCAAACATCAGGTGTTAAATTGTTGCAAAGATTCCTACAGGAAAACAAAAGAAATGTCTTTAATCGCAGATAAATGTATAAGTAATGATTATATACATATATGTAACAATGTGTGCATTTCACCATGCAATCTCAAAACCTGTCGAAATAAGTTGTATATCTGTTACTGTTGTCATCACAAAATTAGCAAAGGTCAAATGCCCCCAGAAAGTTCATGCAATAATTTGACTGTTGATGACATCCCACCTCAGTTGGCATGCTTGAATACTTTGGAGCAACATTTAATAGCTTTACATATACCGTTTATGAAAATGTTGGCTTTGCCCAAAGGTGGGCAAAATGGAGTGCATGGTCCTGTTACTTGCGTCCCTGCGAATGTTGCTGAAACCTGCAGTATTCTACCGCGTAGTAATATGGAAGGGTCTTTGTTACCTGTTAAGTTGAAGCGAAAATTGACATACAAAGGTCATTATGATTATCAGTATGTTGACTCAATGCATGTCCAGGAAGCTCTTTGGTACTTGAAACATTGTAACTTTCATTATAAAAATGTAGAGTTCAATGAATCTTGGATCAATGAGTTTTGTCAGGAAGATAATAATTCTGTTTTAAACAATACTAGTGTTAATGAAGAAAATGAGGACATGTCCATAGATGAAAATGATGATGACCTTTTACATGACAGACAGCAACACTGCATGTTCCAGGACACTTGTCTTATGCCGGTAGATATAGGACAAGAAGCGTTGGATCTTTATGTTGACAATGTGTTGAATGTTGCACCGGGGGAAAATAATAACCCTATAAAACTGCTTTCTGATTGTACTAACGAAGCAAAATGTTTCCCTGTGTTGTTCCCATCGGGTTTTAACACATACCATGAAAAGCGGCAGTATCGTTTGACTTTAAGTCGTTATTTTAATAACAGACTTCTTCATGCTGATGGTAGATTTGCACGTAATGTGGAATATATTTTCTTTGCACAGTACATGTCAGAACTGGAGCAGGTTGTCTCTAAAGTTTCAATAGCTTTACGTAAAGGTACAAGTCATACACCTCAAAATATGAGTGAGGTTTTAAGGGATGAACAGTCCATAAGTAAGTTGTTGGAGTTTGATGATGGCTATCGTTTCTTGAAACCTATTCGAGGCACACCAGCTTTCTGGCAGACGGCTCAACGCGACTTGCTAGCTTGTGTTAGAATGTTGGGGAAGCCCACATGGTTTGCTTCTTTTTCGTCTGCAGATATGAGATGGACTAATCTGCTTTATAGCATCTTAAAGCAGGAAGGGCGAACGCAGACTTTGGAGCAGTTGCAATGGGCAGAGAAGTGTGAATTGTTGCGTCGAAACCCTGTTACTGCTGCTAGAATGTTTGATTTTAGATGGCATGTTTTTGTAAGAGAAGTCCTCATGTCTCCTGCTCATCCGATTGGAAAAATTGAAGACTACTATTATCGTGTAGAATTTCAGCAGCGTGGCTCTCCTCATTTCCATTGCCTTTTTTGGATTTCTGGTGCTCCAATTTTGGACAAGAACACAGATGAAGAGGTTATAGCATTTATTGATAAGTATGTGACATGTGAAATTCCATCCGAAGAAGATGCATTGTCTGAAGTAGTTACATCTGTACAACAGCATTCAAAACGACATTCAAAAACTTGTAAAAAGAAAAAAACTGTGTGTCGTTTTAATTTCCCTAGGCCTGTGTCGTGTCGCACATTTATATGTCGTGGTGAAAAATATCAAGATCCGGTCAAGACTTGTAAATGCAATTTGGATAAAACTGATGGTAGTGCAGATTGTGAATGTCTTGATAAGAATAAGAGGCATCCGGAACAAATGGACAGTGATGTAGCAAGCAATATTTTAACAAAGATAAAGAATGCCATTTCAGGTGACAACTGTCCATATAATACTGTGGAAGAAATGTTTGAAGGCTTGTGCATGAATCAAGATATATTTGAAACGGCATATAAACGATTTAGTAGGAATACACATGTGGTTTTGAAAAGGCAAATTAATGAAATCTGGATTAATCAATATAGTAGACCGCTGTTAAAAGCTTGGGATGCAAATATTGATATCCAGTATTGTGTTGATGCATATGCATGTTGTGTTTATATTGTATCTTATATGTCAAAAAGTGAACGTGAAATTGGTCTTCTTCTAGGAAATGCACAAAGAGAAGCAGCGAAAGAAGGTAATGTTAGTGCTAAAGAGGCTTTAAAGAGACTTGGTAGTGTCTATTTGCATAATCGTGATGTTTCTGCTCAGGAAGCAGTGTATAGACTCACCAACATGCATTTAAAGGAGTGTTCTCGGAAAGTTGTTTTTATTCCAACTGGGGATAATATTGTGAAAATGAGTTTACCCATTTCTGTTTTGAAACAAAAAGCTACATTACAGGATCTTACTCCAGAAGACATGTGGATGACTGGTATAGTTGACCGCTATAAGAACAGGCCGAATGATGATGTGTTTCCTGATATGTGCCTGGCTAAGTTTGCTTCAGAGTATCGCGTTTTGTCCAAAAATGAGAAGTGTAGAAATCCAGTAAAATTGAATAAGGATTTTGGATTTGTTGTGAAAAGAACTCGGACAAAACCAGCAGTTGTTCGTTATGCGCGTTTCTCTGAAACAAAAGAGCCAGAAAGGTTTTATCAAAGCATAATGCAGCTATTTCTGCCTTATCGCTTTGATAGTGAACTGAAACCTGCACATTGTGAAACTTTTGGTGACTTTTATCAAACTGGTGTGATTAGTTTTGTTGATGGAACAAGGCATTCAGTAAAGTCTGTTGTAGATTTAAATAGGAGTGAATTTGAAGTGGAATCTGATCATTTTGAGGCTGTGGACAATGTTACCGGTGATGTAATGCTGGAAGATGCATGGGCTGAATTGTGTCCTGAGGTTGAATTGGAACGCTTGGAATGTGTGGAATTACAAAGAGAAAGACAAATAGAAAACAGTGACCAGGAACAAATCCCTGATTTAAGTTTACAGTGTAAAGAATTTTCAGTATTTGAGAAAAGAAAAATTACTAGAACTGAAGGCCTTGCATTAATTAGATCTTTGAATGAAAAACAGTTCTCTGTTTTTTATCAAATCAGGCAGTGGTGTCTAGCCAAAGTTAATGGAAAAAATCCTGAATCACTGCATATTTTTATTACAGGTGGTGCTGGCACAGGAAAAAGTCATTTAATCAAGGCAATTGAATATGAATCCAAACGGTTATTGTCCACTGTGTGTCAGTCTCCTGACAACACATGCGTGTTACTGACAGCTCCCACCGGCATTGCCGCATATAATTTAGAAGCAACAACAATCCACACCACATTTTCTATTGGAAAGGATGTACGCCTACCGTATACTCCTTTGAGTGAAGAGAAATTAAATTCGTTGCGTGTCAAATATTGTGATCTCCAGCTTCTTATTATAGATGAAATATCGATGGTTGATCACAATCTCTTATCGTATGTTCATGGTCGATTGCGTCAGATAAAACAAACCGTAAAATCATATGGGAATATTAGTATAATTGTAGTCGGTGATATGTACCAGCTTCCACCTGTGAAAGGCAAACCACTTTATTCTGATGGTGTTGCCACAAATATATGGTCAGATTTATTTAAAATTGTAGAGTTAACTGAAATAGTTAGACAAAAAGATGCTGTGTTTTCTCAACTGCTAAACAGGATGAGAACTCGCTCCAAAGGCACAGCAATATTGGCTGATGATTTACAGATTTTAAAACGTTGTGAAACAGGTGAGGTTAGCTCAGCCTTGCACATATTCGCAACCAATAAACAAGTAAATGAGCACAATATTCATCGATTATATGAGACTTGTCCTGAATTTGTTAGCATTGGGGCACAGGACTATGTCAATGATAAAAAAACAGGAAAATTGAGGTTGTTGGAAGGAAATCATGCGAAAGCTTCAAATACTTGCTTATCGGAAGTCTTGTTATTGGGTAAAGGAGCGCGTGTTATGTTGTGTAAAAATGTGGACGTTAGCGACGGTTTGGTTAATGGTGTTTGTGGTACTGTTACAGAAATATTAATACCAGAAAAGGACAAGTTTCCTAACGTGGTATATGTTAAATTTGATAATGAATGTGTAGGCATGCAGAAGAGGAAGAGCTGCCACTATGCATCATCAGATTTGGCTGGATCTACACCCATTGGACCTGAGGAAGAGAGAGCCACTGTTAAAGGTGGCATGCGGCGACAATTTCCACTCAAGTTGGCATGGGCATGTACAGTACACAAAGTTCAAGGACTAACTGTTGACGAAGCTGTTGTTTCTTTTAGTAAAATATTTGCACCGGGACAAGCTTATGTGGCTATAAGTCGTGTAAGAAGTGTTTTAGGATTGACGATTCAAGATTTTAATGAAAAAAAGATATATTGTAAGGATGAGATTTTGGTTGCACTTCAGAGTATGACACCTCTTTTAAGTGGATCAATTCAATTGGATCGATTTAACACATCTGTTTTTACTGTATTCCTAATGAATGTGCAAAGTTTGAATCGGCATGTAAAAGATTTATCCTGTTATACAGAACATTGGAAACCAAAATGCATAGCCATAACAGAAACATGGGTGTCTTCAACCCACACGGATACAGTAAAGATAGATGGTTACAGCTTTACTAACCGTCCACGATGTTTTTCATATACTAACAGGCATCCGGAACTGATTGCGTTGCAAGACCAACAACATGGTGGTGTTGGCATCTATTGTGCAGATGATGTAGAATTTGAAATCCTACAGCAACCAGAGCTGAATTTGGAGTGTTTAGTGTATCTGTTTTGTAGTTTTAACATGGTGCTTGGGGTAATTTACCGACCGCCACTATACCCTCTGTCACTATTTAAAAATAATTTAGGTCAGTTACTTGATTGGCTTGAGAAACAAAGTGACACTATTGCACTAATTGGAGATTTCAATGACGATATTTTGAAGTCATCAACTATCACAAAATTTGTTTGTGATAAAGGATACCTCCAAATGGTTGTAGAAGCAACCACTGAAAAAGATACTTTGATAGATCATGTTTATGTTAAATCAAAGACATATAAAGTGGAGGCAGTAGTTGTGCCTACATATTTTAGTGATCATGAGGGTATAATGTGTGGTTTTACCTTGTAATCATTTTAGTAATCATGAGGGTGTAATGTGTGGTTTTAAGCTGTTGCAATCATGTGACATTATGAACATTAAAAAAAGGTTTTGCTTTCTTCATCAAAATTAATTGAAATCTTTAAGACATGAATTAATTTTTTTTATAAAATATGAATAAAATCACTTTATAGTGTGAACATTAGTATTCCAATTTACTCAAAAGTATCTTAGCAGCTGTTATTTCAGCTTTATGTGAAAAGTTAACAAAACCTTTTTAGTTGTTTATAGTTCTTTGATATTTAGTTATGTATTTAGGGGTTTCGTTTCTTGCATTAAGACAGCTTTTATGAAAGTTTGATAGTTAAATTGGTGGATACACACCCAAAAGTAATAATGTAAAAGTTACACTTTAGCAATTGGAATATTATTTATTTGTATTCATATTATCTAGTTTCCCTTTGGGATCAAAAAAGCATTTTTGAATTTGAATAATGATTAAAATGTATGTTGTTAAATCTTTGAAGCTGTTCTTAATGCAGGTTTTGCTTTACCTAGTCGCATAGCACAAAAAAAAGCAAAGGCAGTCGTTTTGGAACTCCACATTGTGGACGAGGTTCAAGTCCTTGGACTGCCCTATTGATTGTGCTGGCAATTGAAGGTAAAGGTTTAAAAGCATTAAACCTCCTTTAGTGGGAACATTGTAAAGTTACTATGATTATGAACTGAATCTATGCATAGCAGTATTATGATTCTTGTGTGATGCATGAGCTCAGAAAAAGGCTTTTTACAGCTCTGAGCATTAAGTGCTGGGCTACGGGTTTTGCTTTTCTCTGTCTTTGTGTTCCTCTCCTTTGCAGGTGTTGCTGATCCGTTGATTTGGAGCACAGAGTATTTGAACCTGGCTCTCTCCACCTTCTGGGTCGCCTTCGGCATCCACTCTGCCTTCTTGATGCTTGTGGGGTTTTGTTGCCAGGCCTCAGCTCCTCTACTTTTGCACATTTGAGTTTTGTCTTTGTTTTTGCACTTCAACTGTTCCATATGCACTCATACAAGACATCCAAGCATTAGCATTACATCACTGATACTGACATCCAATTGTTGTTTTTGTTAATAAATATTCCTTTTTATGCACTTTTACCGCTGCATGGTCTCCTGTTTTCTTATGACTTTGAGCCAGTCGTAACATACAGAAAGTGCTGTGAAATTGCATTTATATTTCTCACTGTAATGTAGTAGTTTTAACATGAATTGATTGAAAAAACATTTGTGCAAGATTTTTTTTATGTAAAATCATACAAAGTTTCAATGTAGTGTCCAATTCTGGATTTAGTCAGTCATGTTTAACCTGCTAAATAGTGTTGAATTTCAATTAGAGTTGAAATTAGTTTTATTTCAACACTAATTATTATTAGTGTTGAAATCACTTATGAGATAGGTGAAGTGTAAATAATCATAATTAAAACAATAGTTTGTATGACGTGGGTTTTCTTGTAGAAGCCTGAAACATGCAGAAAAGCGCCAGTCATGATTGCATTACACAGGCGAGCTCTGTCATTTGTAGGGCAATGCTGTGCTCTGGTGTCGAATTACTGATAGTGTCCTTATTTCAGTAATTCGACTCCAGAGGGCAGCATTGCCCTGCCCTACAAAATGACAGACATGCACTATTTAATGTGAAATTAAACAGACAATCTCTCTCAATAGTTCTGAGGGGGCGGCGCTTAGATGACGTTATAATATGGTGACAGGATTTTCAGGCCATCCCTCCAGGATCACTCATGACAAGTTTGATGCAACTCTAGTCTCCAGAGGCGCAGCCTGCTCGCCACCGCAGAAGCTCTGCCGCAGTTTCCAGCACCACCGCCCGCCAGCCACCGCAGTAGCTGTCGCATATTTTCCCCGCCCGTCCACCGGGCGACACACATGAATGCATTCGGCGGTGCTCCCCGACGACTGTCAAAAAATTTGGTGCAGATCGGTCGATGCAGGGAGGAGATAAAGCCGAGTTATTAACTTAGGGGTCGCAGTGGAGTCAAATTAAATCTCAAACCCGTTGGGCTCTTTAGAGGTGAACAAAGGTCATACATATCCAGTTTGGCGCCAATCGGATGATCTATGCCTGAATTAGAGCCAAACGTATGAATATGGCGAGGGACTGATATTCGCCATTTGGCCACGCCCACACGGTTCAGCCAGCAGCGAGCATTGACAGAGTTTATCATCCGAATCATCTTGATTAGGTCAAGAGAGCCATAAACGGAGCTTTCCAAGTAAAAAAACGGCACTTCCTGTTCTGAGGGGGCGGGGCTTAGATGACGTCATAATATGATGACATAGGGTCGTCAAGGATCCCACCAGGGTCACTCGTGCAAAGTTTGGTGCAGAAGCTATCGACCGTTCACAGTAAAATACAAGACTTCCTGTTGTCAGAGGGCGTGGCCTACGTGATGTCATCATTTGACCATTGGATATTATTGGACACAAGATAATGATCAATAACTCAAACTTTGGTGTCTCTGTGAGTTTTTGTGTTAGAATTACAAATTATTTAATTTTTTCCTCTTCAATTCAACATTGAACTGTCATTCGTTAGGGCAATGCTGCCCTCTGGTGTCGAATTACTGAAATTACTGAAATAGTTTCATTATTTCAGTAATTCGACACCAGAGGGCAGCAATGCCCTACACATGACAAAGCCCTTTGTATTACACAGTCGATCACAGGGGAACTTTGAGCCTTGCTAACCCCCCTTCCACCTGTTCAAATGTCACCATATTGATAACTTTAAATCAGACATGCCTTATGATCAGACTGACCGAGTTTGAAGCCGATCAATCGAAATCCCTAGGAGGAGTTCGATCAAATGCAAAGGCTGTAAACGTCAAAATCGAGGTCAAATGAACTTCAATCTAAAATGGCCGACTTCCTGTTGGGTTTAGAGCATCGCTCTAAGAGACTTTTTTGTACGTCCTGACAAGATACACATGTGTACCAAGTTTCGTAATTCTAGGTTTAAGCATGGCTTGGGGCTGTTCATTTAAAATACTCTAGGGGTCGCTATAGAAAAATTAGGCCACGCCCACCAAATATCGCTATGGATTCCTGTTGGCGGGTCTATAAGGATCCATCCTAGTGAGTTTGGAGCAGCTCACCCCGAAACTGTGGAATTCAGAGCCAAACAAAATTCGATGGCGTTCGCAACGCCGCCACGCCCACCTGCTTCATCGCAGCCGGTCGGGGTTGGAATCCACAACACACCAACATGTCTTCTGTCTCTGGACACAGTTTCATGTTGATTAGGTCAAAGGGCTAAGATAGCGACCGTTCACAGTAAAACATTACACTTCCTGCTCTCAGGGGGCGTGGCCTACGTAAAAAAAAAATTTCACTGCAGGGTATTATAGGACACCCGATGACGATCAATCACTGAAAGTTTGGTCCCTCTATGTGTTTTTTTATAGGAAATATAAGAGGTTTTTGTTTCATGGCGTGTAGGTGAACTTTGACCCCTGGTAACCCCCCTTCAACATGCTCCAAAACTCACCAATTTGATAACTTTAAATCAGACATGCCTTATGATCAGACTGACCGAGTTTGAAGCCGATCAATCGAAATCCCTAGGAGGAGTTCGATCAAATACGAAGGCTGTAAACGGCCAAATCAGGGTCCGAAATGGACCTTCAATCCAACATGGCCGACTTCCTGCGATACTTGCACTATGACATTACTTGTAAATTCTGAGCGTCTTAGTGAGCTCTACAACTGTACCGAATTTCAAGTCTCTACGATGAAGTAAGTGAATAGCAATGGGTCTTTTGAAAATTGCTAGTTGCTGCCGTTGAGCAATTTTTTTTGCGATTTTTGCGGCGACCTTAAAATTCAAAATTTTTAAACCGCCTAGTCGCTTCCGCCAAGTTTGGTGAGTTTTTGAATATGATAAAGCCCCCAAAAAGGCACACGAAGAGGGGGGCAGAATCGTAAGAATAATTAAAGCTGCAAGCAGCCTCGGGCGGCCCTCGCAGCAAGCGCCGCTCCGGCCTATTGGCCACCGCGGGGGTTCCGGCCACCGCAGAAGCTCTCGCGCGTTTTCCAGAGCCGCAGCCCGCTCGCCAGTGCGGAAGCTCCGGCGCAGTCTCCAGCACCGCCGCCCGCCAGCCGCCGCAGAAGCTGTCGCGCATTTTCCCCGCCCGTCCACCGGGCGACACGCGTGAATGCGTTCGGCGGCGCTCCCCGACGACTGTCGAAAAATCTGGCGCAGATCGGTCGATGCGTCGAGGAGATACGGCCGATGTATCAACTTAGGGGGCGCAGTGGAGTCAAATTACATCTCAAACCCGTTGGGCTCTTTAGAGGTGAACAAAGGTCATACCTATCCAGTTTGGCGCCAATCGGATGATCTATGCGTGAATAAGAGCCAAACGTATGCATATGGCGAGGGACTGATATTCGCCATTTTGCCACGCCCACACGGTTCAGCCAGCAGCGAGCATTGACAGAGTTTATCATCCGAATCATCTTGATTAGGTCAAGAGAGCCATAAACGGAGCTTTCCAAGTAAAAAAATAGCACTTCCTGTTCCGAGGGGGCGGGGCCTAAGTGATGTCATCATTTGACCATTGGATATTATTGGACACTCGATTATGATCAATCACTCGAACGTTGGTGTCTCTGTGAGTTTTTGTGTTAGAATTACTAATTATTTAATTTTTTCCTCCATTACAACATTGAACTTTCATTCCGTAGGGCAATGCTGCCCTCTGGTGTCGAATTACTGAAATAATGAAACTATTTCAGTGGGCAGCAGAGGGCAGCATTGCCCTACAAACAACGAACATGGACTGTTTATTATGTAATTACACAGAAGATCTCTCTAATTCATTCTGAGGGGGCGGGGCTTAGATGACGTCATAATATGATGACATAGCATTGTCAGGCATCACACCAGGATGAGTCAGGCCAAGTTTGGTGCAGCTCGTTCGAAATATGTGGAATCTAGAAGCAAACGTATGGCATCGGCCTTACAGGTCACTTCGCCACGCCGCCACAGCCAGCTGCTTCATCGCAGCCAGTCAGGGCTTGAATCCTCAACACACCAACATGTCTTCTGTCTCTGGACACAGTTTAATATTGATTATGTCAAAGGGCTAAGATAGCGACCGTTCACAGTAAAACATGACACTTCCTGTTCTCAGGGGGCGTGGCCTAAGTGATGTCATCATTTGACCACAGGGTATTTTTGGACACCTAATGATGATCAATAATTTAAAGTTTGGCATCTCTGTGAGTTTCTGTGCAGGATATATAAGAGTTTCGTGTTTCATGGCGAGTAGGTGAACTTTGACCCCTGGTAACCCCCTTCAGCAAGCTCAGGCAGAATCGTAAGAATAATAATAAGAAACAGTACAGATACAATAGGCCTTCGCAGCGCTTTGCTGCTCGGGCCTAATAATAAGAAACAGTACAGATACAATAGGCCTTCGCAGCGCTTTGCTGCTCGGGCCTAATTAAAGCTGCAAGCAGCCTCGGGCGGCCCTCGCAGCAAGCGCCGCTCCGGCCTATTGGCCACCGCGGGGGTTCCGGCCACCGCAGAAGGTCTCGCACGATTTCCAGAGCCGCAGCCAACTCCCGACCGCAGAAGCTCCGCCGCAGTTTTCAGCACCGCCGCCCGCTAGCCACCGCAGAAGCTGTCGCGCATTTTCCCCGCCCGTCCACCGGGCGACACGCGTGAATGCGTTCGGCGGCGCTCCCCGACGACTGTCAAAAAATGTGGCGCAGATCGGTCGATGCGTCGAGGAGATACAACCCATGTATTAACTTAGGGGGCGCAGTGGAGTCCAAATTACATTTCAACCTCGTTGGGCTCTTTAGAGGTGAACAAAGGTCATACAGATCCAGTTTGGCGCCAATCGGATGATCTATGCGTGAATAAGAGCCAAACGTATGCATATGGCGAGGGACTGATATTCGCCATTTGGCCACGCCCACGCGGTTCAGCCAGCAGCGAGCATTGACAGAGTTTATCATCCGAATCATCGTGATTAGGTCAAGAGAGCCATAAACAGAGCTTTCAAGGAAAAAAATGGCACTTCCTGTTGTGAGGGGGCGGGGCTTAGATGACGTCATAATGTGATGACGTACGATCGACGGGCATACCACCAGGAATTACTCATGGCAAAGTTTGATGCAGCTCGGTCAAAATATGTGGAATGTAGAGGCAAACGTATACGAACGGCGTTGCCGCCATTGAAAACACTTGGGACTTTAAAGCAAGCGAGATCAACTTCCTATCTGTCATCCAACACAGAATCAACTTGATTAGGTCAAGAGAGCCATAAACAGAGCTTTCCAAGGAAAAAAACGGCACTTCCGGTTCCGAGGGGGCGGGGCTTAGATGACGTCATAATGTGATGACGTAGGATTGACGGGCAAGCCTCCAGGATCACTCAGGCCAAGTTTGATGCAGCTCGGTCAAAATATGTGGAATGTAGAGGCAAACGTATATGAACGGCGTTGCCGCCATTGAAAACTCTTGGCACTTTAAAGCAAGCGAGATCAACTTCCTATCTGTCATCCAACACAGAAGCAACTTGATAAGGTCAAGAGAGCCATAAACAGAGCTTTCCAAGGAAAAAAACGGCACTTCCGGTTCCCAGGGGGCGGGGCTTAGATGACGTCATAATGTGATGACTTAGGATTGACGGGCAAGCCTCCAGGATCACTCAGGCCAAGTTTGATGCAGCTCGGTCGAAACATGTGGAATCTAGAAGCAAACGTATGGCATCGGCGTTACAGGTCACTTCGCCACGCCGCCACGCCCAGCTGCTATCTCAAAGCCGGTCGGGGTTGGAATCCTCAACACACCAACATGTCTTCTGTGTCTGGACACAGTTTCATGTTGATTAGGTCAAAGGGCTAAGAGAGCGACCGTTCACAGTAAAACATGACACTTCCTGTTCTCAGGGGGCGTGGCCTAAGTGATGTCATCATTTGACCATATGGTATTGTAAGCCACCTGATGTCGATCAATCACTGAAAGTTTGGTCCCTCTATGTGCTTTTGTATAGGAAATATAAGAGTTTCGTGTTTCATGGCGAGTAGGTGAACTTTGACCCCTGCTAACCCCCCTTCAACATGCTCCAAAACTCACCAATTTGATAACTTTAAATCAAACATGCCTTATGATCAGACTGACCAAGTTTGAAGTCGATCAATCGAAATCCCTAGGAGGAGTTCGATCAAATACGAAGGCTGTAAACGTCAAAATCGAGGTAAAAAATGGACGTTCAATACAAAATGGCCGACTTCCTGTGATAGTTGGCTTATAACATTAAATGTAAGTTCTGAGTCTTTTGGTGAGCTCTACATGTGTACCAAATTTCATGTCTCTACGATGAAGTACGTTCATACCATTGTGTCAACAGAAAATTGCTAGTTGCTGCCGTTCAGCAATTTTTTTTGCGATTTTTGCGACAACCTTAAAATTCAAAATTTTTAAATTTTCTAGTCGCCACCGCCAAGTTTGGTGAGTTTTTGAATATGATAAAGCCCCCAAAAAGGCGCCTCTTTGGGGGGCAGAATCGTAATAATAATAATAAGAAACAGTACAGAAACAATAGGCCTTCGCAGCGCTTTGCTGCTCGGGCCTAATTAAAGCTGCAAGCAGCCTCGGGCGGCCCTCGCAGCAAGCGCCGCTCCGGCCTATTGGCCACCGCGGGGGTTCCGGCCACCGCAGAAGCTCTCGCTCGGTTTCCAGAGCCGCAGCCCGCTCCCCACCGCGGAAGCTCCGCTGCAGTTTCAAGCACCGCCGCCCGCCAGCCGCCGCAGAAGCTGTCGCGCATTTTCCCCGCCCGTCCACCGGGCGATACGCGTGAATGCGTTCGGCGGTGCTCCCCGACGACTGTCAAAAAATCTGGTGCAGATCGGTCGATGCGTCGAGGAGATACGGCCGATGTATTAACTTAGGGGGCGCAGTGGAGTCAAATTACATTTCAACCTCGTCGGGCTCTTTAGAGGTGAACAAAGGTCATACAAATCCAGTTTGGCGCCAATCGGATGATCTATGCCTGAATAAGAGCCAAACGTATGTATATGGCGAGGGACTGATATTCGCCATTTGGCCACGCCCACACGGTTCAGCCAGCAGCGAGCATTGACAGAGTTTATCATCCGAATCATCTTGATTAGGTCAAGAGAGCCATAAACAGAGCTTTCCAAGTAAAAAAATAGCACTTCCTGTTCCGAGGGGGCGGGGCCTAAGTGATGTCATCATTTGACCATTGGATATTATTGGACACTCGATTATGATCAATCACTGAACGTTTGGTGTCTCTGTGAGTTTTTGTGTTAGAATTACTAATTATTTAATTTTTCCTCCATTACAACATTGAACTTTCATTCCGTAGGGCAATGCTGCCCTCTGGTGTCGAATTACTGAAATAATGAAACTATTTCAGTGGGCAGCAGAGGGCAGCATTGCCCTACAAACAACGAACATGGACTGTTTATTATGTAATTACACAGAAGATCTCTCTAATTCATTCTGAGGGGCGGGGCTTAGATGACGTCATAATATGATGACATAGCATTGTCAGGCATCACACCAGGATGAGTCAGGCCAAGTTTGGTGCAGCTCGGTCGAAACATGTGGAATCTAGAAGCAAACGTATGGCATCGGCGTTACAGGTCACTTCGCCACGCCGCCACACCCAGCTGCTTCATCGCAGCTGGTCAAGGCTTGGATCCACAACACACCAACATGTCTTCTGTCTCTGGACACAGTTTCATGTTGATTAGGTCAAAGGGCTAAGATAGCGACCGTTCACAGTAAAACATGACACTTCCTGTTCTCAGGGGGCGTGGCCTAAGCGATGTCATAATTTCACCACAGGGTATTTTAGGACACCTATTGATGATCAATAACAGAACGTTTGGTCCCTCTATGTGTTTTTATATAGGAAATATAAGAGTTTCGTGTTTCATGGCGAGTAGGTGAACTTTGACCCCTGGTAACCCCCCTTCAGCAAGCTCATACAGTCACCAATTTGATAACTTTAAATCAGACATGCCTTATGATCAGACTGACCGAGTTTGAAGCCGATCAATCGAAAACCCTAGGAGGAGTTCGATCAAATGCAAAGGCTGTAAACGTCAAAATCGAGGTCAAATGAACTTCAATCTAAAATGGCCGACTTCCTGTTGGGTTTAGAGCATGGCTCTAAGAGACTTTTTTGTACGTCCCGACAAGATACACATGTGTACCAAGTTTTGTAATTCTAGGTTTAAGCATGGCTTGGGGCTGTTCATTTAAAATACTCTAGGGGTCGCTATAGAAAAATTAGGCCACGCCCACCAAATATCGCTATGGATTCCTGTTCGGGGATGGATAAGGATCCATCCTAGTGAGTTTGGAGCAGCTCACCCCGAAACTGTGGAATTCAGAGCCAAACGAAATTCGATGGCGTTCGCAACGCCGCCACGCCCACCTGCTTCATCGCAGCCGGTCGGGGTTGGAATCCACAACACACCAACATGTCTTCTGTCTCTGGACACAGTTTCATGTTGATTAGGTCAAAGGGCTAAGATAGCGACCGTTCACAGTAAAACATTACACTTCCTGCTCTCAGGGGGCGTGGCCTACATAAAAAAAAAATTTCACTGCAGGGTATTTTAGGACACCTGATGTCGATCAATCACTGAAAGTTTGGTCCCTCTATGTGTTTTTGTATAGGAAATATAAGAGGTTTTTGTTTCATGGCGTGTAGGTGAACTTTGACCCCTGCTAACCCCCCTTCAACATGCTCCAAAACTCACCAATTTGATAACTTTAAATCAGACATGCCTTATGATCAGACTGACCGAGTTTGAAGCCGATCAATCGAAATCCCTAGGAGGAGTTCGATCAAATACGAAGGCTGTAAACGTCAAAATCGAGGTCCAAAATGGACCTTCAATACAAAATGGCCGACTTCCTGCGATACTTGCACTATGACATTACTTGTAAATTCTGAGCGTCTTAGTGAGCTCTACAACTGTACCGAATTTCAAGTCTCTACGATGAAGTAAGTGAATAGCAATGGGTCTTTTGAAAATTGCTAGTTGCCGCCGTTGAGCAATTTTTTTTGCGATTTTTGCGGCGACCTTAAAATTCAAAATTTTTAAACCGCCTAGTCGCTTCCGCCAAGTTTGGTGAGTTTTTGAATATGATAAAGCCCCCAAATGGGCCCACGAAATGGGTGGAAGAATAATAATAAAACAGTACAGATACAATAGGCCTTCGCAGCGCTTTGCTGCTCGGGCCTAATAAGCTTTTTGTTGCCTCGGACCTCCAGGGAGGACTTGTTGGATTCACAGCGAGAAAGGCGGCAGTGAAAGACACATTTTTATTTTCCCTGGACGTGTTTAGGTCACTCTTATCAAACCAAACGATGTGCTTGAATTTTTTCTTTTCTTTAACAACTTAAATCTAATCGTTTTGTGGAAACAAACAAACCTCTTTATCTTCCCAGTTGGAAATAATCTATGTCTCTTCCTGGAAACTGTCACACAAATTCAGATTTCTGCTCGTTACTGGTCCAATTTTTAAACCACTTCCTTGTTTACGTGGTCTTTGCTGTGGAAACAGTGCGCAATAGTTCTCAAGGAAAATTTGGACTTTATTTTTGATAAATTTACCTTTTACTACGGCGGACAGTTTGATCTAATTACAAAGTTTCAAAGTGGTTTTACAAAAAGCGAGAGTTCAGTCTCAAATATTGCTGAAGGCGTTCACATGGACGAGGTTTCGGATTGATCTTTATTTCTCCAGGTAAGCACAGAGCTCTGCTGCTTTAACATTGACCTGGACACTATTAGCTGGTCACTATATATTGAAAAGTTTAAGGGTTGTGAGTCAAAACTAATAACAATTATTATTAGTTTTTTTTTTCTTTTAAAGGGTTGGTACAGAATCTAAGACGGAGTGAGTGAACAGAGAAATGTTTCCTTGCCTCTTAGTTCCAGCAGTCAGCAGCTAAAGAGTGTGAAATTACAACAGAGGCCCTGGCTAATTCCTGGTTAGGATACAGAACACTGGTCAAGGTGGAAAAAAGTGTCAAACTTGTTCTTCTTATTTATTTATTTTTATGTGGCCTTCAATCCAATCTCTGCTTCAGCTTCCTGACAATTTCTCTTGCCCTTACTTTTTTACGTAAGTTTGTTTACTGAAGCAGATCTCGGTTGGATGCTTAAAAATTAAGTCATGGTCAAAATGTGATGAGTGGAAGAAAAGCTTCAGGTTTATGCATAATCATTTGAGATGCGGCGGGAAAACAGAGGAGAGAGAAAAAACAGCAAGATGCAGAAAGAGAGTTAGCAAAAGGACCTTTTAGTAAGTAACCCCACTGTTATTGATTACCACTTCAAAACTTTTAGGCATATTTGATGTGAGTGTTTCCAGTAGGCTGCTACATGCGGACGAAGGTAACTAAATCTCATTTTTTGTAAGCCTTTACCAGCTTTTTACATGAAGCAACTGAAATGTTTGCCAATATAAGGCAAGAAATCCCACTTATTAACCTGACAGGGCAGGTTGACCTATGAAGTGAAAACCATTTCAGGTGACGACCTCTTGAAGCTCATCAAGAAAATGCAGAGTGTGTGCAAAGCAGTAATCACAGCAAAAGGTTGTTACTTTGAAGAAACTAGAATATAAGGGGTATTTTCAGTTGTTTTACACTTTTTTGTTTAGTGCATATTTCCACATGTGTTATTCATAGTTTTGATGCCTTCAGTGTGAATCTACAATGTCAATAGTCATGAAAATAAAGGAAACTCATTGAATTAAAAGGTGTGTCCAAACTTTTGGTCTGTACTGTATATATAATCTGTATTTTACTTTTTTCCCCTCCCAAGCTCTCATTGTTTTTTTTTTCTTTGTTTCTTTCTTACAGAATTTCACGCTAACACTTGAACATTTTATTATTATTTATCTTTTCCTAATTTTTTGTTTTTTTACTGTAAATTGGGTTTGTGTTTCTTCCACATCCAGAAATTTGACCTAAGCTTTGTAGCGGTGGTGAACGACACGGTGGGGACCATGATGACCTGTGCCTATCAGGACCCCAAATGTGAGCTGGGCCTTATTGTAGGTAAGTCTGTCTGTTCCTGTTCTTTCCTGCTTGATTTAAAATAACAATAATAATAATAACGTGCTCACTGTGGCCAATGTGTTTGTAAATGTGACGTTTTTATCAGGACTTGTCTAAGAGCCGTCGTTTTTTTTACATCAGGCACAGGGACCAACGCCTGCTACATGGAGGAAATGCACAACATTGAAACGGTGGAGGGAAATCAAGGCCGCATGTGCGTCAACGTGGAGTGGGGAGCATTCGGCGAAAACGGTGAACTGGACGACTTTTGCACAGAGTTTGATCGTGCTGTCGACGAGTCCTCCAACTACCCTGGGAAGCAGAGGTACGTGAAAATCAGGAATAAGAGCAAACACAAGAATAAAAAGTGTAAGACATGATGAGACTTAAAATACCTTTCATTGATTTAATTGATTTTATTTGACCAAATTCTAGATTTTACACTGTGTTCCAAATTATTATGCAAATTGGATTAAAGTGTCATAAAGATAAAATTTTTAGTTGTGCTATTAAGTTTATAGATGGTATTGTGTGTCAGGGCTCTTTGAATCACTATAATAAATTTCAGAGCTGGTTGATTAGTTTGTCTGGTGAGGAATTGCTTTGTAGAAATCAGTTTTCATTTTGACATTAAAGAGTTTTTTCATACGTTTTTTTTTGTCAAAAAAAGCCAAATTTAGTTTGGTTTGTAAAAGCAATGAAGATGGTAAAACATTCAGGAGGATAGATAATTATCATAGACCCTGGATGTGTTTAATTGTAATATAACAAAATAAAAATCCTACTTTGGGTCAATCTACATTGTTTACTACTTACATTCGTTTGAACCTCTTGAATATTTTTCTGTCGGTTTTGACAGTGAAGCTTCTTCTCTCTTCCGCTGCTGCTGCGTTCGGTTCACATGGCTGAATTTGAAAACTGAACACCTTTGTGCTGCTCTTTAATCACACCTTAAACTTGCATCTGCAATAAGTGACATAAGTGAATCTGCCATGTCATCAAAAAAAAAAAAAAAGAGCTGTGTGCAGACAGTGGAAAAAATGGCTGTGAAGAAAAATGTCTGACTGTACATAATAATGTTGTGTGGGTGTGAAATCCTTTTGTTGTATGTCTTATTTTTGAAGATATGAGAAGATGATCAGTGGCATGTACCTGGGAGAGATAGTGAGGCATGTGCTGATGGATTTCACCACCAAAGGTCTGCTGTTCAGGGGCAAAATGTCGGAGCGGCTGAAGACCAGGGGCATCTTCGAGACCAAGTTCCTGTCACAGGTTGAAAGGTGAAGTATCCAAACAATACAACCGAGCCAGTGAAGGCTGCACCATATGTCACTCAAACCGGCTCTCACCGACGGGACACTAAACTAAACTAGTGTTTTGACACTAGTTAAGAAGAGACATAATCCAGAACACACATTGTTGTTGAAGATTCTTGTTTTTTTTCCTGTTTAGTTTTATTAGATCCCTTTGTTTTCCAGAGGTAGACGTTAATACGAGATGGAATGAAACTCTGTCACAAAGTGGACATAAAGTCCACAAGAGACCAGCGATATTCAGCTCTTGGAAAACACTGACATGTTCCGTCGTTTGTCAGCTGGCTGTCCGTGTTTCCAGCTGGAGTCTGCAGAGGAGAGCGATGTGATGCGAGATAGGCTCCGTGTGTGGGAGGGAAACCAACACGGAAGACATAAACACACACGGGTCCGGTTAAAATTTCAGTCACACTTGACAGATTTTTTGGACGCCGGCGTGACCGCCACGGACGCACTTATGAGCTCAGTGGGCATGTGTCAAAATGAACGCATGAGATTTTATTTGCCTGGGTCCTATTGGATACGTTTGTGATTCAATTGTAGTTTCATACATTAAGAAAAAAGAGAAAATCTATGTGAATGTGACGTGGAGTTAGATTAGCGATTCATCTCTCCAGCAAGACTCAGGATTTGGTGGAAGACGTCCCTTGTAGTTCGTCGCTAGGTGAACAGGCAAAGAAGATGACAGGAAGTGGCGGGACGATGGCGTTGCATGTTTTCCAGTGACTTATCGCGTGAACAAACCTATTCACGTGTGATTTTTAATCGTGCTTCTTATTTAAAGGAAACACCGCAATTGCAAAATTGTGTTTTTTTGGTATTTAATGAATATTGACAAAGATTTGCGCTCACTTGTACTCTAAACGCAGCCACTGCTAACTGCAGCCTGTACACACGGCTTCTAAAGCGGGCCAGCTGTCGAAGCGTGACGTCTTCCTCCGTTATCAGCCATACTTTTTGTGTCGGTGGCCCCAGGAGCTCCAGTCATTAACAAAAGCCTTCCTCTTGATTATACTTCCCCCCAGGAGGCCCTGGTCTTGCATGGAGCTTAAATCTGAGGGCCAAGGATTGACATTTTATTTTTCTTCTATTATAGAGTAATCAGACCAGCAGTTGTCACCTTCTGACTAACCTTCCTGCTGACGGAGTTAAAGCCTCTTTAAGCCTCGCGCAAATCCAACGTGTTGCTTCTGACGTCAACACTCTATTTTTAATTCCCATTTAAGGCGTTTATTCATGAGTTTGCTTCATGTCACATCTGTTTCACATCAAGTGAAGCTGCCGACTGATCACAGAAGTTAGCTAATCGCTGTGCAATTCAGCCTGTTTGATTCCAGCTTTGAGCTGGTTGGTTGGAGAACAAACAGGACAAAGACCCAGGAACGCAGCAGACGCTTCATGAATTGTAGAGAAGTACGGTTAAGTTACATCAAATCATCCCAAGCTTTCAACATCGGTCAACAAAGTCATAGTTGAAAGAAATCCCGCTCGCAGTTTGACACAAACCATGTTGGAGATTGGAGAGAAGGTGCTTTGGTCAGACGAGACCAAAATGGAAGGAAATGCAGAAAGGTACACATAGCGAACATGGTGGTGACGGTTTCATACTGTGGGGATTCGTTTCCTCTCTAAAGGTGGAGAAGCTGGTTTGACTTGATGGGAAAATGGGTTCAGAGGAGGGCGAAATCCAACACCGTATTTATTTTTCTTTTACCTTTAATTATCCATGTAAGTTGATTGAGAATAAATTCTCGTTTTGAACAACGACCTGTTCAGGAAACATTCCAACTTCATGCAGCAGCGCATCATATGGGGGGAAACAGAAGAATATCATAAAACAAAAAGGAAAAAGAGGATAAAAATACAGCCATGTTTCTGCTGACCAAATGTACTATAATTCACATACACGTCATTGGTTTTTAAAAGAAGCCATGTTGATTATGTTTATGATTTTTACCGAGTTGATTAAAGTTGATATTATAGTGAACAGTTTTGTTTTTTTTTGTTAAGTTGTTTCAGCCATTGGGTGCAGCAAAATGAAAAGCAGGAAAAAAATCATAAAAGCAAGGGAACTTGATTTGGCTGAAAGTTTTAATGTTGGTGGAAAGGTTGCAACAGCTGCTGAATTACACTAAATATGCAGCCAGAGTTACAACAGAATGCTTTAGCTCAAAATATAGCCATTTCTTATAATAGCCCAAAGTTCACAGTTCAGTCTACTTGAGAATCAGTAACAAGACGCCTGTTCAGACACCTTCCGTCTAATCAGTCATATTTTTAAATGCTAAAACCAGAAAAAGTGGGAGAACAATTTCCAAACGTTTTGCTCTGCATTTTAATAACAAATCTTGTTGGGGGGAGGAAGCACCTGCAGTTGTCCAGTACGGGTCCCTGAACTGCCCCTGTTCCCACAGCGACCGGCTGGCCATGCGTCAGGTCCGCTCCATCCTGCAGCACCTGGGCCTCACCGGCTCCACGTGCGACGACAGCGTCCTGGTGAAGGAGGTGTGCAGCGTCGTGGGTCGCCGTGCAGCGCAGCTCTGCGGCGCCGGTTTGGCCGCTCTTGTCGACAAGATCCGGCAGAACCGCAACCTGAACCAGCTGTCCATCACGGTGGGAGTGGATGGTACCCTTTATAAGACCCATCCACAGTAAGGAACATTTTAATTTATTGAAGGTGGTCACGTTGGTTTCACCTACGCTGTGTTCCCAATTGTTAAGCGAGTTTTAATTTTAAGGAGTAGTCTTCTCTGTTAATTTAATGGGTTTTAAACCTCAAACATGAACCCTTAAAGGGGCAGCGTTGTGTATTCTCCAAGCACGTAGTGCCATTTTATAGCACAATCTAACTTCTACCTTGAGTTGTTATAAAAATGCTATATAAATCACATGTGACGTAAAATAAATTTGACTTCGTAATTTAACGCCAAGAAATTGGATCTATGTCTAGTCAAGAAAAACTCATATTCTTTCTGAAACTCCGCCTTCAGGAAGTCACCACAACATGGCTCCTCTATTAACTCTTTAGCATCATTTTTACCAGCATTTCACTAAGACGTAGCTCCTATAATGAGCTCAGCAGACGCTCAGTTCTACCAGGTGTTTGCTAATTGCTGCTAGCTAGTCTGAAGGAGCTGAGTGGGTTAATAACATTGACTTGATGTAAAGCTGAAAAAAGTTGATTTTACATAACACTGCCCCTTTAAATAAGTGAGTTACCGATTAATTAATCGTGATGAATTCACAGCAGCCCCTTGACTAATCAGATTCAAATTTTTAAGCACTCAACGGCCCTACTGCGAAGTCTTAACCTTTGTGTTTTGCTCTCCGCTCCCTCCTCGTGCTCTGAAGTTTCTCGAGGATCATGCAGGAGACCCTGCAGGACCTGGCCCCGCAGTGCGAGGTGACGTTCCTCAAGTCGGAGGACGGCAGCGGGAAAGGAGCGGCGCTCATCACGGCCGTGGCCTGCAGGCTGAAGAGCGAGCAGCTGCTGTGAAACCTGCAAAAACCTCTTACTGTGGGTCGACGCGCGCTTCTGTTGAGTCGGTCGTCATTCTGCAGTCTTTAGCGTTTTGTTTCGACGTGAGCGCGTTCACACGAGGGCGTGCGTTTAGCGGCACGAGGCGAAGCTGTGACGGAGGTTCGTTCGGGTGCAAGCTGAGCTGGGAAATCACAGCTCTGCTGGTAACGAACCCGCACCTTCAGTGAGACCCCACTGTTACGAGCTCCTTGCTTTTGCTTTACACTCCGTCGTTGTCTTTTACTTTTATATTAGTTCTGTTTTTTTTTGGATGAAACTTTTACTGTCTGGCAAGTTTAGAAAAGCACATTCCTGAACCAAAGAGAAGCAAACCAATACATTCAGCAGGTAAATGAAGCAATAGTTTTTCTTTTCTTTCATTCTTTGTCATTTTATTTAAGTTTTAAAGCAATTTGACTTTGTTACAGGAAGCTTCAGAAAATATGCAAAATTGTGATGAAATGTTTTTAAGCGATGGTATGTTTTTAAAATTTAAACACTAGCCACAGATCGGAAACATGAAGATGTTTTAGAAATTGCTGAGGCTCCACATAACCGGAGGTATAAATAATTCATGCTGTGCAGTTGTGATTGTAGCAAGCATATTATGATGGGCTGTGAAAAATATCAACTCCAAATAAAGTGAGAAATTGCCAGTGTCTTTATTATTATTATTTTTTTTTTTATCAATAAAACCAAGATTACCCCAACATGGGCTCACTTTATTGCTGGGATGTTGAGAGAATAAAGAGAACAATCTGCACCTTCATAATTGGCCCAATCAGTTTAATTTGTAGTTTTTCTCTTCACAAAGCCTTTTGTAATTGGCTTTTTTAAATCAAGCGATTACCTTACAATGGAAAACTGCCCTGAATACACATCATCAGACAGCTCTGGAAACACTGTAACGTGTGTGATCTTCATTTTCACTGTTTTCATCCAACCAAACCCAACTCAGTAAATCTTACTTGGCTACGCACTGTTTTTTCTTCTTCTTGTTTTGATTCTTTTTTTTTTTTTCCTTCCTGTGTTTAGTTATTACCGTGGAGACCAGCAGCAGGTCGCTGCCTGGTCTTTTGTCATTTTTAGATTTGGGTATGTGCAAGCCAACAAACGTCAGCTGGTGGCCGGGTTCAGAAACAGGCTCACAGCAAACTGCTAAAAATGTCCATGAAAGCCTCCGTAGAGCTGGAGACGTTGCAGCACATCACAAAGACTGTGGGGGGGGAAATGAAAAGTTTTACATCAAAGCCCTGACCAACGCTGCGTTTTTTTGTTGTTTTTTTTCTCATCTGGTTTCAAACCTGAGTGAAGTTGTGTGTGTGCTGCTTTGGCTTTGAAGAAGCCATAGCACAACACACAGCACACACAATTTTTTCTGCACAAACGTGTTAATTGACACCCATTTCGTCTGTTTTGAGGAAGGTCTGGGCGGGGGAGCTGGTTGACCTTTGATGACCTCTAGAAACATTTCTTTATATCTTTAAAATGATAGCAAACAAAAAATTTGCTGCACAAACGTTTGACACCAATTTTATCTGATTTGAAGAAGCTGGGGGGACAAACTTCACTCAGGTTGCTTTCAATCCCAGATGCAATTGCGAAAATATATTTTTATAGACCGGCTGGAGGTTCTGACCCATATTTTTCCTCCTTTCTTGGAGTAGAAAAATTCTTTTTTTCGAATTTTTGCATTTCACCCATTTCTGGTCAGTCCTTGTTATAAAATATTGAACAAAAATAGATCCAACATTCAGGAGGATCGAGGCAAAGAAACACAAATGGAGTGATCATGTTTTAGTCTGCGATCAAAGTTACACGATGTCTGGAAAATATTCAAAGCCTTCGCTAATTAATGATTGAGAGGCCATGTTTTCTTCTTCGAGATGTTTTCTAAAAGGGACAAAACGGGATTCAGATTCTCGTTGAACAAAAAGAGTGGAGGGAAAAAAAATCTCTAATGTCTTCTGAACCTGCACCTTTTTTTTTTTTTAGTAAACTTTTGTGTGCAGCAGAAAAGCAAAAAGAAAAAGCAGAAAGAGCCAAGCGGCTCTAAGTGCTACGTGCTTCGGAGAGATGCGTCGTGCTTTTTTTCCCTTTTTCTTTTTGAAGAAGAAGAAATATGGCCGCGCTTTATATGCTCTACTTAAGAGGGTTAGTATTTCCCCCCTCAGCTAATAACTGTCAACTGCGCATTTGCATAAATATGCAGCCCAATTAGTGTTAATGTACTCGGCATTGAGCTCCTCCTAATGAGCCTTTGGTTCTTTTCAGTGACATTTGCCACACAAGGACGGCGGCGATTGAATTACCGAGATGCCTCTCATGGATGCGGCCGCGAGCCGCCGAGTTACTTTGGCCACGTCGCCGTCTGCGAGCGCAACACCAAACAGGAAGTGCGGACAATTTTTAGCATTCCGTGAAAATCATTTTTCTGAAAACGTCACTTTTAATTAGCGGCCGGGGCTTTCAGTATCGTAGCTGCGACGACACTCTGAGCCAACCGCATCCATGGACGGCTGATAACAATGCGGAGACTTATTCCACCAAATCTTTGGGACGAATATTAAATATAGGCAGATTATATTTAGGGGGACATTGAGTTCCGAGGGTTTGTTTTTTAATTTGTAAGTTATTGAATGTTGCTCCAGCTTTAAGTAGAACCTCTTGTTTGTTTTTTTTCTATTCAAACAGTCTCTCATACTTGAGGTATGCAAAACATGGCGGCCAAATGTCATGTTTAATACGCGGTATAGCCAGTGTTTGATCTCGCTTGGTTACAGTGGAAGCTTTATTCACTTCCTTTGCTTTAAGGGTCAGACTGACATTACAAATGACAAACTGCGACTGGAATGAAAAGGTGCTTTTCAACCTTTATGCTTTCATGGATAATTTTCCTTTTCATACGTCTCACTTCCTGTTAAACTAGCTACATTTTCCTTTCATATGATCAAAATAGATTTAGAGTTAGTCCCTTACTTAAATTCCCAATACTAAGCAATTTAAAAATCACCCCCTTGAAAGCAATAAGGACATTCACAACCAGTGGTGGAGAAAGTACTCAAAAAATGTACTTAAGTAAAAGTACAAATACACAGGCAAAAATGTACTCAAGTAAAAGTCAAAGTACCACATTAACATTTTACTTAAGTAAAAGTAAAAAAGTACTGGCTTTTAAAAATATTTAAGTATTAAAAGTAAAAGTACTTGCTGAATACATAACCTAATCGCTAATATCATTAAGTGTGCCGATAGTATTTAATTTGAATACATCATAAATGTGCCATTTTAATAAACAATGTCACAGATTAAACATGTTCTTATTGTGTTTATTCTCTGTAAGAGTTTAGACTTAGATATGTGATTCTATGCATCATAATTTCAGGGATGGAAACATCTTATTTCCTGTCCTAACGTAGCATGAACTACATTAGTGACATTTATTTAGAAAGAAATCCAACTGAAAGGGGATGGAACGAAGGTGTGGGGGGGAAGACATGCAATCGAGGAGCCACGTAGCAGAGTTGTAGTCAAGACCACTGAACACGAGACCAAGACCAGCGCCCTGCGCTACATGACACAATAAAATGAAGTGCACCTATCAAAATTGGTTCTCAGATTGATCTGAAAGATCCACATTTCCATAAAAACACATAGATATAAATACTTAGAGCTGAAATATATTTAACCAGTATCAATTACAACTCATTTCATTCTGTTTTGCTTTCATCGCTGTGCTACAATCCGCAGAGGTCGCCTGCCATCCCTATAAAAATAACGCCCTGGGCGGTTGCCCATATTGCCCATGTCAGAAACCACAACTGTCTGCACCATTAAACCACGAAACATAGCAATTAACTGTAATTGCTATGTTACAATTACAGTTGTAATTGTAACATTACAACAACGCTATGAACACTGTCCAACGGCGCAACAAGCAGAAGGAGCACCATGACTGTTCTCATCCTCCCTCCCACTGCATGTTTGCCACCATGACAGGAGACAAAATCAATCAATGAGCAAGCTCTGTGTTCATACGTTCAACTTTTACTTATTCGGCAATTAAATAAATGTGTGTGTGTGTGTGTGTATATATATATATATATATATATATATATATATATATATATATATATATATATATATATATATATATATAGCTATATATATATAGCTATATATAGCTATTGCAGTGTATACAAGAACAAAGAACGGCTCTCAGTGAGGCTTCAGTCCCATCAACCTTAGTAAAGATCCGTCCAGAAGAATCGGATCGTTCCTGAATCCACACAATAATTCAGCGCATGAGTGACAACTTTTTTTCATCGCAGATGCAACATGTGTCTCAGTACAGCTAGCTTTGCTAGCATCACGTCCACAGATCTTACCTTTCTTTAAGCTTTCCTTCCAAGTGACGCTAAAAGTTGGACAAAGTCCCACCGTCTGTGAAAACGAAGCGCTGCTGGTTTTACATGTCGTCATATCTTATGATTTATGCAGCTATTATCGATTAGTTAGACATCTTCTCCCGCTCAGAGGAAACCACTGCGCATGTCTGGAGCTCCGCGTGCTAGTAAAGGGGGAGGCGATGGGTGACAACAGACACTAAGTCACGTTATTGCTTGGATTTTACGGCGCCACCTTAAAGTCCCTGAACTTCATATTTTAACGGACAAAAAGAGAGCAGTGCGACTTGGATGTAACGAGTAACGCGACACTTTTGTAGAAATGTAGTGAAGTAGAAAGTACAGATACTTACTGTAAAATGTAGTGGAGTAAAAGTAGAAAGTACCCATTATTAAATCTACTTAAGTAAAGTACAGATACATGAAAATTGTACTTAAGTACAGTAACGAAGTACTTGTACTTCGTTACTTCCCACCACTGTTCACAACCTATTCCTGCCTGCTGCTGTGAGGACGAACAACCATTTGTAAGTTCTATGGTAGAAAGTGCTTTAGTTCATTTTACCGCACTGGGAAATGGCAAATATTACCTCTCTATGAAAAATGACCAAGTCAAAATGAAGCATGTCAGCCCTAAACAAGTTTTCTGAATTGTGGACTAGTATTAGAAGTTGGGGACCACTGGATATCGCAGCGCAGAAAATTGACGTCATCGTTCACTACTTCTCTTCTGTCTCTTCTGATTGTCTCCGGTCAAAAATTGACCGGAGACAATCTGAGTGAAGAAGAGGAGGCCCAGACTGTGCTGCAAACGATCATGTTTTTTCGAGCAGAGTTTCACAGGAAGGCGGCGGCCAGGCGATGTTCATCCAATGACTCTGGTTCTGCCCTCAGGTCGTTACAGGGACATGAATTATTCCAACCACATGTTTACAACTCAGAAGCTTCCCGTTGATACAAAGTGTAAAAGCGACAAAATATTCTGCTTAGAATATAATCACTTATCTGCGCTTGAGTTTTATTTTTTTATTTTTAGAAACACAAGTCTCATTGTGTTATTTTTTTCTTTTCTTACTTTGACACTGAGTCACGATTTTCCGTCATCCTTGATGGGTCGAGGATCTGGTCAGCCTGTAAAATGTATTGAGACAAAGCAAGAGGAGACCAACTCATGTCCATGAGAACAAGAAAAACATGGGAAACTCAAGGACCCTTAAAAAAAGAGCATAGTGGAGCTTTTAAAGTTGTCCTGTTCTGGCTCCTGCCTTCCACTGACACTGAGGTGCCAAGTGTCACTCTGCATTAATTACGCGCCTACATTCCTCCATACATACATCTACCATCTGTGACGCAGCGAGAGAGTCTTTGAGTGAAATGTATCCTCGCAACCCGAGCAAATGATTTTCCAGCAGGCTAATGAGAACGTTGCAGTGGTTAGAAAGGTCTGACTCACCACGCCGAGACAGAAAACAAGCTAAAGGAGGATCTAGAACTAACGATGAAAAGCTCCGTCAGAAAGAGATGCGGGGAACGTCGAACGTCTCGCGTTTTCGTTACAATTGCAAAACTTTGTAAATGTTTCCACTAATGTACAAAAAAACAGACACCACTGCACAGTTTCGGTGTTTCCGTTAAATAAGAAACACCATTTATAATCACAAGTGAATAAGTTTGTTCACATGATAAGTCATTAAATAACCCGCTGCACCATCGTCCTTCTACTTCCGGTCGTATTCTGCTCCTTTTCCGTCGGCTGTGACCTCCGGCAGATGATCGTGCGATGCGTGAAAAATGTTTCCAATGGAATTTTACAAAATAAACTAATTTGCAGAAAAATCACCTCATCCTAGTGCTAAAGCTTTTTATCAAAAAATGTGAGTTTTTTTCAAAATTGCCTTGCCTCCGTTAAGCAAGTTTATCTTCATAATTCCAACTTGTGCAATTCTAGCGTCAATGGAGATGCAGCTACTGATTGCTTCTCCACTGGCTGTTGGGGCCGAGATGCAAAAACAATCGTACTGGTGAAATGTACAATTCCTTTTCAATAACTTTTTAGCTAAAGGTGAATGTTTGTGCCCTTCTGATTCTGAGGAGGCCTGGAAAAAAAAACCCATCTGCTGGAAAAGTGATTTCACCATTAAAGCGAAAAACTGCAGGGTTTTTTTTTTTTATTTCCATTTCCATCTCAAGCTACTGCTCAGTCATTTCCGAGAAAGTCGGGGAGCTGCGACGTTGATGCTTAGCGTCTTGATCAATTAAAACTGTAGGAAAGCAGATGTGCTAATGAGGAACTTCAAAGAATGCTAATTCTGAATTGAATTGCAGCGCTGTGCCGCTCCGTCACTGAGCCTGACTTAATGCTATGTAGATTAACTGGCAACAGACTGAATCTTTTCGGCTAGAGAGCGGCTATGAAGGGAAACGCGTCTCTCCAGATCAGGAAATCCAGACAATAAAGTGATGAGTTGAAGATTTGGCTTTTATTTCATCACAGCCATTATGAGCCCAACATGTTCCGTATTTTGTCGTGTCAGCTCAGCGTCTTGTCGAAGCTCCTGTTCTTGAGTGTCATAATAATCCAAAAATGATTAATGGGACTTGTTTTTGTAATGGGATTTATGCTGAGATTAAGGGTTATTCAAGATGATCGTGTTTTTTTTTTTCTTGTTGCAAACACATTTCTGAGATAAAGACAGTAGTGATTTAAGCAAAAATATTTCTATTTGCTTAGTGTCAGGTCAAGTTTGTTTTATTAGTAAGTGAATTCAGAAGCATTTTTCCTCCGTATTTATTAGAACTACATTTTAATCTATGTAGATTTTTTAAAAATCCCCCATTTTTAAACAGCAGAAGAAGAAAGGAACAGATTTTTCCTTCCTTTTTTTAAGTAGGTGTATTCTCGGCAACAAGAACAGGATTCGAGTCGCTCATATCCCAATATTCATTAAAAATCAAATACTTTTTTATGTGCCTGACATAGTTCATTTTCTAAATATTTGTCACTAAACATTTTACACACACACAAAAAAGGTCTTTATCTTCATCAACCACCTGCACTAGCAAGCCCCAAATATGTACAGTCCTGGAGTTGCAATCAGGGGCCACAAATGGGCCCCTGGCCACACTTGGGACACCACTGTTACAAAGTAATAGCTTCTGGCTCACCGAGTTCTCTGGACTTGTTTAATCTCAGATGGCAGCACACTCTTCCCAGCTTCAGCCAACCGCTTTTAAAAGATCATTTGGTTTTGCTCTGAGGCAGATCCACTCAATTTGCTCCAAAACATCTTCCTGTCTGGGACACTGAACTTCTTCTCCTTCCTGAGCTATGGAGACTACCAGGACGTTCCCATGCAGTCTCAGAGAGCCTGGCTTTTGGCCCTCTTTTTTTTCTTTCTTTTTTTTTTAAATTGGAGCACTTTGGAAAAAAACTCGAGTGCCAAGTCGCTTCATCTAATCCACATTTTCACTTTGGGGAGTCCACCCCGGACACGCCCGGCCCCAGGGAGTTGCGGCCGGCAGCTGAAACGACAAGCTTGTAAGCGGCGCTCTCGCTGCAGGTCTGCCGATGTAGCACGTCTGTTTCAAAGTATCTCTGGTAAAGTTTGGGAGGTTTCGTCACCCTTGGTGCCTTTTTTTCCCGCTTCTGTTATCTTGGACTTTCAGACCGATGAGGGGAAAAACTTTTGAAAGCAGGCTGCGGTGGAAAGCGGAGAACACCTCTGGTCGCCAAGAATTGACATTTGTAATTCATGGATTGAAGACCGTCTGGCTTGTTATGAGCGGTGATGACACTGCAATCCACATGACTAACTTGTACATCTGTGAAGGCGTCGTTATTGCTGAAAGATATATACAGCGCACATGGTTTGAAGGGACATACTGTATGCTGCCACAGACATGGCCTTGTTTACTTATGCAGATCCAAACATATATGCATCCGGCTGCTGTTGCAGCTGCCTGACTCAAAAAGGAGAAAGGTGCCGGAGCTAAGCCTGCCGGTGCGCGGTGCAGGTGGGAAACCTTTTAGTGCACAACAATGCAGAAGTGTTGAGGTGTGTTGTTGCCAGAAATATTGGTTTTTCGATTTATTTCTGAACATATTTTGCACTTCACACAGCATCCAGATTTTAATTTAATAAAAAAAAAAAAAAGAAGAAGAAAAGTGGTCATGTGTGTGGGGAGGATCAGGTTTTTGTCACTTTGACTGGAATAGGATGAATTCAAAGTCATCTGAGTAATGTGAAACAGCTAACAGGGGTTCTGTTGTGATATTGATTAGAGCTGCGATGTGGCTGAAAAACGTATCACAATAACAATATCCTGACTATTTTTATCGACGGGTATTGATGAAATATCTGTTGATTAAATTACATGCGTCCATTGATATTGACCGCATGTCTATCGCGATATGTATTGTTATTGATCTGTTGTCCAGTTCTGAGACTTATTGCAATCACTTCCTCCAACTTCCCTGTGATATTGGAAGGTAGGAGATGGGCATATTTATAATTAAGTTAATCAGATTACATGTGAAGCACCAATGGGTGTTCTCACACCTGATAGTCTAGTAGAGTTGGTTCAACTTGGGACCAGAATTGCGATATTTATTAGATTTTCTTCTGGTGTGGTTCACTTTCACACTGCACCGTTTTGAAACAAACCAAACTCTTTGGAAAAACCCGTTCGCCCTCCTCGCCTGTGGTGGCGCTGCACCAAGAACCACTGAAGTAAACAACACAAAAACCTCTGCAGAAGACGCAGAGCGCAACTTTCTTCTACGCATAATGTAAATAAATAAATGGCACAATGTCAGGTTTTAGGGGTTGTAGGCCACGCCCCTCAGTAGAATGTGTGCTTTTTTTCTGCTTAAAAATCTTCAGTAAAAATTTAATTAAAAAAAAATCACAGAGTCAAAGTCGGTATCGCTGGTTTATTAGAGGTTGCAGCTTGTCAAACATTTTCTCATCGATGCATTTGCCATTAAAGCAAATAAATAAATGAATAAATAAAAAGACCTCAAACGAGGAACAAAAAGAGGTTGCTGACGTCAGAAACTCAACACTAAGGAAAGCATGAGGGGTTGAAACCGTTTTGAGACGGATACGAAGAGCAGCTGCGAGCTTCACAACACAGGATCCACAACACCAGAGAGCTCAGAGAACCACAGCAAACACTGTTCAAAGTTTGCACTGCGAGCCACAGACACGGACCGAAACGTTTGCTTTTCCTGAGTTTTCATCAGGGAACACTGACTCACCGGAGGGGGAAAATAAATCATACGGGGCTTTTTTTTTTTTCCTTTTCTTTTTGACACCTGTAATACATTCACAAAAAAAAAAAAAAGTTCAACAGCGATAACAAAACCAAAGCCCACTGCGGCTTAAACATTCTTTGTCTATGACACTGGAGGAAGTAAGCACACGTTCTAACAATACAGACGTTTTGTCACGTTGCGCGGACAGTGAGCTGACTCAAACAATGACGATGACGCACGTCTGTTCTGTGCTTTGATAGAAAATGATTCTGCTAATGAAGACACAGATGTGACCTGGAAACATTAACACCACATTTAGTCACCAGTCGACAACAAACTGCACCACTGCGAACCAACAAAAATGCCATTGACCTAAATGTTACTGAGACTCGCAAATGTTTTCCCATCCCTGCAACTTTTCCGCGTTTTGTCACATGACGACTTCGATGCGCCTGACTGGAATTTTACAGGACAGAACCAAAAATCAAAGAATTGACATTATTGTCGAGGGAAACGAAAAAGAATCAATGTTTTTTTTTTTTTTTCAGAACTAAAAATAAAAAATATTTTGCTCTTTTTTTAAATAGTCATTCCTCTTTACTCTTCCACCCCTGAATAGGTTTTGTTGAAGAACGTCGGTGAACAAGCGGCATCATGAAGAACAGGAAGCTAATTCTGCTGATGTTACACATTGTGTGTCACAAACAGCGCTGGTCTTTGGGAGTCTAACATTTTCCCCTCCTGGTTCTAACTCACATAGAAAGGCATAAATCTAAACAGCTTTTTAAAATTCATCCGAGAAATGCCAACTGCACAGCGGCAGAGTTCTGGTGACAAATCTTCCTTTGAGAGGATCGACATATTAGATGGATGTTAAAAGTCTGATTTGTTCCTGACCTGTTACAGTCATTTACTGGATAAACTAAAATTGTGTAAAATTTGACTTCAATCTTCTAGAGCCAATGGCCTGATCGTTGTTGCTTTCCAATTTTATAAGAATAAATTTATGCTTAGTCTATCTCCCAAAAATAAAAAAATATATCAAAATGAAATAGAAATAATCAATAAATAAATTATTAAATAAGACAAAAAACATGAAAGAGAATAACCACAATAAATAATCACATAATTATGCCTTTAAAAGATGACTCTAATGTGACTTAGTCTGTTGCGTTACGTTCCAGTCGTCTATTTCGAACACCTCACATTTGTCTCTCTTTGCACTATTTGGAAAAAAAGCAGTAAGGTTTAATAGTTGACATTTCTCCACACAGAACTTTTACATATTGTGCTCACCCACCTTATTCGCTTTTACAGTCATCTTTATGATGAAAACATAGAACTAGAAACATACAATTTTTACAGTAATCACATCTGCTCAGAGTTTGCAATTAAGATACTATCATCATGTTTCATATTTGTTCAGTTTCGTGGTTGTTGTTTTTTTTTCAATGCACTTTATCCCTGTTCATTTTGGGAACACAACAAGGCACAGCCAGATTACCAAAGCATTTATAATTAGGAATCTGGCTTTAAGTTTATGGCTAACCAATACTAAGCCACATCAACACATGACTGCTTAACACCACACAGGCCTTGGGTTGCTCACCCTTACAGATACTGGCAACGGGTTTAACCCAGGGTCATGATTTGGGAAAACCACTTTGAGGTGCATATTTCATGTTGGGTTCTGTGAGAAAGGCTGGGGTTACACATGACGAAAAGAGGAACTCTATCTAAAGGTGAGTTGAGGTCAGTAGTTTTCCATTCATCACATTGACTGAAGAGTTTCTTACTTCTACTGGGCTCAGCTTTATGGGCATGCTGATGTCCTAATTTAATGTCCATTTTCATTCTGCCTGTGCTAATGCAAACATATACTACTCACAAAAAGTTAGGGATGATCCCACTTGGACAAAACAAAGATGGGAGCCAGAGGCGGCCAAAATAATTTCTGACGAAACATGGGAGGGAGTCTGGACTGAGGCACATCGTGTTACAAACTCAAATACGTGGCGGGAATATAAATGGAAAATTATTAGCAGATATTTCAGGAACCCAGATGTAGTTGCTAAGATGGATCCTAAAGTACCAAGCTTGTGTTGGAGAAACTGTGGCTCAGCGGTCCCCAATCATACACACATTTTTTGGTCATGCCCCAAACTTCAAAACTTTTGGGATGAGGTGCACAGGGCTATAAACCAAATCTTTCTGAAAGTTATACCAAAGGATATTACAGTTGCGTTACTTAGTATTTATACCAGATGGTTTGCAAGGACGGCCAAAGTATATCTGTTGAATGTCCTTTTTACAGCAGCCCTGAAATGCATTACAATCAAGTGGATGCAATTGGAACCACCTTCCTACGACTTATGGGTTCAAAAAGTAAGGGAATTGTATAAAATGGAAAAAATAACCTACTCATTAAGACTTCAAAAACCTATTTGTAGCCTGCGCTGGGGGCCAGCAGAAGTTCTGTTGATGTAAATAAGTCCAACAAGTTTGTCTTTTGGCATATGGTGTTTAGCTATCCCACCCAAAGTGTTATCCTTATTTTATAGTTGTAGGGTGATGAGTCTACAGATGTGATACTGAGGTCGTAAGATATCATGCTAAGATGTTTATTTTATGGAAAGCTTCATATTGTCAACACTTGTGTTATATACTACTGATGTATGGCTGTATAATTGCTCGCATCTGTAAAAATAATAAAAGTGTAAGTTCTAAAAAAAAAGTTAGGGATACCCCACTTTTGGGTAAAATGCATAGAAACCATGAAAAGCTCATGTTCCTATGATGTTATATCATAAACGTATGGCATAAATGGAGACGAATGCAATGATGATTGCAACATAACAGTGGTAGGCATGCCACAACAAAAAATATTATGGATTTGATTCCCTTGGGCATTATTTCCAGATTGGCAGCAATGTCTCATGATGTTCACAAGTTGACTCATTGTCTGTTCAGGCATGGCATCCTATTCATCTTGAAGAATGGCCTTCAAGTCATTGAGGTTCTGGGGTAGAGAGTTATGATCATCTTCATGATGACTCAAGTCTGGAGAAATGCAGCCCACTTAATTTGAGGTACTCCAGTTCCCCTTAGACGTTCCCTAATGATGTAACTTCAATGAGCTCAATGAAGAGAAAATTAGGCCTGTGTTGTTCATGCGGGGGCACAGTAAACAGATTTATAATGCTATTCAGGTGGTACGGGCTGGTCACTGTAACCTTGACAAAATGTGGGGTAGTTCTGTATTGACTAGACACATCTGCCCGTTTTTTACCAACACCATCACCTAAAACATCTCATCTGCCAAAAACAGTGGCTGATGCTTAGCACTCTCATTGACAAGTCCAACATCATTGGTGGCTATAATTTCTGCTCAACATAAATCAACTTTCATCAGAGAGCAGTACTGAGGCCAGTGTAAACTCTCTGGCCCATACAAGTCGATGAAACCTGTGCCTGGTGGTCTGGTACCCCCACAGGTCACACAGATGTGAACAGTTTCGAATGGTCTGATGTGACATTTGGGTGCCTCTCAACTCCCTTATATGTGGTTCGGCGGGACACTACGCAATGAAGCGGCTATCAGCGTAAAGTCTGGCCAACGGACGTTCACTTCTATACCTTCCTGTGTCTCTCCCAGTCTTTCTGATGACACACTCTAAAGTGGCCACTTCCATCTAGGAAAAACATCCCGTTCGAATCCTGAGTACTGTTGACCAGTTGTTAGGTGACGTGTTGGTCTTAAGAATTATTACCGATTAGGAAACTAGACGTGGAAGGATACAGCTCTGATCAGACATTTAAACAACATACGGCAGCCACACCGTAACATCCAAAAAAATAGTCTCAAGAGGAAATGTATATATTTATATATACAAAGAACTGCTGGTGTTCTTTGTAGATCTAAGATTTCTTTAAGATTTATTGAATATCATACTATTAAAAATGTGAATAGTATGATAAGGAGAACTCTTTAAATACCAATTCTGATTGAACTAGGAAATGTATTGGTTGACCAATGGATCAAACACCTGTTGTGAATTTTGTTGTTTGGCTCCTTGTTAAAGAACAAAACATAGAGAAACATTGAACAATTGGACATGGGAAATTGACTGTTTAGAGAAAATCGCCTTAAGTTCACCTGTAAAGGTTGTTGTGAATCTCAGTTTCAAATGTCACCCAAAAGGAGAATATCTCTAACATTTTGCGAGTAGTGTACTTTGGATTTACCCAAATGCCATTTCGATAGTCTACAGTGCAAGTACATCCATACGGTGCTGATCCATTTTGTCTGCTAAGACTTTGTGCACAGCTGAGAAATTCCTCTGCAAGTCTGCATAGCGATGCTTCCAGTGTGAGCTGAGCAGTTTCAGACAGCCTGGATGTTCTGCCACCGTCATCAAGGGAACTAACCTCAACTGGGTTCAGCGAACTGAAGTAAATAGAAGCTGACAACGTCCATGGAGAAGTTTTACACTTTAGAGTTCTTGGACAGCTGGAATTCAGCCCAAAACCAAAAGATGTGACACCTTTCTAACCATTTACGATGACTCCAAGCAGCCCTGTCAGTTAACTGGGAGGGTTTTTTTATTTTTATTTTTTGGCTCATATGTAAATTCTGCTGTGAAAGTTTGAGTCACTTGTTGTGCCAGGCTGTGGTTGTTTAAATCTTCACCGCAAGAGCCATCTAAGTGCAAATTTGGCAACTGAAACATAAATACAGTCTAAATCCATCCAACTTCTAAGAAAAATATTCGTAAGCAGCAAGTAATCATGATTATCAGTTTAGACTGCCTTTTTAGTATGCTTAATGTCATAAAGTTGCACGTGAATAAGCTCGAGTTATTTATCATTAATTGTTATGAAGCGTTCTAATTTTACACAGCAGTTTGCATATTATCCAAATGCACAGTTAGTTTATTCATGCATCAGAACACATTTGCATTAGAAGAAGCAAGAACATTAAATTAGACAACACCTAGTAAGCTGTACTGTTTAAGTATTTTTTATAAATTGAACTTTATGTTGGCTTCAGCTCATATTTTCACTTTTCACTTTCTTACTTCAGTACTTTGTCCATTTTTACTTTGGTTTCTTTCGACACATCTTCTTTCATGTGTCCAAGAACCTTTTTTTTAGGTTTTTAGTTCTCACACCTTCATCTTTAGCTAGTTTAGAGAGATTCCTTCTCTATACCTGGATAAAATAGAGTTCAATTTAATCATTTTCTCTCCTCTCTGCTGACTCTCACACAAAACAGCAGGATGAAAAGTCAAATTAAGAATGATGTCATTGAATCTTTATTCTCCTTCATTTTAACAGATTTCCCCTCCACCAATGCAGTTCCAGTGCCAAACCAGAGCTGGCTCTCAACTGGTTCTAGCAATCTGTATGGGTTTGGTTTTCCACAAACAGACCACGGCATAGTTAAATCACTCAAAATGTTCCTTTCAGTCAATGGATTTCCCCTCTCCTGTGTTACGACTTTGTGGAGAAACAGCGTCCGTCTTAGCATTACCGCTGCCACATTTCCTAACATCACCATTCCAATGCTTAAGCTCACAGTCGACGCCAACGCTCTCTCAGCTGGAAACCGGCATTTTCATCTTCTGACCGATATTTATTGAAGGCTGCTTCCATCTGGAGATATATACTCCGAGCCTTTAACACTTCTTAAACCAATGACGGTGCTTATAAACTCAGGTGCGAAGAGCATTTATGAATCCAGGAAAACATCACTCTACGCGACCTGTTCATCTCCAGCTGCATTCCAGGACAACTGTGTGCAAAATTTTGTCAGTGTTCTGCTATTGTTGAAATAACTCAATTTCGATGCACAATTGTGGCGTTTCCAATAAGTAGGAAATGCAATTAAAGTCACACGTGAATAAGCTTGTTCACGCGTTAAGTCAATAAAGAAATATGCCGCGCAGTCGTCCTCCTACTTCCTGTCTTCTTCTTTGTGGTTTGCAACCAGCGGCAACATCTGGCTGTTGATCATGTGACTCGCCTGATGCAAAACAAAGATTTCTATTGCAGTTTTGCAAAATGAACTAATTTTGATATGGCCAAAGAAAACCCATCTCAGCGGCACAATCTGCAATCAGAAAATTAGTCTGTTTGTAATTGCCGTGTTCCCATTTTTATTTTCGAATTGTCAAATTGTGCAATATTCTGGTCAATGGAATTGCAGCTGCTGATGATCCACCACTGTTTAGTGTTTTGTGGGAGTTTTGGTACGGTGTGAAATTTACAGTAATCTGTTACAGACTGATGAAGTTACTTTCCGCATTTTTTCTTTGTTTCTTTCTTTCTTGACTTGTTTCTTCACTTCTTTCCTTCTTTCTGTCTTACAACCATCTGGATACTCTGCACACACACAAGCTATGACCACTGCCCCCCAGTGGTCAAATAAATATTAGCTAACTTATTCAATTGAAAGGGTGAACTCTAAGGCAGTCACTGCATCCAGACTGAAACAAAATGTCAACGTTCGTGGCACAGATTCTTACATGTATTCATACTGCAGTTAAGGGATCACTTACTCCAGTTTGGCACTGAATTACTTGTGGAAAACTTCAGAAAGGACAGCAGTAACAATAGAACAATATTTATTAAATCTAAAGCAATGTTTTTCGTTATTTAAATGAGATGAAGTTTATCTTATTTTGGGATTCAAGCTTTGTTTAAGTCAGAGTAGCTCAGAGTTAAGGCGGAGGCTTATGTAACATTACATTATGTAAAGTACTTATGATCAGCAAGGATTTTCTGATTTATTTTCAATGGAATTTGGATCTTTTTTTAATTTCAAAAATTGAAGTTGGTGGTGCTAAACTAGCTTGATGATTCAGTTTATATACAAATTACCCTGGTGTGAGTTGAGGTAGTCGACTAACAGTTTTTGTTTTGAGTTCTTAATTGTGTATGAAAGCAGTTTTCACTGACTTTTGTGCATTTACAAAACAGAGGTAGTTTTATTTTCTTTAGAGGCACATTTTTCAGTGAATGCTAGCTGTTTTATGTTGCAGGATCTGACATTGTTTCACGACAGAGAACAAGCTGAGCTTAACGTACCGGTTGAAAATAAAAGAACGGCAAACAAAAATGGCTGTCAGAGAAGAAAGGAAGGCATGGCAGCTGAAATGAGAACGTAAATGCTCCGTTTTTATAATGTACAGGTCAGGCTGATGCTGAGCTTTAATATACATGAATGGAGAGGGAGAATTAATTGATATAAATTATAGTGGCAGAGTGATGAGGCTCTTTTTGCACTGACTACAGTGCATCTTAAGGTCACCTTTAATGCTTTTAATAGTCATTTTATGTCCATTAAGCAGACTGGGGGACAGGTTGTGTAATGTTTAATATGTGCACATTTTTCTTAAAATTACTTTCATATAAGAGCCTCAAAGGTTCTGCGGTTCTTCTCGAAGGCTCTTTGTAGCCAAGCCGAAACGTACTTGACAATATGGCGGCTAAGAATATCTCAGACCTACATAAATGTGTGTTTAGTTTGTGTTTCCATTTGAAGTAGTTGATGATTTCAGGTCCAACCAGTCGCCTTGTTGTTTCCTCATACGTCTGATAGTTTGATCTGGGTTTTATTCAAGATTGCATTCTTTTACAGGCATTTGCTTACAACACCCACAATGGAGTATTTTACCTCTTAATTCCACCATGCCTGCAAAGAGGCAGCAATATTCAGCTGAAACGACTTAAAGCTGTACCTTTTACAAAAATATTTGTTAAAACTGATAGACAGCACTAGTGGTGCGTTCACACGAAACGCACTGCGTGCATCAAAAACGGGTCTGACGCTTCAAGTTCGACAAGTGTGCACTTTTGGTGCGTTCGCGCCAAATGTCTTTTGAGCGTCAGGTCTGGTTTACGTTTAAAGTCTCGGTGGAGCGTTGGCCGCGTTGGATGAGCTCGACGTGTCAAACGCTCAAAATGGTTCAAATTGTGCCGCGCTAGACGCTCGATATCGCGCCTCCACATAGACTTTGAATGTAAACCAGACGTGCCTGACGCTCAAAACGTGTTTGGTGTGAACGCGCCATAAGACCCTCCTCCTGGCTCTGATTGGTTGTTTATGATTGAGTGTTGTATTTCTGTAGTTATCGCAGAGAACTGAGAAGGCAGAGGAGTTCGATTTTTTTCACAGATTAGCTGTCTTAAACTTTTAACAAATATGTAAAAAGCATTTTTTTTATATATATACTGCAGCTTTAACTGGAAAGTTTAGACCTGATCCAGGGTTTGTGGGCTTTGAGTGAGAGTCCTAATAATGACGTTGTCTTTACCAATGCACTGTGTTATGGCTTTGTTTGATTCATATTTTGTTCCAGGCATTCCTCAGTTATCCCATGCCTGATACACTGAAACCGCTAGTGAGCTGACCTTCTCAGAGCCTTCGTCATTACTGCTTTTCTTATGTATGGCTACCATTTCTATCCCCTGATCAGAGAGACTTCTGCCTTTGTGGACCACCATACACCCCATTCTCGAGCTCCTGTTTATTTCTGGCGTTTCGCTCAGTTTGTTGTCATTGTGAACGCGGTTTCTTAGTCCCAACAGAAAGTTGCTGTGGTTGTTGCTGCCATCTCTCAGTTCGGTCCCTTCCGACAGCGCTTGTGCAGATCTTCCTCTCCGTCCCCATTGAGGCATTCTGCACTGCAGCCGGGCGACGCAGCAGAAGGGCTTCGTCTTGCACACCGCCTGAAAGCCCCTCTTGAAGTTCTTATTGTAGTAGCCGTAGACGATGGGATTGACGCTGGAGTTGGAGAAGGCCAACCAGTGGGCGAAGGGGAAGATGTAGCTGGTGAGGAGGTCCAGCTGGTCCCTGTCCAGTCCACCATAGTCCGCCATCATCATGAGGGTCCAGAGGGGCAACCAGGACAGCATGAACAGCAACGCCACCATGATGAGCATCTTTATGACCTTGATCTTTTTCTGGGATACCACTTGCTGAGCGTGTCTCCTGCCTCCCGCCTGGACCGTGATGTTGCCCAACTGGGGCTCTCGGTTCGCGACTGCGGAGGAGCAGAGTTTGACGCCGATGCTCACGTACATCAGCGTGATGACGGTGAGGGGAACCAGGTAGATGTGGGCGAAGAGAACCGCCGTGTAGACCTTTCTCATGTGGGGATTGGCAAAGTTTTCATAGCAGGTGTAAAGGGGCAGCGTGTGATTGAAGTCGTCATTGTAGACCATGTAATGGAAAGGGACTTTCTCCACAGTCAGTGCTAATGCCGCGGGACACATAATAGCCACTGCTAACACCCAGATGGACACAATGGCTACCTTGGCAACGAGCAGAGTCAGCTTGGGCTGGAGAGGATACACAATGCAACGGAACCTACAGTGGAGAGGCAGAGAAGAGCAATGCTGCTAATTAGTGAGGACACAACTTTATGAGAGGTTAGGAAAAAATACAGTTAAATATTGAACTACAGTCAATGTTGTATTTGTACAAGACTTTAATGTATGCACTCCCTCTGTGTACATTCATGATCCAAGTGTCTTCCTGCTTAACCACAACAAGAATTCTGCTATATCAGGACTGTCGCAATGTGCTCATCTGCAGAAACCCATTTCCTGAAAGATTTGAGACTGCTCTGGGAATGTCTCCAACTTGCATGTACATTTTGGAACCAAAATGCAACTGACATGTTCGTTAATCCGAGTTAGGATTAACCAGTGGCGCAGTTGGTAGGACGGTTGCCTTGCACCAAGAAGGTCCTGGGTTTGAATCCCTGTCTGGAATCATTCTGCCAGGAGTTTGCTTATTCTCCTGCATGTGTGGGTCAAACAGCCCCAACACATGAGTGTTAGGTTTACTGGTCTTTAAATTGTCCTCAGGTCTGAGTGTGAGCATGGTTGTTTGTCCTGTCTGTCTCTGTGTTGGACTGGATAATGGCTGGATGGATAAAACTCTGGTCCGGTCTTTCAAGTTTTATTTGTGCCTCTGGTTCTGCACACCTGAATCCAAAGGAAGAATTACTTCCTTACCAAGTAGGTGAGCTCCACAAACTCTTGCTGATATGGTCATTATTGGAGTCTGGTGTGATGAAGCAGAGACACATCTGAACTCGTTCCTCTAGGATTTAAGTCTGTAACTAAGGGGGCACCGAAAAATCAGCACAGATATCCTTCATTTTGTGTGATCTGCAATCGGCTGGTACTAACATGAGAAACCGATTTTATGTACCTCTGCAAGAGTCTGACAACCAGCCACCGAGGGAGGCTTGACTAACAGACCCGCCCACTAAGTCCCACCTCTGAATGTGCCCAGTTAACAAAACTCAACTCAATGTTGCCAATTTAGCAACTTTTCGAGGAAAAATTTATATTGGCCAAAATTGGAATCGGGTTTTTTAAAGCTCAGTAATTGGCTAGGAAATTGCAATAGGTGCACCTTTCTTTGCAACCCCTGTATAAATGGTTAATGTCCTCACCTTCCTAAAATAATGTCCAATAATTTTTTGCCAATAGTATTTTTGTTTTGCCTCAGAAACATCTTGTGGAAAGAAAGAGGTGGTGATTTTTTTAATATTATTATTATTTTAGGAAGGTGACAATGTGACCTCTCTAAAACGTTTGCTATGTTTTTCTTATTTATCATAGATTTCTGATGATTAGAGCCTAATCAGTTAATTAACACAGAATACCTGTAGAGTTTTCCAGAACCTTTAAATGGTCTCTCTCTCTCTGGTTCATAGTCCTGGGGAAGACGGAATGTTATTTTACAGTAACATTTGTAATATTTTCTCTCTTTTTGGCTTGAAATAATGATTTACAATGTTTGACTTTTTGTTGAGCTACAGTTTGCTTAACATCTCTTACAGTGCGTTCCCTTGGCGATAATAAGGGTCTCTGTTTACACTGAGAGGCAGCAGCTGCGGGTCACCAAATTCCCACACCCGCCTTGATTATAACTCTACATGCCAGCAGAAGTGGAGACATGATGGATGTGTGAAGAACAAGGAGGAGAAATCACAAGCTTTCTCTTTCAATCGTCAGGGGAAATTTAAGCTCCTTACTACAAAAGATGGATAGAGGGCATGACTTCTGAGAATACTGTATAATGTTTTTCTCCAAACTCTGGTTGAAGAAACATAATATTTGATGCATCTGTATTTGGATTTTTGGCACAGATTTCGTACATTGCTCTTGTGGATGTGGGAGAGTTGTGGTGAATAGCAGTGATTTTTTGCTGTTGGATTCGGAGTCTGATATTGATTTTAATGCATTGACAGTTTCTAATTCACTGTCAGCTCAGACTCGAAAGGTCACTGATATCCTACAGTGGTTCTGCTTTTGGCCTTTTTTGTGTCAAGATATGTTTAAAATGTTTGAATCTTTCCACAATATTTTCTACAACTGGTCCAAGAACCACATTCTTTGGAATTATGAATTTAGAAAAATTATTTTTATGGTTGCCAAACTCACCTTTCAATGGCAATTGCTACCAGGGTGAATACCGAGGCTGACACGGACACGCCCTGCACAAACCCACTCATCTTGCACACTGTGTTGGAGAAGGGCCATCCTAAGGGTAAGACAGAGAAAGAAGATTAAAAACATGTGCTTAATGTTGGAATAAGAAATGTTTCACACAGTCAGACTCAGTTCTGTTGGGGATCAAAATTGCAATGTTTGTTACTTTTTCAGCTGGTGTGTTTTGTGTGTCAAACCAACAAAACCCTTTGAAAAACCTGTTTTCCTCCTCGCCTGGGGTGGCACTGCAACAAGAGCCATTGAAGGAAACGGCACAAACTTCTGAAAAAGGGATGAGTGCAACTTCCTTCTTCTCAAAATGTAAACAAAAAGTGGAGTGTCGTCACTTAGCGCTTGTAGGACTTCTCTTTTGTCGTTGGTAAAAAAAAAAACACTAGTCATTTCTCCTGCTAGCGCTTTTGCTGTAGTTGTATTTACCCAGGATGCCCCACACTGTAGTCCACTTCCTGCTTTTGGAGCGGTCTCTACTCCACTTGGTGGTCACATATGCATTCAAACTGCTCCATAGTTCACTTCAGTCAAACAAAGACCGAGGCTTTCAGGCGGACCAGATTTAGCTTTTTTTTATCCGCATCAGAGTTCATTACACATTCACACCTCCTCAAACGAACCGGACTTTTCTAGACAAATGAACTGGAGTTCGATTAAAGCGGACTAAACAGGCCTGGTGTGAATTCACCGCAGATGTCATCTTGTCTGTTCTGTTTTGAAGTTATATATATTTTGTTTTTAGTAACTAAGGTCATTTATGTAGGTCAAAACGGGGGAAAAGCCTGCCCTCATGTGTTCTTTACAGGAATTGCAAACCCAGCAACCTTTGGTTATTTGAAACAAAACTTTATTGAACAGCAGTAGCAGTCAAGCAGACAATATGGCGTCAGTACCCACTTTGTGAGGTCTGGTTGGAGTGAATATCTGCAGACATTGTCATTTATAGCTGCATTGCCGGTGTGTACTGCGGGAGTAATTCTGTGGGATTATTTCCGTGCCAGATGTAGTTTACTAATGTGTTATTTGACTGTACAATAAGTTTCTTTGTTATGCAAATTCAAGCGATTCGAGAGGTTATCACATATGGTGTTGGTAGCATAGATTTATAGATGTATTTAGGATGGTATTTGGCAGAAACTGAGTGTAGAAGTGCATTCTATGCTGCACATATTCATGTATTTATTGTATTCTTTGTCTTGGTTTCAGTTTCACCCTTTTGGTCAATTAACCTTCTGACAACGGTCTTCGGTCTTTAGGGTTTTGATTAGAGAAAGGTGTTAGCCAGCCTTTGCATCAGACATGCATCAGTAACGGCACACTGTCTTTACATTTTAAGAACAGTATAGGTGAAAACTTTATTTTTGGCAGTTTGGATCTTTCTTAATCTCTTTATTTACAGATGATTTATATATATATATGTATTCTATTAACATACTGTCACAGTCTAATAGCTAATACCTATAATAGAACATGGGAAACTCTGCTGAAGCACAGACACATTGAGAAACATGTACATGAATTGACATTGACCTCAGGGAAGATAAGATTCCTGTTCAATAGGGAACCAGCACTTCTTCACACAGCTACCTGCAGAGGACGGCTGAGGTAGCAATGGTCTCAGTGATATTGCTCTTCCTCTAGCGTAGCACTCACTCCAACGCTTATAAACAGTAGTGATTTGATTGTGATAATTGCATCCAAAAATGCTGTAGACTTGTGAATCATGGCTGAAACAAAACAAAATGTTTTTTAAGAACAGCTTAACATGACTAATTAGGTGGTACAGTATAAAATACACTCAAAAAACCATATAATTGCACCTTTTAAAGGAGCGGGCTAATAGGCTTTGTACCACAGGGGGGTCTGAAACCCTGAGGGGCGGCGTTTTAAAAGTGTCCGTGTTCTGAATCACACCAATCAAAAGGATTAATTACCTTCTTAGAATGTCATCGAATTCAGAAAGAGGCTTGGCTGTGAGTCATTCATTTCATTTGGGTGCTTAACTGGGAAGAAATCTGAAGCGTTCTTGTTGTTTGTCATGTGTAGTAGAAGAAAGAGTAACAAATGTTGAGGTGTATATTTTTGGAGTAAACAGAAGTATATTAAATATACTTTTAACTGTCGCTTTGACGTGGTTTGGTGTTCAAGTTCACCATCTCAAATTCTAGTGGATATATTCAGATCATCTGATGAAATAATGTGTGTGTATCCTTGGAAGGTTTTTATAAAACCATTTTTAATGTGTCTTTCATTCAAGTACATTCATTCATAATTAGATTTTTTTTTTTTGTTTTGTTTTTCTATATTTTACATTTTCTCCACCTGTCCAATTATTCTACGCCTGCTGCTAGGAATCAAAGCACCAAAGTCATTGGATTATATGAGATTTCCCACTAACATTACAAACTTCAATGTGTTTTATTGAGATTTTACACCAAAAAAGTAGCAGATAATTGTGAAGTTGAAGAACAATTCAAGATTTCCAATAGTTCTTCTTAAAAATTTGTATTCAGGTCTGTGAACTCCTCACAGAGCGCTAGCGCTCATCGTATCAGCCATCAGACGAGACGTCGGCGTCTTATTCAGGCTTTGGGGCGACAAACCTCTCATACTCGGGAGCGGCTTCTCATGTAGCGTCTTTGGAAATTACAGAAAAGTTATGGATTCAACACTATGGAATGACAGACTCAACTTTTGATGAACTAAGTGATGCTGAGGGAGCTCTGGAGGAGCCAGTGCCTACAAATAAGGCTCATTGCTTCTGTATGCAAACTTGTGTGATGGGGAAAAAAAGTGTTTCCACTGCAGTTTTGCAAAATACACAAATTTCGATGCAATAATTCTCAAAAACTGTTATCGAAACATTTGTTTATTCCAAACTGGCATGTTTCCATAAAGCATACGTATTTTTGTAATTTCAATTTGCTACATGTCCATTGACCTTAAAATTGCACAAATCGGAAATGCAAAAATAAATTAACCTGATAAAAACACAACAATTAAAAAAAAAGACTCCTGTTTTCGCTAATAGGTTTTGGTGCTTGGATGAGGTGGGTTTTTGGCTCTATGTAAATTTATTTATTTCTCAAAGCTGGAATGGAAACATTTTTTTTTTTGCATCACACATGTCGCATGATCAACAGTCCAATGTTACTACTGACAAAAACCACAAAGAAGAAGACGACAGGAAGTAGTTAGAAGATTAGAGATTAGATAGCATTTATTGTCATTGAACAGAATTCAACGAAATTTCCATTGCAGCTCCCGTGCAAAAGGTCAAATATATACAGTATAAATAAAATAAACAAACACACAATAATAATAATAACAATATATACAACTAAATTAACTAAAGGCACTCAACCACACCAAAGAAGTAGCAGCAGGTCCAATTATGGCAAAGTACAGATAATGTGACAGTGCAAAGTGCAGAACAATATGGCTGTGTGGGGGTGGGGGATATGTATGTGTGACTGCGAGGTTATGATATGTGTGGGAGGGGGGGGCGGCAGGGAGTAATGGCTCTGACGGCTGTGGGGAAGAAACTGTTTCTCAGTCTATTTGTTGTAGTCCGTATATTCCTGTACCGCTTGCCTGATGGCAGCGGCACAAACAGTCTGTGGCCCGGGTGGCTGGAATCCATCGCTATGGATCCAGCTCTCTTCTTGACCCGGTCTGTGTAAATGGAGTCCAGGTCTGGGAGGGGGCATCCCACAATGCCTTGTGCTGTTCTCACCACCCGTGTCAGTTGTTTCCTCTCCAATGCTGTGCAGCTACCATACCACACAGTCATGTTGAGGCAGAGGATGCTCTCGATCATCGCCCTGTAAAAGTTCACGAGCAGCCGTGAGGAAAGTCCAGCCCGTCTCAGTTTCCTGAGGAAGAAGAGCCTTTGTTGTGCTTTCTTCACCAGGTGGGAGGTGTTTGTGTTCCAGGAGAGGTCAGACGTGATGTGGAGGCCCAGGAACTTGATGTTGTCCACACGTTCCACCACTTCTCCATCTATGAGAAGGGGAGTGTGAGCCGTCCTCCTGGACCTTCTGTAGTCCACAATGACCTCCTTGGTCTTCCCTGTGTTCAGCACCAGGTTGTTGGCTGAACACCACTGAGTGAGCTGCAGAATCTCCTCTCTGTAGTGGGTCTCGTTGTTGTCTGAAATGAGACCCACTACTGTTGTGTCGTCCGCGTACTTCACGACTGTGTTGGTGGGGTGGATGGCCACGCAGTCGTGTGTAAACAGGGTGAAGAGAGCTGGGCTGAGCACACAGCCCTGCGGCGTGCCTGTGTTGAGGACCAGTGGGGACGATGTTGAGCCACTTATTCTCACCACCTGAGGCCTGTTGGTAAGGAAGTCTCTGATCCAGTGGCACAGTGAAGCGGGCAGCCCCACCTCGAGTAGCTTCAGCACCAGCTTGTCTGGGATGACGGTATTAAATGCTGAGCTGAAGTCTACAAATAGCATCCTGACGTAGGTGTTGGGATGCTGCAGATGGGTCAGGGCTGTGTGCAGAGTGATGGAGACAGCATCCTCTGTTGACCGGTTCGCTCTGTAGGCGAACTGAAGGCTGTCCAGGTTTGCGGGGATGAAGTCTCTGATGTACCTCAGAAGAATCCTCTCAAATGGTGGCAGGCATGCTTTTTAATAACTTATTGCATGAACAAACTTCTTCATGTATGAGTTTCTTATTTAATGGAAACACCACAGTTGCTAAATAGTTTTTTCCTTTTTAACATTAGCAGAATACCGACAAAGCTTTATGCACATTTGCAATGGAAATACAGTTTTTGTGTGGCAGAAAACTGTCACTCTACATTATCCCGAATATGCCTCCTCTACTGTGAAGCATAGTTGTGGCTGCATCATGCTGAGGGGACGTAAAGCTGGTAGACATACCTCAACAGAGCTACGTATGTTAACCACGGGCAAAGGTGGATTTACAAAGTATTGATCCAGTGTGTGAGAACACAAATCCTCGCCCCACTTTGTAGATTTTTATTGTAAAAAGACTAAAATAATGCGCCGCTTTGCTGCAGTCGATCACAAAATGATCAACGACATTGTTTTCTGGTTGAAGCTTGACACAATGTGGAAGAGTTGAAGAGTGGTACCATGTTAAATTTAACTTGATTCCAAATCCTAAACACTCCTGCTGCTCTTGCCACTGCTAAGCTATCCAGGCGTTGGATCTTATTCTTCATTCTCTCTTAAAAACAGAGAGTTGTGAACTGCATGGTGCAAAACGTTCAAGTTGAAATACTGTAGCTCTGAGCTAACGGCACAATAGTGTACAGAACAATTGACACCTGAAAAGAACTGCTGTTGGTGGAGAATTTCATTATGTTTGTGCTGTGGGAAAGTGGAGCCTTTTCTGTCACAGCAGCTTCCTCACGAACACATCCCTGCGACTAAAAGGCAGAGCATTTCATTGATTCTGCCAGGTCAGACTCTTCAACATGCAGAGTGCTGATCATGTTGAAAAATCACCGGAGAGATGAAAGTCAGAAATTCCTACCAATTCACCATGCCATGCCCCACCTTGTTTCTTACCTTTCAATCAATCAATCAAATTTTATTTGTATAGCACATTTCAGCAGCAAGGCATTTCAAAGTGCTTTCCATCATATCAAACACAGAAACACAAAGCAACATAGAATCAACAATCAAAACACGACATTAATTCAGGTTCCATCAATAAATTTGTAATTGATTACGTTTCAAACACAATCCTGGGTTTTTAGTCGAGTTTGCATCCATAAAGGTTTACCTGTTACACTCCTACTGTGTTATATGGAACAAAATACCTGTTGCTATTATTATTCCCGCTCACAATCACAGTTTAAAACGATGTAAACAGCATTTTAATGGGCTTCTGGCACAAGGCTCCGTACAACTCTTTCACAGAATTTCGAGCAGGGACTCGCTCGTCCCTCGCGGATTTTTGTGCAATTCTATGGTACCTGATAGTGTCTAGAATTTATAGGGTTTCCGTTACGCACAGTTTTCCATATCCGCTATGAATAGAGTCTGGCAGTTGCTGCAGAGCCTTCTATTCTGGCTTTCTTTGAGGTCAAAGGCGACTGGATTTTCATTATACTGAATTGCATCTGAAAAAATATAAAGTCACGCAACCTCTCAAAAAGCTCACCATATCTTGTCGCGCCTAATTAAATGAATACAGGGCTGAACAAAATGCTTTTGTTTGTATCTTTAGACATTCTGTGTGGTCTCCTCCACACTTTGGCATGATGCGGGTTCAACATATTTAGGTTTTCTTTGACAAATACAGAATAATTAACTCTGTGATTGAAGTGCGCACTTGTTTATGATATTACAAAGCTGGAGGGAGAGAATAGGAGGGCGACGAGGAAGAACCCCCCCCCCCCCCCCCCCCCCAAATCCAAATCAATACACTTCAATATCACAGTCATATTTCTGAAACATTAATGAACGTAACATTTTGTTATTGCAAATGTTATATTAATGATATTTGCTCTATCTATCTATGGAATCCAATTTCAAATATATTTAATTGCTAAAATCAATCAGGACCGATCCAGTAGTGACTGATTACTATCAAGAAGAAAAATGTAAAAAAAAAAAAAAAATCTATTTTAAATATTGTAATTTTAAAATATAACATATATATAAAATTGTACAGTGTTAAATGTAACCAAAAGAGAAAAGAGAGAAATAAAAGAATGTGAGAACAAAATAAGTTAAACATATGCTTAAAGATATGCTTTGAGTTGTCCTTCAAAACTGAGTAGCCTTGAGGTCTCCAGGAAGATCATTCTTTTTTTAAAATAAGAAAAACGGCTGACATTAGTTTCTAATCCTGAGATTCAAAAGGAGTCAAACTTGAATCATTTTTGTTAAGACACAAATCTATCATTACTCCTGCGACACGTCTCTGACAAAGATGTTCTGGTAAATAAAACCCAGCAGAGTAACCAGATGATTTTTCATTTTCTCAAGCTATCAGTGGCAGAGCTTTTAGCAGGTTTGGTCTCCAATCTAAAAACTTAATCCGGTATGGAGCAGGTCCTGCTTCCAGCATAAGTTCCCATGGGAACCATGTCTACATAAGGATGATTGACGGCACTGAAACTCACTTCCTGTCCTACTGCCATCTGCTGAAACACACCAAGGTTTGTACTGTCCAGACATAGTTGCAGTTTTAGAAAATGTATAAAAAGATGGTGTTTATAAAAGTCACTGCAGCTTCAAGTTTCATTGTTAAAGCTTGCAGCTAATTAAGACATAATGTCCTAAATACTTCAAAACTGAAGTAATTATCCAATATGTGCAGACAAAGTTCTGTTTAGACGAAGACGAAGAAAAAAATGATAATTTTTTAATCATTGTGGACTGTTGGTTTCAGTCCTGCAGAGTTCCAACCAGACACTTTAGCAAAAAAAGTAGAGAGCAGAGTTCAATCTAAACACTTCAAGGCAGAGGTCAGGAAAAAAACACATTTATCATACAAGAAATACCAATAAATAAAAGTAGGATATACAGTAAACAGGACTTTACTGTGGTCAGATCATGGTAGCTGGTCAGGACTGAACCTTTGCTGTAACTAAATTAGAGCAGGTTTTGTGCCCTTAGTTCTGCTTCCGGTTCATGACTTCCAGTATTACACCTCCTACACCTCGGCGTCTGCAGCTAGGACTTCACTTTGGCACTCTCGACGTAATTAACATACACCTCAGCATGCCGCTGCTCATGTCGGCCGTGGAGAGCAGGCTCATGTGCGTAGTTTCATGTTGCTACAGTAACAGAATAGAGACTCAATGAACGATGAAGCTACGAAGCCCCGTTGGATCAGCCAGTCGTTGAAGCAGAGATGAAGAGATGAAGGTTCTTCTGCTCAGTGCAGATTCTCAACAACTTCAGTGTTATTACTTATTAGCACTTCCACTCATCTGTGATATTTCTTTATTCACATCAACTTCAATTGCTAAAGGCAGCGCTCGTTAACAGTTGCATTCGTTTCATTCAACTCCAAAGACCTCATTTGCTCTTTTTTTGCTTTTTTTTCTTTGAAACAGATGTCAGACATGAACTGTGTTCTGGAGTTGAACAGCTTGATGTTCTTTTGTTTCTTACTTTCAAGTGTGAATCTGAGATTGCAAAAGGACAAGTGTGCAGATAAATATGAAGTGCCAAGATGAATTAAAAACTAAAATAGTCCTTGTTGTTTATAACAGTTTGCACGCAGCTTTAAAAGTAAGACAGAAGCTCAAGCAACTTCCAGGTGCCAGTAATCATAAAACTGCACAAATTGATATTAGAAAAATAAATTTGCCTAATGGAAATGGAACAATTTTGAAAATAACTCGTGTTTGTTGATTAAAAGTTCTTGCACTTGGATGAGGTGTATGAGGTTGATGTATTTTGCCAAAGTTCAATGGAAAGACTTTTTCCACATCACAAGTCATGTGATCAACAGCCAGTTGTTACTACTGGCAAAAACCACAAAGAAGAAAACAGGAACTGGTTGGTTTGGTAAAATTATCTATGGATCACTACATCTTCCCCAGAACGCCGCACACACAGCCACGCCTAAGTATGATGGACTTGTTGCTCCAACGCCTGAATAAAAAGCTGACGTCTCCTCTAATGGCTGACAAGAGCTAGCGCCATGGCTGAATTGTGAATATATCTCTTTTTTTTATTTTTAATGACTTATCATGTGAGCAAGTTTATTCACATGTGACTGTAATTTTATTTCTTATTTAATTAAATCACCGCAATTGCAAAGTTGTGTTTTTTCGACATTAGCCGAATTTGTGCACACTTGTAACGGAAACACACCTTCTGTCTACTGCGTTGTTTTCATTTCTGGGCCACAGATGTGTTTTCTACGATGAGGATGTCTTTGTTCCAAATTGCTCTGTTCATCATTCACTATTCCAGATACTTCCAGTAGTGATTTAAAAAGGTTTTGCACTCGCCTTCCTGTTATTTCCCCAGTTATGTGTAATTATGCATCCCAGTTCCTGTTAGCTTGTAGGAGCCCTCTTTGGATTCCCACACTTCCTCTTTCAAAAACAGATTGTAATGAGATTTAATAAAACCGGGCTCTGATACTTGGGCTATAAGTTACATAAGTTATAAAGCCTTCATAACTTATGTAAAATAAATAAATATGTTTCATTAACTGGAAAACAAGAGGGCTCACCCTAAGAACATTTTTCACAAGTTCAACAACATAGTGCTTTCAGTCAGAGGCTGACTGAAACCCACAGCCATCACTGTTATTAGCTCTCCAAGAAACATATATGAAGATTACCATCTAAATTACATTTAAGTTTAATTAAGTATTAGTGAAATGAACTGAATTAAATTCAGCTGTCAATCCTCCTAGTTAGTGAGAGTTCCACTAAATTATCCACAAGGTCGGACTTTGGGGGAAGCAAATGGCTGCAGAGCTCCACCATCTGCTCTCCAGGTGTTAATAAGCATTAGAAAAGTCAGTTTATGACAGTCCAATTAGGAAAAAGATTGAATAGTCTTAATTAGAGAAGGAGCAAATCTACAATGAAATGACTGAAAAAGTAAAGAATGAAAATGTGACAAAGGGCCCAGTCAAAGTTCAGATCTAAACAAGGCTGATGTTCTGTGATGGGATCTTAAGTGAGCTTTGCACAAATGAATATTTTCCAGCCTCAAAGAACTAAAGTTATGCAGTAAGTAAGATTTGAGAAAAATCTCAACACAGCTCATCTCCTTCAGCTTTCTGCAACTAAAAGTGGTTCTTAGTGTTGGTGGTGGTGGGGGGTCTTCCCCTCTGGTGTGGTGGTGGCTGTTGGGCCATAATGTGGAGTCGTGGGGTCCGGGATGGTCACCTATGGCTTCTGGGGACGGGTTGGACTGACTGTGAGCTGTGGGAACTGAGCAAAGTCCTGATAAGGATCCTGATCCCTTAATCCCACTGGGGGAAATCCAACATGTGTTGGATGACAGAAAGACCGGGTCTTTCTGGGTCCTAGTCCGTGACAGAGGGCTGCTGCGTCCTTGTGGAAAACCCAGAGCGGCGGAGATATCAGAGGCTTACAGCCCAGTGCGGCTTATATATGTACGTTTCCAGTTGTTTGTTTTTTTTACTTTGTGGGTGCGGCTCATAGTGAGGTGCGCTCTGTAGTCCAGAAAATACGGTAACTGGTTAAAAGTGGAATAATGGAAGGAGTCTGCAAAAATTCATAATAGGGTACATTTAGTAGAATCCCACTAATTCTACTGTGATGAAATGAACTTATTAGTAGACGGGACCTTTCGTCTTTATCTATTTTGAATGAAAACCATTTTGTTCCTAAGAAATGAGGAAAAAACAACGTCTAATTTCAAAAATAAAGGATTTACTCAAAACTCTACAAAGTGAGTAATCTCTATCTTTGAAAAAGAAAACTTTATCAAAGGCATCATCAGAAATCTGCCAAATGTCAGATTTATTCAGCACAAAAAGAAGACTGACATCTTACATTCTCTTTTTTTATTAGAAAAGTGGACAAAAACCCCCACTTGCAACAGAATTAAAAAGCGAAAAGTTAAAGAGCAATATAAAGCAGTAGTTTCAAGTTTATAGACACTGTGACAAATCAGTAACATTTTAAACTTCAACAACGAAACCACAAGATACTGAACTTAGTGAAAACTTGTTTTTTAAAGTTCCTTTTCAATTGGGATGAGAGTAAACCTGAGACTTCAAAGAAGAAGGGTTTTGCTGACATAAGAGTGACGGTCCTCCAAACATACAGCAGACAGACACACTGCTTTGCACTTCACTGCACTCAATCTCAGACGTACGCAGCAGAGATTTGATGAATCTTAAAACGGCATCCAGCAAGGTTTTACCCATGAATCCATGACAACAGAATATTATGATGAAACAAATTCAAAATCATAAAAAAAACATCTTAAAGTCAGGCTCCAAAGTGGAATTGAAAGTTGCCAGTGCCAGAACAAAAGCTTCTAGTTCCTGAAAGACAACTTCTGTGCAATCAGTCCAAACACCATTGATGGCTGAAGAGCTTCAAGTGCCAACTTTTCAGATGCAACACCTGGAGGGACAAAAGCAACCACGATTCAGGTTGTTCTCCACCTGGGGAACCGCAACATAACAGCTCAACTAAAGCTGCTGCTATGCACAACAAAGAAACAGCAGGGTTGAGTTTCTTTTATCATCCTTTGTTATTTATCTTCATCATTCGTCAAACAGTCTTTTTGTTCTTTCAAATAAAGTTCAAATATAACAGTTCCCTTCTATGTGTCTGCAGCCTTTCCTGTATTTCTTTTTTTTTTTTTACTGTTTTCTATTAGTTTAATGATACATGAGCTTCATAGTTAAGGCATCACACAAGATTAAGAAACAACTACAAACCTCTGTCTCAGTTCGGTTGAAATTAACTCTTGTGCGGTTTGAATAGGTATGTGGACGCAAGTGGACTGGAGACCACTCCAAAAGCAGGAAATTAATTATAGAGCAGGGCATTCTGGGTAAATACAACCAAAACAAAGGCCAGAGTCCAGTGCTATCGAGGGAAATGACTCATGGTCTTTTATCAAAGACAAAAGACAAATCTTACAACTGCTAACACATGACGCGACTCCATTTTGGTTTTTGTGAAGGAGGAAGTTGCGCTCAGTGTCTTGTTCAGAAGTTTGTGTTGTTTCCTTTAGTAGTTGTTGGTGCAGCGCCACCACAGGCGAGGAGGTGAACAGATTTTTCAAGTAGTTTGGATCGTTTGACAGAGTGCAGTGTAAAAGTGAGCCACTGTAGAAATGTTGCAATTTTCAAACGGAGTCCACTGGACTATCAGGTGTGAAAACTGCCTAAATTTCCTCTGTATCCAAGATGGCTGACAAGAAGGCACACTTGCTTGTTGAGCATTCCCAGAATATCAGTCTATCTATAAAGATTTCATACATTTTAAGCAGGGTTTTAAAGAATCTCTGTTCAGTGTAAAAATAATAAAAAAATAATAATTTTTAGCGTTTTGTGGATTAGGCGTCTGCTCTCATAAGAAGCTGGACTTAAGCTCCAGGAGCCAGCAGCTCAATGATCTCTCACTGCGTTCACAAATCATTTGTGTAAAAATGACTGGAAATATTTGAGGCATTTTTGATATAAAAGATCCACAAAGGGGAGAGGTTTTGTGGACAGCTATTAGACACGAGTCATTCGTCCAAAAATTGTGTCTTTGCTTCGGCGGCCGCGACACTCGGCAGTTAGAAATGAAGAAAAGTTCATTTCATAGTCCGACTCTTGTCTCACGTTGTAATTTTCCTCCCCATGCAGCCCCATTTTCACATTATAAGCGGCACACGGTATAAATGGCTTAATAAAGAGCTGAAAATAATTATAAAGATATTGTATAAGAAATAACTACAGTTCTTGTCTGAGGCAGTACATTATTGAAAAGACTTGAATGTCAGAGTAATCTTACAATAGGCAACTCTTCTCAGTAACTCACACAAACCTTGTACATCTACACAAAGGATCTCATAAATCACAACATTATCACATTTTCTGCTTTTATTTTGACATATATGACACCCGCTCCTTATGTCAACAGCGATGAATCAGAAAACAGGGAGAAAAATGTCATAAAGAGATACAAAGACCTTTAAAGAGAATAAAAGACATTTTTTTTGCAATAATCAGCCATCTTTTTAAAAGTGTCGGAGGAGCAGAAAGCAGCCTTGAGTGTCAGATCCCACGTTCCAGTCAGTGGCTCGGAAAAAAATGAAAGAGGTTTGTGTTCACAAGCGGATAAGCCGATTTCTACATGCTGGGAGATGTGATTGTATGTGTGGCTGCTAGAGATGCTAAAAGACATGACCACTGAACCAGCTAGAAAATCTGTTGATTAGGAATCGCTTAGTTTTGTGAATACACAATAGGGAAAGATACACTGATTTCAGTTTCAAAGTGAAGTGAATAAATTCCACAACTTGCTGCAATCTGTTCAACAGCAGGATGCAGATCGAGCTCGGCTCTTTGTGGAGGAAAAGGAGAACAGGATGGATGAGTTCTGTTCATTTTAAAGGGAAATCAAAAACACACCTGGAGTACTGCTTTGATTCTTTCATGCATGTTTGAGAAATCCTTTCATCTCCCATGGCAACCATTAGGCTGTGCATAACACCTGGGAGACCTAGCATCGCCTTCAGAGCTGCAGTTTAAAATTTCCACACTTCTGCCTGACAGAATCCCTTACCCCCACTCAGCTCCACTCAGCTCCTTCAGACTAGCCAGCAGCAATTAGCAAACACCTGGTGGAACTGAGCATCAGCTGAGCTCGTTATAACATTTCTAACAACCGAAGGTAACATAGTTACTTGATTCTGCTATGAAACACATAATATTGCTCCTTTAAAAGTACTTTATTTTATATCAGCGTTGATGTAATGGTAAGCAAATATACCTTAGACTTGATGTTATCAATAGTTAAACATTTTTTTTTCAAATACTACAAAAATCAGCAGAAGCTACTCTTTCAGAAAGTAGCTCTGAAGAAAAGTAACTTCATAATCCAAATAGTTGTTTTTTTTACCAGCCACCATATATATATATATTTATATATATATATATTGAATTTTATGAAGAGTCGCCAGCGCAGTGTGAGGATGATGAGGTCGTAGTCTTTGTCTGTGGACACTTTAAAATCAGGAGACGTTGATCATGTGATTGATTGCCATGAGAAATCAATCACATGGCAAGGCAAACGTTCCCATCCCTGGATGAATTACATTGCTGTTAGCTGTGGCCGAGGGGATTCAACCTGAAATGTGTTTGGGTAAGGCTCTGACCGCACTGCCCACTGCTGTTACACGTCTCGTCCGCTCCCTGAGGAGCCACCTCTAACCTCCGAGCGCTGGAGGGGGAGCGGAGCTGTTTATAAAAAAATCAGTTCGGCCTTCGGGTCGGTCTCACCAGGCTGTACTTCCCTGAGATGCTGTAGCAAGTTTTAAAGTTCACAGAAGTTGATATTACTTCCAATCACTGCTCCCCTTATTAAAAGCACTTTAGTTAGCTTCAGGGTGACCATTGAAACGTGCGAGCTTAGCCAGACACCTGCTGGTGCTTCGTTTCATTCTTAAATTACACTAAGTCAGCCATTCAGGGGCTCAGATCTCATTAAGCAGAGCTCTGCGGGAAGGAACACTGACGCCTGAAAGTGCGCCTCCTCTCATCACTGTAATCAGCTCTGCTCTCGGCTCACCAGGCTGTCTGCAAACACGGCACCCGCCTAAGCACTGCTGGCGTTAACCCTTTTAAGAACGGGCTGCATCTAACCTGTGCAAAAATATGTTCACATAAAAAATATTCTCTTTAATACAAAATTTCCTGATGGCTCTTAGCATTTATAATACAGTAATAACTGTAGTGCAGCAAAAAAACACACAAAAAACCCCATAAGCCACGACATATTTTCTTTTCAATACCTTAAAGCTACAAGATGCAAATGCTATAAAAAAAAAGTTGTTTTGTTAAACATATTTGTTAAAACGTATATGGTATGAGACAGATAATGAAAGACGTGAGCTCCTCTGCCTTCTCGCAGTACTAGTTGTAGAAACATGCCACTAATCAATCAGAGCCAAGGAGGAGGGTCTTAATGCTGTTAATCATCCCATACACTGAAAAAAGTCGGAACTGAAAAAAGGTATTAAGCAGGCCAAGCTCCAGTACAAACAGCAGATTGAGGAACATTTCATCAACAACAACCCCCGAAGCATGTGGAGAGGCATTAGAACCATGACGGACTACAAACACAGCACTCAGCTGACCAGCCGCGACCCCACCCTGCCTGACACCTTAAACAGTTTCTTTGCCCGCTTTGACACGGCGGGCAGCAGAGAAGCCGCACATCTACCCCAACTGGAAGAGCAGCACCAGCCCCTCGTCTTACAGAAGCATCAGGTGACGTCCACCCTGAGGAGGATCAACACCCACAAAGCTCCAGGACCGGACAAGGTGTCAGGCCAGACGCTGAAAACCTGCGCCGACCAGCTGGCAGGAGTGTTTCTGGACATTTTCAATCTGTCCCTGCAGCTCGCCATGGTTCCTGAGTGCCTCAAGTCTTCCACCATCATCCCTGTACCGAAGAAGAGGTCCATCACCAGCCTGAACGATTACCGGCCCGTCGCTCTGACCCCGGTGATCATGAAGTGCTTTGAGAGGATTCTTCTGAGGTACATCAGAGACTTCATCCCCGCAAACCTGGACAGCCTTCAGTTCGCCTACAGAGCGAACCGGTCAACAGAGGATGCTGTCTCCATCACTCTGCACACAGCCCTGACCCATCTGCAGCATCCCAACACCTACGTCAGGATGCTATTTGTAGACTTCAGCTCAGCATTTAATACCGTCATCCCAGACAAGCTGGTGCTGAAGCTACTCGAGGTGGGGCTGCCCGCTTCACTGTGCCACTGGATCAGAGACTTCCTTACCAACAGGCCTCAGGTGGTGAGAATAAGTGGCTCAACATCGTCCCCACTGGTCCTCAACACAGGCACGCCGCAGGGCTGTGTGCTCAGCCCAGCTCTCTTCACCCTGTTTACACACGACTGCGTGGCCATCCACCCCACCAACACAGTCGTGAAGTACGCGGACGACACAACAGTAGTGGGTCTCATTTCAGACAACAACGAGACCCACTACAGAGAGGAGATTCTGCAGCTCACTCAGTGGTGTTCAGCCAACAACTTGGTGCTGAACACAGGGAAGACCAAGGAGGTCATTGTGGATTACAGAAGGTCCAGGAGGACGGCTCACACTCCCCTTCTCATAGATGGAGAAGTGGTGGAACGTGTGGACAACATCAAGTTCCTGGGCCTCCACATCACTTCTGACCTCTCCTGGAACACAAACACCTCCCACCTGGTGAAGAAAGCACAACAAAGGCTCTTCTTCCTCAGGAAACTGACACGGGCTAGACTTTCCTCACGGCTGCTCGTGAACTTTTACAGGGTGATGATCGAGAGCATCCTCTGCCTCAACATGACTGTGTGGTATGGCAGCTGCACAGCACTGGAGAGGAAACAACTGACACGGGTGGTGAGAACAGCACAAGGCATTGTAGGATGCCCCCTCCCAGACCTGGACTCCATTTACACAGACCGGGTCAAGAAGAGAGCTGGATCCATAGCCATGGATTCCAGCCACCCAGGCCACAGACTGTTTGTGCCGCTGCCATCAGGCAAGCGGTACAGGAATATACGGACTACAACAAATAGACTGAGAAACAGTTTCTTCCCCACAGCCGTCAGAGCCATTACTCCCTGCCGCCCCCCCCTCCCACACATATCATAACCTCGCAGTCACACATACATATCCCCCACCCCCACACAGCCATATTGTTCTGCACTTTGCACTGTCACATTATCTGTACTTTGCCATAATTGGACCTGCTACTACTTCTTTGGTGTGGTTGAGTGCCTTTAGTTAATTTAGTTGTATATATTGTTATTATTATTATTGTGTGTTTGCTTATTTATACTGTATATATTTGACCTTTTGCACGGGAGCTGCAATGGAAATTTCGTTGAATTCTGTTCAATGACAATAAATGCTATCTATCTATCTTATCTATCTATCTATCTATACAAGCGCTGCTCACTCTCCCCCTCTTGCTCTTGGCTACGCTAGAGCTTCTTCCCTGCCATTAATGCTGAGGTAAGGTGAGTTAGGTAAGGTAAGGTTTTTATTTTCAGCAACAAGGCAGTTCAAAGTGCTTTACATGAATTAGAAGAAAATGCAACAAAACAACAAACCAAAGGAAAGACAAAAAAGCAGCAAAAGAAAAAAACCCCCAAAAAGTACAAAATGCTAATGCTAACGCTAATACTAGTGCTAGCTAGCATAGCCACCAATAGAGGCGGATAATCGGTTTTCTTGTAACAGCAACTTATTTCTCCGCACATTTAGAATCGCGTACATGAGGATGATTGACAGCGCTAAGACTCTCATCCTGGCTCTAATTGGTTGGAGCAGTGCATTGCTTCAGATGACATTTGTAGCACTGGAAGGAGCTTGATTTTTTTTCTTTTTATTTCTTTTATTTTATTTTTTACAAATTGTCTGTGAAACAGTGACAGTTTTAATAAATGTGTAAAACCTTTTGTTATATATATAAAAGTTACACACTGCAGCTTTAAATGATCAAACACACATTTTCAATTGTATATATTTTTTTTTACCAGTAAGAAGTCCATAAGTTTGATAACCGAACACTTACCTGTGATGAGGTTGTCCACCAGAGTTGTAGGGATGCAGAAGATCCCCACGAGGAGGTCGCTGACCGCCAGGTTGAGGATGAAGAGGTTGGTCACTGTGCGCATGCATCGGTTCTCCATGACGATCAGACACACCAGGACGTTTCCCACCATGCACAGCAGGAAGATGAAGGAGTAGGCCAGGATGTAGCTGGCCGCTACGTACAGGGAGTGTTGGTAGTAGGGGAAGAAGGTGAGGTTGGTGAAGTTTGCAGAGCCATCCAAGCTGCCGTTGAGAAGGGTTGCCATGACGGCGGACCCCTCCGTCTCCATGGCTCCCTCGCCCATGTTCTCCAGGACCTCCATCTTTTACATGTGGCAGCACGAACTGCACGGGAGCCAAACAGAGAAAACTGAGACGATTGACGATTCCCTGACTGACAACACAGTCAATGGGGGAAAATGTAACAGGAATAAACTAATAAAATTCTAACATTTATATTTTTAGAAATATAAAATAGCGCTTGCAATGGCAGCTAACAGCAACCTCTATCTATGTGTATCCTCTATTTGAATAGGTCAGTCAGTAAGATGAATACCTGTTTGTTTTTTTATGTGGATAAATGTACACATTTTGTTTCATTTTTTTTCATGCTATAACCACATAATTCTGTATTTTATTGAGATTGTATGCAGTAGATCGACAAAAAGAATTGTGCAGTAGAAGACATTCTTTAGATCGTTTTCAAACCTTTTCACAATTAAAAATCTGAAAAGTATCTTGTAATTCAATACCCCTCACTAAGTTACATCCACAATTCTGTTGATTTATATCTCTACCATCTTTGCACCTCTGTAGGTTAACATTTTGCACAGAGATTTATCTGAAACCATTTTAACTTTTCCAATTTTAAGATGCAAAAAATGTTGAACACCATTTATACTTTTCATTTTACTTTATGACTATGTACTAGGCATCTGGTCTACTACATAATATCCTAATAAAACGCACAGTAGTTTTAAGGTGACACATTGTGCGAACGTTAAATTGGTCTGAATTTTAAAATGAAATATTTTTTTTTAAAAATGCATCATCTTTGGTCCAATTCTTGTTTTAAATATTGTTCCCATCTAGAAAAGCAAGCCAATGCAACAACAATACTCCAGATTACTCCAATATAGTTTTAACAAAATCTTCGAGCAGACGCCATAAGATGTGAAATGGTATTAAGAGATGCACATTTTTTTCTGGGAAACAACAGAAAACATTACTCCGCAGATGATTGTGGTGTTAACAAAAGCTAGCATCAACATGCTATATTTAAAAAGCTGACATAAAACAATTCCCAGGCTGACTCATTCAGTAATTTACAGAAATATCAACCTGAAGGCAAAAATATTTTATTCAACGCTTTGTTTCATTTATGAACTGGTCATTATTACTGCCACCTACTTATACTGCATCGTGTGTGTGTGTGTGTTATTAGCACAGAGAAGCCAAGAGAGAAACTTATAGCTAACTCTAAGCTAACTTGAGGCTAACGGCTAGCCCTGATTTGCCCTAAGAGTCACAACAGTCTTTAAATTCCCTTCATTCGCTACCTGTCTGTATTAAAGTGCTATAATAATACTAGTCCAGCCTTAGTTTTCAGATTACTTTGTTCCTTCATGTCCTCCAGACCCCTCAGGTTTCCGGTTGATACCATGCAGTTAATTATTTCTCTTCCTGTCATGGCCCTCCTGAACACCAGGGGGCAGCTCAAAGTTTGGATACGTTTGAATGCAAACTAATGATACATCTGTTCAATCTTATGTTTTTTGGCTCAGTATTTTTATTTCCCTTTCAGTTATTAACAAATTAAGCAATTTTTATATTGTCACCTTACCAACATAAGTCCCATGTTATTTTTTTTTTTGCCAAAAGACAGTTTAGGCAAAAACAAAATCACTTTTGCAAAAAAAACCAACAAAACAACAACCTTATTTTTGGAAGGCGACAGTATAATTGATTGGTGTTTAGATTATTAATATTCTTGTCAGTTTTGATTGATGCTGTCATTTGTTGTCTTAGATTTCATTTTCTAGCAATAACATTTTTGTAATCCATACTTATGGGTTGAGATCACTATCTGTAAGATTGAATTTCCATAATTCATCTCCCATGTTTAATTAAATAAACTATCTCTTTAAATTCTTCAATATTTTAAATGATTACAAAAACACTGCATTTTTCCATGATTCTGTGTAAAGAACGTGTTGCACTCGGATCAGTATTAAACTGTTCTGTTAATACAGGTTAACTGATTTATGGTGTGAAAGAGTTAAGATTTCTGAAGAAAAGATACCAGCAACACTTTAGGATTGACTCAAACAATAACACTCTCTCAAAATACATTTCCAATTTTACCAGCTTTACCCACAGGCACACATCAACTCCCAGCACACTCACTAAATCATTTCACAATGGCACCATCTTGAGTCGTTTAACCCAAACTCAGCGACAGAGACAGAGCGAACGCAAAGCAGAGTCCACTGACGATCAGGACGCAGATGGTCTGAAGATGCACTGAGTTCCTGCGTCCTTCAAAGGGATAATTAGGTTCTGAAAATGACTGAGAGGTGAAACTGGAAAAAGAAAAGTGGAACAAAACTTGTGGAGTTCTTAAATCTGCTGGGATTTAGCAAACACTCCAAGTGTGTTGGGCACAAACAGCACTTCTCGCCTCCTTATGCAGGATGAGTTTCTCTTTGGGATTTTGGTGTTTTGAAATCCTTAGAATATCTAAAACATGTGACTATAAACGTGGTGGAGTACAGCAGCAAGTGGCTCTTTCAATTTGTGATCTAAAACAAGGCTAACCTTACAAAAGAAAAAGTTTCAGACAGAAAAGTTGCTTTCTTGGTGAAAGTAAGTAAACAAAAAGTATTGTATTGCCACAGTTTTAACTCCCCTGATTTAAAGCTGCAGTATGTAACTTTTGCATGATTCTTACATACATATTTTTTTAAGCTGTCGCTCTGTTGTGACTGTTTGGTAGAAGACAGATAAAAATTGAGGTCCTCTGCCTTCTCCCAGCACTAACTAGAAACAACCAATCACAGAGAGGAGGCGGGTCTTTGTGCTGTCAGTCATAATCTGGTGTGGTGTTGCCCATCCACCTCCCATTTCCCCCCTTGCTATCTGCTACTGCTAAATCTTTTTCCCATCAGAATATCCTATTGTGAATGCTAAAGCTAGTTAGCATAGCCACTGACGACGTCAGATAAACGGTTTTCCTGTAACAGTACGTTGTTTCTCCAGCATTAAATGCACATTAAGTACATAAGTTTAATCGACAGCGCTAAGTCCCGCCTCCTGGCTCTGATTGGTTGTTTTTGGTCGGGAGCTGTGTATTCCTTCAGGAAGAAGGTTGATCTTTTCACAGATTATCCATCTCATATTACAACATCACGACATGGTGACAGTTTTGACAAATATGCCAAAAACATATTCTTTACAAAAGTTGAATACTTTTATCAAGAATATTTTAATGAAACTGAGTTGGTCATAGTTTTTACCTGTAAGGTGTTACCGTGTGATAAATCACCAGAACTGCTACAGAGTTGACTGTTATTATGTTTAGCATTTCTTCCTACAGCATGTCACTGAACTTAGCTGTAGCTTTAGAGGGACTCGGCATTTTAAGTCTGATAGTTTTGACACACGAGCCTCAAAATTTTGAATATGCTGTCATAGCAGTGACATCAGGATACATTTACTACAACGTCACATGCGAGGTGACTGTCACCCGTGGCTGGAGTTTGGTCAGTTGTCATGTCTCTGCCTTCTTATTCACTGACAGAAATCAGCCACGGTTTCTGTCAGTCGCTTGTTTTTGTGATCACAGGAAACAAAGGTAAAGAAAGTTGTCGTGTAAATAAACTTGGTTCATCCTTTTAGATAAAGTTAAACAATTGTAAGCTGACTTCTTGTTTTAATGTTTCTACTCGATGATACAAGAAAATATAAAACACGGCAATTAACACGGCAGCAGGACTTGAGGAGTGTGACTGACAGACGGACCAGGGTTGGTAAACTGGACTAACAAACGGAGACAGAAAGACAGAAGCTATAAATACACAGAGGGGCTGACAAGGCTGGTGAAAGCAAGACGAGGACACGCTCGCACCAAGCAGTCAAAGTAACTGACAGCAGGGATGGATTGGCATCAAATTCCCACCAGGTATCAACAACAGACCAAGTAATCCACACATACAAAAGAATCAGAGAAAATGAGTCATGAGATGAGATTATGAGTGAAATGTGGAACACCATGGTGAATAAGTATCAGACACACTTAAGAAATGGAAAATACGTCTTGTTTGGAGACGACAGATTCAAAGACTCCAGCATAGAGAAGCGGTTCTCAGCAGTGATTTTTGACGGCGTTCTTCCACATGAACTGTCTTGAAATCTTAAAAGTCCTGCGGGTCCTTTATATCCCCTCTGAGCTTCAGCGTTTTATTTTTCTTCACTGTGACTTTGGGTCTGTTGTCTCGACTCTTTCACCCTTAAAGTTGTATCAAGAATGTTCTGGTCCATTCTTCCGTCAGTTATATAAAGTCCTTCAGCTCATGGCATGGCGCTGAGTCATCCTGCCTCCAAACATAGTGTGAGTGATGACACAGAGATTTTACGTTAGGCCTCCTCCAACCAGACTAAATTTCCAGAGCATGTTGCTGGCTTGTTCCAATCTTCCACAATAAACTTTAAACCAGCCTAAACATTCCTTTTCTTCAACAGTGGAGTCTTTCGAATTGAGTTTGCTTTGAGGTTCCATTGCAATGGACTGAATTACTTGTTAGTTTCATTAGAAAAACTAAGAGAAATAGAAACCTTTAACTATTTTCACTGTCTTAAATCTTCCAATTGCCATGCCAGGTTGACGGTGAAATTCCACTACAAGATGATGGCTCATGAGAACTTTCAAAAATCTAGAAAAGCTATAATCATTCCCAGAAGATGTCGTCGTAGAAGACAGATAACGCTTTCTGTGGCTCTGTTTCTACAAAATGTGCGGGAGATTTTTGCATTTCCAAAGCCTGGGCATAAACGATGCGGATTGTGAATTTATCTCGGTGACTTCCTCGTCATTTACCCTAAGTTTGTTCACAAAATTAATGGACTGACAGTCAAAAAATTTGTTAATGGCTTGGATACGAGTAAAAAATATCTTTGGGTACAAAAAGAAATGGAAAAAAGTACAAAATACCATGGACAGAAAATGAATGCAATGGCAAAAGTGCCTCTTATCTTTTTAAACCAAGTTATTTAACTGTGCTGTCCCATCTCCAGCCCCCTGCAGATGGTGGATTGAAATTAACCCATCAGTATGATGATCCTCATCACTTCCAGGAAAGAATAATAAACCTGAACAAAATATGAACTGTAAGGGCGACACAGGATTGCAGAACAGACATAACACAGTCCACAATGCAACACCAGGGTATTTAGTCAGTGGGTGCATGAAGAACAGAGACAACATGTCCTATGTGTTGTGTCTAATCAGATAAATATTTTGATTAACATAAATTATGACATGCAGAGAACGATGCTTAACCAGAATTTACATCTCTGAAAGAGTCTGGACTGCTCATTTCTGATTCTATATTTACACCCTGTTCTATAGCCTATAGATCGTGCTGATGATGTTAGTGCATGATATATCGGCACTAACATCGGCATCGAAATAAGTAATTTTTTGACTTACCGGTATTAATCAGGCAAATCCAACCAGGCCAATATTAATAACCGACACTGGCTTTTATTTTGTTTCTGGCCATTTTTTTTCCAAAGGTGTTGAAACAGTCGAGAAATATATACAGCATTGGTAAATATTGGTTATAAAAACATTAATATCCCTACAAGACTGTTCAATATGAACTGCATAGGAAAGGGTATGAAGAAAATCCATCCATCCATCCATCCATCCATCCATCCATCCATCCATCCATCCATCCATCCATCCATCCATCCATCCATCCATCCATCCATCCATCCATCCACTTGTTTTGTCTCAGAAACATCTTTCGTCTTTTGGTTCCCAGATCTATTAAAAGAAAAACTGTGTCTCATAATTTTCCATGTGTCATGAAAATGAGTCAAATATTCCTCGCCAGCTGAATTAACCTTACACTGTCATTGGGGTTTTGCCAGGTGTCTGGCAGCTTAGCTGGCTGCTCTGTTTTTTCTCTCATTACATCTGTCTGTCTGTTGGTCTGTCTGGATGTAGTGGCTGTAAATCTCTCACAGGGATCAATAGAAACAACAGGTTATTTGGAAAAATGAAAACTAACATTTTTTTAGATGGGCAGTATTATGTGTTTTCCAGACACATAGTGCCACTTTATAGCACAAGTAAGTAAAAATATTACCATCAGATTCTTATAAGAATTTATATATATATATATATATATATATATATATATATATATATATATATATATATATATATATATATATATATATATATATATATATATGACTTAAAATAAATTTTACTTTGTAGTTTAATGCCTTGAAATTGGGCCTCTGTCTCTTTAAAAACTTCTGCTCTTTCTGAAACACCACCTTCAGGAAGTCATCAAACATGGCTCCTCTATTAACTTTTTCGCAATGCTTTTACCAGTGTTGTACTAAAAGAGATCCTATAATGAGTTCAGCTGTTCCACCAAATGTTTGCTAATTGCTGCTGGCTAGTCTGAAGGAGCTGATTGGGGGGAACATCAGAATTTCTCAAACATGCATAAAAGAATCAAAGCAACACACCAAGTATGTGTTTGATAAGGGGATATCATTATAGCATGATGTAAAGCTCAAAAGCATTGACTTTATATGATGCTGCCCCTTTAAAGTTTAAGAGATGTATAGAAGCTTCTTAGCCACATAGAAAAACAACTTGTTACAACAATCATCTATGCAGGACATGTGGCTAAACCCAGTGGATGTAAAGAGATGACGGATGATGAATTTCCTCTCAGTGAAAAAACCCCAAAACAAAATAAGCAAGAACCTTTACGAACTACAAAGCAACTCAAATCTTGAATTTAGGGGAAGGAACAAGAAAAACCTGAGGAAGGAAGCAGAGCTGTTTATAGTTTTTGAGTTTATCAGGTGTGAAAATAATTTTGTATAGTGAACAAATTTCTTTCATGTTCCTTGTCCACTGGAGTGAATCATACTCATCTCCTGACAGGTCCCTTTAAAAACGTCTCCAGGGTGACACACACACACCCCAACACACACGCACACACACGATTCTAAATCAATAAATCATCAGTAATATTAATGCAGATAATCACATTTTGTTTCTACATACAATACCCACTCTGGGTGTTAATTTTTGCTTCAAAACAATCTGGTGGGACGCTGGGAAAGGCTATTAATGTGTTGAAGTTGTGCTAAAGGTAGTTAGCCTACCACTCAATGCTCAATGCTAAACATGCAGCAGCACAGACGTCCCCAACGCTTTATATTGTTTGCATCAATAATTCACTTAACTAAAGAAAACGCCCCATGAATGATCGCGGTTCCTAAAACACCATGAAGCTGAACTGGATTTTACAGGTATGGCTAAACAAGCTAAATAACAGATAAAAAACGTAATATATATATTTGTGGTTTGGAGGATGAATCTGGTTATGTTTTATGAGATATTTGAGGCTTGTGATATTGTTTTCTAAATTAAACCTAATGCCGTCACAAACCAGCTGGATTTACACTGAGATCAAATCTTGTTTATATGCAATTAATTGACTAAATCTGTGACTTCCAACAGCAGTTGTTTGTACTCCGACATGCAAGACTGAAATACAAATACGTAGCTCCGTTTTCCTGATGTTAATTTTTAAAACCATCTATTATTTTTCTCCCACTTCAAAACATTGGTCCTTGTAAGTGTAACCTGGCAAAATACGGGAAAGTTAAGCCCAGATTTTTATGTCTGGATTGGCTCTGTGAGGAAACTGAAGCAGTAAGAGCCAAAATCAGAGGGTGGTGCCAAACACACAGCGTAGAAAGACTTGAATGGAGCAGAAGAAGAAAAAGAAACACATCAAAATCTGTTACTTCCCCAAGTGTGGATAGCTTATCCCTGTAGAACAACAAGAAAAGAAAAAACAGCATTATTATTATTTTAGTGAGAAATCCATTAATTAGTCCTGTTGTTCTCCTGCTCTAGGCGTGTGAACCTGTCCATCATGAAAGGTTGCAGGGAAAACTCAATTTGTGTGAGTTCAGGTGAGTTAAGTAGCGTGAAACGGGGTTAGCTGCTTGTCTGAAAGGTCCAGGCTGTTCGTTCGCACCAGCACCGAAGCTCCTGTCAAGGTTTTAAGAATTACAAGGATTTGTTTGTCTAGATTTTCACAAAAGCAGCCTCAATAAAGCTCCACTACATATCCCTCAAATCAATGCAGAACAAAGGCTCCTTCTTCATCTCTTCTCAGTTTTAGCATATTGGTGGGAAATTTCCAGTCTCTCCAACCATGTGTGAGTATGCTAATCTCTCACGGCTAAACAACCACAATGTTCTCTTGGGTTAAGCGTCATTGATGCTTTACCAAAATGGCATATGATTGGTGTTGCTACATTGCCCAGTTTCTAAAAAAACCCATGCTCAGTTTGTAGACTCAAACATTGACATTCACCAGACTCCAGATCCAACCTTTCAGAAACTCTTAGCAGCACCGCCTTAATCGAGACCTTTCAACTCCTACCGCCCTTCACCCAAGGCCAACATTTTCACCAAGACCTTTGGTCTCACTTTATTTTGTCTCTTCCAGTTCAATCGTTTCCATATTATTCTCAGTTATTGTGCTTTTTTCTCTCCATCGTTCGCTACGTGACTAGCATGTGCCGTGGGTTCACCAAAGGTCAACCTATTCCCTATTATTTTTTTTTTAATGTTTCTAATAGATTCATAGAGCTGCAGAGGCGTTGAAGAGGCCCAAGGCTTCCTGCTGATCACATATTCAAACGTTCACTCCTGCTAATTATCACTCGGGTGATAATTGCTCCACAATCAACAGATAATCACAGAACAATACAACAGTTTGGAAATGAAAAAAAATGGACAGTGCTAACAAATGAATGACTAAATACATTTGTGTTTCTGAAATAAAAACCCCCAACTGAAACTACTTTCAAACTCTACCACTGACGTATAGTTTAAAAAGGTTTTAAGTGCTAAGAAATTGAAAAATGTTGCAACGATTCAGTGTTTAGACTTCATACAGAAACCAGTCACAATCACAACATAATATGTTATGATTGTAAATACAATCGCAACATATGTAGTTGTAAATACAACTAAATATGTTGTATTTACTGTTTAGTTGCTCTGCAACATCTATGCTGATAACCAACACTATAACTTGTTGCTTTGTCTATATATTCATAGCATCAGACATGTTTCTGTATCGGATGTGTTTCTGGTTATAAGAATAATTTGAGGCTAAGAATATAATTATACTTGTGTGTTTATGGAATCAAGAAGAGTAAACTTTGGTCCTTTGAAGAGATGATGCATACTGTATGTTGTGAATGAAAACACTATGCTAAGGGTGCTTCAGTTTTTCCTTTTTAATTATCATACATGCTAGTCATTTGGTCTTTGTGATTATTACCAGTAGGAATGTCGGAGTATCTTTTTTTTTTTTTTTGCAGACTCAGTATATATATAAAAATCAATTAAAAATAATAAAAGTAATTTTTTCTTTCTACAAGTACAGTTTTCCTAATCATGGTGCTTGCAAGCATTTCTATTGAAGTGTGAACTGTAGCACATCTCTATGATGGCAGATTTCCATACTGTTGTTCACTAAGTTCTTCTTGTTTCTGGATTATTTGCTGCAACGTTGGTTGTTCTCTTTGAATCCTGTGTTGTCGAATTCTTTATCAGTTCTCAAGTGTTGAACGATTCTTTTTTTCATCCCTCCTCTTCACAGCTTAGCTTACCAAAGCAGAGGAAACTTATTACTTTGAATTATCTCCAAACTACGGACATTTTTGCTTTCTCCTAGTATCTAGCTTCTCTTTTCTTCTTCTTCTGTTTATTTTTTTGGAAGATCAGCAAATAATGCGTTGGTGCATTACCACCACCAGCTGTTGTCTAGCCTTTAAGTTGCAGTTCAACTCAGTCCAGAAGGAAAATCAAGCACAAAAGAGGCATCTGTTCGTGGTATTTCTCATTTTCTTTTAAACATATTGACATTCCTCTCATTTTCACTTAGATAAGTTTCAACTTAAGAGTTGAATTATCTTGTCGTGTCCCATGATTCAGTCTGCTGCTGTTGTTCTAGAGCCGTGTGGTACCGCTGGTGATGGCTGCTGACGCGCTGAATAAAAAAGATTGTTTTTCAATCCTTCTTCGAGACAGTTTACATGGGCTGAGTCGAAGAAAATGCCGGCCCATGTGGAGCGAAAGATCCAGCCAGAAATATTCACAAGCATGTGTTAGCACGCGGATTGTCTGTTCTCATGGCAAAGCCTGCTTCACGCAGAGAGAAACCTCCTGTGCAAAATACCCCCTACTGCGGCTCTAAAGACCCAGGCAATGCAAATACAAAGAGCCGCCAGAAATGCTCCGTCTCCAAAGGCCTGCGCTGTTTTGATCCAATTTCTTTGTGGGGTGGATTTCTCACAGGCTTCCTAATCCTTGTGGCAATGCGACGGCCTATTCTGCAGTAATCTGCAAACGACTGCAGAATTAATTGTCTATTTCTGACAAAGACCTAAGACTCTCATGTTTTGTGGTCCTACAAAAGTGTCGAATGTTATATCTAAATAACAGGAAGTCGTTCAAAGATGTTATCCAATCAGTGCTTTCTTATGACCAGCCATCTTGTCACTAGCAAAGCCTCTTTGACGTGGTTGTTGATTTTTTTTTTTCCTACAGCATTTTTAGGGAAGAAAGTCCAACATCAAAGTACTTTGTATCGAGTTAAGTTCATATAAAAAGTAATATTTTTAGAAATGTTCTCTTAAATTATAATAAACGTGTTTGAAAAATTGGTGCAAATATGTACATAAAACAGTATGGCATTAAAAGCTTGAAGAATGTACAAATATGTAGTTTAAAAACAGCATATACATGGTTTATTATTCTCATTCAGAGCCATATTACTAGGTGGAAAGAATTTAAAGCGCTAGTGTCTTGTTACTCTCCTACATCAGATGGGTGGAGGTGAGCTACACTTAAATTACTTAGGCTGTGTAGCAGGATGTACTATATTGCCAAAAACAAATTGGCATTAGTAAATTCTATATCATGTTTAAGATGAATATTTTAGATCAGCGGTCCGTGTTTCTTTCCTTGCAGCTGGCCTTCTCTCATTTTAATGCTGACATCTTTTCTGGAAATGTTGACACTAAAGATCTATTGGATCACTTCTTAGCTCCACCGACATCGCTCCTTTTATTAGGTCATAGATCAGTTAATATACATTTTATTTTCTCATGTCAATAATGTGCCAGTAGAAATAATCAATAATGTTTAAACAACAGCAAAAAATTAGTCAATGAAGATGTGTGTGTGAAAAAGGTTAGCAGACAGAAAGAGTTTAAGAGTTTAAATAGCAACATGGAGGTAACCAGAAGAGTTGGTGTTTTTAGTGATCATTTCCATAAAATGTGCTGAAATTTAACTCTTCATGTCGGTGTTACTAGAAAGAAGTTGGAGCCGATAGCAGTGGAACCCGTCACCTCAGTGGCGCATTTATGTTCGTTCTTAGATGTAAGTGGACAGATCATACGCTGCAAATGATTATACATCACCATGGCACTCTTGCAAAGACATTTAAACAAGTTTATCTCAGCCAAGTAACAAAAATGTATGTTTTATGACTCACCACAACCTGGCCGAACAAACGATTACCGTCTGAACAGCAAAATAACCGCAAACAAGTTGCTTTGTTTTTCTCGTAAATGCAGACCACAGCTCATTCGCTGCTCCCTCCTTTTTCACGCTGTACAGGCAGAACATCAGACACCTTGTCTGTGTCTGGTGTTTGACAAATTGTCTTCAGTGCTACCTTTTTTTTTTGTAGCAGTACTAGTATTTACTGTTGGGTTTAAAAGCCCATTATTCATGACCTGCATTGCACCAAAACAGCTGACATCCAGGATTAATGACTGCCTGATAAAGTTACCAGCACATGTATTAGATAAAACCTTCCCAGAGGAGAAGCAAGCAGTAATTTAAAAGCATCTCAGAGGAGGGAGCCCTTGACATAACACACACACCTTGCTTTAAACACGGCTTGGGTTGTTTTATATTATTCATTGTTGCTCATTTTCCAGATCTACTTGTGGTTATAATTAGGCCCTGCTGTGTTCAAAATGTCTCCTTAATACAGGACTCCACTCATATTTACACCCAATGTAAAGATGTAAAAAAAGAAGGAAAAAAAGCCTTTAAATAAAGACATTTTGTAGTGCAGCAACAATCTCACGTTTAAAAAAAAACAATGGAAAAATTGCGCCTTTAATTCCAATTCATTTATTTACTGAGCGTAAATAATAGATTACTTTTAAATTAAATCAATCGTAACAGACTTAATTTCTAATAATAATAATAATTTAAATATTCTTAGGTTTAGAATTTTGAGATTATCGAATAGAAATTTTTTAAAAAGTTTTTTTTAGATTGTGTTTAAAATTGTAATCCATTTCTTTGTGTTTCACTGGGGTATGTAAATGATGCGACACAAAGGCCCGTTTCTTGCAGTGACCCTTATGAACGACAAAGGCGATTCGTGCGTCGACGTTTACCCGTCAGAAAATGGCTGTAACATAATTACTCACATGTCCAAATCAACGTTCTTCCCTTCCCTCTAGATTCTGTGAAGACGGAAAAGTCACATCATCAAAACATGGCGTCCCATGAATGTTAATGCACCTAAAAATGCAACTCACACAGGTGCACACACGAACACATGTTGTAAAACGCCGAGTCCAGTCGTGACTTTGAAAACGCCGTCAAGTTCACAGTCTTCAGCTGTGTCAGGTTTGGTCAAATGTCATCATCTTTTTCCTAAAATAATGGATCTGGAAATGAAACTTGAATCCTTTAAACACGTCTGCCTCAATTGACGGCCAGTCCAATTAGTTGGAAAACAGCCCCGGCTGCTGTCAGCTGGAGCAGCTTCATGCTTCCGGTGTGCAGACAGAGGGTCGGCATAGCGTAGCACTGTCATGTTCCGGGGTCTTTTAGCTCCTTTGTGGAGTTTTTGTGCATGCACTCGTTTTTCTCCACCACTAGATGGCGCCTTTACCATTCCGTCGGAGGGCGTGGATGACGTCATCCCACACCTGATGCGAGTTTTGGCTCATCAGCGAGATGTTCAAGAGGAGCTGACTGCCAGTCCTTCGGCGCCTGAGTGTTAGCCAGTCACGGTACCTCTAAGCCCCTAGAAGCTTGCTTCTGGTTTACCTTGTTGATCTGCTCCTAGTGAAAGTTTTCTTCGTTGCTTCTCCCGCCTCCAGGTGTTTCCTCCTGGCTCCTCTACATCCGCTGATCCTCAGCCTACCTGTCCGCCCTCCGACGTACTCCCTTTGCCTCCTGGATCCCCGCTGTCAGACAAGACGACCACCTGGAACCTCTGAGAACTAAAACCCCGGACGCTGCAGTTACCCTCCCACTTCTCTAACCTGCCGATCACAAGTAAGATCTGCCCCTTCACTCTTAACGTTGTCATTTCCTACAAACCTGAACTCATCACCTCCCTCTGCCTCTCTAGTGAACTGTTTGATTCCCTGAACCAGCCTCTCTCCCTGGACCCGACCCAAGCCAACTATTCCTGCCAGCAGTGTTTTCAATACATTTATCTTTTATTTCACATTGCTCTCCTGTGTGGTGTTCTGCATGTGGGCTTGAAAAACGCACCCAACATGACAAGCACGTCACAAGTCACAGCTTCACGAAAGTCACCAGTCAGATTCCTCGGGAATAAAACAATCTCCTCTTATCTTCCTGATATCGTTGAAAGGGTACAAGTCCTATTCATAAAATAATGTACTGTATATTACCACTCTATGTAAATACATAGTGTAAATAATACTTGCATAGTTCAACTATGCAAACAGGGTCGATTCTTATATGAGAATGCCTCTTTGATTGACCTGCAACCAGATGGTTGATCATGGGAGAAAATTGTGGAGCTCGTTGAACCTGCACTGCACACCATAAATAAACCATAAAGGTTTTTTTGAAAGCATTTGCAGCTTGTTTAAAAACTTTCATCATGAATATAAAGCAGCTGGTAGAGCAGGACTTCAACCCCGCAGCACGGCTCCATTTTGGTGGAGGCGAAGTAAACTCTTCTGAGCAGATGATGGCCTTGTGAGTGACGGAATGATTATGTATGACAGGCATCACCCCAACATGTGCACAATAAAATAAATATACATGAAGTGGACCGCATGCTACTCTAAAGCAGAACTTCTCCCCTCAGGTAGATGCTTACAAGCTCCAGGCTGGGATACAGAAACTCGAGCAGGAAACAAATGAATGAACAGCAGGAGTTTGAACAAATATTATTAGAGCCTAGTTTTATACATTTATATAAATGGGACAGTGTTGTGAAATCAACTTTTTTGAGCTTTACATCATGTTATAATGTTCTTCACTCATCACAAATCTTCTTTCATACATGTTTGAAAAATCCTTAAATCTCCCTTGGCAACCATTCAGCTGTGAAAAACGCCGGGGTGCACCAAGCCACTTTCTGTTTCACAGAGCAGCCCTCCTCCATGATTCCACCACGCGGCTCCTTCAGACTAGCCAGCAGCAATTAGCAAACACCTGGTGGAACCAAGCACCTGCTGACCTCATTATAGGAGCTACTTCTCAGTAGCAGAAACGTTGTAGAGGAGCCATGTTGTGATGACTTCCTGAAAGCAGAGTTTGCAGAAAAAGGACACCGACCCATTCTCAAGGTGTTAAATTATAAATAAAATGTCTTATAAGTCATATTTGATATATGTAGCACTTTTACAACAACCAAAGTTAATATGGTTTCCTGACTGTGCTGTGAAATGGCACCATGTGCCTGGAAAACACATAATGCTGCAACCTTTAATTTAAAACCTTCAGGCAAACCATTCCACTGCGTTACCCCAGCAACAGAGATACACACACTGCTTTAATGTGGCGTTTGTACTCGCTTGTTTTTAAGTTAAACCTCCACTGAACAGTGAAGACACGGGGAAAAACTTGCAGCTTCTCACACAGATGCTTCACAGCAGGAGAATTTCTGCTGGAGATGGAGGCTCGCATCCAAACGCAGGCGGTAAAGTTTCAGCGTTGTTCCCTCTGAACATTCGCCGCTTGCTGCTTCCCTGACGCTCTGCTGCTTTCCACTCGGCGGCGGTTTGTCCGAACTGACAGGCCGTACTCCCTGATCACTGTTGCGGTGCTGATATCAACACCAGCTGCAGATTGATGAGCGAGTAGAAAGCAACGCGCAGGTCAAAATGATCGATCTAGAGCTTCGTGCATTCAGTTGACATTTCCAGTCAAGACACGAAGGAGGGCGGGAGGCTTTGGTTGCCAACAGAAGGCCTGCAGCTTCGTCCTCACTGCACCTGCATTCCTCCTCTAACCAGGGCTATAGTAGGAAAGGAGCCATGGGTATTGATTATTATAATTGAGGCTTTGTAATAATACATTCACATCAATTATCAAGCTTTGTAATAACAATAAGAAAAAAGATAATAGCAACGGACTAAACACAATGAGATTTTGGATTCTGTACACAGCAGTGGAGTATTATTGTAAATATCAAGAGATAAAGATTTACACCTTCCTCCTGTGTGATGCTAAAAGGCACACGTCTCTGAAATTGGTCAAATTTGTTTTGTTTTGAACCCTGCTAGTTTTGCTGAATATTTTTACTTTTTTTTTTAGTTTCACCAGGATTTTTCAGTCAGTCCTTGATGCTGTAAAGGAAAATGATTATTTGTTGGCGTTTAATACAGCTAATATACGACATGTGTAATACTTATATACAATACTCTTATTTGGAACAGGTCTCGTCTGAGATGCGGTAAGCAGACAGAGCAGGGCCCTTTTTTCCTCCCCCTTTTGACAGACACAGCAATAAAGTTACATTCCGATGGGGCAGAAGAGACTTCTTGGCGCCAGGGATCTTCCGTATCAGGCAGAGATGACCACGGGGTAGTCCGCCCTTTGCTTAGATAAAAAACAGAGACCTTTGCTATAAATCAGGGAGTCCCGGCTTTCTCTGGGGGCCTGAGGGAGTTCTAATTGGTCGAAGAGCAGAACGCCTTCTTTGCATATATTAAATAGGGAAACACCCTTTTAGTTTATAATTTCAGGTCCGTACCCGAGAGTTCGAGAGGTTTTTTCCATCTTTTCCTCCACATTTTGGGCGCCTTTGTCTGTCTTATGTGTTTTGTGTTTGTCTGTCTTCCCCCTTGTGTGTTTTTTATTTTTATGAGAAAATGCATATCTCTGTATCTCTGCAGCTTTGTTGTCGATTGCTCTGTATGAATTAAACTCTGTGATCTGTGACGTCATTCTGCTTCGCCGTAGTTTTGCAGCCGTGATGACATCCGCTCGCGACCCGGGGTAACAGGAGGAAAGCAGAGCCATGCTTTTTTCCAAAACTTAAGCTAACCTAATAACTTTCCTCCTTAACAATGCTCCCCCCCCCCCTCCCCCTCCCCCAGACAAAGTGTGTTTCTAGTCACAAAACCGTTGTCCAGAAGATTTCACATCTCTCCGCATGCAGATGGTGCTCACAACCATCCTGCTGCCAGTGTCGTCTGCGTCCTGGCAGCAACCGGACTCTGTAGCACCATGCTCTAAAGCAGAGGGTTTAGAGCTGGCTGGTCACTTTTCAACTTCAACTTTTTAGCACTGGGACTGAACCTCATGCTTCGAGGTTCTTGTGAGTCTGTCATGCAGTAGCAATTTTCTTAGCATTTCCCTTCAGACCATTCTGAACCAAAAATGCTGATGACTGAAGATATTTGCGTGGAGTCAATTTGTGTCTTTATGCACAATTTGTACGTTGATTTCAGTCTTTAGATCCAGTTAAAGCCATAAACACACACATACACACCAAGCTGCTTTTTGGCAATATGTTGTTATTGGTCTGGAAAACGAGCCATTTCATAAACCTCCCGATTATTAAAGGGGCAGCATTTTATAGCACAATCACTATGTTACCTTCAGTTGTTAAAAAATGCCATATGTATCACATATGACTATTTTATTTTGTAATTTAATTACTTGAAATTGGGCCTCTGTGTCTTTAAAATCGATAACTCTTTCTGAAACTCCGCCTTCAGGACGTCGTCACAGCATGGCTTCCCTATTAACCCTTTAACAACGTTTTACCAGCATTTCACTGAGCAGTAGATCCTACCATCAGCGGTATGAGAATGGTTGCTACGGGAGATTCTGGGGTTTCTCAAACATGCATGAAACAATCAAGGCAACGCTCCAGGAATGTTTTTAATAAGGGAATAACTTTATAACATGATATAGGTCGATTTTACATGACACTGCCCCTTTAAATCACCTCCGTTCCCTAGAAACCCACTCACCTTTCCTCAGCTAGTTTCACTGCTGTACAATTTCTTCTGGAAAATACGAGTGTTTTCTTGCTGACTGCCATAAACAGCATGTGGCCGTGTCACAAACTAATGTTACACCAGCATAATTATAAACATAATTATAGAGAAGCTGTTAGAACCTGTAAGGCCAAACAAGATAAGCCTCAGTTTGACCCTCTTAACGCTGCGCTTTTTTCTGAAACACTTTAATCAGCTTAGACAAACAAAATAAAAGTGTTACAGAAAAACAATAAGGGAATCCTAGATTAGAAAGATTAGTGGAGCTTTATTCTGATTGTGATCCCTGCATTAAATCAAATCAAATTTTATTTGTATAGCACATTTCAGCAGCAAGGCATTTCAAAGTGCTTTACATCATAACAAACACAGAAACACAAAGCAACATGGAATCAATAATCAAAACACAGCATTAAGTCAAGTTCCATCAATAAATTTGTAATTTATTACATTTCAAATACAATCCTAAACAGGTGGGTTTTTAGTCTAGATTTAAAGGAAATCAGTGTTTCAGCTGTTTTACAGTTTTCTGGAAGTTTGTTCCAAATTTGTGGTGCATAGATGCTGAAAGCTGCTTCTCCTCGTTTGGTTCTGATTCTGGGGATGCAGAACAGAACCAGAACCAGAAGACCTGAGAGGTCTGGAAGGTTGATACAACAACAGCAGATCTTTAATGTATTGTGGTGCTGAGCCGTTCAGTGATTTATAAACTAACAACAGTATTTTAAAGTCTATTCTTTGAGCTACAGGGAACCAGTGGAGGGACTTTAAAACTGGTGTTATGTGCTCTAACTTCCTGGTTTTAGTGAGAACGCCAGCAGCAGCGTTCTGGATCAGCTGCAGCTGTTTGATTGATTTGTTGGACAGACCTGTGAAGGCGCTGTTGCAATAATCAATGCGACTGAAGATAAACGCATGGATGAGTTTCTCTAGATCTGGCTGAGACATTAGTCCTTTAATCCTGGAAATGTTCTTCAGGTGATAGAAGGCCGACTTTGTAACTGTCTTTATGTGGCTCTGGAGGTTCAGGTCAGAGTCCATCACCACTCCCAGGTTTCGGGGCTGATCGCTGGTTTTTAGTTGTAATAACTGAAGCTGTGCATTGACTCTAGATCGTTCCTCTTTAGGTCCAAAAATAATAACTTCAGTTTTGTTTTTGTTCAGAAAGTTTTGGCACATTCACAAATTTTCTGTTCTAAGCATCAGACATGCTTAGAACATATGGCGCATCTTCCCCTGAGTTTGACAGGAAAGGAAAAGAACAATCCTCCATCACGGGGGGAATGGCTGTTCAAACAATACTCTAATCTACAAATCAGCTCACTGTGTTGTCTCACAATCAGCCCTCCTTCATGCCCATGGCATCTTCAAAAGGGACAAACGCTGTATCCTAATGTAATCTCTTGGATAATTAGCTGGGATCACTCTCTGAATCATTTTGGAAATTCTGCACTTTGTCAAATCAATGCAGAATGAATAAATAAACGGAAAGCATCAACTGTGCAAAAAAGAAACATTCTAAAAATATAAATGTTCCACAATCTCCCACCCCAAACCTCTCACCAGCACCCCGTGATCAAAACTAATCAGTCGAATCCGTTTAGCAGCCGCAATTCATTATCCTCATGCAAACAAAACACATAGAGCGCCTGGAAAAAGTGTTTCTCCTGCCTTTCTGGCGTTGCCACGTTTCAGATCTGAAAATAAATTAGAAAAAGTTAACCTCATAAAATATCAAGAGTGGTTTTCAAATGATGATTTTATTTATTAAGGGAAACAAAACCCCATCCATACCAACCTGGACCAGTGAGAGAACCCATCAGGGCAGCTGGTGATTAATATTTTAGTAATCTTAGTATTCTATCAAATAATTCATCTGTTATCCAAGGAATGGGGTGAACAAGGCATTCCAAACCTTTTTTCTTCCCGAGACCCCCGGTTCTACACCAGCTGCATCCTGTGCAACTTTTCTGCATCCAAACTCAGCCAACCATCTAGAGTCCTCTTAGCCATTTATTATTCATATGTGAGCAATTGTATTCAAGACGTTTTCTTTCAATGAAAGCTCACACTGGGGCATTCGGTGGCTCAGTTGGCAGAGTGTTCAGAGGCTGTAGTCTTTGTTTGGGTTCGACTCCTGATCTTGGGACATTTGTTGCATGTGTTCCTCTCTCTTTCTCTCTCCACCCTATTTTCCGTCTCTCTAGTGTTTAATAAACTCTACTAATGCCCAAAAAAATAATTCCAATGAAAAGCAAACCATCACCGTGATCTTGGAAGGCCAGGAAAGAGTTGTTAGTGTTTCCACTGACAATATGAATGCGCAATTTGGCATTTCCAAATTAAATTTACTTAATGGAAACTCTGCAATTTCGAGGAAGACCTCGTTTATTGATAAAACGTTTTGGTACTAGGTTTTTCTTCATCGCGTCAAAATTGGTTTGCTTCGCAAATCTGCAATGGAAACGCTTTTTTCCGCATCACATGAGACACATAAACAGGATGTTACCACTGGAGAAAACCACGAAGAAGAAGACGACAGGAAGTGGTTGGAGGATGACGGCTCAGCATGTTCTTTAATGACTTGTCGCGTGAACACACTCATTCACATGTGATTTTAATTTAATTTCTTATTTAACTGAAGCACAGTTATTGCGAAATTGTGTTTTTTTGGCATTAGCGGAATAACGTTTTGCGCTCATTTGTGTTGGAGATGCAGCGACTGTCATGCCACAAATGACTGTTTTGAGTTGCTGACTAAAATGGTAATGTAATACTTAGCCAGTTCCAGTGTTACGGCACCAGATACTCACATCTGACAAATGTTACTGGTCAAAATATAGGTTTGACTATATTTGTGGGCAATTTTGTGATTATATTAACATGTCTTATTCTTTTCTGCACATATTTTCAAGTCTTCTTTCTTTTGGCTCAGATTGAAAGAATATACTGTATGTATATAACCTTACAAACTACTAATTTTTTTTATTCTAACAAATATAACCCACATATGGTTGCTGGACAGACTTCAAATTATCTGGACAAAGATATTGTCATGAAGTAGGGGTGAAGATGGTGAGGATAAAGCTGAGGATTCAGGTGGTTGAATGGTGAAAAAAAGGACAAAAATCCAGGCAGCACAGAGGAGCAAAAGCTAGGAGCTAGTCTCTGGTAGCAACTTATAACCAGTAATAAACCAACAGCAGACATGTGACAACTAGACAGTTTAGACAAGGACCTGACAGTGAACAAGAAACACAGGTGGGTATAAATACACAGGGGGTAATCAAGGGAACTAGACACAGCTGGGATCAAACAAGGGTAGACAGGACAACACAGAGACTCAACTGACACAGAATCCTAAATAAACACATAGAAAAACTCAAATCCTTACAGATGTCGATGTTTCCTAATTACTTGTTAATTTATGGCCAAATACACAGCTCTCTCAAAACAGTGAATTAATGATGCTGGCATCACTGATCCCTTTCCAGAACCTGCCAGCAGCATATGCCCCCCCTTTTTTTTGGTCACTGTTGCAATTATGCAAAAACATGCTGTCCAATTAACTTTGTGTTAGCAGCTTCTTGAGTTAGGCAGAATCTACATACCTGAAATCTGGAAAGGAATCAAAAGAAAGTCTGGCCTCCATACCTGCCCAGTGTCGCTTGTGAGTGCGTATGAAGCGTTAGTTATTTGTGTGCACATACAAACGTATTGGCACGTATTGGAACTCACAGGAGGGACTATACATCCAGCCTGATGATACTTTGGGATCCACCAGGATAAGCCGGTAGATCTGGTCCAAACCCTTATGGACCTGCTGCTTCCTGATTTCTGGTGAGCAAAAGACAATGGATGGACACGTGCAGCGTCACACATCGCACTATTTCTCAGAAGCTTTTTCTTCCTCCTCCTTGTTTCCGAAGCACTCTGACAGTCCAACAAAAAGCCTGTTTTCTCCGTTCCTGTCACGAACGCAGCCAGCTGCTTTGCCAGGCAATCCGGAAAACAACTTGGCAAAAACCTTCAGTTCACATTTAACGCCAGACAATTGTTAATTATACAATTAACTGTTACATTTCTCTCTCTCTCTCTCCCCACTGACAGGAGTCCTTGGCAGTGATTCCAAATGTTTGATGCCATTGTTTGCTGCAGATTGCAGACGGATTCAGGGGGGCACTTACTTTTTCACATGTTGTCAGTTTGGCTTGAATAGCTCCCCCCCCATTGAAATTCCCTCCATTGAAAAGCAAAAAAGAAGAAATCTGAAGGGGCAAATACTTTTTGACATAACTGCATAATAAAATATATTTTTCTAATGTATTCATTTATTTTTTATGCTTTGGTTTGTTTGACACCTGTTTATAAGAGGTTTATCTAAAGTGAAATAAGTGGAGCTAGATGACAAACACAAATCCAGTAAATTATATAAAGTGATTTTTTTTTCCCTAAATAAAAAGTTAATCTTGCAGCGATTCTGTTTGCCTGCTGTGTTTCCTCGTTCTTTTATTGAGTCTTTCCTATCCAGACAAGTCTCGTACTTATAGATGAAGTCTGACTTGTTAGTTGGGAATTAACACTTTGTCGTTACTGGGGGGCAGAGAAGTGGAACAGGTTCCGACAGGTTAGAAGATTATTTCTCCCCCGCCCCCAAAAAAAGTCTTTCCAACACTGGATGTGTTCGTATTTCTGATCAGCAGTTACTGCTGATGTTCTTGTTGCTCACGACCAGCTAGTAACAGAAAAGGCTTCCTTTCAATAAGAAATATTGTGATTTTTTTGTTCATAGCGCCAAGAGATACTATTACAGTCCTACATGGGTCTGTCACAATAACACATTTTTGCTGGATGATAAATTGTCACAGAAGTCAGTGCAATAAATGATGATATTGTTGTTTTGAGACCATTATTTGTCTAGTAATATGATGGTAATGGCATAATAATGCAAGGACACATTCTCAAAGATCAACAAACTTTAAATTTTAACGGATATTTAACCCTGGAACTGTAAGACATTTTAAATATTCAAAATCAAAAAAACAAAACAACAGAAACAACAAACAAAATGAATTATAAATTCTTTGGAAACAAATTTGTCCTTCAAAAAAAAAAAAAAAGGGCCTAATTGAGACCAACGCACCAAACTCAAGACGTCTGTCATTCAGTTTTTTTGGTAGAAAGAGAAAATGAACAATTTATTGGATTTGTTTTAATTTCTCACGTGTTTTATTACATATTATGACAGGTCTACTCCTACACACTGCATGTAGCAGCACTGCTGTCAAAAGTATTTACTCTTTGGATGAGGATTAGAGTTTTCTAATGAGATAGTTATTTATTTATTTTTTTTTACTTTTATTTTTGATTAGTGACGTCAGTAAAGTGTTAGAAAAATGTTAGTCTAATTTAACAACTATTTTCAGAGATGGGTATTCTGACGAGGTGCTATTTCCAGTCCAATAATTAGATTTAAGATACTTATCCAAGTCGCTTTGCATTACTATTTTTGCTATTTTTCTTAGCGAAACAATATATTGTTGCTCTCCTCTTGCATCTCGAGGAAACGCTGGTCACTCTGCCACCGCTGCTCGTGATGCTCTCCACAGGCGAGTGGAGTTCTTAACATACGGCTGTTTGGCTGCTGACCTGCGTCTTCCACAGAGACGGCAGCAATTCCTCCGAATGCATCACTGCCTCCTGGCTCTATTTCTGACTGTACAATAAATAAACGCTCCTGATTTATATCCTCAATCATTCTCATTAGAAGGTTTTCTGACCAAATTGAGTTAGATTTATTTATGTTGTCAAATTATTCAGGAATCTCGGAGTCATTTTAATTTAACCGGGTTCACGCCGTGGGATTAATACGTGACGACCACTTGTTTGTTTACGCTGCGACGTCTTGGACAGAAAGACATGCAAGATTTATTGTACTTATCTATCCTCTGCTTATGAACTATTTAAATCACTGTTTGTGCTTTTCCTCTCACACTGACTGCTGTTATTTAAATCAGTAACGTAGTTCTGTACAGTTGGCAGCAAAATATCTGGTTATTATTGACAGCAGCAAACGATGCAACTCCCAGAATCATCCTATGTTTTCATATGGGTGTGAAACAATAGGTTTGATCACAAATAACTAATAATAAGTGTCAAATGCCATTCTTAAAGAAACGAGTAATTGAGATCAAAATTATACTGTACCAGCTGATTATCAGAAAATACAAACCAAACAGGTTTTTTTTTGTTTTGTTTCTGTGAATTATTGTTTTATGAACATCTTCCTGGTGAGGTGTGATATTATAAACCAATAGATGGAGTGAATTCACATGGCGGACTTCACAATGCAAAGGAGGAAAAATAAAATGTTTTGATAAAATAATATTTCAAAAATCAGTTGTTGAATCAGAAATGCAAAAACCTTTTGCACAACTGGTTCTCAATGTTCTTTTTCATTAGCCATCACAGTGATTAAACGGAGTGATAGGCTATCAAGATGGCGGCCTAAAGCAGACACAGACTCACAATGGATCCAAGTGGGAGGCGTCATTTTGTAGTAATTAGCTCTATAGTGGCTATTTAGCCATCTGTTTAAGTCCCACATGTACCACTAATAATAATTTATATAAATATTAATGAGCACTGGTGGAGGGTTAGTCACTGCACTAATAAAGAAAATTATGTTGTAATCAAAGTAGTGCTAGTTGTAGTTGCCGTCACAGCATCAAAACAGCTGTTAGCGTTAGCATGAGTAGCTCAGATAACAGGGACACATTTGACATGTTTACAAGAAAAGTGAGGACATGTTTGATATGAGTTAGTGATCTAATGCAGAATTTTACATCAGGATGTTGACACATAAGCAGTTCAGCGAAGCGACACAAATTGAAATAAAAAAAATATTTAAATTGTTTTATTCTGAGTTAATTTTTTCTGCCTAGACCCAACTAACAGTGTTTTTGTCAGTGAAATGTTTTTGTGTCCCATTATATTTTTCATAGACTCTGAAATACCTACTAGAAGCATGTTTACTTTGTCTCCACCTCCAGAGGAGAAATCATTTTGTCCTCTGGTAAAGCTGGACGTTCTTGTCTCAGCAGTCTGTAACCTTCCACGTGACAAATGCGGCTCGTCCTTTTGTTGCTTCAGCTTGGAACGCCTGAAGTTGGCACTGTTATTTTTTGACATTTGAAAAGGCCTTCTGTTCTCCAAATCTATAATCTAAATCTCTCCCTGAGACTGCTGGGCTCTCCTCTCCGTGTAAACTGGTGCGCACGGTTCTCCTTGTGCTGCAGCTCCGTCTTATGAGATTTCACAGCAGGACTTTCCCTTCAACAACATTTCAGTGGAGAGTGTTTCTATAATTATGCCGGGGAACATGTAATAATAATCTCAGCTGAAAGCAAAGTGGGGTGAAGGTGTGGAGTCAAACATTGATTGTGATTGGATGCAAGAGGTGAGCATTTATTTTCCCACTGTAAATAAAGAATAAATGCACAGGGAGGGCAACATTCAGACTGATGTTTGCGATTCTTGGTTTTGTATGAATAACGAGCCACAGTTCTTCACAGGAGCTATCGATTCAACAGGGAACGCAAAGATTTTGTTTCATAGCAGCTGAAAATCCCAGCCATCCTGCTTTTGGGAAAATAGACTCCAATCCGTTCAACAAACATCAAAGATAGTTGAAAACTATTATGAAGAAGCCACTTTGGCATCTTCACACTATTTTTGTGTCGCGGCTCAACAGTCCATTAGTGACGCCTGGAATGGGACTCATTTTAACCAACACACACACACACACCGACACACACTCACGTTTTCTATATTGACATGGACTTTATATGGACTTCCATTCATTTTCGTTAATTTCGAAATTTTGTGGAAGACAGCTACAATACCAGGTATATATATATATGGGGGAGAACATGCACATCTTTTTATAGAACAAAAGCATAGTCAAAGTCTCAATCCCTCAAAAACTGACATAAATGACACTACAAGAAGGCAATGAACTGAAAGGTAAAGTATGCTTCCATGTCTTTATTCCTCTACAGGATCTGATTCAGCATTTCTTCTGCATGCCATTTAAGATTAAATGTAACATTCTACATAAGACATTCCAGAAACAAAGCAATTTAAAATAGAGAAAGATGAACCAGGCAAACACTCACACTACAAAACCTGGAGAGAAAAATATCTGAAGGCACATTTTCCTGATCATCACTTCAGCTGAAAAGACTCTGCTGATTTCTTCCGCTGCATGTAACACAGGACTGATTCCTAGTCATTGTCATTTCTCACAGGAATGAACGCAGGCTGTCAGAAAAGAACGGAGAACCGGAGACTTTCCCTTCCTTAATGACCTATTCAGCCTGTCAGCAAGACCCACATCGCCGTGGAGACCAGCTAGCCATTAAACGGCGGCGTGACAGTAGGAAAACTTCAGAGGCATGACGAAGCCTTGCAGGAAGTTAATTCTTCCAACTATACAAAGGATCCACTCCTGCCTCGTCCTCTTTCACCTCATGCTGCAGTTCCTTCACTTCTGACATGTGAGGGAAACTTTGCATGTCTCTGAACGCAACACCAACGTGGATCTTCCACCGCAGGGCTGCGTTGTACGTTCAAAAGGAGGCCACACGTCAGTTTGAAAGAAAAACAAATGCGGATCATCACGAGGGCCAAAACACTATAGGCCTATAAAACACTGCTTTCACAAGTGTTCACTGTTAATGTAACTGGTTCACTGCCATGTTATAGCATAACGCAGAAAGAAATACATTTTCATAAAACATTATCTAAAGTAATCAGTTAGTTCATTAAAAAAGTATTCAATTTGTAATCAATGCTGAAAGATTTCAAGCTCCGTTTTTAATCAGGATGTATTTTGTGTTGTCATGGTTGCTAGGAGACAGGGCCCGATAGAAGCCGCTCACTTCCGTTCTCCACGGTCAACAATGAATGCTGACCTGGTGGGTGTAAGTTTATTTTATTTTATTTTTTTGCTGGGCTGTTCAGTTTGATTATTTTGAAAAACATCAAACTTGTAAAGACGAAAGAGGAAACGAAGCGATCGATAAAACACCAGAGAATTGGCAGAATCCCATATTTCACTGAGTGAACGGTTCAGGTCTCCTTAACTGTTGAAGCTGTGTTGCATCGTCTGGCACCAGACGTTTGTTTTATTTCATTTATTTATTCTTATCTTTAAAAGAAAAGCACTCTATTCATCAAGACATAAAAAGTTATTAAGTCCTAATATTTTAAGCTTAAATTTCTCAAAGACTTCATGGCCAAACATTAGAGCAGGCCTCAGACAACAGAGAGCATTTTCTTTTGGCTGGAGGTCGATGAGAGACGTTACAATGACTACATGTTGTAGACGTGTTGTTCATGAAAACACGGCAATGCGCTCCGATGAGGTGGTTTTCCGGTTGCGTGTTTCAATGGAAACAGTTTTTTTTGCAACACAGGAGTCATGTGACCAGCAACCGGATGTTACCACTGGCAAAAGAGTCAAATAAGACGGCAGGAAGTGGCAGGCGGATGATGGCGAGTCATGATTTTCACGACTTATCATATCCTCCTGAGACCCAGCAATACATTTTTGTCCTCTGTGGAGGACATAGGTTTTTTTGTTCATAACTCTGAAACCATACATGCCACTGTGTTAAATCCTGGTGGTCCTTAGAGAGGACATCCTGGGCCTCAAAATGTGTTCATATTTGCCACAAGAGAGTCCCGATGTCCTCTCCAAAGGACATACTGTAATAAATAAATAATAACATGTTTTGAAACTTTTTCAATTGTAGTGATGTTTTTTCACTCCAAAGAGTCATGTAGTGAAAAAAAAAAATAATTCAAAAACTTTTTTTTTTCTGGGTCTCAGGAGGATATGAAGAAACTTATTCACATGATTTTAGCTGAATATCTTGTTTAATGAAATCACTGTAATTGTGAAATTGTGTTCTTTTTTTTTTACATTAGCGGAATAGCGACAAAGTTTTGCGCACATTTGTAATGGGAACACAGCTAGCGTGACACTCCTACCATCAATTGGCCGGACCTCTGTTGAATTAGGTCAGTTAATCCACTTGGGGTTTTTTTATGTATGTTTTTTGTCATTATTTTGTAGAAACCCACTTTCACTTCGACATTACATCGTTTTTCTGTTTTTGTATTTTTGATCAAAAAAGTCAATTTTGTTGCTCATAACAGATTTGAAAAAGCAATGCAAAGTGTAAAACATCCAAGAAGGTGAGTACTTTTTATAGGCACAGGAAAAAGTTAACTTACTGTTTTAAAGTTCAGAATACAACTTTTGTTATCACATGGGATTTGAATTGTGTTTTGGATTATAACTGGCCATGGGGGATTTTATCACGGTGATCATGAAAAACTAACCTAAAAAAAACTCAATTCCTAACCAGGAATGAATTTTGATTCAGAATTTAATTATCCGCCCATCAAATTTTCTCTGATGAAATATTCACAAGGACCCGCAGATGAGTCAAAGCTGTATTTACACGAAGAAGAAATCTGTGTGTTTACTGCAAAATACATTCTTCCCAACGCGACGGCCGCACGACTACGTCTGCGGTCTCTGGGCTGGTTGATATTCAGAGAAGTGGAGTTGAAGCAAGTGTCTGCCTGAAGGCACTCGAGAGCAGACAGACTAATACTGGCTCAGCCTCAGGGAATCAGAAATGTCAAAATCAGGAGGAAAAAAAAAAAGTCAAGCGTGACCGAACTGTCTAATTTTCACTTTAAATATTGAAGTGAATCAAATAGATGTTGGATTTTTTTATATATATAAACAAAAAAGAGATTCTCAAAGCAATCCTGGTGTGCCAAAAACCCAGACATCAGTATGAGGAGTGTCTGTCTGAGTAATAACTGTTTGGTTTTATTTCATATTCATGATGGGCTGCCATCGCCTCTCGACAAATAGCTTATCCTAATCGGCACCGGATAAAGCGCAGAAACTGGCTACTGCTTGGAGTCGGCATGGACACATACCACACACCCTGATAAAAATATTCATACCCCTGGAGCTTTTTGCATTTTGTCACGATACAACTGCGAACTTCTGCTCCTTCCATTAGTGTTCAAGCAACAAGAAGAACCAAGTACACATGAAGTTGGCTTTCACAGTTTTAAACTGTAAAAATAGTAAAAAAGTAGTAAAGATTTTAAAAGTGTGGAAGGCATTTGTATTTACTTTTCATGAGCCTAAACGTTTGAGAACCACTTTCCTTCATTTGCAGCTAAAACTCCTTCATAATTCCCTTTGGCTCAGAATCATTCGTGCTCCCTGGCAGATCTATATCTGCGGATCATCACGAGAGTCATCTCAATAAATTTACCAACACAAAGTTAATATTTCTGTTTTGTACTGGCCCAACTGAAACCTGACAGAGTGGAGGGAGATAAACATTAGAGTGTTGGCAAGAAGGTCCTTCCAACTCCTAAGACGACACGATTTAGCTGTCATGTCGCAAGGAAAATATTGGGCAAAAATATGGTCAGCATTCATAAGATGTGTGTGATTGTGATGTACTGATTGCCGATAGAGCAGCCTCTCCCTGTGGAGGAAAGCATAAAAATATGAACATTGATGGTTCTTTTGGTGCCTGTTTTTTTCTTCAAATCACAAAGAAATTCATTGGTTAAACCAAAAGTAACTTTGAATCTACATCTAGCAGGGTTACAGAGATTTTGAGCCTAACAGTCAATCAAATTTATCTGTGAATTATTATTTCAGCAACAAGGCAGTTCAAAGTATGTTACATCATGAACACACCATACAGCAGTAGTTTGTCGAGTGTCAACATCAAAATCATCAATACTCTTCAAATATGCTGATCCATTAGTGATGAAATCAGCTGGGATTCCAGCCGTGATTTAAAGGAAGTCAGTGTTTCGTGTTGTTTTGTGGTTTTCTGGAAGTTTGCTCTGGATTTGTGGAGTAAAACTTCAAAACAGTTGTTTCCTACCATACTTTCTGATTTGGAAATGTACATTTTTGTCCAATTTTTTCTTTCTCCTTGGTGGAGAGTAGTATCCCCACATTATGATGCTACCAGTACGTACTTCCATGTCTTTATTCCTCTACAGGATCTGATTCAGCATTTCTTCTGCATGTCATTTCAGATTAAATGTAACATTCTACATAACACATGGCAAGTCCTTGGCTTGCCCCAATTTTGTTTTTAGAAATAGGTTCAGTTATTCCACTGCTACTGTAACATCCTGATTTAATAGACTGATTATCTGATCTCACCCTCTTCTGAAAGCGTCTTGTTCTTTCCATTACGGCTGTGACAGCTCTGGGTATTGCTTCCTCATCTCATCCACTTTTCTGTCGTTTTCATCACCGTTGCTGAATTTCAGTCTCGTTAACCAACTTTTCTGCTTTTTCTATCTTGCTTCTTACCCAAACTATATTGTCCACTGTGTCATTTTTTTATTTTTTTGAATTCCACGCAATTTCTCTATCAAAGCCATAACTTTCTATCCCAGATAACTTCGTAAATTATTAATTACAAGAATCAATAAACTCAGAATGAATATGACAATAAAGGGAATTAAACGTTGTGTAAAACTAGACGTTTCAGAGTAAATTGCAATTGTTAAAGATAAAGCGAGATGCACGAGCTCAGCCAAAGATAATTACTGTTTTGGGACGCTCTTTTGTGCCTGTGATTCTGTGTTCTGTGAAAGCTACTCAAATATTTTCAATTGTCAAATAATAAAGAAACACCTGCTTTTCAAAAACATTACAGACGCATTACAGTGTGACATCCCGGCCCCCAGCTTCCCTGCTGGAGGGCAAAAAGCTGCTTGCTGATGATGACCGCCATTTTCAGCTTTCAAGTTGTCAGCATAACTCTCTAAAGGGGTTACGTATAACGGAAAAAGGGACAGAGTGCTTTACTACTAGTTGTAAACACTATGACAACTAGATAAGGTCAGGAAAGTTTTTTTTTTTTTAAGTAGCAAAGAAGGGGAAGTAGGTCAGCTATGCTAGCTTGACTTTGCCAACCTTAACATGTAGGTGTGCTGCAGAATTTGGTGTTTTTTGGTTTAGTTAAAAAAGAAATAGAAAAGCGACCCATACACCAACTCTGACAGATCGTCAGTAGAGCAGGTGTTTAAATTAGCTGATCATCCTCAGCGGTGTTAGATTAGCTGTACAGCGGTGGCTAATCTACCAAAGCAATCACTTGCAAAATAAACATCAAGCCAGAAAACATAAAACTGTTGTGGACTGAATGTCCTATTCTAAGTGTGGGAAATGTTTGAGTGTCTTTTGGGGTTGAAGCCTGATACATTTGTGGCCTTGTGGTCAGTTGCTATGGCAACGAGTCTGCGTATAGCATAGCGGAGACAGAACGTGAGAAAAAGAAGAATACGAGTGATTTTGAGATGTTTTTTTTCTGCATTGTTTTCCCTTTGCTGCGGCGCACTGCACTGAATTAAAAATACCTACATCTACTTAGCATAAAGCAGTTCATCTACTTTATGCTAAAATATGCCTGTGAAGTGCTTACCCTCAGCAAGCAGAGTTTATCATACTCATATTTATGTTGCACTTTGGTTAAATGTAAATTATTCAACCACACCCAATGCACATTGTGCCCTGAGTTACACTGTAAGAATTATGAGGGCAGCTCAGCTTAAAAACGTCAGATCAATTACTGCCTTAGTGAGTGAACTCAACTTCAAAATGAGCTTTGCTTCAACTTAGAAAGGAAAGTAATGAAAGTTTCCCAATTGATAATAATTTATTGCTTAAACGTGATACTATGAGTAGAAATGACTCACTATGGGACATTATTCCTTCAAAAAAATAAATAATAAAATACAAAGATTTCTCTCATCCAGCAAACTTGAAATTGTGTCTTTTGAACTCACATAGTTACGTTATGCTAGCTGCCTCATTAATCAGTGTTTGTTGTTTGAACTTGATACTCAACTCAAAAATAATTGTGTAATTATTAATGGATATTGCATATTGCCATGCAAATGTGCAATACAAATAGACTTGACTTGAGCGGATACAGAATATGGATGGATGGATCATCAGAGTGTGTACATGCGTTGTTTGTCCTGTGTATCCTGTCCAGGGTGTACCCCACCTCTCCTCCAACGAAAAGGTCCATCATCTTTTTTTACCTGTCACGTTTTCCTTGTAAATTTTACCAATTTTTCTTACTCTGCCCCCTGCTGGACATTTCTTGTATTTGTAAATTCTTTTGCTGCCTCCCCAGTTGTAGACTACAGACTGCAATCTGGTCAACATTTTAGTGACTTGAAAGAGGAAAGGCCACTCTAGCATAAATACAGACTACTTAAGTTGCTGTGCCTCATATTATGTCTCCTTCAGCTCTTTTGTTGTGTTTCAAATTTTACAATGGCCGCCTGCCGAAGCCCCCTGACTGCCCCGTTGCTCTGAGATTGTTCTCAGAGCAATTTTAACACAGCTATGCTTTTCAGTTTACAACACTATTGCCTCTAATACAAGGAAAAAATTCATTTGATTTGTTTAGATTAGACATTTACAGCCTTAAGTACCTGTAGGCGCACACACACTAGGGATTTACCAATGTGGTGAAATAACCAAGCAGCAGTGTTTCACGGTGTGTTCACACCGCTTTAAACAAACCAGAGTTCATTTCTCCCAGTTGGTCCGTGTAACCCAGGGTAAAAAATGCCCTTAATCCCGCTTTTACCATTGGTGATCATTGGGCTCAGATCCGGGGTTCACCCTGCACAGATCACCAGGGCATCGCAAGGACATGCAGAGGAAACAACTATACACACACACACACGCCCCCACACACCCACGCACACCCCTGCACTGCATGCACACCAGACCTGTTTAGTCCACTTTAATCAAACTTCAGTTTGTTTGCCTAGAAAGTCTGGTTCATTTGGGGATTTGTGAATACGCAATCCAACTGATGCAGATCAATAAAATGAACTCTGGTCCACCTAAATACCCGAGTTTCTGATCAGTTAAGGTGAACTGTGGCGCAGTTCGAGTACGCATGAGAAAGTTAAAGGGACGGGAGAGTGCTCCAAAAGCAGGAAGTGGAGTATAGCGTCCTTCCTGCGCCATGTTAGTTATTTCTGAGTGAGGCGCATGAGAGAGAGACGGAGCTTCAACATCCTCTTTTTTTAAAAATGGCGCTGCTCTTACGGCCACACAGAAACATGAAACCGGCGTTCTGAAAAGCATTCACTCTTGAACCTGGTTTCAAAAATGATCGTTTCTGGACTCTCAACAAACCGAACCTGTGCGGACGGACAGTCTCAACAACAAAAAAACTTTTGAGGATACACCTAGAATCGTCTCTGGGTGGAGGTGGCCTCAGTGTCTCGCCTGGAGGTGGGGGGCTAAAGGGTTTGGATTGTTCGACACAGTGCAGTGTGAAAGTGAGCCACACCTGCTGAAAATGCTTAACATGTTCAGCAGACCCAACATTCATGTTTTCAAACTGTGGGAGGAAGCTAGAGTACCTGGAGATAACCTGAGCATGCACCGGGAGAACTCCATGCAGAAAGACCTCAGATTGTGATTTTAACCCAGGATCTTTTTGGTCCTGCTACTAACTTTGTTACTGTGTAGTAATATCTAATTAGTGTTAAACTTTTAATGACATTAACATTTAAAACCATAGTCAGTGGAGACAATAAAAATGTCATTGCATTAGACGGCAGCAGAAGGCAATGCAAGTGCAGAGGGGATATTCCAACAACCAAAGAGCATAAATGCAGCGAACGTCAGCAAAGATTCATTTGGATGGTTGATCCGTCAGAAGGGTTTGGTTTGTTTGTTCAACTTGTTGCCACCGTTGTACCAGAGAATCTTGATGCAAAATGCAGTCTGGACTTGCGTATTTGGGTACATCGCATGTTCAGGTCGAAATGCAATACAGAAAACACAATGTGTTGGTGAGAGAAGGATGAACTCATGAAACATCTTTAAATGGCTAAAACAATGCAGGCACACAATGTTCATATTGTAAGATCTCTATTATGTAGAGTGCACTTATCCTGAGTAGTGTTTATTTTTGAATTAAAATCCATTTCTTTGAGTTGGGTTAAGTACTTGGTGTTTTGCTCGTCCTGAATATGCCAGTGTGTTTAGATATTCTTGGCTTGTGCTTGACAGAAGTTTAGAAAATGATGCAAGTTGAATAAAAAATGTTTCAGAGGGGAAAAAAAGGCTTGTTGAAGAGATTTTATATTAACAATGCTGTTTTTTGTTATCATTGCACAACTGACATAAAATACAAATTACTGTGGGGGGAAGTCAGATTTAACACAAACATAAAGGTAACATTCACGTGGCCTACAGTGCTGTTTGCATACATTTTCATACATTTTTAACTGCTGCTGAAATTAATAGGTGGCTAAAATGAAGGATAACAACATTTTACTCTGTGGAGGATGGCTTCCTGCATGGTTCGCATTTGCTGCAGGCGAAGAAAAGTCCGACCTCGCACACACAGATGTAACACATTACTCTTGTAAGGCAGCGGTTGACAGGGATTCGCTTGGCTCGGCCGGGAAATGGGAGTTAGCTGCTTGTGATGTAGCCATGTGTGACGCCATTACAGCAAGCACCGCTTGCAGCAGCCGGGGAGTTCAGTCCGCCTATTCAAAGCAGAACAGGAACGCCTTCATGGAGTTCATCGTGTTTCGTGGAGGGTTTTACAATGTTCAAGGAGAAATGGGTCATTTATTCCGATGTCATTCATGTTAATGCTAATGCTAAAGCTATGAAAAAAAAAACCAAGCTGACAGGCACAAAGGGATGTTAAAATGATCAAAGTGTGGTCTAAAATCCAAATATAGTTTATATGAAAAATTCTTAGAAAAAAATAAATAACAGCTATGTTGAAGTCTCTGGTATTCAGTAAAATGGTTAATTGTCTGACATCAAAAGTCTTTGGAAATCAAGTTTATTTACAATCTCATCCCAGCAATAAGAGTTTTATGTGCTTTACAAGTTGGGTTTTTAGCCTTGATTTAATAGATCTCAGTGTTTCGGCTGTTTTGCTGTTTTCTGGATGTTTGTTCCAGATTTGTGGTGCCTAGAAGCTGAACACTGCTTCTCCATGTTTGGTTCCGAAAGGTTGACACAACATCAGATCTTTTATGTATTTTGATGCCAGAACGTTTAGAGACTTATAAACTAATAACAGTATTTTAAAGTCCATTTTCTCCGAGCTCCAGGGAGGGAGGGAGGGAGGGAGGGAGGGAGGGAGGAAGGAAGGAAGGAAGGAAGGAAGGAAGGAAGGAAGGAAGGAAGGAAGGAAGGAAGGAGGGAGGGAGGGAGGGAGGGAGAAAGGGAGGGTATACTTTGTATCCGATCAGCCCCAAGACATTTGGGAGCTTGGAAAATGACAAAAATTAGAAACTGTAAAGACCACCTGGACACTTGACAAGACATCCAGATTGAGGGAAATTTTCGAAGCAAAATATGTCATTTTGAAGCTAGCATCGCTCTCAGACAGAGACGAGTTCATCCCCGAGGACAAACACAGCGCGTCTTATGCAGCCCAATGCTGTTCAGATCTCTGAACTACAGATAAAAACAGCAGCTACACAAAAGAATGATCCAACATGGGAGGCCAAACTCATTAGCTCTGGACTCAGCAGTTCATCTGTGTACGTCACAAGAACAAGAGATGGCAGTGTTCACATTTAAAACAGAAAAGACTCGAGATTTAATAGAGGAAGCCGTGTTCGTTAAGCAGCCCTGCGGCAGACTGGCGACCTGTCCAGTGTGAACCCCGCCTCTCGACAGGAATGTTAGCTGGAGATAGGTCCTTCCAACCCCTCTAAGGGACAAGGGGAAAATGGATGGGTGGATGTTCGTTAAGCGTTGGAGACCCTCCCTAAACAGACGAGGTTCTGGTTCTGTCTTCCTCATAGCAACAGGGCAGCTTCAACTCGGTGTTATAGCCATTCACACTTTGACATGTGGTGAAAACAACTCGCTTCAGGTGACATGTTTGGATTGTCAAGTGACAGGCTACCAGGATTTCCCCAACATGTTCGATGAGAGAAGGGTTGAAAGAGAATCAAAACAACTCCTAGTTTCTTAACCTCCTGCGGTACTGAGCTCCCTGCTCACCCACCATTAGCCAAAGAATGCAGCAGAATTTCCACTGCTGTACAAGTTTGCACAAAACATAAAACATTATTTCCCCCTGCATGTCTGTGTAATGAAATATCTTCAAAGAATGCCCTGCTGTGCAGCAGACTGTTGGAGCAGGCAGGCTGTCCACTATCTCCAGGCCATGGCCGCAAGCTCTGCCTGCCAAACAATTAGCATTGGCTGCCACCACCAGCATGCTATACAAACAAAACAACATTGTGTTCACTATTCACCAATTCCATTTATAGTTCAGCACATGATAACGTCCTGGCTCCAAGCTCACTGGGTATTCAGATATAAATGATTTTTATATTGTGAGTCTTAAAAGTGCATAACAAACAAAGGGATGGACTGATTGTTTGGAAGCACAAATCTGTAGGACCTTTGTCTCCAACTCTCCCCCTCACACCTTACTGGGCCTGAATAACCACTCCAGATGCAGTGGATGCACTATGTGACTGACTGTCACTCTAACCAGAGATAGGCACCGACCCCCTGAACCCTTGCAAGCTTAAGTGGGGTAGAGACCATAGATGGATGGGTGGATATCGCTACTACATTTTACCAAGGCAATCAGAAAAACAAGTAAGCATTTCCTCAGGGCACTATACATTTAATTACTGAAGATAAGGGAAAAGGAACAAAGCAAAACAAATGTGTCAAAGTTAGGACACAGAGCTGCAATGCATTGAATGTGTTCTATTGACAATTCCACAGACTCCCTGCTTTCCTTCCCTGCTGCAAGATGCAGAAGGTGTCCCACTAAAGAAAACTTAAAAACATTCATTTCCCATTAACCAGTTCAAGTGCTTAAAAAGAACCCTTGGAACAGCAAGAGATAATGAATGCCCTTCAAGAAGTTCTGCTGTCGCTGCTTCATTGCATGCATCTTTGTAGATGAAATGTGCACAAACCATTTCGAGCTTTCTCATCTGTGCTGGACGTGTTGTAGCTTCGGTTTGGTAGGTGGGATCAGGTGATGTGCTTTTTTATGCCACTGATGAGTGGCATAAAAAAGTAGATGCCTCTTTAACTTGTCTTCAAGTTAAAGAGGAATGCGTTTGGTGTTCCCATATCCTTGATCTGGCCACACAGTGGCGCAGTTGGTAGCAACGAGAAGGTCCTGGGTTCGATTCCCGGCCCGGGGTCTTTCTGCACGGACTTTGCATGCTCTCTCTGTGCATGGTGGGTTCAAAACTTCCTTTAACTCTGAAGAAGTCAAATGGATTGTTCCGAGAAAAGCTCTTCAGACGTGTTTTTTTTTAGATCCAAAGTCCAAACTACCTTAGAAATGTAATGAATTAGCAGACCTGTAAGTGTAACTCATGAAGACAAATGATTGATTTCAGCTTGCCCTACTTTCCAATGCTGAGAAACTGAAACTTATTTTTCTTTGATCTCTTGAGGTCCTCAAAACATTATAAAATGTTAACAAAGGGGTAAAAAGTATTAAGAGATTATTTCTTCTCCACGCATCAATTAGGTCCATCTTTGCCAAAAATGAGACACGAAAATGAAAGACTGAAAATGTATGCATGACGTCTGGTTTTACTTCCTGTGCTTTAAATAAATGTCCTCATTATGGACCATAGTTTCATGAATGTGCATTAATGAATTTCTGGCCTTTCTTGTCAGTACGGCTGCACAATATTAGGAGAACCTATGATGTGCGATAACAGTTCTTAATATTGTGATGATGATGTATGTCTGGCAAGATATGAACTAGTCAGTATGCAGCGTTAATGTCTTTCTGCTCTGGGTTCATAACAAAATAAAATCAAATCCAATATGTCATTTGCTTTCCAACATAACAGTTTTATAATAATACTGTTATTATTATAAAACGGTATAATAATAAATGTTATTATTATATATAATAATAATATATATTGTTATATATGATTAATAACAATATATATAATAATTATACTATTATATAATAATAATTATTATTCTTATTATATAATTATTATAATATTATTATTAAGAAAAAGGAAGGAGAGGAGAGCAGGATTTTAACTAACCATCGTTTTATTATTTTTGTTGTGCAGGAACCAGTGACTCCAGTGAGCAGCCTCCAGTATGGAAATACCACCACAGTTTGGTGCAACGTGAGCCGTCCCGTCCTTCCAAACAGACTCCAGGACCTGTCATGGATGGTGGCTCATGGTATCCTCCCGGTCAGAGCCGTTATTCACTCCCGCGGCATGTCGGCGACGTTCATCTGCCCCCGACCCGGTTGTGGCGCGCTGGAGTCAGTGAGGCACCTGCTGTGGGAGTGCAGCGCTGCTGTGGACCTGTGGGCGAAGGCCGGCTCCTTGCAATTCCCACACTTGCCAGCAAGGGAGGTCCTCTATCCTCAGCTAGTGCTGCACGGGTTGAGCCACCGGAAAACAGTGAAAAAGGACTTCGCGGAGATGTGGCTCACCCTAGCCACCATCAACAACGCCATATGGACCTCCAGAAACTTGCTGGTAAGCAGGGGCAGGCAGATGCCCCCTGTGACTGTGATCCGAATGACGGCAGCAAGAAGAAGAACATCCAGCCACAAAGAAGAATCGCCTGGGCCTCCTTGGACGAAGGAGCCGGCGTTCCACGGACAGAGGACCCAGCAGCGGCGGCCTGGCTCTCCGGGTGAGGCAGGAGGTCAGGAGCTGCAGGGCGGGGATCCCCTCTGAGCAGCAGCGCTGCTTGGAAGAACCGGACGGCTCCGAACTTTGTAAGGAGTCACCCCGGTCCTGCTCAACATTTAAACATACAGAGATTTTGTTTTAAAATCCTTGTTCTTATCTTCTTTTAGTTTAATTTTATTGAGGAATTGTATTTATTAGAAGAAAAGTCAAAAATTTCTGTATAACTGTGCAATGCCATGTTTAAAAATGATTTTTGTTTTTTTAGGTGGACCAGGGTTCACTGTTTTGGTCCTCATCAGAGTTTGGTTACACATTCACACCTCCCTAAATGAACCGAACCGCCTCGACAAATGAACTGGAGTCGCATTAAAACAAACTAAGCAGGGCTGGCGTACACGCATCGTCACAGACTGATTTTTGTGAGGAATTGAAAAACCTCTACAACAGCAGAAACTTAAACATGGACTCCAGCACAGGTTAGCACTACCTGTTTGAATACTAGCATTTTTGCCAATAGCCACATCACAGCTCTGTCCCCTGGAATACATATGTAATGTCCAACGGCAGACTGCTCTGTCTGCTTCCACTAACGAACATGTTATATGTGCTTCATATTTTGAATGAGTGAATGAATGAATGAATGAACTGATGTCAATGTACAGTGAAACCATGCAACAGAATAAATGAGAGTTCCTCTCCTATGAGGAGCAGTCGGCAGAAATAAAAACTATCAGACACATAATGGTGCTGATCATTATTAGGAATTTTTACCTTTTTGGAGTTTTTTCTGTTTTAAAACTCACAGACTGAAGCTGACCAAAGTCAACCTAAATCTAATAAATCATAAGGAAGATTTTTACGGAAAGTGGAATTTGTCAGAATGTTGTCAATATTATAGAGAGAAGATGTTAATATTTACAGTTCCTATCCTTTAAGACCTCCTTTGACCTGCTCAAACATTTATACTGTAATCAGTCATTCCTGAATTGAAACTGAAACAGTTTCTTATTGTTGATTTCAACTGTAGTTCAAATCGATTTATTTATTTAGAGCAAATTCACAACAAATATAGTCAGCTTCCTAAAATATTATGCAACTTTTTGCCAAAAGTGATTGTTTGTTTTTGTTTGTTTGTCTTTTTCAAAAATCACTTTTGGCAACAACAAAAAAAGACTCAGCCCATTATTTTAGGAAAGTGATGAGATATTGAGTCTCAGTAAGGAGTAAAGTGCATTTGCTGAATATCAATGATCATGAAATGAAAAACGCTGACATTTCCATTTCTGTTTTAGTAGCAAAACAAAAACCTGAGTCTGATCCTAACCGCTGTGTTTTATTTAGACACAATCAAGGAAGAGCTGCTGCCGTCTGGCAAGCCCGGAACGTGAAAAGAAAGAAAGTGGCGAAGCAAATCGACCTGGCAGAAACCGTTTTAGCTTTGGGGCGATACGGCCGAGCAGACTTTGGGCGCAGGCCCAGGTGAGAAACGAGCACCGCACATCGACGAGCAAGAAGCGGAGAAAGAGAAAAATCAAAGCAAAAGTTGTGTCTGCTCTCGTCACACACTGCCTGTCTGGGCGTAACCGAGTCACCGATGTGTCAAACTTGTCATTTTGTAAACAAAAAGTGCAGGATAAGACTCGCTGCCCCTGGAAATGTCAACGCCGCACCTGGCTCACATCCTGGGAATATCAGGAACATATTTCTAAACACGTTTCAGTTTTGCGATACCAGCCAAGAAAATGGAGGATTGCAGGTGTTGAGGGTGGTGGTGGTGGGTGGGGGGTTGAGGCAAAGTTGGGAGAGACTTTGTTACCGAGTGATCAAAGACAAAAGGAGTGGCAGACACCCACCACAGTCGCAGCATGCACACTGCAGGTAACGGTGAACATGACAGGAACGCTCCAAAATAGCAAACTAGATAATACCTCGGTTGGCATTATCCAGAGAAGTTTAGCGAGGTTGGATCCCTCGGCGGAGGAGGTGGGAGAGGAGCTCGGGGGAGGCTTCAGAGCGATTAAGAAGGCTAAACGGTTGCTGCTGTGAGCTCAGCTTGATGCAAGTTTCCTGAATGGGTCGTCACATTCTGTGGCTTTTTACATTCTCTCCAAAGGGAGCATTGTACTTATAAAGCCGTGGCATCACAGGTATTCAGATTTTTGGCAGTGCAGCTATAAAACCTTTCTTACAGACTTCCTTAGAGCGCTGGAAGACAGCTGGATATTTCTTAAACATGACCACAGGTTTATTGGTTTTATTTTCTTTTTTAAAGCTGATGTTGACATCTCAAGGGGAAAACAAATATTTAAAAGCATCATAGCATCCAGCAAATGGTGGAAATACCTAAAAGTTTCGATTGGCAGCATTTCTCTTTTAGTTGAATAGTGTTAGTACACATATTTTTGTCCAATATTCAAACTTTTTATTCTTTGATTTCAAGGAAAGTATGAATAATAGATTCTTTCCCTCATAATGTATTCAGATAAAGGACTGACTCTGTCCATGGTGCTGAAATCTGACCTTGAGTCAGAAGGGAGCCAAGCAGTTCCTCGTTTTTGTTATACGAGTTTTGGAGCGAAGAATGTTTTAGATGACAGGCGCTTTTAAAAATGTGCAGGAAAACTTTGTTTCCTGTGTCATTTTTTATTCAGATGGAAGGGGAGAAAAGTTCTGGTTGTGTAGAGAAACTAGATAACGATTGAGATTTATAAATGAAAGAAACAGAGGAGACTAAACCTAAACATATAATGGTCTGAATGTTTTTTTTTTTTGACAAGCTTTAGTCTTTCTGGTCATTAAAATTCAGACTGTAGCGTACTATAAGTAACTCAAAAAAAATATTTAAAAAACTATTCTTAAATTATGTTTCCATTTCTTTGGATCAAAACGTTTCCAAACCAAGCTGACACTATATGAAAAAAAATAATTGCCTGCTAAAACTATCTGGTTGCTCCTGTCTTGGCAGTGACATCAACCATGAAGTGTTGGACAAACTTAGTCCCACAGTTTGTAGCAGGATTGCTTGAATTCAGCCATTTTTCTGCATACGGCAGCAAAGCAAGCATAGACAATGATAATGACTGATAGCTCCTCTGCTAAACTGATGCAACACAGCAGGCAAATTTCTGTTAGACAGGGAATTATGGGATGGTGAAAACCACATCACTTTTCTCCGCTCTACTGTTTCCTCTCTAATAAACACACAACATCAGAGCGAGTCATTCACTGTTGTTGAGGAGGAAACGATGAACTGACGTGAAAGATCCAGGTGAGAGAACCTTGTTAAATGCTTGAACCTAATAACCAACGATCAGGGGGGAAAAGTGCGATGCAGACGCTTCTCGCCTCCTCCCTGCATTTGCATTCCAGCTCCACAGCCGCAGCCAGTTCAAACTTCCTCGTGATGTGGCGATGTTTAACGTTCCACTTCAACAATCAGCAGTTGCTCGCATGCAGTCCATAGAAATCGTTTAAGATGCAACGTTTGATCAGCGGCAGCTGCTTAAAAATATTTAATGATTCTCTGAAAGCTCTAAGCGTTTTTCACGCGTTTGTCCTGCATCCTGACACAAAGCAGACGGGCTTAAAATCCGTTCTTTTTCCGATGAAGTCACCCCTGATATAAAGGCTACAGGTAATACCGATAACCTATCCTCCAAATGGAAGAGCGGACTCTGCGGACACAATCCAACATTAGAAGAAGGCAGCTTGTGTCCATTCAAAACGTCTTCCTTTTCCTTAGACTGTCTCAGTGACCTGTGGTGAGGTCAATGAATCGTGAAGCTTTCACTTCTCTGGAGTCGGATCTACAAATATATGAAATCCAAAGTGGCAGCCCATGTTTCAATTTTGACCAAAATTAAGACGCAGTTTGTTGTTTTAATCAAGTCAGTACTCTGGGTTTCCCCCGGTGTATTATAAACCTGGCGGTCCATCAGAGAGGACACAGTTAGGAGGGGAGGGCCAAAGTGGGTGGGACTTGCTGGGTGGGGAGAGGAACCCCTGATGACTGCTTACAATTCTATTTGTTTCTAGAAAAATCTAGATTTTACTAGATTGGTTGATGTTTTTAAGTTGATGTTTTTAGATCAACTTTAAAAACATTATTTTAAAGTTTTTACTTAAACTTTAAAGTCATGATCTTACGTATTTGTCTAAGCGCCTACACCAACACCTCTGTCACTTTGTTGTAAATTTGTCCTTCTTTGCCTTCATTTTTAAAAGCTTGGCAGCTTTAATGGAGTTGATCGCCATAAGAAGGAGAGTCAAACCTGGACTTGTATTATTTTTTGGTGTACTTTTGCAATTGTTTTCTGCTTTTTCAATGCGTAGAAGAACCCCTGTTGCCCAAAAAGAATTTGGGGCTCAGTGGTGCCCCCTATCAGTGCTGTGTGATAGTTTTTGCCTCAACCTGCCAATTTCGACTGAACAGAAAGACAAATTACGTCACCTGAATTCATCATTTATATTAAACAGACTAGAACATCAACACGTGTGTACTCAATCGTGTCATGTATCAACTGCCCAATTCATTCACTGCGTGCGAAACAGCGCCACCAGAGGCGAGGTACGGCACTGCACTGTCTCACCCTGGACTTCTTGGACGTATTTGAACAAATAATGCAAAAAAAGTCAGCGATGTTTACCCATACAAATGTTGAAATCATACAGAAAACAATATAGAACAGTCAAAGGGAGAAATTATTATTATTATGATTATGATTATTATTTTTGGTACTGCTTCACATAAACACATACAGACTAATAAACATTGGACATGGCTGACCACCAACACACTCGCATAAATCTACATGCACGATCTGAGAGCTGCTGTTGGATCTGTCAGGATTTTACGCTCATGTCCAAATCGAGGCTTGTAGTAAGCATGAAAAATGATTATCGATCCGCCTTTCTGCCCAGTGCTTGTTTCCGAAACAGGAATCACTCCGTGGACTCACATTTACTGAGGTATTCAATATTCACTCAACTTTGGGAGCTATTAGCTTACCTATAAAATCCTCCACGGCTCTTTTGGGGCAATTTATCCCAAACGGTCCTCTTTCTCCTCCAAAACAAGAAACTCTGAACAAGTCAAGTGGTCCCGATGTCTGAGAAGAAGCCTCTTTAAACGGAAACATGTGCTTGATTCTTTCCAAAAATAAAATCATTAAAAATCCTGAAAATACTCAGGTGGACCGAAACCATTCAAACACAACAGTGCCACTGCCACTCATGACGCGCGCAATCACACGCCGACAGGCAGCTGAATGCAAACAGCTTACTGGTTAAAAAAATTACGATTCACTCAGCAGTGCAAGAACCTGCAGCGTGTCGTCAAGTCCAACCAGTTGGAAATCATGGACCGAGTCCCGTGGATTTCTAAACATCTGTTATAAGAAAAAAATAAATCCCCGCTGTGCGTTAATCCTGCTTTGTTTGTCCTAAAGGGACATAACGCGATATTTGCCAGGCGGTAAAGAAGTGTTTGTTAAATGTACAAAGGGAAAATCGCTGTTTAAAATAATAATATTAATAATAATAATAATAATAGGGGGGGGGGTGGCAGGACTGTGATTATTGTATAAAAGCAGCAATTTAGTCAACTCCTAACTCATAAAACAAACCACTATAAAATAAAAACATAGAGAAAGTTGTGTTCCCAAAAGTTACAAAAATGTTTCCTGTTTTCGTTGTTATTCTCAGCTTAATTTAAATCAAATGACAGCCTCTTTTTGTTGTTGTTGTTACTTTTAAATTTAGAATAGTAAAGCATTTCCCTCCCTTTTTCTACTTCTAGTTCCACATTTTACTGGAAAATGTTTTTCCTAAAAAATACATATATGTAACAATAACAAAAAATATATATAAACGGGTTTCGACTCAACAAAACAACAACAAAGCCTGAGTGAGAGCAGAGGCTAAAAACTACATTAATCTTCGTTAATCGCAGGTAAATTAGTGGGAACAGTTTACCTGTCCGGGGCTCCAGCGACGAACAAATACAGTGAGAAGAGCTTCACTCTGTCAGCAGGGGGCGGGAATAATCTGCCGAAAGAAAACCTTGACGAATGTCCTTTTAAGAAGCTGTTGGTTGGTAATTCATGAAGGAGTCTGGGATGCTGTGAGGCGGTGCGCCGCCTCGGAGAAAGTCCTCTGAGACTGACTGGGAGCTGAGAGAGAGAGAGAGAGAGAGAGAGAGAGAGAGAGAGAGAGAGAGAGAAAGCAGCGCTCACACAGAGAGCCGCGATTAAAGAACAGTTCCATTTCTCACAACGTAAATCCACCGATTCACCGAGCAAAAGGCAACAAGAGGCTATTTGAACCACTTGTGAAGGGCGGACTAACTTCGAACCTTTCTAATCGATTAATAAAAGACGAATCTTAGCTTTTGTTTTCTAATTAAATCGCTCATGTCGAACATTTTGAATCGATTTAACATTTTTCAGGGAACGGTTCCCTGGGTGGTGTTGGAATAATATTTTTTTGCGCAAAATATTATGTATCCATAACAAGAATTATTAAGAAAAAGAGTAACAAACATTACATGTTGACCATCATCAAAATCACCAGTACATGTTGAATATGTTGGTCAATCATGGTTCAAGAGCAGCTCCAAACAGCTGTGGTTTAAAGGAACTCAGTGTTTTGGCTGTTTTGCAGTTTTCTGGAAGTTTGCTCCAGATTTGTGGTGCATGTGCTGCTTCAGAACTTGTTTGGTTCAGGTTCTGAGGATGCACAGCAGACCCAGAATCAGAACCAGAAGACCCCAGAGGTCTGGAAAGTTGATTCAACAAGAACAACAGTAACAACATCTCTGTAATGTATTAGTCCTGTGATGTGATTCATGATGCTTTGGATGAACTGGGTTATTGACTCTGGTCACTTGCTAAGTAAATATGGAATGAAACACTTAACAATATCAACTTTTACACTTTAAATGGGACAACACAATTATAGTTACACTTTCATTAATCAAAGACTAAGAAGATAGTCTGAAAAAGTGATTAATGCGTATTTGGCTTCTTTGTCAACTGCACTGCTATTGACGAAGAACAGGGCTGAGAATATGATTTCCTTCCAAGACTACATTAGTTGTTTCTCTAGTTTAACACTGTGATGTTCCGATAATTGTTACCTGCAAAGCATCCACTGCATTCTGCACTTCACGCACCGCTGCTGGCAGATTGTGCCTGGTTCTTTTCAGCCCGTCCACCAGTCCAGGGTGGGCTCCGAGGTTAGAGACCTTTTCCTCATCTCCTGGTATGTGGAGGACGTGTTTTGGGGGGTTTAAACATGAGCTCATTACTCTGTAAAGGGTTGAGCAGCATGACCGTGGAGCGCTGAGATCAGAACCGAAGACATCGAACTCAAACTTCCACCATGTTGGCTATAAAACAATGTTCTTAAACCCGTGAGCCGCATAGCTGAAATTAGATGTTAGTTTTGAGTTGTACATCTTTTTTATGTGAGTTTTTTTTTTTTGTGCCTGATGTGGCTTTAAGGTCATCTGCTTCAGAACAGGATGAGTGACTTATTGTTCAAGCTCAGGGCTTTCTGTCTTTCTAAATTGTCAAACTTTCAGTCGTACTGCATCCCAAATGACTGTTGGTGTATGTTTAGCACCTACATGTAAAGCAACGCTAAGCAACGGGCCAATATTTCAACCACGAGTGTGAAAAACATCGTGTCGCACTTTTGTGACAGAAAAGGTTCGATGCTGTTCAAACTGAGGTTCTTTGCGGTTATTAGCAGTTATAAAACACTTATGTGTAAAATAAAACAAACAAAACAAAACAAGATGCCATGTCACCATTATGATGTTCCAAATAAAAGCAAATTTTTGGGAGTGGTGTAAGTTAACAGTTCGTCAGATGTGCTCCATCGGTTTTAGCTGACTTTAGCAGTTAAAATAGCTCAAAGGGAAAATGTCAATGTCTTCTGTCACATGTTTGATGGGGCTCAGGGCAAGACCCTTAACAGAAAGTTATGATATGATTTTAATTGACCTCCTGCTGGAGTCGCCTATAGCCGCATGTTCTGACAGCGGACCATCAAAGGGACACAGAAAACGACTTTAATCCTCAGATATTTGACCATTAGCCAAAAACCCACAAAATGAAGAAATGAAACTCCACCTCATAACCAGACAAGCTTCCTGAAAAGATAGTGATTAAAATGATCCATGTGGTTAAACAGACTCTTCTTTTTCCTCCTCTGAAGAAGTCTTACTCATTATTTATCGATGGATGCAGAAGTGCAGCACGCTTCGTACTCTCCGACCTGCCATGTACTGTTCCTTTACAGTCATGTTCATAATGTAATATCTCCACCTGCACGACAGAATCGTTGCTTTGTAAATAATTGAATGCAAAGTGAACTTCAAACGGTCAGGACCGGTGCACTGAGGCTGAGATTAAAGTTTTGGTGTAACATCTGCATTGTCTCATGCAGTTTTGCTGAGGCAGACCAAGCCTCAATAGGAAAGACAAGAATGGGAAAAGCAAAAGGGAGGCTAGGGGGTCACTGAGGATATTTGTGCACATTTCAAAGCAGCTTTCCAAGTCTAACAAGCCTTCAAGTTGGCTGAGGGGAACAATATTGGGAGATTTTGGCTGTGAGGATTTTACATGTAGAATCTGTGGAATGAGAATCTTTTGCACTGAGGTTGGAGTGGTTTAGAAATGGTGTTTTTTTAACACAATGCTTATTATTTTATAATACCACAATAATGAAAATGTACTACTTCCCTTTCATCCTTTATTTTGTAACTTGAAACTTGTAACTGGCTTCCTTCGTTCATCAGAGATGTTCCTGGTTCTGAAGGATGACTAAAGTAAGCGGTTGTGTCTGAGCAGAGATAAGTTAGGTTGGGAGAAACAACGTGAATATTGTTTTGGATCATCTGTTTCACCGTCTTGTTGTGTTTTGCAGGAACGCTCCAACTTTCCAAAATATAGATTTTGTCTATTCGTGATGCAGTCGGTCAAACCTCTGGCTCTCGTAAATATATGAAATCATTTATGCTTCTTGAAGTACATGTCGGACTTGCCTCTGTCAGAGAGGGCTGCAGAGGCTACAATCCAGTTTCTTGCCACCATGAGCGTGTGAATGTGTGTGAATGAGTGAATGACTGAATGTAGTGTGAAGCACTTTGGAGTCCTCTGGACTTGATAAAGCGTATAAAACCCCCTTTTTGAAATAAACAAACAATGCTTAGCCTGGTGGGAGGGGCAAGTAAAGCCTGGTGGCCCGCCAGGCTCATAATATGCTTGGGGAAACCCCACAAAACACCTAAAGGTTAAAAGTTTGATACATGTGAGACTTAAATAAAAAGTACCAGTATTGGTATTGTATCGGTGATACTGCCCCTGTATTTACTTGGTAAAGCAGAATATGCAGTATCGCACACCTCGGTTACTAACAAGCCCTTTGAAAATCATTCATCACATTTAACAGCTAAGCACATTTTTGTCTTGGTTTATCACATGAAACCTCATTGACATTTGTAGTCTGAATCATTACAATTCTTCCATATTTGTACAATTAAAATACTTTTGGAAAGCAACTAAATGTGTCCAGAACGGCAAATTCTTATGGTGATTTTATGACGTGCTCATGTGTTGATCCCTTTTCAAGTGTGGTTTGAAAACCAGTGATGTCATCCGATGATAACATCCCTCGTGTCGGAGCCTCGCTGCTTTGAAGGAGCTTTTGAAGGTAGCCGTCGGAAACCTGAAAATAGGGTTTTGGTTTATCTGAACTCTCAGTTTCAGCGTACTGGCGACAGATTCCTGTCAATTTCCTTTGTTGCCAGGATTTCTGATTACAATAATCAAAAGCTCACAGAGAGTCTAATTATTGTGATAAGAAATTTAAATAAGAAAAGGAGCAATCAGGCAAAATTTGGAGAAAAAAAAACTGCAACAGGCCTGAAGCTGAAAAAACAAATGAAAATGATAAATGTAAAAGTCACCCCCACATAGTGATATTGCTGGCCTCTGTATCAATCAATCAATCAATCAATCAATCAATCAATCAATCAATCAATCAATCAATCAATCAATCAATCAATCAATCAATCAATCAATCAATCAACTTTATTTGTATCACTAGGCGACTTTGGTTATAGTAAGGGAAGTCAGACGGACTCATAATGATTCAATGAAAGCAACCAATCAACCCTTAGTTTTCTTCATGCGGCCTCGCACCACTGGAAGAAAAACTGAAATACAAAATAGGCAGAAACATGGAAACTGTTCCTCCCTCTTAACTGCCGTCTATCCAGGGATAGTTTTCCTTGATGAAGAAGCAAACAATCAAGCATTACCAATGAGAGATCTTGAAGCAGTAATCTGCAGATCGTAGAAGCTCACCAAGTGAACATGATTACTGCTTATATGCTACAGTTTATATTTCCATATTCACCCTTTTCCAAATCACACAAATATTCCATCTTGGCTTTTGAATAGAGCACATTTTTAGCCTGTTTTGTCAAATTTGATCATGGTTGTTGATCATGTGACTCTTGTGACATCAAAAGTGGTTCCAATGAAGTTTTGCAAAATAAACCAATTTCAGTTTGTCCACAAACCCCCCAAAAAACACCACATCCCAGCTGCAAACCTTTTTATTGAAAAATCGAGCGTTTCTTCAAAATTGTCGTTTCCAATTAGTTCATTTATTTTTGAAATGTCAAATCACACAATTATAAGGGCATTGGAAACACAGCTGAAAACAACCAAAAGCTGATTTGGATCTTGAATAGAACTAATACCTGATAAAGAAAAACAAGGAATGGATAATGGCAGGAAACGAAAACAACTATCAAGGCTTGGAAGAAAGTAGAGACAAGATATGAGTGGACCAGATGGAGGGTAAACGGACTTCAACCAGAACATGGCCAGGAGAGAAGTAAACCTCAATAAATGAAGAGAGCACAGCAATAACCATGGCAAGAAAGTAAACCTTCAAATAAGGCCTGGAAGAAGAACAGAGACACAAAACACGATCAGAACAAGCAGGAGAATATCCCAGAAAACAGACAGGAAAGAAATCCCAGATTAACAGAAAACTTAAAGAGCAAAACTATGAATAAAAACCGATAAAGGTTTTAGACAATGCACTAGAACAAGACTATGAAAAATAAAACCCATAAGAAAATCACAAAATACCCCAACACCACACCTTCTGCTCCGTGGTCCGGTTCCGATGCTCATGTTTACCACTGTCGGTATTGGATAGGGGTCAGCAGGGTCACACTAATTGGTCTGCATTGTTTCCTAATGGGCTGTGGCCATTATTGCCATGTCTGTGACCCATCACTTCTCCTTCTCACATGCCAAAAACACTCCCAGCAGTGCTAAATGCTAATGCTAAAGTCAAGTTTGAGGGAGTTGCTGCCTACGAGTCTTAAGTGTGTTCGTCAATTTTGAAAGTTGGTCTCTACTTGACCAAAAGGTTCTGCGTTTTGTTGCAGCTGTTGTTGTTCTTGCTTTAAAAACAGGTTGGTAATAATGTATTTAGGAATCTTTTAGCTGGGAAATTTACATAATTTCTCAGGTGACTGAAAAATTAGTTTAAAAATGAGTTAGGTAGTTAATTTTCAACCATTTATCAGCACCTGGAGAGAGTGATAATGCCACGACGGAGTGCCGTTGTTCCCATTTCTCCTTTTCTTTGTGTTTGCTATTATCTCATTCAACAAACAGGAGCCGCTGGCTCAAACCCATCTGCGGCATTGACCAGGAGAAACTGCTCACACCTCCTGTCATCTCGCTCCTGTCTGAGCCTGGATCTCTTCAAAGAAATTCTCAGTTCAGCCTTTTCTGGTGTGTGAAAAGTACCTGGAAGCTGAGCTGTTTGCAGATTTCAGCTTTTCCCCCCCACCTAATTGTGCAGTTCACATTGATCCATCATCCACTCTGGTCTTCCTCTTTTCAGAGAGTTAATTCATGGCCTTTACCGACCGTCAAAGGACAGCGAGGGCTTCTTTGACCGTTCGTCGCAGAGTGACATGTTCCCAATTGGCACATGGCTGACGTTAGGAACAGAAGATGGAACTCTGGCTTCCGTTATTGCCGACCTATCAGAGAGGAGTAAACTGGTAGGAGGGGAGGGGATGTTGGTGAAATGACCAGTCCAGTACATCGCCATTCATTCTCACTCCTTTTTGGAAACAACCCTGAACAAGCTGTCGTGGTGAGCTCGGATCGCTCAGTCCGTTACCTCCATCTTACCTCTTTACCAACCTTTTGAGAGGAAACTGATTAGTCGGGTAATGAGGTTATTCAATGGCCTCAATGCCGCTTTATTCATTCGACGACCCCCCAGTCTCGCCCAAGTGGGAACACAGGTGCATGGAACAGCCACACTGACTCAATCAATTCAAGTTCGCTTTGGGGGCCAATAAAGTTTTTTTTTGACTATTTGAATTGAGAGGAAATGCAGCGCTGGATGAGAATAATGAAGAAAAATGTCCAGTTTTCTAGTAAATTTATAAGAGAAACTTTATGGTAACCTTTGACCCCCTTCAGTCTTCAGGTCATCCCGCTCCTGAATGATAAAAATTATTTTTTGTTTTACTTTCTATGGAATAAGGAAAGCTTTAAAAAAAATCAATGCTTCCACCCAGAGACCAGCTATTGTTTTGACAGGAGGTTAAATAATAGTGAGGGTCTCGTAAGCCGACAAAGGAAAAGTGAAAGACCATCATCCACCAGCATCGCACAGATGCCACAGCTGACATTTAATTTGCTCTAATGCTCTTGACATTAAACCCTCACCTGTTAATACATTTTTGGAGCGCCTTGAAGAGAAAATTATTTCTCCTGGGAAAAAAAAAAGAGAAAAAAAATCCCCAACTTGAATCCTCGCCTGTGCGGCTCGAGAACAGAGAGCAAAGAGAAATGGAGATGCTGATGAAACTATCCCACAGGATTCTTGCTTTATTTTTTATTCATTTGATCTTTTTAAACTGGAAAAATTGTTATTCAGATTAATATTCTTTTTTTGTTTGTTTTATCGGTTTACAAACAGACATGGCATGTTTGTAACCTGACAGATATGTTAAAATCCAGAGCAAAACATCTGCAAACAGATGCGTCCAATTCCAAGTAATCCATCATTTTCCTCCAATGAAAATGAGTTTTGAAGTTTTTGTAGTTTTTTTGTTTGTTTGTTTGTTTGTTTGTTCTTGCGGTTGGTTCAAGGCGAATGGAGGATACATATACATACACATGTATACATATAAACTTATTTTTTCACCATCTCTCTTTGTAACCATGGAACTGAGAGTAATGAACAGTTCAGTGATGAAGGCTCTGAGGCCCCCGGACTCTTCAGATAGAAGAAGTCTGAGAGGTAAAGTAGCTAAAGGTCAGCTGTAGAAACGTGATGGTTGGAACTGAGAAGAAGAGATAACATTTTGAAAAGTGTTCACAGAATGAAGAGCATGGAGTTGGTAAGAGCTGGAAAGCAGCAGGTTGCATCAGGGGAACATCACCATTCCATTAGAAAGACAAACAAGACCTTAAAAAAAAACCCTACACCCACAAACCCAATCCTACAGTTCTAGTAGAAAGTATGTACACCTTTGATATTTTTCCATGATCCATAAAAAATGTCTTGGCAAAAAGTTACACAAAATAATAAAAACACAACAGCAAAAATACTCTTCAATGTCAAAGCACATAACAGATTTCTACAAAAATAAAATAAAAAAATGGCAATATGTCAGTTTAAATTCACTGAGCTAATTCCGCAGAGGTCCAGTCATTTGGTGTTATAGGTTATGTTGTAATGTTTAAATGTTTAAAAAACGGGAGGGGGGATAGAGTAACATATATTCTCCAGTCATATAGTATCATTTTATAGCACAATCAAGTCAAATGTCGTTTGGGGATATAGGCTACTGAGTATGAGTCAGTGCTCACACATAGGTTGCTATGGGAGATTAAAGGATTTCTCAAAAATACATGAGAATCAAAGCAACACTGCAGGTATGTTTTTGATGAGGGAATAACATGTTAACATGATTTAAAGCTGAAAAAAGTTCGATTTTTACATAATACCACCTTGTTAAAATCGTTACCTGTGGGCGTGACGTGGTGGCGTAGGGGTTAGCGCGACCCACACAATTATTTCCCACACAGAAAGCAGAACATTCGGTCTGATGCAGTAATATGGTTTTAGGCTTAATGTTTATTTTGTAATTATTAATACGTGATTGCTGTGGCAAGAGGAGAAAACTATAAATATATCGCTGCACTTTACTGTATGGCTAGCTCCATGGCTAGCTCGCTGTTACTGTCTCTTACTCTGCAGTTGTGGAGTCACAATGTCTGGGATCATGAGCGCCCCCTGCCATGAGGCAAGAGAACTGCCTGACTCACCTCGAATCTGTTCTCTGCCGTTTCTGATCGCTCCTCAGCACAGGAATCATGTTACACACACAGTTGGTGACAAAAAAACACTGTACATTATATACATAAGATAAATTATGGAAAATCAGTTCATACATTAAATGTTTTTTAGCCATTTTATTGGCTACATACAGACAAGAGGAGCATGCTCCCATAGAATGGCAGATAGTGCAGTTAGCGAGAGGTTGATCAATCCCAGGAGAGGCTCAGCTCGCTGCTGCCTCAGCAGCTTCGCTTCCGAGCTGGAAAAATGCAAATGGGAAAATGCAAAAATCCAGCGATTTTGAAAAAACTAAAAAAATCAGAATTGGTTAAGCTAAATGAAAAATAAATACTTTATAGTACAAACTACAGGGTGAAAATAGCAATACAAATTATTTTACCATATTTTTCCATGATGACAGGTGAGGCAGAGTCTCCCCTGACCACACGCCACTGTGGTCAGGTAACATACATGGAAAAACCTTACGAAAACCTTATGTTATAGCAGAGAGTAAGATGGTCACTGTAAGAAAGACTTTCAGTATTCAATCATGGTGCATGGACTGATCAGTACATTAATGCGAGAGAACGCAAAAGAAAAAAATTTATACTCCATGTCCCCATGGCTCTGTAGTTTTCTAACCAAATGAACTGGGTCAGAACTTCATTCCAAACTAAGTATTTAGATGCAAGAAATAAAGTTTTTAGAGTGGAACTGAACAAAAAGCTGTAGTGAATTGCTTCCTGCTGCAGGTCTTCTTGATAATTAGAAACTAAGGGACATTTTCATTTAGAAAAAACAAAATACATAAAAATGTATATGATGGCCTTCGCTTGCCTTTGGGTCTTCTTTTCACCAGTTATTGCATCGGATGGTCAAATAAGGTCGGTGGACGCCTCAGTCAGAAAACATCTCCTCAACATTTAGGAGGTTGTTCTGAACGTTGCTGAAAGTGACGTGTTTCAATATCTAATGCTCTGCTTGCAGTGTGGCGGTGGGGCCCGTACCTTGAAGCCAGATTGTTGTACGTGACTCAGGAGAGAGCAGGCGTGTTTGCACAATTCATCAGCGAGCCTGCCACAATCAGCAGGAGCCGCGGCAGCAAAACACTCCTCACATTTTGTCTGACCGTAATGGAGCGCCGGAGTGATGGGCTGCCGGGGAAGAAGAAGAAGAAGTTTGATTTATGGAGCACTTTTTCAGCAACAAGGTGGTTCAAAGTGCTTTCCATCATAAAAATGCAAAAATAAAAAAGTCATAAGACAACATGCAGTCGACAAACGTTACATTTTGATGAGTGCCATCATCAGAATCATCAGTAAACATCCAATATATTGGTCATAGTTTCATTTATTATGGTTCAAAAGTAACTCCAAACAACTTGTATGTGGCAGAAATTTGGAATTGGGTGTTTCAAAACGTCTGGGATATTAAACCCATATCAAGACTGGTTTCAGTTTATTGATTTCAGTGAATTTATCATTTGTCTAACCAGGAATAATCCCGCTTAGAGTTCTGACCGAGGCAGCAGAATAATCCAGTGGTTCCACTTTGGAAACACAACAAGTTGAAGCAAAACACACAAAAGAAAACAAAGGAAACGTTCATTGAGAATTCGTATCAAAGCGCCATCATCACCAGAGCTTTCAGCAGCAGGACTCCGACACTCAGTACTCACTGAGTTTGTGTTCCTTCTTTTAAAACCATCTACTACGCTAGTAATCTATTTATAGATTTCTCTGTAGCTCGCAGCAAAAGACGGTGCCAATAATGAGTTAACATCTCTTTCCTCTTTCACCACCAACACGTTTGTGTGTGGCGTACATAACCAACCAACAACGACAGCTCCTGGTGAGGAAGTAAAAGAGAAAATAGACGAAAAGGCAAATTAGCTAAACTGTAACATTATTCCAATTTATGATTACGCAGGAAAAGGCCGACCAGCGTCGGTCGGAAACGTTGAGTTCTGAACTAGTCAGATATAAATCTTACTGCTTTCTAATACACTAAGTCTTTTTTTTTTCAAAAAGGAGAAACTGAAGCAGAATGAATTAAGGTCGCTAAGGTTAAGCTTCTGGAAGTTTTTCTTTTTTTTTCAAAGGTCTTTCCTTAAAAGATAAGTCTGTGACAAGAGACCAGACAATTTAAATTAAATCTACTGTTTCTGACCAGCTGAGCAGATGAAGATCCATCCAGGACGAAGTCAGAAGCCTGGTCATTTTCACACCTCCAGGGACTCTGAAGGGCCCGACCAATGATTCTCTCCCCATGATTTCAGCCCACAGCATGACTCCACCACCTCCTTGCTGATGTCACAGCCGTGTTGCGACGTGGTGACCATCCACCACCAATCCACTACTGTGTCCATCTGGACCATCCAGAGTTGCACAGCAGTCATCAGTGAACAAGTCTGTTTGAAAATGAATCTTCATGTTCAGCTGGGCCCACTGGTTAGGGGCCCAATAGTAGGTTGATGCACCACAAGCCTCTGGAGGATCCTCCACCTTGAGGTTCCAGAGGCTCCAGCAGCTTCAAATAACTGTTTGCTGCTTTGTAAGGGCATTTTAACAGCTGCTCTCTTAATCTGATGAATTTGTCTAACAGAAACCTTCCTCATTCTGCCTTTATCTGTACAAACCATCTTTGTTCTGAATCAGCTGCAAATCTCTTCACAGTACGATATCGCTTCAGTTTTCGTTAAATATCTAATGTTTTCATACCTTGTCATACGGCACTACACTATCTGATGATTTTGGTCAGCAGACAGATCCTTTCTCTTTCCCATGTTGCTTGAAACCTGTGGCCTGCTTAATAATGTGGAACATCCTTCTTCAGTAGATTTCCTTTAATTGAGCTCACCAGACAGTTCACTAACTGTCCTGTATTAGCCAAGATATTGAGGTGTCCGGTACAGTACGTGCGTTCTCCCATATTTTGACTGCAGTCTGCAATTTGCATTCACAAACGCAAGATGGCGCTCCTCTCCATACTTAATATGAGCTGCTAGATTAAGAATTCACATCTACAGACTGGCACAGCTTTCTGAAGCGGTCTTCCAGTCAGAAATCACAGCTAACAACAATTTGTTTTACAGACATATGGAGAAATCTGAAAAAAAGTCTTAAATCTACAAAAGAATCAGTGATGATGTCACTGAAGCTTTTTGCAGTTCATGCCGTTCGTAGATTTCAGTTGGACAACAATTTATCTCAGTTGTTTAAATCAAGTCTGATGGTAAAAATGCTCTTTAGAAAAAAAATACAAGTTGATATTGCATTAGTTTTGAATTCTATGTGAAGAGAAAAAAATGGATTAAATCCAACATGTTTCATGAAAGTAGCAAAATCACGATCAAATCTTGTTGAGGTGGCTGTAACTCAGACGTTGGACGATGCGACAGTCGACGCCTCCGGGAGAGCTGTCCTCTATTTCAGAGGTGTTGAGTTGACAAGCCTATTATCTGCTGTTATCGCTAGGCATGATAACTAGCCTGAGTGTACACTAGCTTGATTGACAGCACTACAACCCGCCTCCTCTCTTTGAGTGGTTGTTTCTAGGGAGAAGGCAGAGGAGCTGGATTTATTTATTTATTTTCAGATTATCTGTCTCATATTATTCTGTCTTGACAAGGTGACAGTTTCAGACAAATATGTAAACAGATATATATTTTTATAAACGTTACAGAGCAGGCTTGACGGCGGCTGTCCTAGGCGGACAATGCTGTGATATCAGGCTTTTTTTTAAAGAGCTTTATGTTCCGAGTGTTGTGAGTTTTCTCCGTCAACTCAGACATTCCTGGAACATGTTTTATTGGAGAAGTGCTCGTCCACTGAACAAGCTAGAATTTGCTGTTTTCATGTCATACTGCCGTCGTCAGGCAGACAGCTGGAGGAGAGTCAAACTAGCAGGAATTGTGGCAAAGTGACAGGGAAGATGCTTCAGTCTGCTACAGCAGCGTGACAGGGAAAAAAAAGTGTGCTTTCATTATTGTCAAGTCTCCAGAGGAACTATTTGTCACAGGAGGTTTTTAGGTTTGAAAGGCAGCAGAAAAAGATAAGAAACCACATGGGGTATTTTCCACATTGCAAAATGTACACACATTATTTTGAAATCTGCAGCTGTTTGGGGGAACGTTAGAAAATGGCTTCTTATCCTAACCTGAAATAATATTTACTTTGCATCTTGCGGCTGTGGCTTCGTTGAAACGAAGCTCATTGTATTTTCACCTGCTGGAACTCGGTGGGGCAGGATCAACATCAAGGATGAAGCTCTGCTCCATTTTCAAGGTTTCTAAGGTTTTGTTTCTTTGTCCTGACCGATTTCAATGCTGGGCCAGAAATGTTGGTTTCCAGACAAAAACCTTCTCAAGTGAAAATGAATGAAAACCTTACTGCACGATTGTCATTTTTACATGTTTGTCAAGTATTCTATCAATTTAAAACATGATCCACTTAAGTCAATAAAATAGGAATTTGGATTGCGTACAGTTTTTCTTTGAAACAGGCAGCAGTGAAAACATGTCTGCTCTCTTAAAGATCCCTTCAGTTTTTCATTATGTTACTCCTAAATGTGGTTTGATTACACAGATTGTGAACATTTCATCCAATATGAACCATAAGTGAATAGAAAAATCCGTTTTCAAATGAAGATTACAATTTCATAAAAGGGGGGGTAAAAAGCTATCCAAACCAATCAGGACCTATTTTAGGTAATTATCCTCATCAACTCATACTGTGGAAGCAATTAATTTATTGGACAACTGAGTTCAATTTCATCCTGACTATAAGAAATCTCTTAAATAGACAATTTATCTATCCAACCTTTCTGTTCACCATACATATACATTTATGCCTTTGGGTAACTCAGAGTAAAACAATCCGCCTAACAGACATGTTTTTGGACTGTGGGAGGAAGTGAGGAACTCTGGAGAGAACCCAGACATGAACGGGGAGAGAACATGAACAAGGGCTCAAGCTTCACTGAAAACCTGAAAATCCTAACATGAGGGACAAATTACTTTCCAGGATAACATTGACCAATTACTGAAGACAGTCATATTCAATAAATCAGAAAGATTGTAAATGATCATTTGATTCAGGAACTAACTGACAGGCAGTTTTCAAGCCTTTGTTTTTGTTAGTTATGATGATTGGAGGAAATAATATTTATGATTAGAATATTACACCAGATCAATAAAAAAATATGTATTTATATAAGTATGTTTAATGCCTGTTTAAAGCTGCAGTATTTAACTTTTTGAAAAATTTTCATGTTTTTTTCACATTCATTAAAGCTGTCACTTTGTTCTGACAGTGTAATATGAAGCTCCTTCTCTTTCTCCCTGAACTCCCTGATAAATGGACCGCTCCACGTCAAAAGCAGCCAGTCAGAGCCAGGGGGAGGGTCTTAATGCTGTTAATCAATAAGTTTGTGAGGCAGGATAAAGTTTATTGCTTCAGGTAGGTAAATTGTGGGACATGCTGACAAAAATATTGTAAGGAAGGTTAAACTTTATTAGGCCTTAAGCTTGGTTTTGTATTTTTTATTTTAGTTTTCTGAGCCTAAGTTAGGTCAGGTCAGGTGCTGGTGGACAACGGGTTGATGGACACTCTGGGACGGCTGACAGGCCGCTGCAGCAACCTTTACATAATCCTGCCTACATTGCTAAACAACCAATCAGAGCCAGGAGGCGGGTCTTAGGAGCGTTGTCAATCATGTGTGTGGTCGCCCCTCTCCCACCCTCACCCTCCCTTTTATCCCTGTTGTGAATGTGAAGGCTAGTTAGCATGGCCACCGATGATGGCAGTTAGATGGTTTCGCTGTAACGGCAAATTGTTTCTCCGTCATTAGCACATTTAGCAGTGCATTGACAAGCTTGATTGACAGCGCTAAAACCCCCCTCCTGCCTGGCTCTGATTGGCTGTTGTTGGTTGGGAGCGGTACATGTCTTCAGACAGTAATAATAGCTCAGGAAGGATGTGGAGGAGATTGACCCTTTCACAGATTCTCTCTCATATTAAACCGTCACAACATGGTGACAGTTTTAACAAATATGTAAAAAAAAAAATAACAACATATAACTTACATACTGCAGCTTTAACGCTGAGTTCCTTTTAATTTAAATCAAGATGTTTGCTACAAGTAATTGTTTGCGTCTTTAACACTTACCATCAGTCGTGCAGGTTTTAATGACTTGGTAAGGATTGAAGTGAAGTTTGAAGGTAACGTCGAAGGCTGTCGCTTTAAGCTCAGCACTTTCACACGGAAAGCAATTCACTCCAAGCATGTTATGTCTAACCACAAACCCAGCAACATGGTGCAGGTTCAGCAAGGTGCATGTGTAAGCTGCAGATGCCGGCAGCACACTCACCAGCTCTCAGTGTCTGAATTCAGCAGTTCACCTACATCTCAAGGACAAAACTTTATCCGCGTAGTTGATCACACACATTCTGCGTGAAGTAGAAAGAAATAAAGAGGAAATCAACATGATGAATTGTTACATGCATGCTGAGCAGGAGATGTGGCCTGTAGATGTCCCACATCGGACACTTAATGCAGCCTGGTGTCCCAACCTCACCAGGTGATTTAACAACTTGAAATGCGGGACCTAGTACTCTCAGTCTGGTCCAATCCTGAAATTGTTCTGGAAAATTATTTAACTAATTGGTGATGTCACAAAATTGTTGCGCGTTGTACATCTGCAACAAAGCTGTTACATATATTGGCTACTCCCAACTCAACAGAAGCCTTTTGTTTGACGTGTCAATGTATTATTTAAGTCATTTGAAATGTTAAATTAACAGTAACATCTGCCTTCCTTGTTATTCCAGACAGAAACAATCATCCAGTGACTTCTGAGCATCATCTCAACTGCTGGACACGGAGCTGAGAAACAACATCTCATCACTCAGGTGATTCTGCAGGAGGTGAGCTGAAACGTGTGACAAAAAACCACAGTAATGTGTCATATCATGAGTTTCTAAGACGACACCGGCTACATGATGGAAAACCACAGCAAGTAGCTTTATTTAAATATGTTGGTATTTATATGTATATGGCTTTGACATAGTAGCTAAATGACACCAAATAGGCCTGTTGCAATAAAAATAATTAATAAGATCTCAATCATTTGTCATTTTTCATTTTTCTTTCTTCATAGTTTATTTGTTGCTTCTGTTGTTTTGTTTATGCATTTTGGATATTTCAAATGTCCAAAACACTGGAACATTTAACACAGTTCCAGTGTTAAATGCCCATCAGAATTTAAAGTTTATTGATTTTTGAGAACGAGTTCTTGTATTATTATGCCATTGCCATTATATTACTTGAACATTTTCTCAAAAGAACAATAATATAGTTTATCGCAACAACTTCTGGGACAATGTATCGTCCAGCAAACCCCCGATAATGAAAAAGATGGTCTCCATTAGAGGTGGGTGATATGTTTTTTTTTATTATATTTTGTATTTAGTACTTCTTTTTTAGGTAACTGTATGACTGTTACTGTATGACACAGCAATTGTAGCCCCACAAAACACAAATACTGCTCTTTAAAAACATTCCTTCTTGTAATTGGCTTCTTTAGGACACCAGTCACATTACAAGATCTGATTTATATCACTAAACTTCACACAGTAACTGCATTTAATCACATTTTCAAATTTATTGATACTCTTATTGAACAGGGAGTGGAAAAAAATGCAAACAACAATAATAATAACAAACCCAACAATACAGGCAGTTGTGTTGTTGTTTTTTTTAAACATCATGATTTGGAATTTATCATGACAAGAAATGTATCGCGTTAAATGGCAAACGATACGATAAATGTCTGAACAGTAAAATGTAACACAATAAGACCAGCACAAAGAAAAGGCAAATTAATGCTACAGTAGAGAAAATAATTCAAAGCCAACATCTAGTTGTTAGGAGTGACGTGGTCCTGTCCTTTCTTTTATTCTTAAGTGAATACATCGAACAAATCCACCTCCACATTGTGACCCTCTGACACTCGTTAGCGCTACTACATCTATGACCTGACCTCTGTGCCCTTATTTTGAGTTCTTTTTATGGAAATAGTGAAATGCTTTCATTGTTTCCATTGAAGAACTGTAGCATAATGTAATTACACCATGGAAGAACCTCTGTGGGTTTACAACTTGTAATTAGTTTGCTTCTCTGGGCAAATTTGACAGTTGATGGGATTTTGTTCTGTTCAGAGATCCAAAAGAACCATTACCTGACCTTTTTCTTACAGTATTGGGTCCATAACTCATATACACTATATTGTACTGCATACGGGAGGAAAATATTGGGAACTCATATTTAGGTACCGCAATTCAGCACAAACTTGACATTTGAATATTTTTCTGCTTGGATATTTTTAAACCTTTATAATTAATGGCCACATATATACGTATATATTCCACTAGCTACTCTACCATGAGATATACATTACGTTAAGCTGTATTTCATTCCAAACTATTTGAATGTGTGCTTTTATGCTGAACAAGTGCTCCTGGTTTATTGTTGTTTGTTTATAGATTAAAAACTGCCATTAACTCTTCCGTGGTCCTAGAAAAGACAAAAAGATTTCACAATGGGACAGCGGGGAAAGAGGGGAATGGGTTGTCCCATCAGACCGTCAGTTCCCGAAACGACACACAAAAAATAAACATCGCAAAAACCACACGTGACCAGATGGGGGACAGATTAAAAAGCTGTGGGGTCCAACTGACCTGGTTTCTCAAGATCACCGGACGGTTAAATAGCAGCGTAAAAATAGTCTCAGTTCTTGTGAACATAGTGCATCATGTACTGAACAAAAGCACAACACAACTTAACAATGGAACATTGAAAAAAAAGAAGTAAAGACAGTAATTGCTCAATTATTTGTGGCTCATTTTTCTTCTGTAAATCTACCAAGTGAAGCTCCACTCACTTGCTTTCAATGTTTTTTTTTTCCTTATGTTTTTTTTCTCCAGCACTTTCACAACAGACCAAAAAGGTCCCTTAAAAGGGAGCGTGGAAGGATTTCTTTTCCTCATCCATCCTATAAATAGCGCTTTATTGCCAAAGCTCCTGGTCAGGCTCACAAAATGACGTTGCTTTTACCTCTTAGTAATTGAAGTTAATGTAAGGCAAGTTAGTTAGGCTCCCTTTGCCTCTTAGTCTTAACTTTGTCTCATTTGTTTGTCCCAGCGACACATTTTTTGGTAAGATTTTTTGCCATTTATCAGGTTCTGCAGATATTAAATCTTCAGTTTAAAATTGATCTTGAGTGCAATCTCAGAGCAGAGTCGAGTATTAAACCTTAAACAGCTGAAAGGGGAAAAAGCTGCCAATCCGTATGGCTTCAGAGTAAAGATTATCTGAAAGTGTGACATTAGCTGTGTTTGTCTATTCACCATATAATTGCACAATTTGACATTTCAGAAATAAATTCTCCTAAATGGAAACACAGCAATTTTGAAAAAAAAACCCTCTCTTTTGTTGATGAAAAGTTTGGGCGTTAGGATGAGGCGTGTTTTTTTTGGTTTTTTTGGCCGTGTCGAGATTGGTTTACTTCGCAAAACTTTGACTGAAATATTTTTTTTCACATCACACAAGTGACATGATCAACAACCGAAGGCTGCCACGGGCGCAAACCAACAAAGAAGAAAACGACAGGAAGTGGTGGGAAGATCATGATGTAGCATGTTTTGTTTTCTTTTAAATGACTTATCAGGTGAACAAACTTATTCACACGATGTTAATTGCATTTCTTATTTAACGGAAACGCCACAGTGTTGACAGTATTGTGCACATTTGTAATGTAACTGTATACCAGCAATAGGTATTAAATAAAGAAGAATCTATAAAATCTAGATTTTATACAATAAATTAATACTGAAAATACACCAGAGCTCAGTCTGTTTGCTAGGCACATGTATAAAACCAATACGTCGTTATTGTATAACGCATGCAGAAGGTTAGAGTTCACAACTTTAATAAAAGACACATAACCTAGTTTAACAGGTACAGAGGGTAAATTAGGTTGTTTCAAACAACAAAACAACTGTAAAGTGATTTAGATGTGTTGTGTTCTCAAACAAGTATTATTCAATCATAAACATTATGATCACAATTGGCTCATGGACTTAGTTTTTTTTGTTGATATTACACATGAGCTTAATGTAGTGAATAAGAAGTTACAAGGCCAGGGGCAACTTGTCAGTGCTGCCTATGACATTGTGAGAGCATTCTCTGCAAAACTTATGTTATGGAAAGCCCAGCTTTCTCAGACAAACCATTGCCATTTCCCAGCATACAAGGCACTCATGGATGTAGGCACACCATTCAGTGGTGAGAAGTATGTGGATGTCATTTTGAAGCTACAGGAGGAATTTGATCACAGATATGCAGACTTCAAGAAGCACAGAGACACATTTCCAATTTTTTGCGGACCCCTTCTCCTTTGATGTGCGAGATGCCCCTCCTGTGCTTCAAATGGAGCAAATTGACCTGCAGTGCAACTCTGAACTCAAAGCCAATTTCAGGGAGGTGAGTGGAAAAGCAGACAAGCTTGGGCAATTTTTGAGAGAATTGCCGCCCAGCTTCCCTGATCTTTCCCGAATGTTTAAGCGGACCATGCGTCTTTTTGGGAGCACATACTTGTGCAAAAAGTTTCTCTCCACCACCTTGAACTTCAATAAGTCCAAGTACAGGTCCAGACTTACTGACGAGCGTCTTCAAGCCCTACTTAGGGTCTCAACTGGCTCCTCCCTTAAGACAAATGTTTCTTGGCAACGCGAGAGGAAGCGCTGCCAGACCTCTAGCAGTAAGAAGTAGGCAGAAGAAGCCATGTTCATGGTCAGAAAGTTAAAGGTTAAAGTTAAAGGTTAAAGTTAAAGGTTAAAGAAATGATAATACAGTCATTTGAATCTGAATTATGATAATTACATTTTTCTAGTCTTCTATATCTGCTGTATTATTTTTTCATCTTATTTTGTGTTAAAAATAAAGACATTTGATAACATTGGAATGTTTTTGTAAGAGCTTTTGTTGTGGAAAACTCGATGCGGCCCAGACTCACCCAGACTCTACCTCCAGTGGCCCCCGGGTAAATTGAGTTTGAGACCCCTGCTGTACAGACTTATATTTTATGAATATATTTTATTGGTTGAGGCATTGTGTGTTTGCACATATCTGGGATATATTACCGTGGAATATTGTCTCTGTTTCCTGAATGTTGAGCAGTTTGCATGATAGGACAATCGTACAGCAACAGTCTTCACTCGGGAACTGCTTCAGATTCATTACAAGGCTTACTGCTACTCAACATTCTTCCTACCCACAACAACTCTGAAAGTATTAGAGTCATAAGCTTTTGATTTGTCTTTGGGATAAGTAAGGTGTTTTTGAATTGAACTGAATTTGAACACAGGACTTGTCAGCAACACGTGTTGTGTTCTCTGCAGCAACGATATTGAACGCTTAGCAGAAAGTTCCCGACTCTACAAAGAGAAAGCAAGATATTGGATTTGTTCTTTTCAAATGTCAAGGAATCGTACGTCTCCGAAGCAAGAACCTCCCTTAGAAAAATTCAATCACTGTTTTTCTCTCTTAGAATATAAACTCCTAGTACAGAGGCAGCTAAAGAAACCCTGCAGTTTTGTTTTGAGGCTACAGATAGGATTGCTCTGTGCCAGCCACATGGAGAGGACAGCAATGACATGAGTGACCGTGACCGACTACATGAAGTCTTTTGTGAACAACCATCCACTCGCCTAATAACAAAACTCTGGGTCAGCGGTGACCTGGAGGAACTGCTAAACAAGAAATAAAAAGAGCCGTGAGGGATGGAAAAAGGGAGTTATTGAGGGGTACAGAAGCAACTTGAAGGGAAAATTAGAGACAGCAGGGAGGCGTACAGGAAGAAGCTGGAGAGCAAACTCCAACAGAGCAATAACCAGCAGGGTCGTGTGGTCAGGGATGAAGAAGATCACAGGCCTCAAGCAAAAGATAGGATCAGTCTGGATGGAGCAAATGAGCTGAACACACTCTCTAATAGGTTCAGTTCAGGAAGAACCTCAGCATGCTCCTTTCCTACTCCCAGCCATACAGACGTCCCATCCTCCTTTCCTCTTGTTTTTTCTTCCACCACAGTCTTTTACTCTTCTGCCTCTACAAGTTGCTCTTCAACTGTGGAAGAATAATTATGTTTTGGAGCAAGAAATATGACATCTTTTTAGTAGAAAAGCAGCAGTCCTGTTTTGTTCAGACCATCCAAGTAAAACTAGCAAGTAAACTTAACGTGGCACAAATATGGAGAGATTTATTCATTTGTCTCTTTAAACAGTCACTTAGGCTGAGGATTTCCTGCAGATGTGGTTTCTGGGAAGCCAAAGCAGTAGAAGTCCAACGGTCCCACTGATTGGTTAATAAATCCATATACACACAAATAATGTTACATACTTGAGATATAGCTATCTGGACTGCTTTGTGTCCTGGGGTGAAAACAATCATCTTATCTAGAATGTGAGCGAAACAAAGGAGATGACCAGATTTAAAGAAAGAAAAAGTTTGCCCAATTCTTATTCCCATCAAGGGAGAAGAAGTGGACATGGTGAATTAACCATGGAGAATTAGCCTGGTGAAAACCAGCTGCTTGTTCTGTGCCTTGCTTTGCATAGAAGATTTAGCATGTTGAGAAATGACTGCTTGCTGGAGGCTTGGACTCTGTCGAAGTTTTGAATTTCACCCAATCGCTAAGGCTAACGAGACATTCATTCATTATTTTGAAGCTACAGCTAACTTGAACATACATTCATGAGTCAATAACATCCCATTATTCACCAACATCACTGGTTAGGAACCAATCAAGTCCATTCGCGACGCAAAATGTGCAGCAGCTGCAGTCTGCAGCTCACATACCGACTTGATTCTAAGACCACGGGTCTTATTCAGGTCTTAAGTCTTTAAGGCGGAGGCGTTGGTCGACTCGGATGTTTCATTCTTGTGACTTAAATGCAACTTGAGACAAAGTCTCCAACTCAAACCGCCGTCTCCGACGCTCACCTACCTTGTGCCGTTCCTGAGGCTCTGCACCAGAGGCCGCCTGAGTCAGATCATTTTCATAAGCTACAGACCAATTCAATGAATTAGAATATTATTGAAAGCACATTTATTTTATTACCTTTAGCACTAAGTGAAACATTATAAATCAAACACAGATGTTTGAAGGTCTTTTTATCTCTATATTATTGTGATTTTTATACTTTAAAACTTGAATATCACATCAGACCAATTTCAAAAACAGAAATTTGAACCTGTTGAAATGTATGTTTTTACACCTGCTTAAAGGTTGTGATTTTAAAAAGCTACTTTTTATCTGACAAACGAGACTCACCGGGACGTTTTCTAATTTACTGAATGTGACTGTACTCTTGAGACTCACTCTTGGACACGTCAAATCTGGTTTTTCTCAGAAGTGGAGCCTCTCTCTTTGAAGTTCTTGCTGATTGGATGAATGGCTGATTAGAGAGGAATCTTACCAACAGCAGTGTCCATGTCTGTGAAGCCCTGTTGATACGAAGCAATTATAAAATCACGTTTCCTGTAGGAGGTCACCATGGTGGAGGAAAGAACAATGCTGTGAAGGACCCTTATCTCCAGAGCTCCCATTCTGCTCCTGTCATTTCTGTCAGAATGAAATCAGGCCCTTTTCTTCCTGATCTGCCCGTCAGATCAGTGAAATGATTCTAGCTTTTCTAATTAAGTCCATCTGTATTAACCTTCTCTTTATCTGTCACTTACATTTCATCAGACCACCTGATTCTCTGGAAACTAAACTTCATAAAATCTCCACTATAAAACCTTAAACTTAAGACGTTTGTCTCAAACGTTTTTCCATCTGCTACTAAAATCCACTAAGAATAAATGCTACCTTTAATTGTATTTACTCAACCTAATTTCTCAACATACCTTTGGGAAAACAGAATTTACCTTACTTTTGTGTATAAAGCACACTTTGAATTTTTAAAAGTTGTTTAAAAATCTGTCTGAATCTGAAGTTCCTTATGAAATAGGCTGAAAAGTCACTAGGACGACCAGGTATTTGAGTGCAAGTATGTTTAAATACTTGACCTCCAAACGGTACAGACTTTTCTGTCAAGGTTAATTTTGGCAGCCAGGGGATGTTTATATTCAATAAGGGATTTCATAACGTGTTAATGGAGCTTTATGTAACAGTGTGGAGTGAAAGTCGAGGAAAAGGTGAACTTTAATAATGGTTTTCAGAAGCAGAGCTGGTTCGTGGATCAGAAGAAACACTCGGCCAGGAAGGAAAACCAAGGTCAAGAGATGAGTTTGTTAGATCCAAGCAGGTACGTGCAGGAGGGGGAGGTTCTGGGCTGTAAATAGAAGTTATTGCAGAACCTCAAGTCTTAAAGGAAGATTCGCCCAATTAGAGTCACAAAATAAACATCAGAGAAAACATTGTAGCAATATTTAGAACAGCAGCAAAAAGCCAAACATGCCACAATGAAATGAATCAAAATGTCTCCAAAGCATCGGAGGACTGACGGGGGCCACCGGGGAATTCCAGGTAGATTCCAGGTGGATTCCAGGTAGATTCCAGGTAGATTCCAGAGATGCGCATCGCAGCAGCTGTTCCTCCAGGGCCGGCCCAAGGTAATATGGGTAAGATTACACCATATTGTAGCCATGGCAACACAACAATCAAACTATCAAGATGATTCTTTAGACTTTTACAAAGTAAACTTCCTAATTTAATCCTAAATGTACAATTTATTTTTCTCAGCTGAATGCATTAAATAAAATGTAATAACATTGTTATTCTCTATAAATGATGCTACAGGTTTAGATCTATGATCTGTGTTACAATTTAACCATTTCTAGGGGCCCCTGAGTGTCTGGAGGCCCTTGAATGGCCCCTACCAGCAGCTACTGAGTTTTCTTTGCCTTGATATTCCAGTCTTATATTTCTAGATCTAGAGGTTTAACATGAAACTATTATATAGAGTTAACCCCTTTGAGTTTTTGGATCTATAAATCAGTCTGCAGCCAGGTTGTTCTAGAGGTTAAATAGATATTATTAGGGCTTATTTAGTAAAATAGCAGCAATTTTGCTTATTTCATAACTTCATAACCTTTGACCTTCTCTCCTCTGATCTGTTTAACAGCTACAGTCTCAGATCAGCTCAGCCCTCCAGGACTGTCAGCAGCAGGAACAGAAACTTTATGCCTGTTGGGGAAAATATAGACTAGATTTGCTTTGCATTTCCCCGCATGATGGCGATGATCCAGTAGGATCCAATTAAATTCTTGATTAATATGGGTTGTTGCTATGTTGTTGTATGGAGTTTTTGTGCCCCTTTTTTAAATTTGAGCCCTTCCCCTCCAAAGGTCTCTGCACGGCCCTGGATCCAAGGTCAGGCAGGCACCCAGGAGAGTAAGATGCTTGAAATGCACAAATACTTGTTGTTATGGAGTTCTGTTTATAGAATCTGTACGGAAAGAAATTGAATTGCGCTGCCGCCTCACAAGGATTTGCAAGGCCTCTTTCAGGGTGGCAATCGTTGTCCTTTAAGAAGGATCAAAGAAGAACCTTTCCCCAGTGAATTTGGAGAGAGCGCTGGTTTTACTTCCCATCGCTTCATGAACGTAGCAAATCTTTGAACGTTTTCAATGCTCTCTTTGAAAAATGTGGGTTTTACTTCCCATGTAAATCCTTTACTAAAAAAGCCCTCCATTTGATATCGGTGAATAAGCGCTGATTAGTACTTCTGGTTCAGAAAGATTGGATCTTATTTTCCACTGGGGTCGTTAGACTCACAATGCATGGCTTCAGAACATTTAACCTCAGAGAAATTAAAGCATACAATTCAAGAAAGTCGATATAGGAATTTAGCAGCTTTTGTGAAAAAAGTGTTGTTGATTTTAAGTAAATACAGTAAATACAGTGAAGTATTATTGCATATGAAATGTAATGGTTTTACCTTAGCTCCTCCCTATGAAAGTCAGTAGATTTTTTAGTCTTTTATGTGGTTGGAGAGAAGGTTCTGTACGACATTTCAAAAAACTAGACGTAGTTTGATAGAAATTCAAGCCTCAAACTTTGCCACTATTTCAGTGTTGTTTTTGTGTTGTTTTGACTTTAACAGCTAATGAGGGGGGGGGGGGGGGGATCTGAACAATTTTAATGCCAAAAGTATCTTCTTCATAATTTTATGTTTAGCACAGACTCCTTGAATAGTATTTAATAGAGTTATTTACCTTCTCCAGTGGAATATGTGCAGCTCAGACAAGTTTACCTACTGTACACTCATCAATGCCATCTCTGTTTGGGGTTTTTAATTACTGAGCCTGATGATTATATAATCTACTTAAGCGTTTTTTGTTGTTGTTGTTGTTTTTAACAATTAGTTGTTAGAACTCCCTCTTTATCCACTGTGTGGTTGGATTGATGGACAGTTTTTGTATGTAAAGACTCATAATTTCTCAGCTGGGAAGGTTGTGAAGGCGGAGCTAAGTCCGTCCAGGCGTTTTGCTCAGCTGAATCGTTGCCACAGAAGATTAAAGGATTTCTCAAACATGCATGAAAGAATCAAAACAAAGCTCCGGGTACATTTTTGACGAGGGAATAACATTATAACATGATGCAAAGCTCAAAAGTCAAATTTATATAATACTGCCCCTTTTTTGTCCCCTGTTCCCATTTCTTCTTCCTGGATGTTGAAGCTCTGATTACAGCCTAGTTAAATTATTTTGTGCCAAGACATCATATAATGCTTTCTGTTTCTTCAGCATCAGATTTCATTAGATTTTTTTTTATCAGCAATAGTACTGCCAATGATTTTCATTATTTTAACCTCACCTGCAGTTCAGTTCATTTTTAATGGGATTCTAGCATTCTTTTTTTTTTTTTTATCAGCATGTCGGTTTTGCGTTTTTTGAGAATGTTATGCAATACGGACTCCAAAAATAAAGCAGTAAAAATCCAGGCACTAGCAGACATCATATGAAGGTGTGCCAAACATTATTTCCATACTGCACCAAAATTCTTTAAATAAATTCTAGCTTACATGCAGCATTTATGAAGTAGAAAATGAATCCATCTCTCACATGACTTACAAATGCACAACCTGCGATGTTCTGACATGCGTAAAGATTCACCTCTCAGCATAACGTGCATGAGACTTCTCTGCCTCAAACTACCACTGACTTGGCGTTTTGTGAGAAACAGCTGTATGCACTGCATGCAATATCTTTGACCAGAAGAAATATGCGGTGGGAACACAAAAGAAAGCAGAGTTCAAGGTCACAAATCCATGGTATGTCAAAAAGCTTCAGTGGAAACTCTGCATCGGTCTTGGTTTTCACAGATGTTTCACCTGTGAGCCAAGCGGCTTCCCCAGTCAGGCCGAACCAGAAAGCCGCCTTTGGCCCACAAAACCTATGAGCTCAGCAGCAGCGTTACACTCTGCTTCGGCCATTTATGCTCCTGGTTGGTCTGTACAGTGTATAAAAGCATTTAAATGAACAGTTTCAACAACATGTTTATAGTTTTATTTTAGCCTTTGGTCTAATTAGGGCTGTCAATGTTAATACATGCATTTAATTGGAAACCTTTAAAGTGTTACTACGTCATGCCGATTAATCAAACTACCTATTTTGACCTAGAAGCCTCTCTTCCACAGAGGGTCACTTAGCTCACAGAAGTGCCCTATGAGCTCGACAGAGAAAGGTGAAAGATTTCACGAATGCAGACAGCAAACAAAAGTTGAACATTTTTCAATTTTCTTGTGTTGCGTCGCTAGCCTGCGTGAGCACGTCTATGCGCACAAACTCTAAATTTCCCACGCACAAATTACGCCGGTCGCTCGGCTGGATGAGGACAAGCGGCTGTCGCGTCATCGCGCAAGTTCCAGAGGAAGTGATCGGAGACGGACTAAAAAATGGAATAAAAAAATGACTTCCTTTATACCTTCCTAGATGTAAAAACCTGGAAATCTGAGAATCTTCAGACATGTTGGTTTGAGACAATAAAACGTTTTCTTTATTTTACGTTTGTTTTGAAAATGTATATAAAGTGCCGCTTTTTGATATGGTTTATATGGGCAGTTGCCCAGGGCGGCATCAGAAAGGGGAGGAGCATCCAAGAACAAAAAACTAAAAACAAGTTTCCTACTACTTCCATATCTGTGTAGTGGACAGTTCAGATTTATTCCTTGATGTCCCTTTTTCCACCTGCGCACCTGTTGTTGTAAAGGAACGACAATAATCAGCAACAACAATCACTGCAGCTGAGGTGTTGACACACTGTTCAATTGGTGCTTTAATTGAGCAGTGAAGGAGGACGTGGAGCATAGCAGAGCGGCTAGCATTATGCATACTGGAACAAAGGACCCAGAAACACCGGCTTAGAGGTTTTAAGGAGGGTCAAATAACAATAAAAGGGAATGTTTCAGCAGGGAAGCTGTTTTAACCTTACATATATGAGGAAGAAACTTACTACCAGGACACCCAAACATGAGCTCAGGCACTGAGCAATTAGATCTGACAGTAATGTGAAGGAGACCTGATTTAAAAAATGACCAAAGTCGAATAACGAGCAACAAGCGATCACAGGCAACGACCTTGAGTGGGCACTAGAGCGATCTGCGGACGAGTGGGAAGCCGCCGAGATGAAAGTTAGTTCTCTTAAGTTGGAGGTTTTTAACTAGAAAGAAATGTTCTGCACTCTTCAGAACAGGGGCCATTCTGCACCTCGAGCAGAGGAGTTTAAATCTAGTGTCTTAGGCTAATAGATAGGCTAATTAGGGCCTCGTCTGCAGTACTGCCGGCCTGCTCTGCTTTGTTGTGTTGGAAAGATTAGCCAAAAGCAAAACTCTCAAGACTCTTAGATGTGGATGTACTATATGGGAACATGAGGCAGAAGGAAGGAAGGAAGGAAACAGAATGAAATGTAGGAAAGAAAACTCCACAAAATTAGTAGCAACCCCAAGAAAACTTTAGCTCTGCTGCTAGTTTGTCTTTGACTAGTAGTTATGCACTTTGATTTTATATTTTATAAAACCACGGGGCAATACAAATTTAGGTCACATGGATTTGTGCTTAAGACCTGATTTGAAAGCGACTGCGGTGTCGACTTGGTCTTAATAAGGTCGATTTCCAGTCAGGACTTCTTCCTCCCTCTAACAACTGAAAACATTCCCAAAAAATCTATTGCAGTCGCATCCTGATTAATTATACATAGGCACACAAACCGGAGGGGTGATTAACAAGGCAACGTTATGAGTCAGTGGACATGGAAATTCACCTCATGACGCCTGACACTTCAAACATCATCCATAAAAGCTATTTTTAAATGTGCGAGAAGATCTGTAAAGTGTGAAGTTTAATGGCACTCCCAACCTTCTTTGCGTTTCCCCCCCCAACCCTCCATGACTGAACATTTCAGTGTGGACAAACTGACTGTCGCCCGCTCTTCTTCTGTCGTTGTTCATAGCAACCTGTTGACGTCCCTTGACGTTTAAACGGTTGATTCTACCAATAAAAACTAGAAGTATAATAACAACAAACAAACAACAAAAAACCCAGCTGTAAACATCGGTGTTAAAATGAGACACGCAGCACCTTCCTCACGCTCCTTTGTGACGCCCAGGTGTGAATTTGTCTAGACTACAGTTTATTTTTTATCACAGAACAACATCACATGTAACGTCACAAAAAGAGAAAGAGCTCTGTGGCAGAACACACACACACACACACAAATCATAACTGACTAAACAACACCATTTGGAAACAGTAAAAAATGTCATTAGAGCGTTAAGCGAGAGAGACACTAATCAAACGCTGAACAACAGTCCTACAAGCTCTGTCGATGTAAATTTATACTTGTACTGCTATCTACAACGTTTTTAAATTGCAACCATGTGTCTTTTTTTCTTGCTTCAGAATTTTATGATATGGTGGACTATCTCATAAAATCACAGTAAATTGGGTTGCCGTTGGTGTTTTTAATGTGAGGAAGTTCAATGGATATGAATACTTTCTCCAAGGCAATGCATCTTACCAAATGGAGTTTTCTTGTGGTGGATAAATATTTGGCTTGAACAAACGCGCATTGTATTTTCTCCCGGTGTTTTAGTGCAGGACTTCATCTTATTAGCTAATTGAAGGCTGAAGAGTTCTTAGCTGGAAAGTTCATCATGTTTTCAGGAGCTAAACCCCCAACCTTGGAGTCTGAAACTGTTTGAGTAGATGTATCTTTGCTTCAACATACTTGATTGGAAACAATTAGTCGGTAAAACGAAATAGAACGAAATTTTTGTTTTCTGCTCATTCACTTTACTAATTACTATACAAAGTATAATAAGACGTGTTTTTTTTCTGTGTGGAGTTATTATGGGCTGAAAGCAACTCTAAACAGGTGTGTTTTTAAGCTTGATTTAAATGAACTCAGTGTTTCAGATGTTTTGCAGTTTTCTGGAAGTTTGTTCTGGATAGAAGCTGAAAGCTGCTTCTCCATGTTTGGTTCTGGTTCTGGGGATGCAGACCAGAACCAGAAGACCTAAGCCATTCAGTGATTTATAAATTATCAAAAATATTTTAATGTCTTAGTTCATATCTTACACTGGAACATTTCCTCAAACTTGAAGTCACTTCCTGGTTTTCTTCCTCACCTCTATGCTCATCTGGTGTCCCAACCACAGACCTTAATGGGTTTTATCAAGATTTTATGTATTATGTTTGTAAAAAAAAATAATAAAATACAATACAAATCTGAAAAGTGTAGTACCAATATATTCTTGTAAAACATGTATGTGTTTTGTGTGGTATTGTTGAAAAAGACAATTTTCCACAGTCTTGAACAATAAATACTTCACATTTAAGTCTCCTTTACTGCGATGTCTCCAAACTAAACCCAATAACCATCAGAGATCAGCCAATTAGTAAATAGGATCCACTTGTGTGTAATTTACTGTAGGTATAAAATGCAACTGCTTTCTAAAGGCCTCAGAAGTTTGTTAGAGAACATTATAGAACAAACAACATCATCAAGACAACAATACACTGACAGGTCAGGGCAAGATGTGGAGAAGTGTGTGACTACTAAATATCTGGCAGTAGTGCTCATGTTTAAAGCAATAGGTGAATTGATTCCTATGATTTGAAGAGTGTGATAGGTTTTTCTTTTTTGAATAGGGAACATAGAGTATATAACAGCTCCACTTATGGGTTGACATGACGTCTTCCCCCGCTGTCTGCGTCTGGCTTGTACTAATCTGTTCACTGCCACATCAGGGTCTGTGCAGTTCAGTGACTTGCTGATAACTCTGTGTGGCTTCATCCCCTGGCTAAGCTGGAGTGGACCATTAGAACTGTGTTTGGCTCAATCAGCCCGGCTTTGTGCAACCGCTTTTTGGAAAAGCCTTTATCTGCACCATGTGTTTTTCTGTTTGTGCAAACGCCTGAAAAGTCTCTGTGGGCTTCACCATCCCCACTGTTGAGACTTTACTAACTAAGCTGAAACAAGCTGAACTGTTTTCATAAGGTCACTCTTGACATGCTCCACATATTACAAACATGAGCAAATCTTGGTCAATATTCCGCTAATGTTGAAAAAAAAAAAAGATAATTTCACAGTTGCAGTGTTTCCATTAAATAAAAAATGCAATTAAAATCACACGAGTTTGTAGATGTGATGTTATTTAAAAAACATCATCCTCCAACTACTTCCTGTCTTCTTCTTCGTGGTTTGAGCCAGTAGCGATATCCAGTTGTTGATCAAGTGTGAAAAACGTATTTCCATTGCAGTTTTGTAAAAAATAAACCAATTTTGACATGGCCTAAAAACCACCATACTAATGCCAAAACTTTTTGTTGATTTTTTTTAATCAAAATTGGCATGGTTCCATTGAGCAAATTTATTTTCAGAATGTCAAATCATATACATGTACAGTATATGGTTAATGTAAATGCAGCAAGTGTAATTCAGAAGAACAAAAATACCTGACACCTGTTCTAAGAGAGATTTCCTTCTTTCATCGTATCCAATTGAAAAACTTCTTCAGATGGAAGAAATCCCGTTTGTTCTCTGGTTACAAAAATTCATAACTCTGTTATGGTTCCTGGTCCATTTTTCGGACTCCGTCTGCTTTCTGGACGGGGGAAGATAAAGACGGTTTTGGGCGAAGTACACTCTCAAACATATATTACCCCATTATGGGTTGTTTTCCTGCCTTTTTGCTTTTAGCATTCATGTCTGAAACTGCCTTGTTTCGCCAAACAGCAGCTCTTGTTTCCTCCAGTCATTTCACTCTTTGTCTCAGAGTCGTCTGAGTCATTTGGTCATCGTGTTCATCTGTGACTATGTTTTTCTTTTGGTGATCATGTATTGCATATGGTACAATTGTACGACAAACAAAAGGCAACAGCATCATAATAAAATGGAGGAAGGGTTTGAGTATACAGTAGAATAATACTAGATAATAATAATAATAATAATAATAATAATAATAATAATAATAATAATAATAATAATAATAATAATAATAATAATAATACTCATACAAGATGTAGTCAGCTCTCTGACCCTTGACCCCGTGAATAAAGCAGCTGTTAGAACACACCCATGAATGCACATCCTGTGATGTGACCTCGCTCCTCTTCCATTCATTTCATTCTACATTTATGTGAATAAAGATTAAAAAGTTCTACATTAATATATTAATGGAGAAGAAAAAAAAACATGGTGAGTTGTTTAAAAGGAACATAGTGCAGTGAAAACGTCTACATCCATATCTCCTCTTAGGAGTTATGCATAACTCCATATCCATGCAATACAACTAAATCTGATGCTTTTCAACCAGTCTTGTCGTAATATCCTGTGCTGCAAAATGTAACAACATACATTGTATCACAGCAACACTATACAGATGTAGATATTCATATATATCTTGGTCTGCAATTGAGGCATTCAGATCAAAAGAGGAGGTTCTATTTTTTTAATGTTTTTTTCCACCAATTTCTGTTCAGAACAGAATATTCCACTTCATGTTAGAACAGTCTTTTTTATTATTATTACTTTGAACTTGAAAAAAAAATCTTCTTTTCATTGAAGAAGAAACTGAGAGAAAAGAAGCAGTCATCCTCTGCACTGTTCACCAGGCAGTATTTTTTTATAAAACATATTTGCATCTTGGCTGTTGCTGCCAGCAGGAAACTGACATGTGACCATAAGACCGATTCACGAGCTGCGAGAAATTCTTATGTCGATTTAGAGAGGAAATGATGCTGACTATATATAAATGAGAAATAGAGTTACTTTAGCAAACTCTAAAAACCACCTGGGTGTTTTCTTAAAACTATAATTCATAGTAATTTTACAAATTGGTAACTATGATTTAATAGCAGAACTTTCCCTTCTGTCATTGTCACAAACAATAAGACACAGTTTTGTTACATTATTTTTTTTATAATAAGGTACAATTTTCTGTTTTGATGTTTATCTATGCACAGAAAATGTATTTCCAATTTGTATATTTAATAGTCCAAAAACTAAATGAGAAACTAGACAACATAATGCTTCTTCTTCCTATTTTGTTTAATCCTGTAAACCTTGGAGAGGGGAAATGTCCAGCGTGCCATGGAAACAGATTCAAAGACGAAAAAGTGCAACATTGTTTGATATATTTTTTCTTTCATTTGTGTTTTGATCATTTTCTTGTGGGTTATTTGTTAATTTGTCTGCCCATGTCTGCTCATTTTTTTCTTTCTATTATTGTTCCTAAGATGTTGCCATATTAATTTATTCCTTTCTGTTTAGTTTCATAGTTTATTCTTGTGTTCTCTCTCTTGAAAACTTGTATTTATTTATTTATCTATTGTAGATTATTGTCACGCTCTGACTTGTCTCCACGGTTCATGTCTATGGTAAGTTGATTGTCAGAAATTACAACAGTTGATGGGGTTTCGAAATGTTATTTCTGCACCTCCATGTGGATTGCAGACCTCTAGGAAGATACTTCCTCATTAGATACGTTAAACACATTACATAATTCATACGATTAAAAATGTCTCCGGTGTGAGCAGCGTGCAACCCAATGACCAAGAAAGCCCAGAAGGGAGCAGGGTGAGCCGGAGGAATCCAGTAAAGGTCGACACGTCATGAACACTGAAAACAATTTTTAGTAGACGGAAAACTCGGCCTCAGCTTCCAAAAATCAAACAGTTCAGGCATCTCAAGGTGTTTAGTGACCACATCTCATAGATGCAGATTTGAAGTTTTAAAGGCAATCATGTTTGATTATTTGAGCGCCAGGCTTTTTTTCCCCTCCCATGATTCACTTCTGCCTCTAATCAAGAGCACATCAGTGTTTGATCAGACTTTTGATTCGCCACGGACTCGGTTTAAAACCGAGACACGGCGTCGCAGCACTTGTTTTGACACGGTGCTTGATGTGGAGACTTTATCTCCTTGACAACAACATGGATTATGTGTATCAGTGTGTCTGCATGTTTTTTCTTTCAGCTGAAGGTTATTTTTGTTGCTTGTTGGTAATTTTTCTTGGAAAACATTAGAATTTTTTTGTTTTGTTATTTGACTCCAGAGTAAGTGTGATGTACTTAACAGAAGACTATGAACAATGTTCCATACTAACCAGTTACATATACTTGAGGAATGTTTTGGAGAAAATTTACTTTTAGGAGTATTTTTCACTACACTGTACCTTTACGTTTTACTTGAGTAATTTTACTATGAAGTTTGGCTAGTCTTATTTGCTCACCGTCCTGGTTGCGTGTGACCAGAGGGCGTCGCATTTCTCAACCACCTGCAGGCCTGTCGCTGTTAGCAATAAATCACTTAATCGCATGATAAATTAAATCGCACACAATCATTTCTATTTGCACGATTTACCGTTTTTCTTTTTTCTCTCTCTCTTTCTACCAGAAACTGGATGACTAAAGTCTGATTCTTTGGTTTCAACTGGTCTTTTTTTTTTTTTTTGAAGGATAATTTTGTTTACAGAAACTTCATAATTCATTTGATTTGTTTTTCTGTTGCTTTTTTTCATTTATTTATTTTGAATATTTAAAATGTCTTCCAGTTCCAGTGTTAAATGCTCAATAGAATTTAAAGTTTATTGATCTTTCATAATGTTTTCTTGCATCACTATTTTATTTCCATTATATTACTTGAAAATGGTCTCAAAACAACAATATTATCGTTTATCCTGGTAACTTCTGGGACGATTTATCGTCCAGTGAAATTGGTTGTCGCGACAGACGTATCTAAAGACGTTTATGCCTTTGGGACAAAGGTGCGATAATTAAAGGTGCAGCGTCACACAACCCAGATTTGTCTTACAACGTGACAGGAAGATAGAGCACATAACACCAGTTTTAAAGTCCTTACACTGGCTCTCTGTAGCTCAAAGAATAGACTTTAAAATACTGTTGTTAGTTTATAAATCACTGAACGGCTTAGCAACACAATACATTAAAGACCTGCTGTTGTTGTATCAACCTTCCAGAGCTCTCAGGTCTGAGGTGTACGGAACCCCATGCAGGAAGAAAAACGGCGAGTGACTGAGGGTCATTGCGAGTAACAGAAACCCTGTAAATTCTAGACACTAACTGGTACCATAGAATTGCACAAAAATCCATGAGGGACGGCGGAGTCCCTGCTCAAAATTCCGTGAAAGAGTTGTACAGAGCCTCGTGCCAGAAGCCCATTAAAATGCTGTTTACATCCTTTTAAACTGTGACTGTGAGCGTGAGTGGGAATAAAAATAGCAATAGGTATTTTGTCTCTGTGAAAACTCAGTAGTTTTCACTGTTTCAGACAACTAGAATAGTTTATCAAGGAAGATAGCTTCAAATACTCAACTGGTTTAATATCATCAGCATAGGAATAATAAGACTCATCAGAAAACTACACAAAACAAATAGAATAGGTCCCAACACTGAGCCCTGTGGGACCCCACACATAAAACAATATTGGGACAAATTCTAGAAATGCATAATTTCACTGAAATAAGAAGTAATTCTGAATGTGTATTCATCATTAGCAGAGTCCACTTAGTGTGATGTGATCAGATGATATGCATTGTAGATAAAAGTTGGAATTTATGTCTTAAATTAGGCTTTAGAGTCTCTCCTTCACCAATCACATTTCCTGGAGTTCAGTAGCTGACGCCTGACGTTTCATGAGGCTAAAATCAGACTTTTGTGTCGCTCTTGGCCTCTTGATCATTACACTTCTAGCTCTTTGTACAGATTAGAAAGACAACAGAAGGAGAGCTGTTTATTTCACAAAATTTTCACTAAATGCCTTTTTTCATCGCAGTAACGCCCAGAGATGCCAGAAAGTTAAAGACACAGATGCAACCATTTTATTTTTCCTCCTTTGCTGGCTCCACAACACCAAACGCAAATGAAAGAGACTATTCCATAGTTTTATCTTGTTGTGCTGCTTATGTCAACTGAAATTTCCCCTTTGGGGACAAATAAAACTGTATCTAATCTCATCTTATCTAGCATGTAGATATTAAAGAAAAGGGGCCCCAGGATGGAACCTGGGGGTTCCCCACATGTGACTGTTTTCAGCTCAGATGAAACGTTACCTACTGTCTGTGTTGCTGTAAGGTTCTTAGCAAGAGTCTCGCTGCATCTACGACCGTTCCCATGCAAAGAAAGGCGTCAGAGTTCATCTGTGCATTCATGCCTCCCCAAACCGACTTTATTGGCAGATTAGCTGGAGTCGGATTAAACAGAGGCAGTGTGAAGAGTGTAGATATTGGATTCCATATATCATATGGTGCTCCCACGGGTTGTAGAATCTCATTTTCACAACTTGTGACTGCCTCCAATAGTGACACACTGCAAAGACACAAAATCTTACAAAGTATTTTCTAGTGCAAATATCTTAGTACACTTGAAATAAGACATCACCTACTTGCAAGTACATTTTTTATCAAGATATAGGAGCTTGTTTTAAGTCAAGTATTCCTCCATATTGATTTAAAAAGTATCATTTCTACTGGCAGGTTATTCCATGTATAACAAGACATTTTTCCCATGTTATAAGTGACATAATCTGCTAATGGAAGAACCACTTTTTCATCATTATTAAGGAATTATTTACTTAAAACATATCTGGTTATATCTTATATCTGGCTGAAAATGTACTTATAAGTTTTGTCGTGTTTCAAGTGTACTAAGATATTTGCACCAGAAACTAGAACAGAAAGTTTTGGTAATATCAGGTCTGAATCTAGAGCTCAGATCGGACCATAACTTCATCCCCTGGCTCACCCTGCAAATAAAGTTTTTGTAGTGCAGGCCTTGTTTTTATTTTCCAGTGAGGAAGATTCTGCTCTACACAATCTCTCTGCCTCCATCAGCATTTCCAGAATGGATTTGGCAAGTTTTTCTTGGGTGCCTTCCACAAAACATGGCACCATTTCAGAGAGAAGCATCCTTTTTTTTTTTTTTGTAATATAGATGTTATTGGAAAGACCGATTGTCCCAACAAAGAAACAATCAATGAAGCGCAAATGTCCTTGCTTCTAAGAACGCCTGTTGCTGGTTTTCTGTTTAGTATTTTCCTTCCACTGCTAAACAAAAGCCAGCCACCAGCCAGCGGGATCCAAGGATCGACTGGTTCTGCTCTGTGGACACATGGGGCTGAGCACGTTCTCATCCTCTCCAATCTAGAGTTCAGACCGGACTTCATCCCCAGGCTCACCCTACGAATAAAGGCTGCTGACATCCAGGCTATTACACACACCCCTACAGCCTGCACACGCACACACAGCCAGACTCTTCCTGCATACTCAATTCTCACAGTCTGCCTCCGTGTCATTCCGTCCGTCCGTTCTCTGTGACAAGACACCTATTAGCCTGAATAATAATAGAAATAATGAAAAAAAACAGTCTGTAACCACTCCATGCAGAACCCAAAAACCAATGGTTCCCAAAACAGTACACTGACAAATGCAACGAGCCAAATTGCTTCCTGCATTTTCCACTTTGCAATAGACGGTTTGCATAGGCGGCAAACGCCGGAAGATTGGGTTTGGCTTTGATGGCTAAAAATCCCGAGAGGGGAAAGAGAAATCAAAACAGTAGTCAGTGTGTGTAGCAGTGAACCACAGTCTGGGCTCCCAGGTTGAGGTGCTATTTACTCACATATAATAACAGACTTCAGGGGTCCGCCAGGTGTAATTTGAAACCGAATTTAGGTTCCCAAGAAGGCTGAGTGGAACAGCTTCTTCCACCCTCAACAAGGTGTAAATTTATTGTGGAAAACAGAAATGTGGCTATGTTGGTCTTATATTTATAGGTCGACGTATTCCATTTGCATTTGGAAAAAATATTTTTTTCTGCTCTGAAGTTAAGATTCACAGTACACCAACCTCAACATGCAAAATTGCTGCCACACATATAAAACAATGTGATATCTCTAGAGATGCATTGCTTATTTATACTTCTGATGGTGATTATTGGTCACACATGAAATGTGTGAGCTGTGTTAGAATGCACGGTTTCACAGTTTTAATTCAGAAAACAAAACTTCCTGAATATTGATGGACTAAACAAACAAATACAGTGGAAATTAGATGGGGATGTGTTCAAAAGTCTCAAAGACAGATTATGAGGTCAACACTCTCACCTGCCTACTGAATTAAACTGAACTCGGTCTGAGTTCACTGCGTTTCTATTATAAATGTGTGAAAAACCTTGTCAATATTCAGCTAATGTTGTAGAAGCACAATTTTGCAATTGTAGTGTTTCCATTAAATAAAAAAACTCACCATCACATGGTTTTGTTTGCGTGAAAAGTCATTAAAAAACATGCCACGCCATCATCCTTCTACCACTTCCTGTTGTCTTCTTCTTTGTGGTTTCTGCCAGTGGCAACATCTGATTGTTGATCGTGTGACTCGTGTGATGTGAAAAAGAAGAATTTACATTGCAGTTTTGCGAAATAAACCAATTTTGATACAGCCAAACTGCGACAGACTGGTGACCTGTCCAGGGTGACCCCGCCTCCTGCCTGGAATGTAGCTGGAGAGGCACCAGCAACCCTCCTGACCCCATTAGGGACAAGGGTGAACAGAAAATGGATGGATGGATGGATGGATGATACAGCCAAAAAAAAAAAACCCAAACATCTCATCCTAGCGCCAAAACATCTTATTGAGAAAGCAGGTTTTTCAAAATTGCTGTGTTTCCATGAAGCAAATTTCTGTTTTAAATGTCAAATTACACTATTGTATGGCCATTGGAACCCAGTTTTGTTCCTAATTAAAGATACATCTGACCTGCTTTTCATTGTGAAGTTCCTTAAACTTCAAAGAAATGTGCAAATTGGCTCTGACAACAGCTCCTGCATGGTGATGTTTCATGCACTGTTTGATAACTAGGATCAGTTTGAAAATGAAAGTGAAATATTTCTTTATTTTTCATTTTACTGAAGAATAAAATGAATATATAGTTAAATTGAGAAACACCACTAACACCGAAACTGAACATGGAATATCCTGCTTGTCTTAGAATGTGATTCATTACTTTTCTATTCTGTTTGTGTGTTTGTCCATAAATGTCTGTAAAGAACAGTAATACATGAGGCAGAATACATTTCAGAACTGGCGATAAAAAAACAACGCATCACATCTTATGGTAAAGATCTACACAACACGACAGTGACATGAAATAAGGTTTTTCTCAGAAAAGAGATGGCAATCTGACTCTGACTTCTACCTGGATAAATAATGGATATACTGTAGTGACACAGTGAACATAATAATTAGCCCCTTAATTCATATCTTAATGCTAGTTGGCCTTTCCTTTTTCAGCAAGCTAATTACAGTAAATCATAAATGCTGCATATAGTATATGTTTTGTGCAGGGTGACTCATTTGAAACACTTGTCTCCTCCGTAGCTGTGACTCAGAAAGGTGGACAGCAGCAAACTCCGGTCTGTAGAACAGAGCAGAGCAGTGTCCCCTCTGGGCTTCTCTATCATCAAATTTTATTCCCCCCCATCAACTTCTTAAATGGTTTCGTCTTCAACTTTAGATCCCTGGAGCTCGTTGCGTTCGTGTTAGAGCGGTTCTCCGTTTGCCTCAGAGTGAAAACTGGATCGTTTTTGATCGTGGAGTGCACTGAAAGTATGAGCCAGACTTCGACTCTCACGTGGAAGGGTCTCTCGTGTGAGTTTGACTTTTTCCGCTGTACAACGGAACCAGCTGATGGGCGGAGATGCGAGCTCTCAGAAACGTGGACCAGCTTCAAGTTGAGTCAGTACGAGGGTCAAGTCGGGTCAGCTCAGTCGCTTCTGTGCAACAAACAGCCACGAATAACAATAAATGCCCAAGGCAATTATTAACAAAATTAGTAATTTAGATGAAAATTACCAAGTCGATTCACCAACCGATTATCAGAAAATAAAAGCCAAATGGTTTTCAGCCGCAGCTATTGTTTATGAATTCCTGCCTCATGATGCTAAAACAGATAAAGGATTGATGAGCTCAAACATTAGGTGCTAAAAAACATATGGAATGAATATAACTTCTTTTAAATACACCAGCTTATAAATGAAATAATAAATAATTCAACTTTCCGGTTACTTTGAACAGCAAGCTCCGTATAAGCTAACAACACTCACTCTAAACTACTAAGTAAAAATGAAGGAAAACCAACTACCAAACAGGAAAACACTGAAAATGGACAAATAAAAATAATAATCAATAAACAAAAAAATAATGTCATGATATCACAGTTCAGTATGAACTGAATGTTGAGAAACCAGGTTTATTCTGTGGAATGAGGCTAAGCTGGCTTTCAAATAATGAAGATTAGTTTCTACCAAAAATCTGCTGCTCTCCTTGCGAACGCCACAAGATATATTCTTGTCTGGATACAGGAGAGATAAAGTATGTTTTTTAAAAAAAGATATTATGTTAAATATCAACATTTGCAGGAGGGTCTGCCTGTAGCATCCAATTTGTTTGGGCCGCAGATACAGAATTACCATCTAACCCTTCCTTTGCAGGTTTGTGTTTCAGCTAAAGGCTAACAGCTGTCACAAACTTTAAAATGCATCAAAGCAGGCAACAGGTAAGATTTAGTCATTGTTGTACCGAAGGGAGAAGTCTAGCATTTCTTAAACAACTTGAGCCACAGACTGGACTGAGTTGTCATGAGACACTGGCGACCTGTCCAGGGTGACCCTGCCTCTCTCCCAGAACGTTAGCTGGAGATAGACACCAGCACCTCTCCCGAGCCCTCTAGGGACAAGGGTGTTAGAAAATGGATGGATGGATATATAAACACTTGTCTGAAGGTACATATGGGTGTTTTAGGAATGGACCGAAGTGGCTTTCAACATGTCGTTTTGTTCCTTTTTACTTTCGGCCTTCTATCGCTGAACTGAGTGGGTTTGTTCTAGTGAGAGCTTTGATTTCTGACTAAAAGCAAACTGATATTGGCTCATGGTTTGTAAAGTCTTCTCAGATACATCTCAAAACATAATTACAGGTTCAAGAAAAGAGGCTTTAGTGGCCCAGCAGAGGTTCGTTTTTCATGGTCTTTTATCTTGGATATCAAAGGGTCTCGTTGACTTCAGGTAACAACTAGGATGGCGTTCCCACTGTCTCCACTCTCCCTCTCTTTCTGTGGGCAGAGCAACCTCTCAGTCTCAATTCTTTCCAATTAATAATCCAGTCTGCACGTGCTGGTGCCTGTCCTTACACTGACATTCAGCCGGTCATTGAAGCTGTTTCATTTGTCCTCGGTTCATCCACTTAAATGATTTATGCTTACAAACTTACATTGCCTGAACTTTCTTCTCCTGCTTCACATCTCCCAGAACAGTTCTTGATGCTTTCATTCCACTTCAATCTGCTTCAAGTCACTTGGTCTGAAAACCCCTTGTTGGACACTTTTAACTGTTTTTTTTCACTGAACATCCATTCAATGCATTTAGACATCTAGACGATGAGAAGACAAGTGTTGCAGAAACTGCCGATCTACTGAATTTTATTCTTCATTTGAATTAAAAATAATAATAAAGTTCATGATCTGAGTCTTTATCATTTTGTTTGGACCAGCATTCAATTTTTATAAGACGAAATAAAATATCTGGGTTTATTCAGTCCACCACAACCAGAACCTCGAGGTTCTCCGTTGCTGAGTGTCGCTGCAAATCAGCAGAGAAATGACCGCAGCTGCTGCGCTCCAGACTGAAATATGGAGAATCTCCCCACTGGACTAGTTTAAGTTTCTCAGTTCAGTTTAAGTTTCTTATTTCTTCCTACTCATATGTGTCTTTAGTATTCCTTGTTCATGTGTATGATTTTATACTTCTATCATGTTCAAAATAAATAAATTAAAGCAGCTAAGTCCAATTAGGAGAGGGGGAAATTAAATTTCAGTTAAATTTAAATGTAAAAATTGATGGCAGCATGCATGGAGCCTTCTAATTGAAGCTCCACACATTAGAAGGGGATTAAGATGTTGGGTAATTGCTGCCTCTTCTTTCCCTCTAAAGCCCTTTTTAATCCGCTTCCGTGTTGTGGCGTGTTTGAAATTTAGCGCTATTTGTTTTTCTTCTCTCTTTGCTTACGTCTGACCACGTCCACAGCGTGGGTGACGTTAAGCTTGCATCACGCATGCAGGTTTCTCTGGCCCTGCTGACCCTACTCCAGAAGCAGGAACCGAAAAAGCAAGGACCGGCTTGGAAAAAATAAAAGAATGGAAATGCTCATAATGCAAGCTGAGTAGAGTGGAGCCGGGTCCATTAGAGCCAGTGGAAAAAGGGTAATAGTAGTTCAGTGATGCAAGAAGATTAAAGTAGTCATAAAAAACATTTCATAAAATCTGTCATACTAAAGTGTAAATTAATTCTATATTCAAGAAATAATTAGATGCAAATTGTACGTTTTGTGATTCATATCTTTAAAACGTTCTCCACTTGTTTTGGTGCTGTCCTTTGGTTAATGCTTTTTGGCAGAATCTGTGACTTTATCCACAACAACATAGAAGCACAATTTTTGCTTTTATGGGAACATGTCTTACTTGGCCTCAATGGTAAAAGCATGCTTAACAATTCTGAGTTTCTCATAAATCCTTTATTGCTAAATATCATATTCATTTTTCCAGGTACTCTAAAAGGAAGCCATGCTTTGCTGCATTTTACAATGAAGTAAATTTTTATATCCGGATAATCAAAGGCTGAGATAAAATAGTTCTTAAATGAAATCTGCACTGCTTTAATGTACTTTTAGGAACCTAAGCTCTTTAGCTTTTTCTTTTTCTTGAATATATATCTGTATTTATCTGTATTGTTTTTTCTTGAGGCATAACAAATGTCTCACTCTGTTGTACAATAACTGGTAGGTCTGCGAATAAAGTTCTAACCAGCGCCCCCCACAAAAACATGAGGTCCTTAAGACGTGCGTGGAACTGATGAAGGAAAACAAGGAGCTTCGCAAGATTGTAGAAAAACCTGAGGAGAAAATTTGAGCGATTCCATAACAATCAAAATAAGACACAAAACATGCAGTCAGAAAATGAGATGCTCTTGAGTGAAAACACAGCTCTAAAGACATAGCTGTCTTTTCTCAATGATGAATATGAGGGAGCTAAATGTAAAACTGATAAGCTGAAAATTGCAAGGAATGCCACAAAGAGGACAAATGTCTTCTTAAAACGGACAATTAATGCAGACGTAGAAAAAGCTGAGGCATCAATGAATGAGAAATGCCAAGAGAGCCCACATTACTAAAGAAGCTCTGAATGATCTGGAGTTCCTGAAACACTTGAAAGCTGAATGGGTAGAATAATACTTTACACCAAAATAACAGATTAAAAACATATATATTTGTTGTTGCAGTCGTAAGTCTATTTATTCAGCAGTAAAAATGGATTTTGAATTGATAATGCTCATTTTGTTCATATATGGTTTTCATTTAAAATTTGATTAATTTAAATAATCTGCTGAATTGTTGCTCCATTCAACAATTCAGCAGCAAAAAGTGATTTTGAATTATAAATGCTTTTTTTTGTTCTAAATATATTTGAGGCCTGCCATAGCAATGCATGGGAGAGCATTGAAATCCCTTGTTTCGCAACACTCAGTTCCTACAAAGGAGGGCAGAGCGTCCAGTTAGAATTACAGACACTCCTTGGCAAAACACTTACTACAGACAAGTATACTGTATATGTTTTATATTTTTACCACCAATAATAAAAAAAATATGCACAATTTTTGTTAAGCAGTATAAGACAAGTAGTATTTCAAAAGAGCAGAAGAAATTTAATGTTTAATGATTTATATTTTTGCTAAATTTACCAACTGTAAATTTCTTCTGTCTTAGCAGATAAGCAGTATTTCAAAATAGTTTATGTTTTCTGAACAATAATATTACTTGCCATTAATTTGGTGTTAAGAGATGAGCGGGGTTTTTCTGGTAACGAACTTCCACGAAGTATAAATCAGATTTTTACTTTTGCATTGACTGTCTGTTTTATAATATATTTACCACCAATGGCAAAAAACATTTTAAAAAATCACTTTTCTGCAAAATTCCCCAACTGAACAATTCTTAAGTAGTATAAGATAAGTAGTATTTCAAAAGACCATAAGAGATCTTGTTTTTTGAACAATAACAATATATGTAGTTAATCTGAGGATGTTTTCTGGTAACGAAGTGCCACGAAGTAAACATCTGATTTTTATTTTGCTAAATTTACCAACTGTAAATTTCTTGTGTCTTAGTAGATAAGCAGTATTTCAAAAGAGTTTATGTTTTCTAAACAATAATATTACTTGTTATCAATTTGGTGTTAAGAGATGAGCGTTTTTTTTTCCTGGTATCGAACTTCCTTCCACGAAGTATAAAACAAATTTTTACTTTTGTGTTGACTGTCTGTTTTATAATATATTTATCATTAATGACAAAAAAAAAAAAAATCACTTTTCTGCAAAATTCACCAACTGGACAATTCCTGTTAAGTAGTAAGTAGTGTAAGATAAGCAGTATTTCAAAATAGCATAAGAATTCTTATGTTTTTTGATGCAATTTTATCTCATTAATGCAAACTGCTCTGATCTGTTTAGCCTCCTTTGCTGCTCCTCCAACATCTGGACCCATCTATCCGTTTGTTTGTTTGCTGCCGGGAAGGTAAGGGCCAGCGTGGCCAGGTAACATCTACCCCATGTAAACAAAGCCTTTACATAGAATTTGTTACAGCTGCGCTGCATAGGCGGTAATTGTTGATCCGTTTATCTGGCAGTGTGGCAATTTATCAGGTCACAGGTAAGCAGCTGCTGCAAGTTCTAGTTTTTGTCAGCAGTTTATTAATAATCAGCTCTATTATCTTTAGTCCCCTGATGAGTCTCTGACAACCAATATACTTGGACTGACACTTCTTCTTCTTCTGTTGCGTTTTATGGCTGTTTACACAATTTGCGTATTACCGCCATCAACTGGACGTTGATGTAACTTCAGACGTACTTTTTACTATACATCTTCAAATAAAAAAAATTAATTACTAAATTATATTCATACTTATACACTCACACACATACATACTAAATCCTCTCAGCTAATTTTGTATTCTTTAAGTATTTAATAAGTGCTTGAATTATGTCATGTGATCGATGCTTCCCTAATAAATTATCCATAGTTACTAAACTCCCCATTACCTTTCCAGTTCTTTCCTCTCTTTTATATATTTCCTACAATAAATCAACACATGTTCTACTCCTTCTGTTTCCCCGCAATAACAACAATCACCTGATGGATGTTTCCCTATTATTTTTAAACCACTATTTAAACTAGTATGCCCAATTCTCAACCTGTTAATCCATATTTCCTCTCTCCTATTCATTATGCTATTATTTCTTATGATTACCTCCTTCTGTATTTTATGTAAATGCCTTCCTCTTTCTTCTAAACTCCATCTCTCCTGCCATATATTATTTATTTGATCTTTAATAATTACTTTTATTTCTGCTCTACTTAGTGGGACATCATATTCAATTTCTCTTGCCTTAACTGCTTCTTTAGCCAACTGATCTACTTTTTAATTACCTACAATTCCTTTATGTGCTGGAATCCATGTGAATTGAATACTTATTTTTTGTTGTTTTATACCATATATCAAATAACCAACTTCTTCTAAAAGATCTTGACGGCTTTCAGATTTTCCACTTATAATACTGGTCAAGCAAGACATTGAATCTGAACAGATTTGGATCGACACTCGCTGCTGTTTTGCCTATAAAGAAATGTTTTAAAAGACCTACCTGAACTTTCTCCTGCTGCCGAGAACATTGATGGCACAACTAATGGGATAAAGTGCAATATTGTAGTGCTATTGTATCACTGTTTTACTCAGATTGTTTCATTTTTGTCTTTCTTTTAGGGACCGAGGCTTCTGTGGTGGTGGTGACCCCTGGTGGCGGTGTCTTGTCTTGTGTGTTTTGTTGGAGCACCTTTTTTTGTGTGTGTGTGTGTGTGTGTGTTTGCCGTGTTTTTGTAGTGTCCAGGATGATTCCCTTTCCTCACTACTTCCCCCCCACTGGTAAGCCTCAGTTTCCTTTGAAATTTAAACATTTTATTATAATCAATTTAATTAAAAATGCATTCACTGTTTTAACCAACCACTGTTTTCAGGTTATTGCTAATATTTTTTTAAACAAAAGAAGCATATTGAAGTTTAATACATTTTTGTACAACTTTCTGAATCTTGTCTCATTTCCAGTAGAACGTACCTGTGTCCTTACTACCATAATATTTTCCTGGACTTATTCCAGGTGGCGCTGTTGGTTTCCCATATTGTAAACTTTAACATCTTACATTTGGGTTTCATAATAAAGAAAATCCACCCCAGGTTGCCACATATGTTATAAAAGTTACATACTGCAGCTTTAAGGATTTTTTTTGCAAAGGTTCTTTACACCACTGTCAAGATCAACACCTGGAGACATAAACTTTATGTGAATGTAACCAAGGCAACTCCACTGCTCTTTAGATTCCTTGGGATATCGGAAGCAAGTACAATGATCCATTTATATCACAGACACTAAAATCACAAAGTGCTTCACAATGACAGAAACACAAAAAAATATATATAATAAAAAACGTTAAAAAAAATTGTGGCAGTCTAGTTAAAAGCCTGTCGGTGTAAGTCAGTGGAGTTCATGCAGGGACAGGGACAGACGGCTCCAGAGTCTCGGGGCCACAGCCTGAAAAACTTGATTTCCACCAGTTTTAAAATGACTTCTGCTCTGATGATCTTGAAGTCCAAAAGGAACAGAAAGGCTCAGACAAGTTCTGAATACATTCAGGAGCTCTGCCACGAAGCGCCCTGAACGTGACAATCGTTATATGTTATAGTATTTTTAAAAACTATAACATATAATGTTCAGGGAGCCAGAGCAAGGAGACGAGAACAGGACTGACTTGTCCTCTTCTGTTTGTCCTCATTAAGAGACTTGCTCCTGCACTATGTACAATCTGAAGGGAATTTCAATTTGATTCATTGACACAAGTAAAAATACTATTACAACAGCTCAAATGAGACAAAAGCGTGAAATACCATCTTGATTGTAACATCACCTCCTAATCTGTACCATAAACAGAAATCAGATTGGTAGAGGAATAGTCTAAGAATTGGATCCTTTTTTTCCCCGACAGTTTCTATTTCTGGATCCAAAGTTTCCCAATCATATGCAGACAAATGAGCCTAGACTTTTGACCTCAACAAACTTTTACAAACATAACCATCAAATCAGTACACACCAATACACCAGTACACCCTCCACCCCTGTCTAACATCCGTAGTCAGACTGCAGCCATTAAGGAAGAGGCAGCAACCAAACTGGACAAAGTCTGCAGGGCCAGAAAGCGTCAGCACCGGATCCTGAAACCAGGGGCGACGTGGGAACCTACCATGGATTTTCAATCTGAAACAAAGTTTTAAAAGGATTCAGTTATATCGAAGGCATAGTGCCTCGTTGTTGTTCCCCAAATAATTGAGTTGAAGACACCATTGTTCACCCGATTCATCAACCATGCTTGCGTCCGACCAACGAGGACAGGAGGATTACATTCTTTGACTCGTAAACATGACCAAAACGGGATCAGAGGCGTTCCAAGACTTCCATAAGATACAGATGGAAGTGCTCAGTGTTTCTCAGAGGGAGGTCTGCAGCACAGACATTTTTATGGGTGTTGGCCACAAGGCATCATGTATTTTGTCTGAATGTCCTGCTTCAGAAAACATATTACAATCTGATTGGACGCCGGAGACGGCTATTGTCGCGTTCAAGTTGTGCTAAAATGGGCTAGCCTAGAGAGAAGCTATTCAAGCCTAAATTAGCATCTCAATGCTAAACATGTAGCAGCAGCACAGACGTCCCCCAACGCTAATGTCGGTGTCCACAATCCACATTTCTAAACTTTTTTTTTTCATATAAGTTATATGAATGATTAGAGGAAGTATGTAATGCAACTTCCTGTCGCCCAACTTTGAGAAGACGCCACCACACACAAACAAATACTAATCTGTAAGAGGGCAAAAACCTTTTCTCTAAGCGCTCTGAGCCGAACTGAAATGGGTTTGAACTGAACATTTTCTCTGTATCACACACTGGGACGACTCCGGCTGTGAACTGCTGCTGTTTACATGAGCGAAACTGAATTGAAATCGATTATTATTATTTCACCAACATTGTTGGCGGCGCAAAGCTAAATGTTTATGACATGTAAACAAACTCTGTTTACTGAAATGGACAACCACGACTCGCATGTCCTTCCCTCGCTCAGTCAGAGAACCTCGTGCAGTTGTTGGAGGAAACTTTTCAAGGACAGGGCTTCGTGTTATTGCCTCGTCAGTAAAGCTGAAAAATGTATCGTTGGACAATTTCTCGCCGCCGACGGAGCCGCGCTGAAGATTCGCCAAGAGGGAGAGGTCTTCTGACCGTACGGTTGCATAACAATTTTGTCAGACAAGCTAATCTGCATCCAGCTCCACAACCCACTACTTTAACCTTCAACTTTATCCGCTTTCATCTGTTCAAATCCAAGATGCGGGCAAATACACAAAGTACTCCATGCATTTAAGCAAGCCTCGGGCTAGAATCACAGATGGAGTCGGTTTCTATCAGTACCACTGCAGAAAAGCGAGAAAAGGTCGATGAGCCCAGATCGCGGCCTGACCTGATGTTCAGTCAGTGTTAATGCTGAAAAAAATGTAAAAAATAAAATTTGGACACTGAGACTTAAAGGAACTGCTGCCAAACTTTACCCGAGAAAGAATGCTGCGCTTATGCAGAAACACTTGGAAAAAGAGCATTAAACCTTTTTGTCCTTTCGAAGATACTTGTGCTGTGATATTTTCTGCAACCAGACAGTTGAGTGGCTCTTATCAATCTCACAGAATATTTTCTAACCGTCAAGCTAGATAAACTTATTTTTTTTAAACCAATTTCTTTTTCATCTGTGTTTTGCTGAAAGAGGGAGTCTGAGGAGATTCTGAAGACTCAGGACACGGCAAACCCAAATATCAGTCCAGAAAAACAAAGTCCTTGATCTGAGAACGTCTGTGTTTCAACGCAGCGCTCAGATGGATATTTTTTTGTTTTTTTTAAACAACCAAAAAGATATCTTTTGAATTTGTGCACACATTATGTCGCTCGCTTGCCTGAGTGTGATAATGGATTTATAAGAAAAGTTGACTTGGTCCTTGTGTTTATTGAAAAGGAGGCTCATTGTCAGAGCGGACCTTGAGTCTCGTTAAAAGGTTGAGTTCAGTTCTGAAAAATTTTGTTTATTGCCATGAAAGGAAGAGAAAGCGAAAAGGCACAAACCTTCTTCCCAGACCTCCATGGGTTTTCTTTATATTCATTTCCAGTGTAGCTTTTTTTCCTCACTCTCCTTCAATGTAAAAGTAAAGTTTTTCCCTACAACATGTGCCAATTGGTTAATTACTTAAGTATTTGATACAATAGATTACCAGAACGTACAGTGTTGGCTATGGAAACGTTCCTTTACGTTTCCTGTCGTTCTCTTGACCAGATTTGCTCTAAGGCACAACTTTTGATCCTCTCCTCCATACAGATCTCCAGCAGATCTGTCAGGTTTTGGGGTTGTTGCTAGGCTGTTGCTAGGCTGTTCTATTGGGTTCACTGAAATCTTCGTATGAAGCCACCTTTAGTTGTGGTGTTTTGGGTCGTAGTCATGCTAGAAGATGCAGCTTTGACCCATCTAAGAGTGCTCTTACTGATCTTGCGACAAATGGGTGGTCTTCCCCTGTGCTACAGGGATTCTTCGTCTTCCAATCGCGTCAAAAGTTCAGTTTTGGTCTCATCTGACCACGACCTCATCCAGATGGTCTTTGGCAAACGTCCTGCTGGCCTGGAAATGTAATGACTTGAGAAGAGGGACGTTGGGCGCTCAGTAGGAGTGGTGCGTTACTATGGTAACCTTTGAGCCTGTGATCCCAGCTCTCTTCAGGTCATTGACCAGTCATTGAGTGCTGGGCTGATCCTTCACCTTTCCCATCATCATCAAGGTGAGATCTAAGACGGCGCTCCAGTCTGGGGGAGATCAGGTGTTTTTTTCTGTTTTATGATGATTATGTCATGGTCAGGTGTCTTTTGAGCAGGTAACAGGTTCAAAGTGGCCCAAATTCACACAAGTAATGACTGGTAAGGCAGGGAGACTTCTTAAAGAGGAACAGATTTCTTCCTGGTTGGAAGGTGATCAAATATTTATTCGGTGAAATAAAATGCAGATTATTTATTTAAAAATCATAGTGCATTTTTCTGTTTGTTTTGTTAGATTTCTGGCTCCTACGATTGAGGTTCGTCTATGATGGAAATTCCTCTCCATCCTTCATCAGTGGGAATAAATTGAAAAGTTGGAAATGTCTCAAATACTTCTTTTCTCCATTGTATATTTATTTCTCTTCGCTCAACTGGTTTGTAATACTTTGGAATAGTTTTACTATTAAATAATATTTTTTGTTAGATTTATTTTATGAGATATATCAGACATCTAACTACTGAGCATTCTTTGTCACTAAACCTGACTATCTTGTTGTTTTGGATCATTAAAATGTATTTAATGCATTCATGTGTTTGTTTGTTTACCTATTTTCTTTGTCAAGTCAGGATTACTAGAGTAGAGCTTAATATGCCTCCAAACCCTGTTTGATATTTGGCAAAGTTTTTGTGTTGTGCTATTGTGTTTTATTTTATGTTAATTGTCTTGATGCCTCCTATGTTTACAATAATAAAAAAATTAGATCCTTATGTTCCTATGGTTACTCATCAGAGTGCAGGAACCAAATCAGTGACATGATGCATGTTTGGCTCCAGCTGGAGCTAAACGCCCGTCACTGTGATGCTCCGATTAAAACAGGAAAAAACCATTTCACTTTAATATTTTTTATTTATCGCGCAACATAAAACAATATTGTGGGGTTTTTAACCACGTACACTATGTATTCACATGATACACCATACAGCTACAAAGAGAGGGAAAGAGAGAGAGAGACTGAACAAAAACACTTCTTTTTTTTACATACTGCATCATTGACATAAAAATAAAGAACCAAGAACAATCCTACAAATCAAAAAAGGAATGTAGCTGCCACTTGTGTAGGTTCATTTTCATCTTTTCGTATGGGCCAGGGTTCAAGTCTCTGTTCCTACTTTGGAGAGTCTTCAGTAAATCAGGTGTTCATAATTTTTCAACGTTGGGCCATAGATAATGAGATGCATTTTTTTTTATCTATATTTGCGTGGTTCAGAACATCAAACTATACAAGGTTTAGAAGTAAAAGATGGGCGTGAGTAAAAAGGAAGTGCATGACTAGGGAGTAAAAGAGTGAAGCAGTACACAATTCTGGGATTGTTCAAATACCTTAGCATTCATCTAACATGTACATTTACAACATCCTCAAAAAAGATTATTCTAAAAGCCTTTGGTACTCGCTGTACCAAATATAAATCCCCAGATAACAGTCCTTATATATTCTGATTCTACTTGTCATCCTAGTTTTACCAGCTTAAAGTATATTTATGGAATGAGTATTAATAAAGAAAGTGATCTGCTGTCGGAGAGCCCCTCGAGCCCGGCAGAGAAAGAGAGAGATGTAAAAAACGTGTAGCGTTGTAACAAGACTTATTCATAAAGTCAGCACCAGGGGGCAGCTTCGCGCACTTCGAAACTGCTTGGATTAAAAATACAGTTTTATTGACATTCGAGGAGCTCGGAAAACAAATATTCGTTTTGCTTTTTTTTTTCCTATGGTTTTTTGTTTTTTTACACAGTGAATTTTTAATGTGTTAACATCATAGCACCGCCTGTCTGACCTGCCCCTACACCCACCCGTGTTTTTTATTTCCCCCCTCACAACATCTCAGAGAACCCCCCAAACAGAACATTTAGAGATTTACAAAGTTAGATGATAAATGTTGGACACAACATCCTCAGCACCATTAAGAATGTATAAATGTGGGTTACGTAATATGAATATCAAAAGGTAAAACAAGCTGCACCAGTAGAACTCCTGCTAGCATCATGCTAACGCTGCCGTGTGGATCCTTAAATAGTAAACGATACAATAAGGAGTTATTTAGCGACACGTTTACACAAGCAGGGAGGCAGATGGTCTGCAACGCAAGTGGGAACGATTAGCAGGCGTTAGCTTATCTCACCGTCTTCCGATTTAGCCTAGCTTGACTGTAGAAGCTAAAGTAAGGCTTCCACTCGTCAATGTCGCTAATTTTCATGTGGAAATGTGGCCACAGAACTGCAACCCAGGGGTTCCAGTTTGTTGTGTAACCTCTTAGTGAAGTGACTGAGTGGAGTCGTGGGGGAGGAGGGGGTGACGGGGTGGCTCCACGGTGAGTAAGCTAGCTAGCCGTCACACCGCACACATCAGATACCCGGGCTCATGAATGAATTCTCTAAAAGCGACCGCGCTTTTGTCGTCGACAGGCTGACATGGGGTACAGTACTTCTGAAAGCGAAAAACAGCAGTGTAACTGAGCAAAAAAGATTACACACAACACACTGAGACCAAGTGTTGCTAAGGGCTTTCTGAGACTTCAACACCCCCCGCCCCAACCCCACCCGTCCCATGTCGTCCATGGTTTTAGTTTACTATCCTCACCAGTTAAATAATCTTACCTAAATAGTTTAATATTTACATTTTTTTTACCTCTTTCTTGAGAAAATGAAAACAAACAAAAAAAACAACTAAGCTTCAAGTTGTCAATAATCGGCTCTTTCTTTTGTCGTTAAAATCAAGATTAAAAGTGCTTTTATAAATCTTTTCTTCTCTATTTACAATTTGTATTAGCTATATAAAAAAGATGAAAAAGAAAATAACATCAAAGACAATCATCATCATCATCACAATGTAGTAATAAATAAGAGTAAAAAAAAAAAAAAAAAGCTAAAATGAGTGTAGAAATCTTTAGCACACAAAGGGACATGCGGGATTTTCTGCCCTCAGTAGCAAGTTGGGATAGTTACCAGTGTCTCTACGGCGTGAGGTAGAGAGCTGGAGGCCTGGTGGGGCCCGGATCGCGGTCCATAGCCCCGGGCCTTGACCCAAACAACCACTTCTATAGAGTTGTCGGTCGCTCGTTTTTCTCTTTTTCAACAAGCAAACTACAGGATTGTGAAGAAAGTAAAAAAAAAAAAGTGATTCAAATTACTGAAAATGCTCATCAATCAAGTAGTCTCTCTCTTTGGTTTTTGGGTGGAAATGTGTTCTTTCACACACACCTCCTCATCCACTTATAGTACACAAAGCGAGAGAGTATTTGATGTTTTGCATTTGGGCGCCTACTCCCTGAAACTATGGTAACGTCCGATGGTTTGCCTTTTACCTCTCATTATTGTTGGCCCTCAGTGGAAAGCGCTGCTGATGTGTTTACTAAGAGATGTCATGACTGACTGTGCTTTCTCTGCCCTGGACAGTGGACTCTGTTACCATCTGCCAGCATAAACACTAAAAACTCCTCAACAGGAACCTGTTTTTGAGCCCAGTGGCAAAGCTGTGACCCCCCAAAAAACAACCAATTTGATTGGCTGGCTCTGTGGTAGGACGGTGCCTGCAGTAGCACATGCCTTGCTCTGCCCGAAAGATGACAGCACCATACAGAGGAAAGCACCGGGCCCTCTGTAGTAAATCAAGTTTAAAAGGACAGCACCAATGTGTGTGTAGGAGCACCAAGAGCACTGCAGTCCCAACACCGTTTCCTTCTGCTAGAGCTCAGGATGAACTTTCCAGATGCATCTCCAGACTTCAGCCTGATGAGCTGCTTTATTGAGTCTTACCAATGGCCACCAAACAGGGAGTGAGAGCCCCCTCTGCTGGCCTTGGGTGGGTTAGAGCCTGGCTTCTGAATGGATCTCAAGTGCTTGTTTGAATAGGCAGTCACTGCTGCCCCCTAGAGTTCACTCTGGAAAGTTTTCATCCCTAATAAACAGATGTAGGAAGATAAAGAGTGTCGCCTGCTTCAAACCCATGTGGAAATTGCAGATCTGACTCGAAGAGCATTTGCAAGTTGTTTTCTTTTTTACTTCTGTGAAGAAATAAAGTGATATCTCAGTTTTAAGAGTGGGAAATTATGTCAAGCAAGCAGCATTGTCATTAAACTTGCCTTCTGCGTGACATAATTATCGCCCCAGGGTCTTTTAAGACAGTGAAAGCCTCTATTTTGGTTCCCCACCTGTGTCCAAATAACAATAGTTGCTCCTCCCGCCTCACCCCCTGCAAACACTACTCGAGCCACATTTGAGCACCAAAATACAGCATCAAGTGCCACGAACAGAAGCTGATGGAAAACCGATCGGAAAGAGAAGCTGAGCACCAGTTGAAAGTTGGAGGAGTGCAGATAAACAGGAGGAGCGCATCACCTAGCCGCAGACAGGCAGCCACAGAGTTTTTCACCATGCTCTCATTTCAAATGGATTATTTTCATAATTGGTTTCATTGTTCATGTTTGTCTTATTTCTGAAATGTTTCACTCTTAGGATTCAAAGAGTATTCTTGGAATTCTCATTGAGGTATAATTTTCTGATAAAAGTCTTAGATCAAATCTACTTTTTTTTTTTTGCATGAAACCATGATTAAAATTTCTGTTACTTTTCTCTCTGATTGGGCAGATTACTGCTCCTCCTGCAAATAGAGTTGACACGGAGAAAGGAAATCAAACAGAAAAAAGGGGGTGCAATTTTTCCAGACTTGGAAAAACCAACGGTCTGAGTGACTCAGACTGATTGATTAAAAAATAAAATGTAAAAACAACAACAAAAAAACAATTATCCCATTAATAATAACATTAACGAAAACAGCAATAATAATAAAAAAAACAAGTGTTCATTATAATAATACCTGTAATAACATAATTGACAGTAACAATAGCAATCATAATAATAGCAATAATTAGAATCATTAAAATTTTATAAACAAGAAAAAGCAATGGAGTTCCTCTCCGGAAACAAGAGAGGAAGAGCACCACAGGCAGTGTGTCTGCAGCCCAAACCACTGCCTGACATGAGGTAAAAAACAATAAAAACGTCCCCCACTCACCCTCCTCCCTTCAGACTACGGAGGAGGCTGGATGGAGAGATGCTAGACTGTGAAACAGCAAGGAGACATTTCTCTTGCTCATTGCCTTTTCTACCTGTCCACTGCACCACTTTGGTGCTTTCAGTCTTTCTGTGTCTGTCTGGCCTCAAACAAAGTGGCTGTAGGGCCCAGTGACGCGAGTGAAGGCATAGGGAGACACAGTAACCATAGAAGTGGTGTAGAATGTATGAGATAACCGTGTCACTGGCCCGTCTTTCTTGTCTTTCGACTGTCCAGGTCCTGGACTGGCGCCAGTTAACAAAGACCCCCATTTGCGTTTCTTGCCGAGTGCCTTGATGTCTTCCTGGGAGAGGCCAAGGAGAGCTGCTTCCTGCTGCCTCTGCAGTGCTCGCTCTGCCAGCAGCTTCATTTTGGCCTCCCACAGAGCCAGGCCGTGCATTGGCTGATTGAGGTTCTTGTGCTGGTAGAAGACGAGGGAGATGCGGGTGGGATGAGAACGATCGGGCTTCTTAAGCGGAGTGGTGGCGTGTAGTTCCCGCCGGGCGCATTCGATCAGGACTGAGCCGTGAGCTGGTGCTACTGCTACGCCGCCAATTGCGGGATCCAAGAAGTTGTGTTCGCTGTCAGACCACACCTCGTCCTCTTCTTCACGATGCTTGAAACTTTCGACATCGCTTTCAGCTCGGCAGGGATCGCAATGGGCTTGATCGGACTGTTGCAGCGCATCAGGGAACAGGCGACCCTCGGGAGCGGGAGAAGGGGTGCTGCCTGCCAATGAACCTCCACAAGACTTCCAGGCCTTTTCTTGGATCCCGAGGGGAGTGGAACACCGGTTCTCCCCAGTCTTGGACCAGATCTTGTCGGGATAGGCTCCTGCAGGATTGCTGTGCTTCAACCCAGGGCTAAATGCAGCAGGTCCGATGCCCCAAGGATTTGGTTGGGGGCTAGGAGCAGGACTCGCCCAGTGCCTAGGGGTAAGTTGCCCTGGAGTTAGTGGGCTTGGGGTGGCTGGGCCTGGGGTGGCTGGGCCTGGAGTGGCAGGACCTGGGGTGCCAGGTCGTAGAGTGCCTAAACCTGGGGTACTTGGACCTGGGGTTCCAGGACCAGGGGTGGGTGGACCTGGAATGCCAGTGACGGGGGTGCCTGGACGTGGGGTCCCAGGCCTTGGAGTTACTGAGCCTGAGTGAGAGGTAACAGGTTGTGGTGTACCAGGGTAAGAAGCACTGTGACGTATGGCGCCTCGATATAGGTTGCCCTGGTGCCCTGTGCCAAGGTGAGGGGATGGAGGTGGAGATGCAGGTACCTGGTGTGCTGGATTGGTGGAAGCAATTTGGGGGTTTGAGCATGGGTGGGAAGTCCACTGCTGAGGGTACGGAGAGGACTGGCGCTGCTGGGCATGCTGGTGAAGCTTGTGAAGCTGCAGCTTGTCTGAGTTTAAAGAAGAGACATCAGGACTTTGTCTACGGTTTAAGTGGCCATCCCAGTTATTTGAAATAATGCTCCCATTAATCTTATACCCAGGCCACTGCGCAGACTGCGGGGTGCTTCTTGATGTGTTGGCACAAGCCTGGCTTGGCAGTGCCCCTTCATAGACTGGTACATCCATAGGCTCTTGTTTGATGAGCGGAGTGCCTCTGTTGGATGGCTCAGAGGAGACCGAAGAAGGACGGGACAGGCTATAGTTGGCAGGCTGGGCGTAAGCGCTGTTGTTTGGTTGGTTGTTTTGCTCTGGGTGGCTGTTGGAAGGCAAGTGGCCCTGAGGGCTCTGAGCATCAGACTTTCTTTCTGCCTGGACAAGCTTACTTCGACCTTCATAGGTCTTCAACTTAGGACGGAAAAGAGCATTGGGAGGGTAGTTGAAGAAGCCGTAGGGCATTGCAGGCAGACTGGGATGGTAGCCATTTACTGTGTCTGCGGCAGAGGGCTGGCCGACTGGGGAATGATCCCCCCTTGCATAGTAGGCAGGATTTTGATAGATGTTATTGAATGGGTCTGTTGCCTGCACAGGGTATCCATCTATTGATCCGTTAATGGGCTCCCGCTTGATGTCCGGCTTCATCTCCTGCTTTATGATTTCTGAAAAGCAGATTACAAATAAATGAAAGTCTTTCAACACCAGGATACATATTCAATTATTGCTATCCCTTTTACTCTACACTTTTGCTAATGTGTCATACTGATAGGTAATTACAAATAGGTCAAAACTTAAGTTCACATCAGGTCAGATGATAACCTTACTATTACATCTTCAGTTTTTTACAACCGAATTCAACTTTGTGTGACAATCAAAAAAATCAAAGAGCGTGACTAACCTTTAATGCCTGGGGTTTGGGGAGAGCTGCTGATGCAAAGTTCAGTCTTGACCACTGTTTTCTCTGGAGTCTGCTGTGTGAGTTTGCTTTTCTTCTTCTCTGAGGCGGCCTTCTTGGCCTCCAGTCGGCGTTGCCGGCAAGATTTAGCAGGCTCGGGCAACTTGCGTACCTCGCGACGGAAAGCTTGAAGTACCTGGATGGCTCCGTTTTGCATCTTGCGGCGCTGGGCCTCTGCACTGCCAAACTCATCTGTCAGTGAGACCGTGTACAGTGGCAGCACATGAAGCTGCTCATCTTCAGGGATTTCCCCCACTTTTCGGTTGTCCTCCTTAGTCAAGGTACACACCTACCAAAGCACAAAAGGTAAATGTGAGGTAGGCAAAAACTGCTTATGAAGTTTTGTACAACATATTTTTGGTACTTTGCAAAAAAATTGATAATCCTTCAAATTTTTCGCATTTTGTCATGTTGCCACCATAATTGTAAAGCAGGAGAAAATTTGAATATGGTTTCTGAAAAGTGATATGGGCATTGTAATCAGTCCCTTTAACCATGATACCAATTACAAATTCGTCATTGCCTTTAGAGATCACAGGATAACTACATGAGGTTCACATGTGTACAATAAAAATTCAGCATAAATACAAGTGTCAGGGATAAAGTTGTGGAGAACTTCAACGAGGGATAAGTTAAACCAAGCTTTGGACCATGAAATGAAAACTGAAAAATTTACCAAGACATAGACGTCCATCTGAACTAACAGGCCAGGCAAGGAGAGCATGAACGAGAAAATTACACCCTATACTGGTAGGGTAAACGGTGGGTGGGAAAACCTTTTGACAGGATCAGTGGTTGTGCACTCTACAAATCTAGATCTTGGCACAAGAAGACCAAAATAAGTGCCATTTACAATTTGCCGTAGGTCATGTAGAGGACACCGCAAATGTGTAAAAGAAGGCGTTTTAATTAGGCCAAAACTGAAACCTCTGGCTGACACTTAAGCCTAAAACTGTCAGCCAGATTGTTACAGGTTTTTCATTAATCCAAGAAGTGTTCAGCAAACAAAGCCCTTTTTCTAATTGTTGACCAGTGTTTTGCATGTTTCCACTGGCATTTTCAATTCATCTCAGATTTATCTAAATAGGATTTCATATTTATCCATAAGGGGCACATGAGTAATATAAATAGTCTCAGAAGTGAAAGCTCAGACAATAGAATTCATCCAATTCACACATGGTAATAGATATAAGTAGGCAGTAAAAAAGTGTGGTGTGATTTATGACTGTGTAGTGTGAAGTAATTATCTGGCCTAAGTGCTACTAAATGTTATTTAGGTGGAGAAATTCACCCAAATCTGCCAGGTGGGTTTAATTATACAGACAAAATGTTGTGTGTGACAAAAGAACTGTTACTGCACATCATTCTAAACACACTAACACAGTGAAACACGGTAACGTCATGCTAGCAAAAAAAAAATCATCAGCAGGGAAAAGGAAGTTGGCTGTGAAAGAAGACGATCCTGGGAGGAAGTTGCAAAACACTTTTACCTTCAAGCAGGACAATGACCCTAAACATATCATCGTCCTCACTTACAATCACTTAAAATTCACTGTCCTGTAGTCTGTAAATGTATCCCTTCTCTAGCATGCCTCACATAATTAACTGAATTACCTTCTCAGCATGTCATCAAGTTCTGCAGAGACCTGGTAGTGAGCCAATCAATTAATTCAGGTACTTTTTAACAGAGATGCATCTAAAAATTGAGAGCAGGGACTTTTGAGGACTGGAGACAGAAAATAAATCATACTGAGATGTAACAATTATTTGCCACGTCATTTTTCTTCCACTTCACAATGATGCACTGCTTTGTATTGGTCAGTCGCATAAGATTCCAATATAACATATTAATGTTTGTAACGTGACAACCGTTGTGCTTTTTACAGCTTTGAAATGCACAATAGATTCCAGAAGAATGCTGAGTAGGTTTACCACTGTGCAGCCATTGTGCAGGTTATGCTGGTCCTTATGAGCGTGGGCACAGAAGTCCATGCAAGCTGTAATTCCAGAGAAGGGACGGCCTTCCTTCAAACCCAGCCTGCACTCCGGAGCTCGCTGCTCTGCCGCACACTGAAGTGGAGGGTGGAAAAAAAACAACTTATAAACTCATTAAAGAAAGGGACCATTTAATGAACTTAAGTTCCTTGCAGTATTGAGTTTGGGTCCTGGTTAGTTAGCGTTTTAGTTTTATAAGTTTGACAAAAAAATAAAAATCAACCAAAGTAGAATTGGATTAATACAGTACAAGCAAAACACTTGAAGAGTAGGTGTTTGACATAAGTTGGTGATCTGCCCTATGCAAACACACCTGGTTGCTGTACGCCTGTGGAGCCAGTCGCTTGTACAACGGAGCCACCTCAGTTGCCAGATTTTGGAAGTTGTCCCTGAGTTTTTCCTCCTGACAAGGAAAACGCATTAAAGACATCAGAAACTCCACAGATTTCCAGGTTTGGAATAGCATTGCTTCAAAATAGGTGGTTTTGATTCGATGTGCACCTCTTCGGGATGATCTCCTTGTAGCCGGAACTTGCGTGGCGTCTTGCTTCGGGCGTACTTACAGCCATTAAAGTACATGCTCCAGGAGCAGCCAAATGAGAAGGAAGCTCCACACTTTTCAGAGTCTTTTCCCTGACAGGCACAGGTACGACTGCAAGGGCGACAGAGACCACAAACTCTCAACTTCACTCACAACTGTTAGGTATCCAGTGAATTATAAACTTATTTTTCACACTTGATAAACATGTCAGTGGAGAACATTGGGCTGCTGCTGGTCAGTTTTACTGCAGCATTATAAAAATGTTTGCTGTAGAAGTCTTTTGCGTAATGAGGTGCCATTACGAAATACGCTGTGCAAACAATGCTGATTTAGAGAAGTATATTTTCTTTATTTTTTATGGTATGACAGTGAATGTTTCTATGTCGACTCTGTAATGGACGCCTGCCTATAGACTATAGTCTAGAGCCCAAGTTGATTCAATGTCAATAACAAACCTGACATACATGTCATTTCTGATTCAGATATCTGGCTAAGGTCACTGACCAAGATGTTGTTGTCCTGTATTGCTGAAAGGTTATATGTTTTACCTTAAAGCTAAAACACACATAAACTAATGAAAACTATTCTTACAGTACTCATAGACGTGCCTTTTCAATTTGCCAGATGACTTAAAGTCTGCTGCCTTACATCACTTTCTGAGATCAGTTAGCTATGCTAATGATACCAGCACCACAAATAAGTCTTTAAAATCAAAAATGTCACCAGAATGTGTTTTTGAATTTCTTTCACTGATATTGCAATCATAAACTGTATTTTTTTTAAGTTATGCCAAACATTTACAGAAAATCTACTTGCTCAATTACTTTTGTTGCTGGGTGTGGCAGCTTTTTACATCATTCTACCAACATATTAAACCTCAGTAGAGTCCAAAAGTTGAAGCTTTTTTAAACTCCCATAATAGTCAGAAGCACATTGAATCAAGCATTTGCGATGTTATAAAAATACAGAACCACAGTGTGGTGTTTTCACTTTTACAAGCGTTTTCCTTCTGCCTACTCACTCGTCATTGAGCCCGCAGCGCCGGCTGGTGGGGTTGCCATACTTAGTGAGGGTGTCTGTCACCTCGTGGTAAAGCTTGTCGGCCAGGGATTTTGGGATGCCTTCCCAGGCTAAAATAACAACGATGATGACTGCGTTGGCACAGTGGTGGCCGGCACGCTGACGCACCAGGCACAGGAGTTTTTCTTTGTCGCTGCCTCGACGAATCACCTGGCGAGAGATCGAATGAATTCGGCTTAGCTTTCATTCCATGTTTAATCAAAAATAAAACACACAGTAACTACAAGTTAGTGTCAGTTTTGTAGTTGCTTTGTTTGTCCAGTAGATGTCCAGCATGCATAAATTATCTACTGAGGAAAGAGGAGATCACAATTACAAGAAAGCCTCTGCCCTAAATATATACAGTCATTTTACCCAAATATTTACATACAATGTGTACAAAAACATAGCCTTTTTTCACAGTATGCAACTTTAAATCAGATTACCTGCACCTACTTCAGATCAGGTAGAAATACTAAAATTGTGTCAATTTGCAAAATGTCAGAATAAACAAGATAAGATTTTCGAGATTTTTTTTAGAGTGGTATGTGTGTAATGACAGTCTGTAAGGTCATTCAACATTTTCATGAAGTTTTTGGCTTTTTGTCTGTTCATACCAATATATTTTCACCCATTTCCTATGTTTTCTTATTTGTTGTCCTATGACTGGATATTCCTGTGGCGTCTGTGTTTGTAATGTAACTGATTTAATTGTTTGAACAGATGTCACTGGGACCCTCAGGCATTTGGATGTTGTACCTAAAGGATGAACCAGACTTCTGCAGCTCCATAATTCTCTTCTTGAAAACTTCCTGGATTTCTTTAGATTTTTCCCCACCATATCACACAAAGAAGCATGCAGCGTTTAAGATGTCCCCTTAAAATAAATCCATAGATGGGCCTCAATTTGGCTCAGTTGTTGTTAGTTAACTAATCCACCTTTTATGAAGCTGCAACTTCATCTACTGGGCTTTTCAGAACGGTTCACTTTATGTGAATTTCACACATAATGTGAATTTCCTCTGCATCCTCCAAAATATGCACAAATACACATTCCTTTCACACAAATCACAAGTTAATTTCCTGTCACAGTTGCTAAGGGGGGTCAAACATTACAGAGCACCTCTGCTTTTTCAAATGTTCACTGGATTATAAGACTATCAGAGCAATATTCAAGAGTCTGAGGAAGATTTTGAAAGACTTGAGTGTTTTATGAAACGTCGACGGTTATCCCACATAGATTGTGTCCTGGCTTCTACTACACAGCGGAAGTGATGTAGTTCTACTTACCCACTTGGCAATAGGACAACCATGGGAGCTCTTCCCCTCTTTGCCTGTGTACACCACCTTCTCAATTCGAACCGCTTCTCCCTTCTCTCCGTATCTGCAAAGACGAAAACAAACAGTTTAGCTATAGTTTGCAAATGACAGAACAATGGAAACGTCAATGTTAAGTTTGGTAGAACTTCGTCACCTGCATTTGATTAGGGTTAGCCTAATGGACACCAATGTTTTGAAGTGTCATGTTTTTAAAACATTAACATTAGATTATAGTATTTCTTCAGTATGAAATCATTTTTATTCGAATATAAAGTAACTTTAAAATAAGAGTTTGTAACATTTTTAGATGGGTTGGAAAAAAAACATGAAATTTATTGTTTGCCTACAGGAGAACCAACCAGTAGTCTGCCAGGCTAATGCTATCTTGAAATGATTTATGACAGAAAAACTATGAGATTCAAGGAAGCAGTAAGTAGAAAGCATGCCTGATGTGATGCTACAAGGCACTGCTATAGACGAAGCTGACGTCAGCTTGTTCTGTGGTTGCATGGTTACTGTATCCTCTAGTGTCCTCTAGTATCATTTAATAAACATACTTTAAATAAATAAATTAAACATAATAAATGTTTAATTAAGAAGAATCTGTATTCTTTTTTTATTTGCTATTCTAAACAATGGGTGAAATTACATTGGCTAGCTCACGAGGCATGCCACATGTGATAGATAGTTCATCATACATAATTGTACAAAGAAGCAGTTTACAGAATGATTACCTTTTAAATTACTTGTATGTATTTTATATTATTTCACTTCAGAACTTTCTGCGCATCACATTGTATTACAGTCACGAAGCAATGCTTCCATGGGGATTATTGAATGATATGATAATAAATGAATATGTGTTGTGCAGTGTTCAAAAGAGAAGAGTGAATTTTGGGTAATGTGTTTTATGAATGTCTACAAATGTGATCTAAAGTGTTTTAACTCTGTCAACAAATTAGATAGATTGTCAAAACATATCAACCAAGGACAACTTAAATAACTTGACAGAACAAATATCACGGGTTGTTTCTTTCTTTAAATTTAACATTAAATCACCCTTTTAATGACTAATGCAGTCTCAAAGGTACCTCTCACCCTTACCTCCCTTATCTCTTTACAATACACAGGAAGCAAAGCTCCCACAGAGCTTCACTGACTCACCACCAGGCTTCACTGTAGATTTTGTGTTCTTTTTAGAGTATGCTTCATTCCTCCTCCTCCAGACCTGCCACTGATCTAAAGTCCCCAAGAATTCCTGTTTTTATTCACAATTCCACTACAAAATCTCAAAACACCTATTTGGCTCATTCAAACAGTTGCAATCTAATCTGAGCTGATTTTATTTTTGGCTCAGTTCTTGGGGTGCAGACATGGAGCCCTTCAGTCTTAAAAGGGAAACTGAAAACTTAGTGCCTGCTGCCGCCAAGCTGCAAGTCTGTAGTGTTCAGTCAAGGGTTTTTGACAACATGAGTGGCTTGGAATGTGTATTTAAGTCTCACCTCTGATGGCAGACATTGATGGCTTCCCGTTTACTGTCATGTCCACATGGTGTAGTCACAGTTCCTGGAAGTTTAGAACTTGCAAGTATTATGCTTCCCATGGGTTATTTTAGGCTATCTTTCCAGGAGATGGCTGCCTGGAATCTGTTTTTCAGATGTTGATTGGGGAAAAGTTCCACATTTGTCATCTGCTGTTGTCATGCCAGGCCACTAGATGGCACTGTGATTTTAGTATGTCATTGAAGGAGAAGTGCTTTTGTTAACAGTGACCCATCTCAAATTCCCATTGATGAAGTGCATTTAACACATACAGTATATTCCTAGTCAGGAATTGTGTTAAACTGATCACGTTAAGTAGCACACAGCACAGTGCTAGCCATGATTGTTTCTGTTGTTATCTGCCAGATCTTATGTAGAATAAACCCTACAGCTGTGCGTTCTGAGCATGTGCGCTTTAACACCTGCAGAGTAGTTCTCACCTCTGCAGTGGGTGTTACAGGAAAGTTTCACTGGTTTCTAAAAGTACCGGAGTGAGAGACTCCAGTCAGTGGTGTTGTGTAAAAGCGCGGCTGGATCGCAACAAAAATGTTACGGTTTAACTGCAGAGCGGCTCCGTGTCGACGGGTTCTCAGGGTCTTTTCTATCTTTTTGTTTCCTTTGTGCAACTCAACAATCACTTCTCTAAACTTTTTGAAGTTCAGAGAATATGACTAAGACTTCTGTCTTAGTCATATTTCTAACACGCAATGAAACACTACCATGATCACCACAAATATTAAAGATTTACCATAGTTTTCCAAAGTAGGATTTTAAAATGAATTTGAATAAAATATTAGCCAAATTAGTTTAATTTAACTATTCAAACACCTGAACAATTGTAAATTTTGTCAATAAACTTAACTTGCAGTGAGAAAATAAAACCCTGATGTTTCTTGCCCATGTCTGGAAAAGTGTGTAGAGGCATACAGCCACCATTACATGACTGAACTCTGCTACAGTAGCTGGGGTGAAGTGTGTGTTCACAGGACTCTGAGATATTCACACAAAAACGGCAGTTACCCAGAACCCACAGGTTTCTGCACAGCAGCCAGCATCAGGGATAACACATGGAGACATGACTGTGCTGATTTCAGTGTCACGTGAACGCATGAAGTATTGAGTACTGTATGGAGTATAGTTTCTGGGGGGAGGGTGGTGTTCTCCTGTTAGGTGTGCAGGAGGAGAAATGGAGGTCGGAGGTTTGTTCTGGGGAGGGGTCAGATCATCAGAACCTGTCACATGTCCGTTCACAGCTCATATCAGGTCGCCCCCCACTCCCACGCCACCCCCAGCTGGATACCTGCCATTGTGAAACCCGCAGCCCTGAGTAGATTTGGCGTGACAGTGAGGACAAGGGGCTCCTGCTGAATAGGAGTCACCCTGCAGTAGCTGAGAGGGCCTGGGGATTAATGGCCGTTACCACAGGGATGGGCCTGCTCGGTTCAGAGGTGGGTCAAAGGTCAAGGTAGGGACAATGGGGTCTGGGCATCTTGCGTCATTTCTGGAACAACAAAGAGTGGGCTCTGGTGTAAACCCCCCTTCCACCCAGTCCTGAAAGTTAAAGGCTGAAATGAACCTCTTAACCTTTTGAAAAGTTAAACTGTGTCATCATTTAGAAGCAAGACAACAGACCGTGTTCAATAATAATGCTATTCCTAACAACATAGAATAAGGTGAATATAGTGCATATGACACTAATGTCATAGTTTGTTTCAAAATTATGTAATAATCGCATCATTCAGTCTATCCTTTCTCCCTTCTTGTTCTCATTCTCAGCTGTTCTGCTGCTATACGCAACACACTTCTTTCTAATGCTGATGATGCTTATATCTCTCGTTCCTCCAACGAGATTCTGGGTCACGGATTCCCCGGGGACAAAACAAGAGGAGGCGGAGGGAAAGAGGAGAGAGTGAGAGGGAGGCGAAAGCATGCAGGAGGAAGTGGTAGAAAGGGAGAAATGGCACACCTCATCTCCATCAAACTTCGTATGGAGGCTACTGTAGGTCCCGACCCCAGGTGATTGTAGTACGGCCCTTCATCTTTCTCCAGGATATGTTCTTGGGAGAGAGAAAGTACAGGATAAGGTTTACACACACACATAAATATATCTAATAATACAAGAAAATTTATTTAAATATAACAAAATATCCCCAAATGACAACAATTAGTTTTCTTACACTACTGTGAACAGCAGAGGGCATTGCGCTTTGCTTTATAGATTCTTGTCATTTCTTTTCAAATATGTTACTTGAAATAATGTTTTTGCATGAAAACCTTTATTTTTTCCAAAAACTTTTTTTTCTAAACTTTGAGGGAATAATGTTTTTCCGCATAGACAGACTAGAGTTGATAAAAAGGTGGGCTGAGGTACACACAGGGTAATCCTCAAAGAAAATCTGTTAGTAGTCTGCGACAGACTCTTCCAGCAGGACAACAACCCTCAACAAACAACCAGAGATAGAATGGAATAGTTTTATTAAAGCACAACCAATCTGACTAAAATTGAGCTTTTTGTTTCACAGCTGTAATAACTGAAATAGTTGTCTACTGTCTTTACTGTTCTGCAGCTGGTATGCCTTAAAAAAAACAAACTCAGTGGCATCATCTTTGAAGCTGAGGCTGAAATAGTATGCACATGATTACAACATCTGGTTCATACCAACACACAGGAGGATGTATATCTACTCCCCCATGCAAAGATAGTGGTGTGTGAATGTAGGGTGCGGCCTGCTGTTTGAAGCTTGCACTGTGTGAATGTGAATGACATGTATTGCTGTGTTTGATCCTAGATCATCCACCAGCCAGGTGAATTTCTACCTCAGACTGTACTGGACCGCTCTGAAACGGTGCTACATATGGGAACCACTACTTTGCTTTCACCAGTGCACAGAGTGCATAGCAGCTAACTCTATAATTTTGTCCAAATGTAAATTCTTTATCAGATCACTATCTGAGCAATGTGCAGTTCTCAGATATGTGTGAGTGTTTCTGGTTAAAAAGGCAAAGTGAGGTCACATTCTCCTGGCAGTACATGGAGGAAACAAGGTGTGGCTCATGGGAGGGAGTAGAGGAGTCATACCATATTCTTGTGTGAAAATACTAGAGGTGTGTGTGTGTGTGTGTGTGGGGGGGGGGGGGGGGTGGAGGGGGATGCTCAAATTATGGTTTTTAAAGCTATAACTATGTCTCTAGAAGGTGTTTAATTCTGGTGTGGTTGCATCCTGCAGAGAGCTGATTAGATACTGGATCAGGAAACTACTGACACGCTTAAACTTTGATTATTGTCAATAAAATGCTGTAAATTTCTTTATAACTTTCCTGGGAATCCTCAACTGAATTGCTAAGTTATTCAGACAGCAGCTACGGTTACTGTCCTGATGAAGAGGCTGCATGATTTTAAGAAAACCTCAGAATGTGAAATCAGGAATTGGAATAACTCTATTCAACTGGGAAAATGTATTATTGGAGTGATGAGTGTCAATGCATGGCATTTTAAATCCAATAGCAAAACGTAGAATCCAAAGTAGTCTTTTGCAATTGTGATTCTGCTCTTACATTGTCATGATGACTGAGAATCAAAATATTTTAAATATGGTTAAGGTGGATCACTTATGCAGACCAAGAAGTAAAGGTGGCTACAAAAAATATGTATGCTCAGATTACATTTCTAACTTAAATGTATCTCCGCACCTCGATGTCTCTCTGCAATACTTTAAAGCTTTCTGTCCACTGACAGAAATCTGTCAAAATCTGTGCACACACTTACCCACACAGGTACAGGTTGGGAACTCGGACTGTGGATCCTTGATCGGAGTATCCAGCAGGTTCTTGGTAGGGGTGTCTAGGTAGCGCAAGGGGGAGTCTAGAAAGCCTTTTAGAGATGGTGAGGAATTTAGGCCATCCTTTACCGGCGTGCCCTCCTCAGAGTAGCATGTGGTGGATAGTACCGCTAATTCTCCTGAAGCTTCAATTTTAATTCGCTTAGGCAGTGGAGAGTCTTGCATGCCCAGTGCTTCCTCTAACATTCTTTGCTGCAGCTGCTGCTTGTCCAAAATAGTCTCCTGGTTCTGAGAAACATTGACAGGCCTTGTATGTTCACGGCCCTCATTGGAAGGCTGACTAACTGTTAATTCACTTTGGGTATCAGAGTCACTCTTGCTAATTTCCATTTTCTGATCGTCTGATTGAGGTGTGTTGTTGGCTTGAGGAGTAGGGATTGAGGAGACAGACTGGGTGGTGTTAGATGATGCTAGACTGAGGTCTTGAGGACTGATCAGGGATTGATTCGCTAGTGTAGGGGCCGGAGTGGTCTCCTCCTTGCATGGACTTGCGGACGTGTCTGGGGCCAAGTTTCCAAATTCAGCCTCGAACTGGCGGATCAGCTCTTCGTACTTTGGATCTATGTTAATGAGTTTCTGCAGTGGCGAGGTGTTGGATGGAGTTGTGGAGGTCACAGGTGTGGCATTGCTGGTGTTGGTGGAGGTTAAATTGATGCTTGCTTCTTCTGATTTTGAGATGGCTGAAAGAACCACAGATGTGGACGAGGGATCCGTGACAGCTGGAGCGTTTCCCGTTGTAACATTGGAAGAAGGAATTAGAGAGGTGTTGGAAATGCATACCTGAGATTGTTCTGGGGCAGGGAGACCTGCTGCAGAAGCCTGAGCGGAGTTACGGAGGAGGGCCAAAGGGTTGAGAGAGCATATTTGGGAATTGGTCAGGGATGGGGATGTGTCCTTCATGTGAACTGGTGGTTTTTGTATAGCGATTTGAGCCTGAGGGAGGAAGGTTGGCATGGAGGCTTTCTGCTTGTTCTTCTTGATGATTATCTGTTTGGGCTTGGGAAGAGCAGGACCTATAGCCATTAAACCCACTGATTTTATAACAGAAGACCCGTGGGTGTTTTTCCTCCTCTTGGGTTCCTGTTTGATTGGTAGAACTGACATACCTTCAGCATCTATCTGGGGCCACCATTTTTTCAAGTCTTGACATGTCATAGGTGCACGTGAGCTTGGTACTCCAAAGCCAGGTGGTTGGGTAGAGAACAGGTTCCTCCTGTGATGGAGGTGATGTTGTAGAGCTGCCTGAGTGGAGTGACGTATGGCTGCTTGGCCAGGAGACATAGGATTTCCAGGGTAATGCTGTCCCTGCTGTTGACCATTAGACATTTCATAACGTCCAGTTGAGGAAGTGTGATGATAATGCTCACCAGAGTCTGGCTCTTGTTTTATTCTGCCCTGGACCTGAATGCCACCATTCTGATTCAAGCTAAGCTGCTGTGTGAGGGGAAGCTTAAAAGAAGCATTTTTCAACTTGGTGTCACCGAGCAGCTGTTTAAGCTCTGACATGGGGTCTGAGCTATTTGGAGGAGCAGTTGCAAAGTGAGCATGGGGCTCAGGCTTTCTGAACATCCATGGATTTCTCTGTTCAGGATCTCTGTCAGAGCCCTGCCTCCACTGCTGCGGATTAGGACTGAAACCTGGAGCTTTTCCCTGACCTGGAAATGGAGAGGTAGAGGATGGGAGAGGAGAAGCATGGCCTGGCTGGCCCTGGGACTGGGGCCTATGGTGTTCGTAAGATACTGCACCCTGCTGGTTGGGATGCAGCCCTGGAGGGACAGACTGGGATCGTGATGATGAGTTGTTGTTAAGAGAGGAAGGGATCAAACTAGGTGTGTTTTGGTGGTTATGAAAGTTGTTTCGGAAAACCTGACCTGGAGCACTGACTAGTTGAGGGCTGGATAGCTGTGTGAGTGCATCTATCGCAAGGGCAGTCTGAAGACTGATGTTTTTCTCCTTGGCTATGGAGAGCACCTGGGGGGAGCAAGGAATAGGGGGTTTGGAGGAGGGCACTTGGTCTTGGTGAGAGTACTGATTAACTTCCTGTTGCTGTTGCAAACATGAAGTGGACATACGGTGGGCACCATTCACTTGTTGGTATGTCTGATGTTGATGTGGCAAATGGGGTTGCTCCAAATGTGGGGCCTCATCACCCATTTTGTGAGATCCTTGATCCCTTCTAGTTGCTAATTTAATTTTCTTTTCCAACCACTCCAGGTAGTCTGGACAACCATGCCCATCACAGTTGCAATTAGGGGGCTTGTGCCCATGTTTAGCTTGGCTCAGTGCTGCCTGTAAGATGTCAAGGTCTTCCAAAGGTTCGCAGCTTGTTTCAGGAGCACCTGCAGAGACTCTAGAATGAGCACCATCAGCATGTGTCTCTTGGGTGAACTTCTCATATAACTTGGCTGTATTAGGTTGCAGGACAAGGCAAGATGAAGAGGAAGAAGGAGGCAAAGCGCTAGCCGTAGCAGAAAACGCTACCAGATTCTGGGCATCTTCTATATCTGCATAGTGGACTCCCTCAGCAGGGGTTGTACCACTACTGCTGCTCCAGCATGATTGCTGCTGTTGGGTCTCATTGACCTTGCTATGTCCTGGCACCCAGCGTTGCCTTTCAGGCACACCTCCTGCCCTCTGCTCGTCTGTTTCCATAGATGCCTCGTCATTGTTATGGTAGGGGTTCACCCCATTGGCCAAATCCAGGCTCAACGCGCCTTCCTGGAGGCGGTCGTGTGAACCAATTTCCATCTGGCCTCCGTTTGTGAGGCCATCCACTGTAGTGACTTTGTGAACAGTCTGAAAGACAAAAATGCAGAGTGGTAAGTAAAGCTGTGCAAAGCAAAGCAACATTATACACTCACAAAATAAGTGGTACAAATAAGAAGTATTGAGCTGATTGTGTTCAGTTGTTTATATCGCAAATATGGATATGAAAATGTTTTAACACCTTGTACATCAGTAATAGAGAGACATCCAAGTAAAAGAGTAATTCCATTTTTGCAGGATCAATCCAAGGTTTCATTGGAGCTATTCCCTGACTTGATTTTACATATTCAGTACTTTCAGTATTACAGAGCATTCAAGATCAAATCAATGAACACAGATATGAGCCAAATTATCCACCATAGAGTGGTTTTACATCAGGCACAAAACGAGTCCACACTTTCACATGTAGCACAACAGTATCACATTTGGACACTGTGCTTTAGATCAGTTGGGTTATGCAAAGCAGGCTGCTGAGCTAGATACACAATGATAAACGGCGAGGACTGAAAAGTAGACGGACACTACCTGCCTCATTTTTTAGTTATAGGAAAAATATTTTCAGCCCAAATTTATTTGTACCCCTGGCAGATTAAGAACTAAAAATATTTTTACTCAACCAATAGATCTGTTTCAGCTAGGAAATGAGATGAGCATCTACAACAATGCTAGAAAAGTATTAATTTTTGAAAACCTATTTATACTCTTCTTAAGAATCAATAGGAAACTTTTACTTATTCTCACTCTCACAGCTATCAAAGTAGGACTGGACTTTATTAGAAAAATATGTAATTGCAATAACTATACCAGTTATGATCAAAGCTCATTTGTATGGGTATGGTCATGTATGATCATTAAAGCCAGTTAAACTCTATTCAAATGCTGAAATACATAATGGTTATGCAGTGAGTGAATGCATGACATAAATTATAATGTCTGACTAAATATTGCATCCAATGAGTCTTTAGTGATTGCATTTCAAAATACTGTGGAGCTCTAAATCAAACTATTCTCCACTGAAATTTTTGATGTCTTATCTAGGGTTGCACCGATTTCAGTTTTCTGGCTGATCATTGATCACCGACCTGCTGATTTCAATTTTAGCTGATCCCGATTTTTTTAGTTTCCATCTCCCCTACAGTGCAAAAGTCGCAAAGTTGACAGGAGGAAGATGATCAGTTTTTCATGTATCTGCTGAACACCAATCTTCCAAAATTAAGGAAATTGAAGAAAATGTATTGGCACTAAGCTCCCTCCACTGATTCTCTATGAGTTTGGATTCTCTCTGCTTTCCTCCTAAACATTAATACTACCTTTAGTGATAAGAAACATGTCGTTAAAATAAGTAGATTGTTTTGAACTTAAACCAGCAGGGTATCAATGATGTTAGACTGTAGCCTATCAATAATAATACATAGAACAAAAACAAACAATACAATTTTCTTTTTGAGCTCTTTATGTAAACATCATCACATTGGTTACGAAGCAGCAGTGATGACAGTCTAACATACTTTTCAATCCGAGATGACAGGTTGTCTGTAAGACAGTGGAACATTTTGTCCAAGCACAGCCTTGTGTTGAAATATTACTGTTACTCAGTCATGACAGTCACATTAAGGGATTATCCATTCGTTGAACAATTATCCATTCACTTGATTATCTCAGTTAATAAATATGTTACCTCAACTTACAAATTAACAGCGATAAAAAAATAAAAAGAATTTCAGGTGCTACTAGCCTACTGGAGGTAATGATGGCAAGAAATGTAAGAAGTTCACTTTAACAAAAAAAAAGCCTAAGAAAAAAAGTACTAGGAGAATTAGATAAAGTGAAAATGGTGAAGTACATGTTGTTGCATCACTTGACCTAGAAGACCTCCTCTTCATCAGTCAAACTTGACTGGGCCTGATTCTTTTAGGAATAACCTCCTTTAACAGCAGAGGGGATTCAAAGGGTTATTCAAACTATAAGATTTACAAGGATAAATAGTTGAGAGTTTTGTTCATGTAAAGCTTGTTTTTAACTACTGTAGTGATTGTCCAGGAAAAGATCTGCTCTGTGCATAAGCACTAAGAGAAATAGATGTGGAAAATCAATTCCTTTTTTTCAAGCAACAGGTACAGTGACTTTTTACAGCTCAGAGGCAGGTTCAGCTGGTTTAAGGTCTTTCCAGGTGTGAGACTTATCATGAGCTGACAGTACAGCCACATATCCAACTTACCCTGCATTTGAAAACCAATAAGTCACCATGTTGGGAGCTCCAAATTTCTAAGTATTTCATTTGTATCCTAGATGGTTTCTTGAAGTCTCACTTATTTTACATTATTATCTACAAGTCCCAAGAGCCAGCAAATAAATATAATTCAAGGACAGGTTCAGAAATCATTGACAGAGTTCATGTTGTGCCTAAACAGTGTATTCCAACATGCTCAATGGCCCTTGTGAAAAAGAAACACGGACAGAGTTACTAGTTACTTTAGCACTAACGCAGAAAGCCAACAGACAGGAGAGTTATTCAATGTTCTGGAAAATCTTGTGATCAACTTTTAGGTTTAACAGCTCTGGTGTCAGACCAGCCGGAAACTTAAACCTACGATGAATTAATGCACTGCCAGGTCATGGAAGCAAACACTCTATGGTGTGGAAGTTGGTATGGTGGGAAGAACACTCAACGTTAGCTGTTTTACATTTTACTGGGTTGTTTAAAAGAAATCTGTATCTTCTGCAGAGGCATGTGGGCAGTTCCTTCAGGTTGAAGAGAGCTAGACTTTGGCAAACGTCAGCCATTTCACTCCTAAGCCACCTTGTTCTGTCAGTTCTGTACAGACATCAGATTTTAGCTTTATCAGCTTATAAAGACCTGCTGTTGTCACAGTAAGTTGGTTTCTCCATCCAACTTGTTGGGGAACATACTTCTGGAAATTGTTTTCTCTCTTGCTGCTGGAAAATTCTTCTTCTGTACTGCACTTCATTAGAGAAGGAGTCTCAGTGGAAACTCAAAAAATAAGATTTGATTGTCTAAGTATGTGATTATTTTTAATGTGATCAATATATTTTGACTGATGTTGACAGTTTCCCTGTTAAACATATTTCTTTTGTGGTAAATGTACATTATAAAATTCCAAAAGTCCTAATCATTAGCTCTGTTTCCATCTTATTGTCACAAGAATTTTGAGCAATCAGTCATGTGAGATAAATATTTGCTACATCAGAACTCAACTTTTTTTTTTTGGAAAAGCTAAAAAACTCTCACCTCAAGCAAGTGTGAAAACTGTTTTGCGAAATGGAGGAAGTTATTTTGACCTTTTCTAATGAGAAACTTTAAAATATGCATTGTACACAAAAAATTGATGGAAACGTTTTTGTTTTCAATTGCTACTGACATGTTTTACAGTGACCTCTGTCTCACACAGTGTGATGTTTTTCCTAATACAAATAAACAAGAATGTTAGAACGAACATTGTTTTAGAGCGCGTATACTGACCACAAATCTTTGATCAGTACACATATATCATCACTCCTAAAATATACTAGAAACTGCTAAGATACACTAGACAATCGTTCACTGCTTTATCAAAAGCAAGGAAACATTTTGCTTGTTCAAAGTTCTTTGCCAAAAAACATGTGGTAAATAAATCATAAACTAGACTCCTACTTCTCACTGAAGGTCTTACACTCAATACCAATGTGAAGTGATATGGAGCGAGGTGAATCCACTAGGATCCTTCCAAGTCCTAGCATTGCATGACGGTAGAAGTGAGTCTAACATTGAGCTTCCCCATCTTTGAATATTACTGAAATGAGTCTTTGAAGTGGGTAATTACTGGACAGGCAGTGTGCTTGTGTCTTTTGAATCCACCTTCTGTGCTGGGGGTTCCTGGGTGGGTGGAGGGGTGGCGTCAAACAGCCGGCATGTAATACGTGAGAGGCCCCATGTCTGTACTATCAGCGGCATCAGATGGGAAAGAGGAAGGCGGGGGGGAGGTAGTGTGCGGCAGTTATGAGAACTGCAGTGTGTTGAAACAGGCTGACTGCAGGGGTGCACAGTCTAACATCCCACAACCATGTACTGTCAGTCACACTGACACTCTCCTTTCCTGTTTTTCTGTTACACACACAAACCTGTGGGGGGTTTACTTCTCTTAAGTTGGAAGCTTAGAATGACTGTAATTTAGATAACCAATGTAGAGAAGGTTACACCTCACCAAATATTATTCAGTGCATGCATGCTGAATTCTCATAGCCTGAGCTTTAATTGTATTTGAAGGGACTTCTAATTGAAAAGTGCTGACATCTGCTCTAATTTTCACCTGTGATGCTCCCTAATGGACTGAACAGACCACATGAAAAATATTTATACCACGACAGAGCTGAGAGCCTTCGTCCTTTCCTAAACGCCTCCCTTTATTTTACTTGCAAACACACATAAACCATTGTGCCGACTTGACCCATGCCACAAAGTACCACGCACACATATATTTCCATCCAACCGGATCAAATCTAGTCAAACCTGGTACACCAGACAAACTGGCTTAGCAGGTTTGTTTGAGAGAGAAACAAGTGCAGTTTAACTGACTCTCCACAAAAAAATGGAGGGAGGAGACAAAGCACTGGAGAATACTAGTTGTGGCACTGAGGGGGTTAAGTTCAGTTTCTGAGCAGACAGCTGAACCCAAATCCCACATACACAACACCACCCCATCCCCCTGCCTTCCCCCCACCCCTTCCTCGGCTGGCGTGACGAGCAGGAACATGAAGCAGAGACCCTGACAAAATTAAGCCGGCTGCGAGCCTCGAAGATCCACAACGCATACTTACGCCGTCCGAGGTGTCCAGACGGGGCTGCCGGGAAAAAAGAAGAGACCAGAGGAGGAGACGGAGAGGGGCATGAGACTTGCTTGCCGGTATGGTGATCCCCAAGCAATCTGTCCTTGCAGGGTTGTATTCCCTATTTTTTGTTGTTGTTTTATTCCTTGTCGTCTGTGCGGCACACAGACATGGCGAGTACCAAAACACGCATACACGCAGTCACGCGCACGCACGCAGCCAGCAACGCACGCAACCCACACCTCCCCCCGGCACGGCACGCACGTTACTCATTCTCTTGGCTCGTCTTAAAGCCAAAGCTTTCTGTTCTGTCCTTTTTCCTTTCTCATTATCTATGTCTGCTCCTCCCTTCCCTTTTTCAATATCCTCTTTCTCTCACTTGACTACACATGCAGTCGGCTTCTCTTTGCAGCCCCCACCTTCCCCTCTCTTTGCTTCCCTCCCTCCATAACTCCCTCCCTCTTGTGCAGCCTCCCCCTCCATCTCCTCTCCTCTCTCTCTCGTCAGTGTGTGCTTAGTGAGAAGCCATTATCTGAGCCGCGGCAGGCACGTACGTACAATGCAATGGAGGAGTGTGCAGTAAGCAGAAACACAGAGAGCAGTGGGGGATAGTCGCTGGTAGCAGCAGCCTAGGAAACAGCTTGGTGCAGAGGAGCGCGTACCAATGAGAACATCTCTCTCTGACTATATCCACGCCCTCCAGCGCTGCTGCCTCTGTTGCATTCGATGGCGTTACATTGCAGGCTGTGTCTATCTCCAAAAAAATGACTATTTTGGTTTCGTTCCTGCACCTCTGCTTTCAATGGCGGAGGCGAAATGGTGGCCGCCGAGCGAACAGATGATCTCAATTAAGAGGCAAAAGGGAAAAGAAGCAAAGAAAAGCAACACTATTTTCTATACGCGCTGCAAACATCATCCGCTCTTCCTCACTGATTTTTTTCCATCCCTTGTTGGAGAGTTTAGTTTCGACAAAACTAGAAGTTGCTGGTAACGTCTTGATCATTCGGCGATCACATCAAATCACCATTTCTTGCAAACTCTTCAGTCTCCCACTTGTGGCTTTAAACAAATCCTACTAATTGACAATACCTGCACAAGAGGGCTGGTAGATAAAGAGCAGGTTGCCTTGCTGGCCCATCCTCAACAATCCAAAGGATGCGGCTACGGTGAATGGGTTCCTTGGAGCATCTGATGTTAAGACCATGCATCAAACTCAATGAGGTCAACTAGTCCATCTATGCTGGGGGCAGAAAACAGAAACCTGATGAGAATCATACAATCGGGTAAAAAAGTGAACGCAATGGAGAGGAAACCTTCAAAAGCACTCTGACAACAGCGAGTCGGGGAGAAGGATGATTCTGGAGAAAGACAGTGAGGGAAGTCTGTAGAGACAAACTGGTCAGCTATAATTTTGATTTTCCTTAACTAGAAAGAAGAGCTTTGCAGAAAGAGGACATATAGACAGGATCGTCAGCTTGCAGCCAAACGAAGATAGCTGTCTCCAATAATCAACCCACTGCATTCGCAAATAGAGACAACCTAGAGCTTCTGTCTTCACCAGTCTCCCAGCCTACAATAACACACACACCTCATATCGCTCTGCCTTAGCTTCACTGCCATTATCATAAACAGCCTCGCCGTGATAGCAGATTGTTTCCTCTCGCTCACTTGCTGGCTGACAGGCCTTGTCGTCCTCTCCTCTCTCCAAAGTACTGCCGGAGTTTAGAGAACCGATTTAACCAGGTAGACGAGGTGGAGGAAAGAGAAGGGACATAGCTGTCTCCCCATGCAGATCGCTCAGACCCCTGCTTGGTGTTTCTCTTACATTACTCAGCGTGTCAGCCAGCCACACTCTGCTATGACTGGATTAACTTCAGTTGTCTACCCCTGCTTTACTTATTCTGCTTTTCCCCAGCTCTCTTGGTCTCCCCAAATTTCTCATTTTCTCGTGCTTTTTCAACAGCCTCCGACTCCCTTTCTCGCTCAGTTCTTCTGTTCAGTTTCCTGAGCCTGCTCTCCTCCTGGTATAGCTCACTGCATTACAGCTCCGACATTTTCTGAGGCACCCGATCTAGACCGAACACCGCCTGCCTCCGTCGTTAACTCAAATATTCGTACAAAACGCACGCAGATGAGCACCAAACCAAAAGAGAAACACGGCGCAGCCGAAACTGTCAAAGACAAGGGGAGAGGAGAAGTAGAGCGCTGGGTCATGTGATGGCTGTTCACCAATCAGCAAGAGGGAGAGCAGAGAGTAAGAGAGGTAGGAAACACAGACAGTGATGACGCAACTGCCTCATCATCGATGTCTCCCACCAGGATGTTGCCTCCACCACTGGGTGGGCAGCAATAATATTGGCTCAACTAACCCTTTCCGTGCTATCAACCAGCCCACACACCAACCGACACTTGAGTACACCCAACCAGTTCGTGCTCACTCGCTTCGCTCGCTCACTCCCTCAGCTGCGGTGACACAGCGTTTCTAGCTCAAGACTCAACCTCTGTACCACACGCTCTCCGCCCACACCGTGCTGCGCACACTGAAAACAACAAGTCCATTTTACAGTCTTGGAATGCTGGCGTTCTTATCTCCCGTTTTGTTATTCTACAGTTTAATTGGGATGGGGAAAAAAAGGACTTCAGCTGAGATCAAAAGCAAATAAGAAAGCCATTAAAAGAGAATAATATCACGTGGCTGGGTAACACTAGAGGACTTTCAACAACATGAACCCCAGGAAACCTGTCTCTGCCAATGCCTGGTGACAAAAATGCAGACCAAAAAATTAACATAAAGGGTGATGTCTCAATCAGCCCACAGAAAATCATGAAAGACTCACACAACAAACAAAAACATTGTTCTCCTTTAGCCGTCCAGCACCGCCGGACACTGGAGTTGTGTACCCAGCAAGAGTGTATCAGGACATGACTTCATCTGATGTAGGTTGTTGTTGTGAACTACAGACATATAATTGCTTCACCCTTTACTGCCTGTTGCATTTATGCTTGAAACTCACTTTGAAGTAGGAAAGAAATTTCTCTGCTGTGCTGACAGACTTAGGAGTTAAGGAAAAATCATCAAACCACGTTTTCTTAGTTAACCTTGATAGTAAGGCTGCATATTACATTATCATTGACAAATATATAATCTCTGTAGTACTGTTTGTCTTTCTGCCATCCCCCTATTTTAATGATAATTAATAAAATGTTACAAAATAAACAATGAATAAATGAAGCACATTAACAGGTAATGTGAAATGTCGTGATTATGTGTCGTGATAATACTTTGTTCACATATGACGAGGACATATGTTCAATTTAATCCTTTTGACCACAATGAATATAAAACGCAAAATGTTAGGTTTTAGATACTCTAAAAATATTGAAAATGAAGTTCCTTCAAAGAATCAAAAAAAATTTTTTTAATGCTACTGCTATTTTTATTTGCTTTACAATCTGATTATTAACTTGATGTAATTACAACTGGATTGAATTAAAGGAAACAGATAGTAAATGAATGCAACATTAAAGACTTGGAGAAAATCAAAGTGTTTCTCCTAAAGGGCCAAAAGAGTCAGGAGCTCCTATAAAAGATACCAATCATCCTGGGTGTCAAGCTTCCACAGTAGTGTGAACATTTTGGGTTCTTATCAGAAAGCGGTTTTAGTGACAGATTGACAGACAACACAGAAATGATTTAAAGGGAGTGTGTGAATACACTGACGAGTAAAACCATTAGCCGCTAATGACGTTACAATAGGCATCTGATTAGCAGCTCCCTGTCAGATAGAACTACAGGATGACTCGGGACCGCTTTTGATCCTCTGCTGTTCAGACTTTTAAATAGTCAGACTTATTAAACCATAACAGAATAACTCTGTTAGCAGAGATTCAGTAAAACAAACTTTCAAAATAAACTCAGTTGTAAAGCAAAAAAATAAGACAAAAGGATTAAAATTTTTTCAAAAAATATAGTAAACATCTTACATCATTCTTGTGTTTAATTTGTGAGCTGTGTGTTGTCTCACCCAGAGTTAATGTCTAACTGTAACCTTGCCCTTTTTAATACCTAACTTAAGCAGTTAGAGGACTGTAACAATAATATACAGCTGCAGAGAGCAAACGCCAGACAAACCTGACTGAGATCCCTTCTAGTCGGTCCAGTAAGCCTTCCTGTCCATGCATGAACAAAGGTAACAGACGGTTTATGATCTAAAACTCAGATGTAGTTAATGTTTATGTATAGGGTTAGAGATAAGGGTTAGCTTTAGAGCATTATATAGGCACATTCTTCAACTGCAAAAAGCTCTAGAGGAAAGGTTTTAAAGTACATAAACAAAACGCGAGCTTACATATTAAAAAGGCAACAAGCAGAGAATACAATCTATAAAATTAGGGATTCCCATTACAAATTCTTCATATTACAAAGTAAAAAAACCCCAACTACGTTCTGAAATGTTTTAAACACATCTATATAGTCAACCCAAAACAGATGTGACCAAACTTTTAATTGGACTGCATAAAGTTTTTCAGGATGATCTCCGGACTTCAGGAGATTATTAAAACAATAAATGTCACTTACATAAAACAAAAATGAGACAGGGAATCCAACCGCACTCTTTCAGGAGACATCTGGAAGAAATACTGTGGAGGATATATTATGATGTTTGTACTTTTGCAGAGCGTTTGGATGGAAGTTATCACCCCGGTTCAGTAAAGCCACCGTACGGGTTCTTCTTGCTGCTGGAGGCTGCGTCACTCCCAGGAAGTTATCATTTATTTTGGGAATGTCCAAAAATAATTATTTTCTGCCAGCATATCTGTGCAGAACTAGAGACTATATTTGGTTTATACACTCAAATACTGTAATGATAAAACTAAACATTTACTTGGAATACTGACTTTAGCAGGAAGAAAAGAAATTCCAAAGAAACGGCATAATATACATGAATAATATAGCATCTATGATGTATTTGTGATGGAAAGAATCACTTTCTCAATGAGACTTTAGCAATCCACATTTGAAGGTGTCTGGAAAAATAGAAAATGTATTTTTCCCTCAGATGCTCTTCTTTTGTTTAGGTCTCTTTTTTTCTTTTCTCTTTCTTTCTGTGGTACAGAACGGTCACTTTCCTAAAATAATGGCCAAAGTCTTTTTGGTTTTTTTGTCTAAATCATCTTTTGGCAAAACATGACGTAGACCATTATTTTATGAAGGAGACGTTATGAGGTTTAAAAAGAAAAAGATTTCGGCATAAAGTAGCTAAAAACAATGAAGGAATGAGAAAAGGAAAAATGAGATTCTAGTTATTTCCTATGTTCATCTCCAGGTTGGAATTTTGTTCCGTACTTTTCTGTAAAAAAACTTTTTGCAGAAAATGTTGAGGCACATTTAAAGCAAGAACGAGTAAATTACATATCGTCACCTTCCTAAAATTAATTGCCTAGGTCATTTTCTGGCCCAAATTATCATTTGGGGGGGGAAAAAGGTGATGATATTTTTTCCAGAAATCACTTTTGTCAAATAATGACTTAAGCCTTTATTTTAGGAAGGTGACGGTATGTTAAAAAGTTAACAAAGGAAAGCTAGCAGAGCACACCAAGTGACTGACTCTGTCTGTTTAGTGGTTTCAAATCTTAAATTTTGTAAACAAAACACATAATCTGTATGCTGGTATTTTTCTTTCTTCCAATAAAAAAAAATTGACTAACAATAAATATTTCTGAAATGTCAAGCTTTAAATAACCACAGACTGAAAGCAAAGACAAATATACTTTAAGTGGACAGAATGATGATCAACTGGATAATGAAGTCTGGAAATACAGATATTATTCCAAAGACTCATTTCCTTTTTCATGCCTATACATATCTGGAATATACATAGATCAAATCCCAGATCTGGACAGACTAGCTAAGATCTCAGTAAAGTGGAAACTTCTTCGATTTAAAAACTATGGCAAAATACTGAAAATGACTTCAAAGAAAAAAAATAATATTTTTTTAATGGTACTGGCATTTTATATCTGCTTTACAATCTGACTATTAACTAACAGATAACAGAATCGGAGCTGGAAATGTTTCTGCATGTTGTCCTGAAATGACTTTGTTTGTTGTGAACTTTAATAACCCAAAATGAACTGCTATGAGTGTGTGTGTTGGAAACAAAGTTTCCAAAGCACTGATAAGCGATTCGCAGACATCAGCATAAAGACGGGGTCATTTCACATAAACCACTACTCAACGTTTCTGGTTGGTCTCTCTACCACAATCAGGTCGGATTATCTTAAAAGCAAAAAAATAAAATAATAATTCATCAGCCAAATACGAATTTGTCTTCCAAGACAACTTTTCTTTAGGTTTCATTGTAGCAACAGTTGAGACAAATAGGTTTTCAACCAGCAGACTCTTGTGACTAATGTTTCAACTGAAAGCAGCCTGAAGCCTCATCTTCTAAACAGATTCAACTCCTCACTTCACATGAGAACCAAGCATTCGGTCTGTAGACGCTCAAATTAAACTGATCTTTTTCACTTATCGGGTGAAAATGAAAACACACTTACGTTGAAATGGCTGTAACCCGGCATTGAGAACGAGAGCGAGTGGAAAGAGCGAGACAAAGACTCCTAATCTTGCATCGATCACCTCGACTCACACAGAAGTCAAACTGTCATCCAAATGAGCTGTCTCCCGCCCTCATCTTAGCCTCTTTTTCTCCATCTCTCTCTCTCTCGCTCTCTGCCTCAGGCTCGGTGTTTCTCAGCAGCACAGAGGAAAGGTTCTGGTAGTAGGAGGGATGACTGAGAACAAAAGTCCATCCTCAGTGGTGTGTGCGAGTTGCTGTTTATGACTAAAGCCTGACTCATCTTTCTCTTCGAAGCTAAGCACTGAAACGAAAACTCTCATGGAAGGCAGCTTTTGAAACGTTACCAGCACCACTGCAAATGCAGACAGAGAATTGAAAAGGAAAAAAAGCATAAAGAACAGATTGTTCTTTTCTTTTTATTAAAGTCATTTAAATATTAGATTTTCTTTGTAGGGGTGTGTGTGTGTGTGTGAGCGTGGGCTTTTTTTTTATGACTCTTTAAATGCCGGCTCAGAACCATTAGTCAGGAGGGCTACCCTCTTCCTGTCAGCTGACGCTCTCCTCCTCTGTCGCTCTGACTCTGTACACTCCCCTCCCCAAGCACAATGTCCTGCAGTCAAACAGCATCAAGGTCATTTGATCCCACATCTCTTTATCTTTCTGTCGTGCCCGTTCACACACACACACACACACACACACACACACCCCCGCCCGCACACACACATCACACAAAAATATACATTTCACATGTGCATGTGAAGGGCTAGGTTCCTGTGGTGATTTTTCTCCATGCATTCAGCCGGCTCCTTCACACACACAGTACTGGATTGTTCACAGAGGGTCAGTGGGTTTATTGGTGGGAGGGACGTCAGGTTAAAAATAACAGTAACATGAAGTCTTTAGTGATGGTACTCTGATCCCCTACCATAACAATAACTGCTTTGTTATTGTTTTTTTTTACCATAAAGCTGCCTGTTTGTTGGCAAACAGGCAGCCCCCCCCCCCCTTTTTTTGATACCCACATCTTCACAGACTTCCATACAAAACGGTGTTAAGCTCAAGGTGTGCACAGTCATATCTGCTGACATTCGGCACGTGCAAGCCAGCACGATTCAGCCAGCTGGGGCAAGCCCCGCCCCCTTTCCTCAAAGCCTTACACCTCTCCTCACAAAGGAAATGAGAGGAGGGGTTAGGGCGAGAGGAGGCAGGGAAAATGAACGGAAAGGTGGTGATAGGTGGAGTGGCCCTCTGGGGTGGAGCTACAAAAAATAATAAAAATAATTAATGAGTAGAAAAAGAAGAGGAGGAAACGGGGGAGGGGGAGGGAGGGTCGCTCTTTGTGCTTGAGGGTGAAATGAAAAGAAGGAGCGGGATACAGCCATGATGCACGGATCAGCCGACGCAGGGGGAACCTTGGATGTGAGACAAAGAGCAGCGGCACAGGCAGGAGGGGAACAGGTGGGACAGATGGAGTCGAAACGCTTTCAAACAAAAACAGGCATGCCGTGTACCTGGATGGCAAATCGAACTGGGCAATGGTTCCCCCTGTCAACAAGGTTCAGTAGCAGCACTCGGTCTGCTGACATGTGGAGGTGAAATGTTTTGGGGAACAATACTTTGGACCCCAACCACAAGTTTGTCAGAGCGCAGAGAGAAAACAAGAGAGCCCTCCCTCAGGCGTCCACTGTGGCCTCCACCGTGGCTGGTTGCCAGTGTTGTCTCTCATGACTGGGGCTAAGATTAGCTTCCCATATGCTCTGGTCTGGCATTGCCGGACTTAAAGGGACCAGGACGCCACTTTGTCCTCTGCACCCCTGTACCCAAGGCCTTTAATTAACAATTATTTTCGTAATCGATTAATCTATCAATTATTTTTGAAGATTAATCAAATAACAATAATATGCTAATTCTACAGATTTTTCTTTTAACCACTTTTATGCAATATTAGCATACATTAAAAAGGAAGTATTATGAAAAGTCAACTTTTTTAGATTTATGTTATGTTATAATGTTATTCCCTCATCAAAAACACACCTGCAGTGTTGCTTTGATTCTTTCATGCATGTTTGAGAAATTCTTTAATCTCCAGGGCAACCACTCAGCTGTGCAAAACACCTGGTTGGACCTAGCCTCGCCTTCGAGACACGGCTACTCCTCTGAGCTGCAGTTTCCTAGCTTCTGAGCTTTCACCTCACTTAGCAGCCCTCCTCCACTCAGCTCCTTCAGACTAGTCAGCAGCAGTTAGCAAACAACTGGTGGAACTGACCATCTGCTGAGTTCATTATAGGAGCTACTTCTCAATGCAACGCTAGTAAAAATGTTGCTGAAGGGTTAATAGAGGAGCCATGTTATGATGACTTCCTGAAGGCAGTTTCAAAAAGAGCAGAAGTTTCTTAAAGTGACATAGGTCCAATTTTAAATTACAAAGTAAAATTTCTTTTAAGTCATATTTGGTATCGATAGCATTTTTGTAACTGACGTAACATAGTTACTCGATTGTACTACAAAATGGCACCATGTGCCTGGAAAACACATAGTACTGCCCCTTTAAAAGATGCAAATAAACAAATAATTCAATTCCGTTTTTAAATAATAAACATTTTATTGCCCATAATGCAATACCACAGCATAACAGGTATGGCTAAAACTATGCCACTTTGACTAAAACATATTTACAGATACAAGTAAATACTAGTTTTTACAAGTTTTTCAAATCTCAAATGCCAAATGTATAAATTTGTAAAGCTTTGGCTTAGTTACTGCTCTGAATATGTTGGGGGTTTTTTCAACAAATGCCGGTGTATGAGTGTATATTCTAGTTAACAATTATTCAATTACTAAATCAGTGGACGATGATTTCAATAACTGATTAATCATTCCAGTCCTAGTGTACAGATCTCTTTATAACAGCTCTATGTTGACAGCAGATGATGGCTGGAGAAGATTTCTGAGAACTGATCCATTTCCAGCTTTCCACTGTCTCTCACATCCTCCAATAAAGAGGTTCCCCCTGAATCCATTTAAACAGGCCTCGGCAATTACGATTTTCAAGTGTGTGTTTTCTATAGTAGGCACTGAAAGCTCCAACAGCTGTTGAACTGTATTACATAAAACCTGGCAGAGTGTGCCAGCCGAGGGATTCGGGACTGTGGTGAGCGCGCGCGCCCGATGGGAGCAGCGGAGCAGGCGCCAGGGAAGTGAGAGTTAAAGAGCCAGAGCAACAGCTGAGGGCTCCGCCCCCTTGTCTTTCCATTCATTTTTTATTAACTGCGGCACCGGGCGGCCAGCGGCCGCCCTTCCAACACGAAGCCCAGGCACGACCAAAGACGCCAGTCACCAACTAGCCATTACTGATCTGCTGCCACACAGCGTATTGATCCAGCTGCAGGATTCAGGCCGGCATTGAGAAGGACATAACGGATTTCCTAAATGCTGTACTTTATAGGTTAGAGCGGCGTTAAATATTGATGATTAAAAATGAAACTCTTTGTACACGTTTAGGTGACATGTTGTACTGGAGCATGAGTAAGGGTGAGAACTTTCGTAATCATTTGATAAAAAGAGTTGTTGAAAATGAAAGAAAGAGAACAGGAGATGTTTTACAGCCTGAGAACAGCTAACAGATTCGTATCAGAGCAGGCTGCCAGTTAGATGTTTGTTTTTCACCAGCAGCTAACAGATAACCTTGACTTTAATCTTGACCTTCATGTTACTGCTGCCCTGCAAAAGTATTCATACGCCCTGAACTGTTTTCACATCTTTCAACCACAAACTCTAATGTGTTGTATTGGGATTTTATGTGAGACAAAAACAAAGTTGCGTAACTATGAATCTGATGGTTTTAAGAACTGTCTATGAATAAAAATCCAAAAAGCGTGTATTGTATTCATCTCTCTTGAGTTATTGTTTTGTACTGATGCTGTCTTCATTCTACTCAATACATCACCTCTGACCAGAACAGCTTCCCTGTTCCTGCTAAATAAAGGCATTCTTTCAACATGATGCTGCAACCACCATGTTGTAGTAATAGCATTTGCCAAACAAGTAAATTTTGGTTCCATCTGAACTGGGTGCCTTCTTCATGACTTGCATGTTGAAATGTGTGGTTGTAATGTGAAAACACATGGAAAATTTCAAGCGGTATAAATAATGAATCCAAAAACGACACATTTTGGATAAAACTCCAGTCAGAAACAACAATTTATTTGAATTAGAGATTAGTTTTGTTCTTGCCATTTGTATGTTTTTACAAATGGAAAGGGTTTTGATGAAGACCAAAAACCCTTTCAGATCAGAGGAAACGATTGAGATATTTGTTTGTCTGAGACTGAGACCATCAATTAGCTCACAAGGTTTGTCAATGCAGGTGGGGAAGCAGGCTGTGGTTCTTCACAGCAGAGTGGAAACCTTACAGAACAGCAAATACATCAAAACCTGCCGCTCAATGGAAGAGCTGATGTCAAACCCTCCACTTCCTGAATCTGTACCTTATAGCGAATCGCTTACTACACACACACACCAACACGTGGGGACTGGCTAGATTAGTCATGTGACCAGCCTTTTAATGCTTGGGCTAAAATTATAGCGATGATGTCACCAGACATTCAGTGTTGCCACGGAAACTAGGTCAGCGTTAACCCTTTGCGAGCGCGGCCGGGGATTCCACACATATCATTAGCGAGTATTCCAGGTGCCATCGCTGCTTCACTCTGTTCTACCTGAGCGACGTGTGAAGTTCATCACACGTATGAGGAGGAAATCCTGTGCATGGGCGTGGAAAGACAGGCAAATTCTTGCGAGCACAGCGTGTCTGCCTTGTAACCTGTTGTGGTAAACCCATTAAATACAGGTTGGTTTCCTGAACAGCGCAGAAACTGTGCTGAAAAACTGAAAAGAAGTCATAAAAAAACACCGACTGTCTGCAATGCAACCGCAGCTTCGTTTTTTCTTCTCACAAAGCTCAACTTGTTGAAGTTGTTGTGCAAGGGCGGAAAGCGCTTAATGATACCGTACGGGTGCTTATTTGGATCGTCAAAATGAATGCTCTCTGCATGTGGGGTGTACGCTGTGTTTATCTTCGCGCGACCAAGGAAATGTTTGAGTAGGAAACGGATCTTAATGAGGTAAACATTCCACCCCCGGGCAAGCACGGCAACCTCTCCGAACAGGAGAGCCGGAGGAAAAAGGACGCTGACTTGTTAAACACAGGAAAGCACACAGAAGACTCTGTTCCCTGTAGGCCAGATGGCGATATATACTTTTAAGATAAAAGGGTTGGGTATATGTGGACAGAGATTAAAGCAGGCTTAGAGATAAGCTGGGTGTTCAAAGATCCGAGCGGGACTTATTTATGATGTTTAAAGGTGATGGACTAACCCAGATTTGATGTCACTGTAGAGACGAATGACAAATCTAAGATGTAGACAGTACCGACGGTCTTTCTCGCCAATGTCGTGTTTGTCTCCAGTTGTCTGTTTTCTCTTAGTGGCATCGCCACGCTTTCCCTCTTCACAAAAACACACTAGCATGTCCTGACATGGCGTAATGTGGGGAATGCGTTTCTCAGCAACAGCGAGCCGCCGGTTTCCTCGCACGGCAATCTGACATGTACGCTTGCATGACCCACTAACTTTTACTCCCTTTACCTCATTTGACTCCAGAACCCAGGAGAAGCAGGACGGCTTCCCCTCCCTGGTTCCCGAGCCAGCACGCAAGGTTCCGCCTCCTCACTCTTTCCCTCCCTCCCTCCTCTACTTTTTCCTGGTCTCTTGTAGTATCTGCACATGCCTGGCTCTGGCACCAATCAGCGGGCAGCGTGGGACGCTTTAAACTCAGGATGCTGCAGCGTCATCGCCAAGATGCTCAGACAGAATCGTGGTGACTTCTTTCAGTGACTTTGGAGTTCAGATGACTTAGTTGATCTAATCCACCTGTATTCGCTTTTGGAGGATGAGGTAATGAGCTTACGCATTCGCGGCGGAGTGCTGCAAACAGTTGAATACCAACACAACGCCACAGACTGTCGAAGCTGTCCTTCGTCAACTCGTTGTGTGCATAGACGTTCAAACTAAACCAATGATGTTCATATGGATAGACATGAGATACTGGTCACTGTGTTGGCTAAGCTCGATGTTAGCTCATGAGTTAAGCCAGCAGCAACATGAGACGAGATTATGCGCTTGGCACAGAGATGACAGACATAGACACAAACACAAACCCAAGGTCTCGTCTTACCTCAGCTGCTTGTTCAGGGAGTCCAACACGGTCTTGACTGTTGTCTTCAAAATATCCCACCTTTACAGCCAGTCGAGGAGAAGAGGGACGGGAGGGGGGCAGAGAGAGAAAAATGGGAAGGGGTGGGGGGATGAAAGATTAACAATCAATAGAACAATGCGACATGGGACTGCTCTACGTAAAAGTACCAACAGCTGCATGACGCCAACCCGCAATCATTCCTGGCAATGATTGCGGCAACGAAAAAGCCTGCGCGGAAATCTTTTCTTTGACTTGTGCTCAACGTGAGCCGGCGTTTTCCCCCCTCCGCCGCCGCCACTGCCGCCGCTTATACAATTATGTAATGTCTCCATACAGACGCCGGTGTGAGGTTATGGACACACGTTGGCTTCGCAACAGGAAATATTACGGCAGCGAGTGCACGAGCGAATGGGATGGAAGAGGTGGTATGGACAGAAACACGAGCGTGTTTTTATTTTGCACAGCGTGTCTCTGTTGTTTTCATTTGCCCCGGTTGTCTCCATGGTAAATGATGTGTTTTGTCTTGAGCTTCTCCCCAGTCCAACTAGCCTACACACACACACACAACCCAACACACACGCACACACTCCCCCCACCTCTCCATCCCCACCTCCTTGCCTCCACCCACCTATCAATCCTAAAATAGTCTGGAGAGAGAAATATTTACCCTCCAAGCCTCGGCGCTGCTTCGGTTCGTACTCCTCCGTCCGCTGACCGAATCCCCATAAGAGGATCTCTGGCTACCTCTCTCGTCCTCGCCCCCTGCCCCTCTGTCCCTTTCTTCTCTCTCCGTGTCTCCCCACTCTTCCTTCTCAGTCTGTCTTTCGTCTGCGTTCCAGCAGCCCATTCAGGAAGCCATCTTGTGTTTTTAATCGGGTTTTACATGAGCCCTCGTACGCACGTTCTCTTTCTCTCTCTCTCTCTCTCTCTCTCTCGACGCGCTTGCTCTCTGTTGCACTTCCCCCCTCCCTCCCGCCCCTGTCTCTCTTGCTCATATGCCAATAGGTCTACCTCGCAAACACATGAACATACACACACACATCTGAGGGATTTTTCTCTCTCTCTCTCTCTCTCTCTGTGACTATCACTCCTTCCCCCCAATCATTCAAGGTTTTTTCATCTGTCCTCCCGCATATCTGATGTCCAAAAAAGCCGCCCACTCCCCTCCGACCCCCTAATCTACCTACAAACATATACACTCGTGAACTAAAGCACACACGCACACCCCAGCGTGCAGAGCTCACCCCAAGAGACGTCACACTACAGATATCACACAAAGGCAGCCTGTCCACCAATCAGAGGCCGGGCGGGCTCTGCTGCTAGGGTGAAAATGAAGGAGAGCAGTCGAGGGTGCTGAGAGGAACAGTAGAAAGAGGAGGTTAAAAAAAAAAAGGCCGGGTGTGTGTGTGTGTGGGGGGGGGGGGGGTGCAGTGCAATAAAAGAAAGGCTGACATAAAGAGATAAAGTGAAGGTAGGTGGGAGGTGTGTGTGTGTGTGTGTGTGAGTGTATCGGGGGGAGGGGAGATGGGACCTCTCTATGCTTGTCAATTATCTCCTCGAACTCGCCTTTCCTAAACAATGCCTCTGGTATGTGGTATCGCTGTGCACCATCTGTGTTAGGGTTGCCTGCAATAACTGGACTGGACTGGACTGCACAGTTGCAGCCCCACACGCACACAACACGCACACACACACACCCACACACACACACATTCACAGAGACCCCTCTCGCCTAGACCACCAGCACCGGTCTGACAGGCAAAAAAGCACAATTACGCAGCAAAAAGCCCTCTGTGCTGACTCAGAGCGAGCAGAGGCGACACGAACCACTGCAGATGCGCTTTTTTTTTCTACAAGCGCTCTTGGAAGCCATCCCAACAGGTTGTCAGCTGGGACTGCGTATCTGCGATCTGCAAAGCAAACACGTGGAAAAACATGTCTCGATCCTTCACTTTAGGGGAAAATGCCGCCGGTGACACACTTTTTTTTCTTGTACACTTTTTGTAATAGTGACATACCAGGCATATTTTAGGCGGCCTAGTTCCCTGATATTTACATTCTAAAGGTGAAAGACCTTCTCTTTTATTGGCATCCTATTTGTTTATTATGCTTGAGCGAAAGCCACAGAAAAGCACAGGGGAAAATTTAATTTCGTCTTGAGCGGCAATCAGGTGATGTGGCGAAGGCGAAGTTGATATTTTTTCCAAACCTCACGGAAAAAAAAACACTGTTTCTGAAAGTGAAATGGGAAGTTTTACTCTAACAAACAAGAGCTTAGATTTAGAAGAACAGCATTGACGTGTGAAAGAGGAGGGGGGTCGCGATGGGGGGGTCGACGACACTATGACCGCACAGAGTCGGGCGAAAGTCAGCGAAAGTTCAGGGAGGCCGGCGAACACGCAGCGGATCGAAGCGAGACGGACAGACGGCGAGAGGCTTGACAGACTATGTGTGAGAACCGAGAAGGAGGAGGGAGTGTGGCACGGTGAAGCAAGGCAGCAGCACAGTGACGCAGCATTTGTGGTGTCTGTCTGACGCTCTCGCATGGCACGGGAAATCCCCTCCTCTGACGTCAGGTGGACCACGTGCGTGTGTGTGTGATGTTTCTGTGTAAGAGAGGCGTGATTGTTGTGAGCTGGACAGCGAGAGCCTCTCTTTGCTGTCTTACAGGTGGACAGGAGTGGCTGTCGCGCCGCAGTCAGAGCTAACCGACGTCTTTGCAGTACAAATAGATTAAGGAGGTCAAATTAGCTCTGGTTAGATTCACACTCTTTGAACGTTCCAACATAAATGCCATAATTGCATGTAATTAACCCTTGAAAAGTAGATCAAAATTGCGAAGTGACAGTAAAACAATGCAACTGTGGAGTATAACTCCAATTCTTTTACCCAGTTTGCCGGCGATATCTGCCTACTCTGCTTTGCAATATAATTCAGACACAGTCAGATTAGATGGAGGCCGTATTTTCATGTCAGTTTTCAAGTCTTTTCACATATTCTAAATTGAAAGGTGCTTTGATTGAAACTATTCCAATGCAGCTCTGACTGTATGAATAGTTTTATTGTCCTGCTGGAAGGTGAACCTCTGCCTGAATGCTCTCGCAAACGTCCACAAACATTTGTGAACTCTGAACTCTCCGTCCACACACGGACAGGATTTCATTGTCAAGGGTACTGATTGCCTACATTTCTTGTGACAAAATCCCTTATTTCCCCAAATCCTAATGGATACAGATTTGTCAGATTTGTCTAAAGGTCCCTCTCATATTTGGGTGTACTTAACTCATCAAAGATCCCCACGTACTCAATGTGGATTCAAAGCAGACGTCCACCGGACATGTCTGTGCAAAGGTAAATTTATCGGACAGTGAACCGCTCAGTGGAAAACGGAGTTCACATTCAAACTGCTTGGTATGTAAAACCAGGCTGGTAGGCCTGAGAGTTGCCACAACCAGTCACAAGGACCCGTAGCCACTTCATGTGCAGGTGTGCCATCGCTGCCCTGGTGGAGAAGAAACAGGGCTGCGCGCCCCTCATGATTGTTACCATCTATTTGAATTATGGGAAATGAAGTTATTTGTCATAAGAAATGTAGGCAATCAGTGCACATGACTATGAGATCTCATACGTGCACAGAGTCCGCGCAACTTACAGAATGTGCACCGTATGCCTGAGTATGGAGGAGCCTTAACCGCTTTCTAGTCAAAAGATTCTTCCACCTGAGCTTCTGATCTGGAGCTCCTCCAGAGTTACGCACCGAGAGACGCTTAACTCCTAGCATTCCTTTGAACAGGGACCCATAGCTGCATTTCCATTGACCATAAAATTGCACAAACTGGAATCACAAAAAGAAATTTGCTCAATGGAAACACAGCAATTTAACACAAACTCAAGATTTTTGTTAGAACATTTTTGCGCCAGGATGAGATTGATTTTTTTAGCCATATCAAAATTGGTGTATGTTGCAAAACTGCAATGGAAACACTTTCTTGGAGTCACACAAGTCATGGCACCTTGCATGTAGCAGCGTGCTTTTTTGTGGGCACTGGCCTCCTTGGACATTGTGCAGCACACTCCACAGCATCGCAAAGTTCATCAAAAGTTGAGTTTGCCATTCAAAAGTGAATCCATAGCTTTTCTGTAAAATCGCTGGCAACAATTTTCCAAAAGCGCTGCTTATGTAGCCGCTCACCAGGATAAAAGGTTTGTCTCTTCAATGACTGAATCCGACGCCAACGTCTCCTCTGATGGTTGATGGGTAATGAGCGCATGTTTACATCAATTGCCTCAATTATTAACTGCATAAACAAAAATATTCGCATGTGATTTTATTTGTATTTCTTATTTAATGGAAACAACGCAATTCATAATTTCGACATTAGCTGGATACTGAAAAGGTTTTGCGGAAACCACAGTTTTTAGATATTTTATCTAAAAATTTGAAAACCATACATCATTACCTTTCCACTATACGATTGGGAACTGCTTTTTGTTTTTGTTGTATTACAGTAACACACCAATATTACATCCCAATGGAGTATTTCAATGTTTGAGGTTGTAGTGTTACAAAACGTTAAAGGAAATGTGAAAAAGTAAATATTTTTACAAATCAGAAAGGATATAGTCAGAGGAAATATTCCAACCTCTAGTTCATATTTTTATGTGTCTAATAGGTAAATTAAGATCATTATTTTTGTGTAATGCAGCAGGAACAAGAAAGAAAAGAAGTCGATCCCTGACTGGGGACAGTCATAATGGTCTTAGATATTCCTACAGACTCACAGAATCATTACACATTTTCATTACTATTCAGCTCATTGTTTTTGCTAGATAAAGAACCCACAAACATTTAACAACCAACTCGTCTCGGCAGATTGATAAACTCACGCAAACTCATTCACATCATGAGTAGAGTGTTGAAAAGAGCCTCAAGTACATTGTGCAGACATTTGAACCAATCTTTCACAGGCAAGTGCTTAAAACTGCTGCTGATACAGAGCAGTCTTCACAAAACAGAGAATGTGGGTGGCTAGCAGTGAAGAACTTAGCTGCTGAATGCACACAGATGTCAGAGGGCAGAGGTGGAAGGACCATGGGGGAAGGGATACAGATGTAAGCAACAAAACTTGGCTTCAGCACAGTTTTATGAGGAAAACCTTCAATTTCTTAAACTCTCAACACTAGGCTTAACCCTTGCTTTCTGTGTCATGTAGTTTTTAAAGTCAATTCAATGTAAATTCTGTCCTCAGTGTCTTCCAGCAAGGTGTATTCAGTCTCGCTGTACAGTCATGAACAGTCATGAACCATGTGTGCTGACTGATAATGCGCATGGATCTTATTTGGAAAACCCGACGGATGAAGCATCAACAACTCTTCAGAGGTACAGAGAAAAAGCAGTTACACCGCAGAATAATGGTGCATATATGCATGGGAAGCTTTAACACATCCATCATTAAGCAACTGAGGAGTTTAAATGTCTTGGTGTTTTCTACGTAACTGAGCACAGGATGGGGCAATAAAAGTCCAAATCCATGGGATAGGGCTTGGTCAATGCTTTTTACGTTTTTTGTGACATAAAAAAGAGAGTAAGATAAAAAAATAAAAAATCACAACTTTTTCCGCCTGTGACCTATGACCTTTACATTGTAATTTAAGAACAGGCTGAAGTATTTTAGGGGAGAAATAAAACATAAAAAAGACTAGAATAATGTGGTTGCATATCTGTGCATACACTCAACCTTTATTGAAACCCCTTTTGATTTCACTTCAGCACTCTGTCTTTTTTATAGGAGTATGTCAGCGTGACACATCTTGACAACATTTACTTACAAAAGTGTTTACAAAAGTGAACCAAATGTGCAAGGTTGTGAGGACGCCTCCTCTGGACAACGTTCTGCACTTCACCCCACAGATTGCTGACTGAGGTTTGGGTCCTAGCTAGACATTTTAAAAACTTCAATCTTCTTTTGTTGAAGCCTCTCTTGTTGATCTCTAGACTGATGCTTTCTGTCACTGTAATGCTTAAAGATGAATTTCCTTTTCATCCTGTGCTTTCTAGTAGGGATTTGTGCTAATAGCAGCAGTTCTTTCAAACTTTCCCTACATAATGACTAAGGATCCTGTTCCGGCTGAAGTAAAACAACCATTAACAGGACTGCTGTGCCGTACTGCAACTACCGGTTGAAGAGAATAGGAAAAAGATGCAATGCTAAGAAATCTACCTTTCATATTAGACTTTAGCTTTGCTCATTTATTATTTGCATCTTGAAAAAACTATAGTCATGAATGCACTTCTACTCTTTGGGTTGAGTCAGTCATGATACTGGTACCACGGTACTTCCCCTTTATTTCAGACATATTCAATTATCTCATTAAGGACTTACTGTATGTTGGGGGAATGCAGTCTTATCAAATGCATAAAAAACTGAGTCCAAACATAGATTAGCATTATTTTTGAGTTAGCAAGTCACAAAAGAATAAGCCTTGTGAATGTGTAAATAAGTTAGTGTGTGTTAGATCAGAGGCTTTTTTCACAGCTAACAGAGCTGCGTGTTGGCGTGTGGGGGTGTGGGGGTGTATATATTGTGAGTGGGGGGAGATTTCCAGGTGACTTCCTCACTCCAAGGAAATTGTTTACTAAAGTAATGTGTAATAGAAATTAGACAATAAACAATTTGAGCATTACTTATTACACTAAGGCTTATTCATTTACATTCATGGGAAAAGGAAAGTACTCCTTCCACCGGCACACATTCTCTCATTTTTTACTAAAATTTATTTACTAAAATGTAATTCATCAAAATGAAGCCATAATGGAAAAGATGCTGCTTCTATTGGATTTATACACCGTGTTCCAAATTATTATGCAAGTGATATTTTCTTAAATGGCCAATGCAAATGATGGTCAGTATAATTTTCAAGTCATGAACTATTACAGTATAAATCAAGTTTTACTGAACAAAGCTCCTAATGAGAACAGTATTGTTTTCAAAAATAAAATACTCAAAATGCAAAATGTTCCAAATTATTATGCACAATAGATTTTCTAAACATTTTATGGATTATAAAGAACTGTAAACGGTCATTCTTTGAATGAGCAGCATTAAGTGGTCACATGTACTAAAATAAAAAGTTATTTCAATCAAAAACATCTTAACAGACCAAGTTACATGTTAACATAGAACCTTCTTTGATATCACAGCATAATTCTTGATCCATTGAACTTGTGAGTTTGTGGAAAGTTTCTGCTTGAATTTCTTTGCAGGATGTCAGAAAACCTTCCCAGAGCTGCTGTTTGATATGAACTGCATCCCACCCTCAGATCTTCTGCTTGAGGAAACTCCAAAGGTTCTCAATAGGGTTGAGGTCAGAGGTCAGAGGATGGTGGCCACACCATTACTTTCTGTCCTTTTATGCCCATAGCAGCCAATGACACAGTGGTATTCCTTGCAGCATTCATTGTTATGCATGAAGATAATTTCGCTACAGAAGGTCCGGCTCTTCTTTTTGAACCATGAAAAAAAGTGATCAGTCAGAAAGTCCATATACTTTGCTGAGGTCATTTTCACACCTTCAGGGACTCTGAAGGGCCCGACCAATGATTCTCTCCTCATGATTTCAGCCCACAGCATGACTCCACCACCTCCTTGCTGATGTCACAGCCGTGTTGCGACGTGGTGACCATCCACCACCAATCCACTACTGTGTCCATCTGGACCATCCAGAGTTGCACAGCAGTCATCAGTGAACAAGTCTGTTTGAAAATGAATCTTCATGTTCAGCTGGGCCCACTGGTTAGGGGCCCAATAGTAGGTTGATGCACCACAAGCCTCTGGAGCAGGGGTGGGCACTCCCGGTCCTCGAGGACCAGGAGTGCCCACCCCTGCTCTGGAGGATCCTCCACCTTGAGGTTCCAGAGGCTCCAGCAGCTTCAAATAACTGTTTGCTGCTTTGTAAGGGCATTTTAACAGCTGCTCTCTTAATCCGATGAATTTGTCTAACAGAAACCTTCCTCATTCTGCCTTTATCTGTACAAACCATCTTTGTTCTGAATCAGCTGCAAATCTCTTCACAGTACGATATCGCTTCAGTTTTCGTTAAATATCTAATGTTTTCATACCTTGTCATACGGCACTACACTATCTGATGATTTTCATCAGCAGAGATCCTTTCTCTTTCCCATATTGCTTGAAACCTGTGGCCTGCTTAATAATGTGGAACATCCTTCTTAAGTAGATTTCCTTTAATTGAGCTCACCAGACAAACTAATCAACCAGATCTGAAATTAATTATAGTGATTCAAAGAGCCCTGACACACAATACCATCTATAAACTTAATAGCACAACAAAAAATGTAATCTTTATGACACTTTAATCCAGTTTGCATAATAATTTGGAACACGGTGTAAAGGTGGGAAGCAGCCAGGTGACGCTGGTCAGATGCATTTGATTAACAGGGCATCAGTAAGTGACAAAGACAAGCAATTGTTATTCCCAATCAATGTTGGAAGGGTAATAGAGCCATTGTTGAACTGCTTAAAGTTCATCAATTCTATAAATGAGAAAAAAAAAACATACAAGTGGATGACCAGTGTCCAAGCAGTGGTCATCTCAACAAGTTTGACCCAAGGACAGGCCAGGAAATTATCAGAGATGTTCAGAGAAACCAAGAGCTTTATGTCAGTCTCCACAGGACTCCGATAGCAAGTGAAGTGTTAAAGTAACTGACAGGACAATTGGAGAAAGCCTGAACGAGTATGACTCAAAAGAGGTTGATCTCTCCCAAAAGGAAATGCCAGAACAACTTAGGTCTTCATATTTCCATTCTCCCTGAAGCACAAGCACATCTGGAACTACACCCTTCAAATAGGGAAGACCATAGTAGAACAAAAACACCTCATATGATGATGACGATGATGATGATGATAATGATTTTTAAAACTTGTTCTGCAGCCATGGCACCTGGGCACCTTCCAGCCATTGAGACAACCATGAACTCTTCTGTGTACTAAATTATTCTACAGTGAAATGTACAGTGATCTCCTCAGCAGCTAAAGCTTTGCCCAAAACGACTCGTTCAGCAGATCCCTCACAGCACCATCTCTAAAACAGAAAGCCTGAAAAAAAAAAACAGAGGTGTTGCAACGGATCAGTCAAAGTTCAGATTTCAACCTGATTAGTATGATGTGGTTGGACCTGAGACAGCTGGTAGAAACAAACCCTGATTAATTGATGCACTGTTGAGAAGAAGATTGGGCTGCAATTTTTGCACAATGACATCAGAGACTGGGAGCATGTAAGAGTAAAATGACATACAGTGAACCCTAGCCTATTTGTGGTTAAGTATTTGGAAATTCACCTCTTCATGGATTTTTTTTCATATCTAAATGTTTTTTTAATGCAGGTCGGGAGGCTGAAATACTGCGCTGCAACTTGACTGTTGCTTGCACCATTTATTTTTGTTGCCTTTGATTAGTTGTACTCCCAAGAGCAGAGATAAGGAAGACCATAGCTATCGGATGCTAAGATGGCTTCCACCAAGCATACTAATGCATTAATAGCAATGCATATTTATATATATTAGCTGTTTGAACAATTAAAATAGGCAGCTATAAGCATTTTCCTGAGGTATCTCAAGTAATCATATATTCTAACTATTTGTGGTCCCTAACCCCAGGAAATACTTGGGGTTCATTGAATTGTCTTTGTCTATTAAATAAAGACATGACAAAATTTAGTGTTTAATTCTTAACATACATAAAACTTTGGAAGGGTGTAATTTTTTTTTTTGAACAAGGTATCTTTTTATTGTTTAGCAACAACAACTGATCTAATAATCAATCAAATACTGCACTGCATGTGTGAATATTAATCTCTATCAATCAAAAAGCTCAAATAACAGATTGGACAAACATGCAAGAAATACAAGAACGACTCAGTGGAGTGTTTTATAGAATATTCTTGGAACTCTACAACAATCAAGACAATATGATGCCGATAGAATAACCTGTTAAGGGTTAGTTGGTCTGACTGAAAATAAGGGAAAAGTTTCTATAATCTTAAGCTTCTCAAAAAATAAATAAATAAACAAGTGTATTGTCTCTTAAAATCATGAAGCAAAAGCATGATACTAAACTGTCAAGACACCGCCGCCTTACCAGTCAGTTACATACCTTGCTGCCACTCCTGAAGTCTCTACCCACGCAAGACGAGCCAAACTGGAAGAGCAATGACAGAAACTCTGAGTTTCTGTTTTAACAAACACCATGTCCCATTTCAGCTTCAGTATGCACTCTGTTTAGGTGAGTATTAAATAGGTTCCCTAAAAAGTAACTTGATGCATTTGTGCCTATACACATGCTAGTATTCCCTCATATGGCTGTCATTTTCAGTACCTGAAAAAGAGTAAAGTTTTCTTTACATCATGAAGGTTTAGTCCTGTAGTTGTCAAAATGTCTTACTTTTGTTAAGTTTAGTGATACTCTAAGAATCTTTTGGTATCACCTATTTACAAAGCAAATACAAAGTAGATTAGCAACAACGCAAAGGTAAAAAAGGCAAAACACAATGATTAGGCACAATGATCTTTGTTTCAAACAGATACTACTCAAAAGGGAAGAACAATGAACCTAAGGAACCCGACTAACCCATGTTGTAAAGTCAGAAACCATCAGAACACTGGTCATCATACCTGGTGACCAAGAATATTACCACTGGATATTCAAGCTAATAGCAAAACAAGTCATATACTAAAGATACATGTATACTGGTAGATGATGTCCTTGTGAATATGTAAAGTATCACCATGTTATAAAGACACAGCAGCCATGCTGAATTTTGAGGTGAAGTTTGGTGAGAAACTTTCATCTGTTCCAGTTGGATTTCAGTCTTCCAACACAAACTTTTTTCTTTGGGAACCAAAAGTTTAGATACTGTTTTCAGATCACACTCATTACATGTTTTTTGCTGTTAGGCTCTTCATTAGAAGCATGAGAATATTTTATAAGTCGAATAAACAAAATATGCTTGTTTTGCTATTTATCAGCCTGTGCGCTGTGTAGTATGTGTTTACTCCTCTGGTCATGCTTTTGTAGTCTATTCTAGATTTTCCTGCTATCCTCCATCCACCGGTGCTTAAGATGCTGCACATCCAAACACACACACACGCACCCCCCTGCCCCCCTCCCACACACACGTCCATTAAAGCACAAGAGAAACACTTTAGGAAACTGAACTCTCTCCCTCTTTCTTTACACCCCTCTAAAACACACACATTACACACGCACACCCCCTCACAAAACGGCCTAAGGTTAACCCCCACCCTCAGTGGAAGCTGCAGAGGTCAAAGGACAAAGCGCAGGCAACGGCAGGAATTCTCCGCCGTTGCTGTTCGGTAACCCTAACAGTCTCAGCCATCCAAACGCCGTTCCCTCAGTCTACCATTAAAAGAAAATAAATAAATAAAAAGACTCAAACACAAGCATTCACAACATTTCCCAAATTGGACAAATTATATTATTCATTAATCTGCTGTGCAAACTTCTAATTGATTTTTAAAAAAAAACCATTTCAAGCCATTTTAGCAATGCACACAGTGTTCTATTGCTGTGTAAATTGTGTGTGTGTATTTGTGTTGGCAGGACTACTACTTCCATCTGCTCTGGCACCATTAAATGGCAGCAGAAGCTGGTTCTGTATGTCTGCCACAAAGACGGGGGGGGAAGGAACTACGATATTTTGCGAGTAGAAAACATTCAGTTGTAGGAGGCAACTTTTGGACCGACTGCCAGGTTTCGTCACATATGGGAGGACTTTTGCACTTGCACTCTCGCAGCTTTGGCTCAGTCTCTGCAGAGCCAGCCTGAGAAGAAGCAGGTCCTGATTCGCCGGTGGGAACACCAGCTGACATTTGTTGGTCTAAAATGAACATCCCTGAAAAGATGTGCTGGACGCCTGGAACAGTGTGTAATGGATCTATCCATTCCAAGTGGACAAGATGTTCTCTCCAGTCACTTTATGTCCCCAGAAACAGAACCATAGGCGTGGCATGAAAACGTCTCAAGGCCTCCAGCTCAAAGTTGAGAATGTACTAGTCGGTTAACTCGACGAATATTAAATGACATTATTTGTTTTTTGAGTTTTTTGGGGGGTTTTTTAAACTCCAACGTTAACACAATATCAATACAGGCAGCTAGAAAGATCAGATCAGAGATCGTACCTCATTCACGTCGCCTTCGCTCCGTCTCTTCTTCAGCTGCTCACATTTGCGCTCCTTGCAGATCTGCTTGCCCGTCTTGCGGTTCAGACAGTTGGCGCAGGTACCGCAGTTCTTTTTACGAAGACAGGGAGCGCAGGCGCCGCATTTCTTCCTCCTCTTCTTCTGGAGGTCGGCAGTGACGGCCCCCAACGGAGACAGGGAGAAGAGTCCAGCTTGCTGGTGTTCGGCCTCAATGTATTTGCTCAAAGGGGATGTCTTTTTGAAACATTTTCTTTGCAAAAAGAGAGACCGAGTTTCCTCTGCGTCCACGGAGAGCTCATACGTGTCCTCAGTTGGCAGGCCTGTTCCTGCCCGCGGCCTGGGCATGGTGACTTGACTGTCGTAGTTTTTAATAGTGCTAAAAATAACAGAGACTAAAACACATGGATTAAAACAAACAGTTCAGTGTATTTTTAAAAAAGGCAGAATTTAAAATCCAAACTGTGTAAAATCCTAAATGGAGCTTTAGGATTTGACTGCAACAACTTCAAAATGTCGACCCTAACAACGAAACAAAAAAGGACAGATGAAAGTCTAGATAATCAAAGGAAACTGGAGAAAGTCGCAGTCCTCCTAAATGTATGGGATGTTACCAGAAGAATTGGCTCAGTGTTCATGTCGCCTTCCAGAACGACATAAAAGCGTCGCGATGTTCCCAGTTGCCCGGGTGGCCCCGGATGATCCGAGTGCTAACTCTGAGTCTGGATACCATCGCTTTGCTTTGAAGAAAGTTCTGGCAACCAACAGCGTTGTTGGGCACACTGCTGGAGCTTCAAGGCATTGTCTTCCCAGCCTGGGTACTGTCTGGAAGTGTGCGGAGACCAAAAAGAGAAACACAATAGTAAGGCATTTACTACTTAAATTAACCACAAAGTGGTAGCTTGTTCCATTTTTTCCATCACAAGATGTTAGGATTAAAAAAAAAAGCCTCTACTGATCACAGTCTTTTCATCTGCACTTTATTTGTCTTAGGAGTTCTAGTTTTAACCGCACACAAACAAACCCTCGTGACTCCTGTCTGGACATCGTCTGGTTTTAAAAACCAGCTGTCGGGGCTTTGAGTCAAGTTGGCTCTTAGCCACGCAGTGCTACGTGAACGGTTTGAGAAGATGTGTTTTCCTAGCAGAGCGCACATGGACAGGGTGGATATGTGTCCCTGAATGACGGAGGGGGACGACAGGCTAATGCCAGGAGAGGACTCCTTTGTTTGGAGGTCGCACACTCCAGTCAAGCGTCAGTAAAGTGAATTGTGTAAAGAAAACCTAGTGTTTTATTTCTAAAGCCTGGGTTCAATGCTTGCAGTGGAGCCAGATTTCCTTGTTTGTTAAAGTTTTGGAATAATTTTAATGTTGCACTGTGGAACACCATGGGTAACTTATAATACGAAGGTTTTGGTGAATACAAGTCTTGTTTAATGATTTAAAAACATATATTTTTCATAGACATTATCTGTGGTTTCATTGCCATCACTGCCAGAGCTACAACAATTAAACGATTGACCAAATGAGTAATAACTAACTGCATTTCCCTTTTCTCATGTCTGACTATCTGAAGGCTTTAGACAGCAACGTTGCAATCCGCAGTTCATTCTTTCCTCATCTAACTTGTCTCCAATGTGTGCTGTAGAGCAGTCCGCTAAATGCACGTCTCTCACTGGTTTCTCTGTGGAACTAGCCCAGCTTTTTTGTTAACAGGTAGAAGCAGGAACTTCAAACTTCCTCTTTTTCAAACAGTTCCACTCTGCTAAGTGTTTCATGTGTACATTTTACTTGAACTGATTGTGATACATTGCAAGTTTTACACCTGATTTAACTTAAGGGGTTCAATCAACGGTGGATAGTGATAAAAGATATAATCTTAACTGAAAATGAGCAAAGTCTCACTGGATTTTGATTTATTGGATTTTGATTTAACCAACTAACTTTGTCCCTATGTATGTTTTCACTGGTTCGCATCACATGACTTTATTCACCATATGCGAGTCATTTTGCTCCCTTACCACTTTTGATATTCAAGTTGTGACAACCAGTGATTCAAAGTAGTTACCATTATTCTGACCACGTCAACTAAATGGAATATATTGACTGTAAAAAATATTCAAGTTTTGGATTTGTAGATTTTTCAGTGGAACAAAACTCCAAATTATTTATGGAAAATTAGCCTATGCGTGGATTTTTCACAGAACTTATTAAAATATTCTAGAGAAAATGCAGCTTGGAAAGCTGAAATAGCTAGGTGCTATGCTACTTTGCATGCATAGCAAAGTAGCATATGATTGATATTTGCATAGCAACCAATCCATGAGCGCCATTCGCTTTTCTTGGTGCTGAAGGACGACTGAGGATGTTCTCTTCTGTGTTCACTGTATTAATGTGTATTAAGGTAAATTTGGTGTTCGAACTATTAAAATAGGCAGTAAAAAGTGTAAATTTATAAGGTCTCAAAGTGTTTGCAGATTTCAGCTGTTTGTGGTCTCTTGACCTTGTGAGTACCAGGTGTTCACTGTAAATGGAAATTTATGTCTGTCATTGTTTAAAAATATTTAACTACAAAGAAAAGTGAACACATGTAATGCTTTAAGTAGCTACACAGCTATACAACGGGTAGTTCATGGACAAAAACACATGTAGTAAGCAAGGGAAGAAACAGCATTGTATGGGTATGAAACTAGGGTGCCAATTGACGAAAAGGTAAACAGAGCATAACATGTAGGGCATTCTTTATTATGTGCTTGACAACCTGAAGGATGCCCTTCAAAGCTGTACATGAAATAAGAACTTCATGAATGAGAAAGATTTCTCCATATTTGGAAGCCGCTTCCAAAAATATTCCCAAATCAACATAGCTATCATAATATTTGTACTACACAGATGAGGGATGTTTCATTGAATACTTTTCTTTTCATAGAAATGAATTCATTGGTTCATCAATCATTACCACAATGTTTGTTTTGCTCATGTATTTCAGAATGCCCAGCCAACATATGTTTGCGGGCTCCAAATGATTCTTGCTTCGGTTGGATTGGAACTAAATTGGTCCGGGTTTACACTGACCTTCTTGTGCGGGTTCCACTTTGGTTCATTAAAGAGTCTATGTCTGGTGGGCAGCTTATGCAGGTGTAGGGTAGGAATCAAATTGTGAAGGATATGTTGGAGCCATAGGGATCATATTATTTACCTGTAACTGTGCTCCATTAAGGCTGTTTAGGCCAATAACTCTGGGTCATTATGTAACCCCCAAAACAGTCGTAGCCATCATTTACTTTTTGTAAATGTTAGCTGTACCCATATGACTGCGGACTAACCTGAAAATGGGGCACATAGAGGCCGTATTTGTAAATACTGAGTGAGAAGTAAAAACTCAAAATAAAGTAATTTGTGTGAGTGTCAATTTTCAAAGCTAATGCAGCTAACTGAAAATTAAATGACAAATACCGGTGATAAACTCACGTCAACCGTTTTAGCACCAGGACTTAAAAGTTTGAGTGTCGAGATAAAGCCGTAAAATTTTACCTGCGTCTTCTTGTCTTATTTCTTCTTCTCCATTAAGGTCGTCGACCACATCTTAAGTTATCTACTATATACAATAACATTAACCTCCCTTGCAACATTGTCATAGAGACTAGTAAAATAAATATTCGACCAATTTTACGCAAAACTGTTATCTGGGTCAACATGTCGCAACTACGCTACCAGATAAACGCTGACTCAACGGGCCGGGGCATTTAACAACAACCACTAAATCACTGAGCACGTGGTTCTCATCTGCGAGCGCGTGGAAAAGTCAGTAATGAGCTCGCGACGCCACCTCCATCACGTCAGTAATGAGCTCCCCTCCGCCGCTGTTATGATTACAGTAGGTCCACGTGCTTTCCGACAGAGATCCCTGCAGGGGGTCCGGGGCAACCAGTCCAGATCAAAGCAGTAAGATAAAGACTAACTCCCCGCCCTCAGATTTTACATTAGGATACCGCTTGTTATCTGCGCGCGGACACACAAACCCCAGTCAGAGCTGTGAGTGAGGGCACGCGGCTCATTACTTCAGGTGACAGAAATCGCACTTTCACCGTCAACACACGATGGGATTTCCATCAACTCGCGTCACACTGCAGCAGAGGTTCGGTTACTGTATCAAAACGCTGAAGCTTTCGCAATTACAAAAATCAGACTCCGTTCTTATATGAGGGTTTATATCAATATTATAATAATCTATTCCAAACTACTTACAAATCTTAATTGGTGCCATTCATGCTAACATGACAAATAAATATCGTGACCCCAAAATGTACATTTAAAATATATTTACCAAACTTACCTCAAAATATTTATATATTCCTCCTCAGGAATGCCTTTTCCCAATGAATAGTTGCTTTCTTAAACTAACAACAATAAACAAACAAACAAAAACAAAAAAAAACCTTACTCACGATGGGGGTAAAAACAAGAAGGATAAAGTTCCACCCTATATGACATAACTCTGCCTTTAGGCTCCTGACTGGTCGATGTTGTGGTCAAGAGAGTGAGAGCAAAAGCAGGATCTTTTGGAAGGGGTTAAAGTCTCGAGGAAATTATGGAGTGGAGTCCAGCAGGAGCAAATTGGGGGAGGGCTGACGTCACAGGACGAGCTGATCGGGGTCCGAACGGCTGGAGGTGGTGAAGTCACCAGCGGATGATCTAAAATAGATTTTCAAGAGTTCTTGATGACAAAGTGAGCTGCGGTTTTCTCAGGGGGGGAAATGACCGGGTATGAACCAAGTGAACTGTGATGTCATGAGTGGGTTTCAAACCAGACGTCGTTGCACCGTGACGAGACGAATGTGGATCTTTTAGATCTGACGCCTCAGCAGACGTGTAATGACTGGCTGTGGTCAGGGGAGGGGGTGTAAGGGTTTAGATAGCGCAGCTTCTGAGTCAGCAAGAACTCAGGTTCGACAATGGGTGGGTGTACATCTAAAGACTGTTGTCACTGCCAACTAATTATACTGTCTATGGTGTTATACAGATGTGGGCAAATCAGTTCAATTCATACTTTTCTGTTTTGATTTGACTGGAATTTCTAGGGACGTCTACTTAAAGGGGCCGCATTATGTGTTTTCCAGACACACAGTGTCATTTCATAGAAATGATCAGCTAATAAATATCAAATATGGTTTAAAAAAAAAAAATTAACGGCTTGAATATCGGGCCTCTGTCCCTTTAAGAAGCTCCTGCTCTTTCTGAGACTCTGCCTTCAGGAAGTCATCACAACATGACTCCTCTATTAACCCTTTAACGTTTTTACCAATGTTGCTCTGAGAAGTAGCTCCTATAATGAGCTCACCAAACGCAAAGATCCATCAGATGTTTGCTAATTGCTGCTGGCTAGTCTGAAGAAGCTCGCTATATTATTCAAATGTTTATTTTTTTATTGCGGAACAATTTAATATTCAGCATTAAATTAGCTCCAACTCCAAATGTTTTTAAATACCAAGTCATTGCTCATCTCTGGAGTATTCCACAGATGGCTACGCCACCTTCAGATGTGGTGTTAGGTGAAGATCTATGTTGCATGCTCAGATTTATTCTCAATTTTTTTTTAACAAAATACAGACACCTTGTTTTATTCGCTTTATTCTATCAACATATGCTTTTTGGTTGTTGACATTTTATGCGCTCCAGGTCAACGGCTCAGTCCGAGCAATTGTCCACTGCCAACACATGCTCAGTAAGTTCATCACACAGGTTGTGAGATTATATCTCATGTTGAAATACACAACCTGTTCAGCGTCGTCTTCTTCTATTTGCTAAAACATGTCGCCATAGTTATTATGTTTGTACCAGCCCAGATAGAAGCTCCAGGGAAACTCCTCACTAAGCGACATGATGACATAACTCATAAAATAGAGGGGCAAAAAGATTTGCTAGTGTAATCGTTCGGCTTTAAGACTTTTTATTTCTTTTATTCCACCATCACAACACTCCATTGGAGGCTGTATTTTCAACAGACAAAAAAAAGAAAAAAGATACTGTAAACACAAAATGCAAACCATCAACATTTCCTTGGAGGTACTCATCGTATTACAGAAACGTATTACTTTTGCTCGGTTAGCTACCGATCAGCATGCCAGCACGAAGTAGAGCAGAGTGAGGATGCAGAGGCATGAAACAATCGCCTCCCTCCCTATGCAAATATGTCTAAAAGCTCAGTTGCTGTGGCAACATTACGAATTGTATCTTAGCAAACACACGTTTTCCTGGCAGTGAGGAAATACGACAATAGGAAAACATTCAGTTCTTGAACGTGTAAATTCTTCAACATTGTGCGGTGAAATAAAACTGAAGGAAACGGTCTGAACTGTGAGATGGAGATTTTCCATGATAAACAATCAAACAGCTTTGGTCGCTCCAGTGTTCAAGACAAGCAAAACAATAAACAAATCTAAAGTTACCAATTGGATAAAAAGAACAAAACAAGGTTCAATAAAACAACAAAAGGGTAAAAAAAATGACATGTAATTAGTTGTGAGGACACTTTGAAGACATGATGACTGAAGGAGTTTTTTTCAAAGCAGCAGTGTGTGGACGGGTTGCCTCGTTACTGCTACAAGGAGCCCCCCTCTCCAATCCCCCGGTTTGAGTGGGTAAACCTCAGCAGGAACCCCAGGAATTTACCGGCTCCCCCTTTCACTACTTCCTCCCCCTCCCTGGACGACCTCCTGGTGGTTTGGACCAGCAGTCTTTATGTTCGCACCTGGAACTTTCCGGCCTTGGTCATGTACTTGATGCCTTTGAAGGGTTTATACTTCTCCCCATACATGTCCAGCCGGTTCACCTTCAGCCCTGTGCGGGGACACAAACCGGGTTAAATGCTGGCGGGTTCACACAACTGTACGCTTGTTCAGTTGACATCGGAGCGGCTCTGAAAACACTAAGAACAATAAATCATGTGAGCCACATTTGAAATACTTCTAAAGAACTTATCAGATAAATCCCCAGATTAGAATGTTTTAATTAACATTAAAAATGTTAATATTAAAAATGTCCTAAAAAGGTTTAAAATAAATTATTTTACAAAAAAAAAAAGTGTGAAGTTATCTTTTGATCTGAGCACATTTGCCACCAGATGCCACTTGATTCGTTGCATAACATATGGAATAACTAGAGACACACCAATCCAACATTAATATCTGTATGATAATATTGAAAAAAACTAGATCAGGTATTGGTGATAATGTACCCAATCCGTAACGGCAGATCTGATCTGTTCAGTCTAATTCTATGCTTTGTGTTTTACATTATATTACATCATATTTAGAATTCCTAATTGGACTTTCTGGACCATTTGAAAGAAGGTTTGTTGCTGTTTATTTGTTACAAGTTTGACCTGGATAATCAACGTTATTTTTGTCATTGTTAGTTTATTTATTTTATATTGGTTGGTTTACTCCTAATTGCACTGGCTGAACAAATTAAAGTTGTGTTTCCATGTTTCGCCAAGATTGTGAAGGTTGTGGTGTACTCAAGTGTGCTGTTCTGCTGCAGAGTTATTTAGTAAAGTTGAGTCTGTGTTTAAAAAAAGATACTTTTTATTTTAAGTAAATTCAGCACTGTTTTTATGTATCGGATTGGTATAGGCCAATATTAAACCTCAGATATCGATATCAGAAGTCAGAAAAGTGGATCGGTGAATCCCTAAATGCAGGGCCTAATGAGTAGAGTTGTAGAGTTGAAGGAAATATGAGCTCAAAAATATTAAATTCTAAAAGAAAATAATTTCTAAATTGGTAAGTTTAACTTTGCTGCTGAAAAAAAAAGTACTTTGTTCACATATTTATCAAGGACGGTGTCATTTGTTACCAATTCTATCCATGCAGTTGGAACATCTGTATTATTGTGTCAAGTGGGCGTATTTAGAGCATTTGGCACCCCCTAGTGGACATGGCTTAACATTAGTGAAAGAAATAAAAAAACAAATCAGGCGGTTGTCAGCTGAGAACTGCTTGACTGTGATTGGAGTTGAAGTGTGTGTGGGTGTGTGTGTAATTGTGTACCTGAGATAGCCATCTGTTGGATCTTGAACTGGATGTTGATGGTGGGGTTCTCGTCGGGTTTAGAGGCTCCGGCTTGCAGGTTCATGGTGCCTTTAAGACTGGGCAGCTTCTGCGGGTTGATCTTCCCAACATCCCACGTCAACAACTTCCATGGCAAGAAAAACGGGGGGGAAAAAATTTTTTAAATGGAAAAGAAAAAAAGAGTGTTGAGCAAATATATTGTAATATACATTTATTTACAATATTCCATCACTATGAAGTGAAAATCCAGAATAACAAAAAAAACAAAAACACACACACATTGGGTCTGTCAGTACCTTTGTGACGGGGTCGAAGGTGTACGTTCCTTGGGAGGGGTTGAGGTTGGCGTTGAGGACGCCCCGCGGCAGCTGGCTGCTGACCAGGACCGACTCCACGGCTTTCCCCATGGTCTGCTTGGGGCCCAGGGTGAGGTCAAAGCGGCCCTGGGAGCTGCCCTCCCGAAAGGTGATGTTGTGTTTGACGTAAACGGGGATGGCCACCAGGCTGAGGAGGAAGAGGAAGGACAGGAGGTAAACCCACGGAATATCTTTCTGAAGCCAAACAGAGATGAAAACTACTGAGCAAAACCGAAACGTGTCTTATTCTTGTTTGATGACACAGACCAAAATAAAAGTAGAGAATACTTTTTTTTTCTTTTTACAAATCAACATCAAAAAAAGTGCTGCATAGACATCTATTTAGACCGCTTTTTTTTCTGAAACCCCTAAACAGAAGCTGATAAAAAAAAAAAGTACACACTGTAGGATGAGTGAATGATCCACACTGTTTGGTTTCAGAAAACATTTCTCAGTTTAACTGTATTCACTATAAGCAATCATAAAAAAAACCTTAAAGCCTGCGAAAGATTTCAGATTACGCCCAGTCAAAATCCAAATCTAGATTCAATTAAAAGAAAAATCTAATAAGGAAAAAGAACTGGCAAGAATTGAGAATTGATGTTCAGTTCAAAACAAAATGGGAAAAAGCTGCTATTATGGTAAAAAAAGAAGATTTTTTTCAAGTATTGACTAAGGTGGTGCTGGATGAAAATTCATCTACACACCTTTTAGATTTGTCTTGTCAAAAATATTATTAAATATATTATTTACTTTTTCCTTCTGCTTGGTCTGTTTAATGAAATCCTAACAGAATGCACTGAATTTGTGATTTTAACACAAACAAATGTAAAGAAACCCAAAAAACTAAAACAAAAAGAATTCTAGAATTCTAGGATATGCTGTAAAAAAAGAAAAAATATTGCAACTAAACCACGAACTTCTGGGAGCTGACGTGGTAGGAGAGCAGCCGGAAGTTTCCGTCGGGCGGGATGAAGGAGAGGATCCGCTCGGCTTCCCAGCGCTTGAACCGAACGCACGGGTGGAAGCTGACGTCGTCCAGCAGCCGGGGATTCTGGGAAAGGACGACGGGAAAAGGGAGTCTTTTACTTTCCATTTCTACGAATAGATTTATTTTCCTTATTTATTGTTTTTATTTATTTTTTGAAAGGACTAAACACACCATGAAGGAGAGCGTCAGGTCAGGCATGCCCGTCAGCTTCACGCAGGCATCGATAACTCCCTGGATCTCCGCTGTGATGGTGGAACCTGTCGAAAGACGCATCCTGACTGAACCTTTGTTTTTTTTTGTGTGTGTGTGTTTTTTTTAAAGCTCTCCGCGGCTTTACCTGACTTATCGATGATGGCGTCGATCTCCTCCACCACATCGAAATAGGCCTCGTTGTTGGTGTACTTGACCCCGGTGCGTCGCCACGGCACCACGGACAGCTGGCCGGTGGGGAGCTGCTCACCAACATTGGTGCTGCCTGGAAAAACATGAACAAAAACAACGATAATCAAATAATAAAGTAATAGTCAGTTAGTCAGTGGCTGAAAATACATTAAAAGGGAGCTGAGAACCAAAGACAGGCCTTCAGAATTACTCATAAACACAAGCGTAAGCAATACAGGAAAAATGTGGCTTGTTATGTGTGAAATAATTTAATCTGAACTAGAACTTTGTCACTATTAAGGAATTATTGACTTAAAACAAGCTCCTATATGTAGCTGAAAAGTTACTTGCACGTTAATTTGTCTTAATCCAACTGTACAAAGACGTTTACACTAGAAAGAAGACAAAAATTACTTGGTAAGATTTTGGTTTTTTTATGGTGCAAAACCATGAAACTCTCCCATCCCTTTGTGTATTTTAACTGTAAGATGCGCTAAGACTTTCTGGAGGACCTGTGATGGTGTTGACCATGGTGCGGAGGATGGTGGGAGGCTTAATGAGCTCTTTGAGGATGTTGGACTCTGTTGCCAGGGGGAACCCATTGTCCAGCATCTCCTCCAGCAGCTCGTACACCACCACCACGTTGTCCTTGATGGCCGCCTCGGTGCACACGCCGAAATAATCCTGGAGGCCAGGAGAGAAGCCGGGAGGTGTGAGTCGACATGAAAGAACTTGACCTAAAGCAGAGAAATGTGACCTGAGAGCAACCCCTGACCTGGAATGTGTCGACAACTCTGTGCAGGAACTCGATGACGAAGAGCGGCGGCACCTCGCTCTGGATGACGGCCACGAAGTAGATGCGGTGGCGCAGCACGCTGATCAGGTAGTGGTGCGGCGTGGGGATCACCGGCGGGACGTTCTCCGGCTCGGTGGCACGCTCCTGCGCCTCAAAGAAGTAGTCGCAAACGGAGCGGCTCACCACGCTCTTCCAGTGCTTCTCCAGGAAGATGTCGCCGGACGCGTTTATCAGGAACAGGCTGTGGATCATCTTGGCTGGAGAGGCTGAGGGAGGAGGGGGAGGAGGAAAAAGGAAGATGGGGGTTGGTTTCGACGATCGCAAAATCGCTCTTTTCGTACGGCGGGGGACATGAAGTTTGAGCAGGACTTCAGAAGGTTTTTTAAAACAGCAATGCAAATCAAAACGTCCGTGTTGTGAGTTTCTGGGTTAACGGCGTAAAAAAACCAACAAGAATCCAACTAGCATGAGTAAACAGTGTGACTTTTTACTGGCTTCCACATGGACTCTTTTAGCCGTTCTGTTGCATTTGAGCGAGAAACGTGTCTGAACAAACGTGGGGCTGGAACGATTAATCAAATTATCGTCATTAATCTAATTATTGTGATTAATCAAATTATCAAAATAATCGTCAACTAATTTAGTAATCGATTAATCGTTAATCGGAGTGTACAAACTCTAAAAATAGTCATTTACTGAAAGAATAACACAATAGAAGTAATTAAGCCAAAGCTGTATATTGACATTTTCAATATAGACAGACTTTGTCTTTCAACTGTACCTTTAAAATGCCCATATTGACCGAAATTTTGTTGCAAGACTCTAATAGTGATAAAATAAAGAAATTATTAATAATAATAATAATAATAAAAAAGGGGGACCGGAGGGTGTGCTCCAATTATAGAGGGGTCACACTCTTAAGCCTCCCTGGCAAGGTCTATTCAGGGGTCCTGGAGAGGAGGGTCCGTCGGATAGTCGAACCTCGGATTCAGGAATAGCAGTGTGGTTTTCATCCTGGTCGTGGAACACTGGACCAGCTCTACACCCTCGGCAGGGTCCTGGAGGGTGCATGGGAGTTCGCCCAACCAGTCTACATGTGTTTTGTGGACTTGGAGAAGGCGTTCGACCGTGTCCCTTGGGGAGCCCTGTGGTCGGTTCTCCGGGAGTATGGGGTACCGGGCTCTTTGATACGGGCTGTCAGGACCCTGTATGACCGGTGTCAGAGTCTGGTCCGCATTGCCGGCAGTAAGTCGGGCTTGTTTCCGGTGAGAGTTGGACTCCGCCAGGGCTGCCCTTTGTCACCGATTCTGTTCATTACTTTTATAGATAGAATTTCTAGGTGCAGCCAAGGTGTTGAGGGGATCCGATTTGGTGGCCTTAGGATCTCATCTCTGCTTCTTGCGGATGATGTGGTCCTTTTGGCTTCAACAAGTCGTGATCCGCAGCTCTCGCTGGAGCGGTTCGCAGCCGAGTGTGAAGCGGCCGGGATGGGGATCAGTGCCTCCAAATCCGAGGCCATGGTCTTGAGCCGGAAAAGGGTAGAGTGCCTTCTCTGGGTCAAGGGGGGTGTCCTCCCCCAAGTGGAGGAGTTCAAGTATCTCGGGATCTTGTTCACGAATGAGGGAAGAAGGGAGCGGGAGATCGACAGGCGGATTGGCGCAGCGTCTGCCGTTAAGCGGGCGCTGTACCGGTCCGTCGTGGTGAAGAGAGCTGAGCCAAAAAGCGAAGCTCTCGATTTACCGGTCGATCTACGTTCCCACCCTCATCTATGGTCATGAGCTTTGGGTCATGACCGAAAGAACGAGATCGCGGATTCAAGCAGCCGAAATGGGTTTTCTCCATAGGGTGTCTGGGCTCTCCCTTAGAGATAGGGTGAGAAGCTCGGTCATCCGGGAGGGTCTCAGAGTAGAGCCGCTGATCCTTCACATCGAGAGGAGCCAGTTGCAGTGGCTCGGGCATCTGGTCAGGATGCCTCCTGGACGCCTCCCTGGTGAGGTGTTCCGGGCACGTCCCACCGGGAGGAGGCCCCGGGGAAGACCCAGGACACGCTGGAGGGACTATGTCTCTCGGCTGGCCTGGGAACGCCTTGGGATTCTCTGGAAGCTGGAAGAAGTGGCCGGGGAGAGGGAAGTCTGGGCCTCCCTTCTGAAGCTGCTGCCCCTGCGACCCAATCCCGGATAAGCGGAAGAAGATGGATGGATGGATGGATGGATAATAATAATAATAAAAAGTATCTATGTAAATTTTGCGTTTAAGATGCAAACGCTGATTTGTCTGTAAATCTTTTCTACCCAGAACTCCTCAGGTGGTAGGTTTAGCTTCACCTGGTTCAAATTCTGTTTTTTTTTAAAAAAAAATCATATTAAGCATGTTTTGCTGTCCAGTCATTAATCCCCCCAAAATAACCAACAGATTAGCAATCATTATTGTTTTTAGCTGCAGTCTGCAGATTAAACCTTCGCTCTGAACTTTTGATTGAACGATAAGCTTCCTTGTGACGTCACCAGAGGTATTTGTCTTGGGAATTGTTTATCGTTATTTAAAAAGGACTACATAGGACAAAAGACTAACAATGACAAACAGAAAAACATCTGACATTTTGCATGGCTGAATAATTATAAAGTGAGCCGGATTGATTTAGCTGAAAAATCTGGCGTGTGGCATTAAATATTAAAGTAAACAATAAGCGTGCTAGTAATATAGGCATTTCAGAGTTTCTAAAGTAAAATGAACTTTTCGAAAGAATATAAGAGGAGATCGTTTTTTTAATCGCGAGGAGAAAAGCCCTCCTCTCCTCACATGACACACTTCTGCTGCCTGGGGAATATGACTCCGGATTCATTCATTAAACATGCGGCAAAAGATATCGAGTTCGGGGCGGATATGCGCGAAAGCAGCCAGAATGGCTACAATTCGCATACATTTTCATAAAAGCAATATAGTATGCAGCGAAGAAGGAGCTAGGTGTATCTGTAATGACTAAAAAAATGAAGGCCTCCATCCGCAAACATCAGGATGCTCTATCCGTCCCTCCTCCTGCTTCAGTCTCATGACAGCGGAGAAGCTCCGTCACTCGGGAACCCGCTCAAATAGAGCTTAGAGCTTAGAAACGACACAAATTATCTGTCGAACCACTCAAAAGCTGGCACTGACTTACCGAAGTGATGTTTTTTCTCCCTCTCGAGTAGCCCTTCGCCTTTTCTGCCACAGAAGGACTAAACAGCCGTCGCTGCTTCCCGTTAGGTGGAGCAATAGATCCTTAAGCCATACAGGATGGAGGTGTTGAGCGAGCCAATCACAGCCAAGCTATAGCGAAAACGCCTGCCTACCTAATGCACTGGTTGGTCAATAACACGGAAGTGACTGATGAGAGATTTGGTATTGATTGGCCCGTGTCGGTAAACATTAGAAAAACTGCCCGCGGATTGGTTTAAGATGTAGCTGGTCTGACATTTTGTTTCCAGTATCAGATTTCATCTTGTGGAGTTTCTTTCTGTTCAAACAAACAGGAGTTGACCTTAAGGAGGCCGTTCAGGATGGCAGAGTAATGGCAGGAGTCTCTGTATCAGAATCGCATGGCCGAATTTTGATGTTGTTTTGGACCATATTTAGAATATTATAATACTTAATAGAAGGGAAAAGAAAGTTATACTCCAACATTAAGTGTGGTTTTTAAATGTACAGTTAAATAATAGCAACATTTGTCTGTCTAAGTCTAAAGCTGCAGTATATCAATTTAAATAAAAACACGTTTTTACATATGTGTTGAAACTATATCTGACAGGGTGTTATAAGATAGGCAATTTGTGAATAGCTCCTTTTCCTCCTCCCACTGCTGAAACAACCAATCAGAGCCTGGAGGTGGATCTTATCACGATCGAGCAGATCTTGTTGTGAATGCTAAGACTAGTTAGCATGATCAAATATGATGACAGATAAGCACTTTTCCATTACTGATAAGTCATTTCTCTCCATTGGCATATTAAGCAGCTAGTACATGAGGTTCCTTGTGATTGATTGACAGCTCTAAGACCCGCCTCCTGGTTCTAATTGGTTGTTTATGACCAGTAGGTGTGCATTGCTTCAGAGGGCAGCACAGGGAGGAAATCAACTTTTCGCACATTATTTGACTCACAGCATAACATACTGCATGCAGTATGTTATACCCCCCCCCCAACACACACACACATTTATATATATATAAGCTACATACTGCAGTTTTAGAGTTATTTTTAAATATTAAAGCAACTAATATTTAAAATAGAAATCTTGTCCAAAAAAAAATTGTTTTTCTCCATAAACCCTGACCTCACAATTAGATTAGTAAATTAAAGAGAAAGGACCACGATTATAATAGAAATCACACATCCCCATTGTTAAAAAACAAACTCCTAAGAAGTCGGATTAAAGTTTTCTTGGAGCCAAGTAGGACAAACAGAAAACGTGGAAGAAGATTGAAAAAAAAATATATTATTTTTTTGGCTGATGTGCAAAATGCTACTTGTGGCAGTGAACTGGCACACCTTCTTGAACAAACCATCTCTGGGGGGGCAATGTTGTGGCAGCATCATAATCTGTGAGTACTTTTCTTCAGCAGATGATTATTCAGATCAAATGTGTCAGAATGGGCCAGTGAAAGTCCAAACTTTATAGTACAGTTCCACCTTTTTTTAAAAAAAAATTGTACCTAGTCAGAGACTCTGATCTTCACAAGAAGATAATGCTTCTTAAATGCTGACTATTTTTATATCACTCATAGATTTTTAGCTGTTAAGGCTATAAATCAAACATGAGCAGAAATCTGCCCATGATTGATAACATGCACTCTAGAGGGGACATCTAGTGGCAGTACTTTGCCAAAGCAGCTCAGTTGGTTACTGAGAGATTTGCGAAGCTTTAGAAAGTCCGTTTCGTTTGTGGACTAAAAAAAAAGCTAAACCTGGCCGCCTCAAAAGATTTGGTTGGTTTGACAGTGCAGAGTGAAAGTGGACCATAGCAGCTAAAAATGTTGCAATGTTGGTCCCCATTCAAACCGAGTCTTCTGGACTATCAGGAAGAAAAACGGCGAGTGACTGAGGGTCATTGCGCGTAACGGAAACCCTTTAAATTCTAGACACTAACTGGTACCATAGAATTGCACAAAAATCCGTGAGGGACGGCGGAGTCCCTGCTCGAAATTCCGTGAAAGAGTTGTACGGAGCCTTGTGCCAGAAGCCCATTAAAATACTGTTTACATCGTTTTAAACTGTGATTGTGAGTGGGAATAAAAATAGCAACAGGTATTTTGTTCCATATAACACAGTAGGAGTGTAACAGGTAAACCTTTATGGATGCAAACTCGACTAAAAACCCACCTGTTTAGGATTGTATTTGAAACGTAATCAATTACAAATTTATTGATGGAACCTGATTTAATGTCGTGTTTTGATTATTGATTCTATTTTGCTTTGTGTTTCTGTGTTTGATATGATGTAAAGCACTTTGAAATGCCTTGATGCTGAAATGTGCTATACAAATAAAATGTGATTGATTGATTGATTGATTGATTGATTGATTGATTGATTGATTGATTGATTGATTGATTGATTGATTGATTGATTGATTGAAAACACTGTAAAACTAAAATTAATTTGTTTGGCCATAATGGCAATTGTTACATTAGGAAGAAAAAGGGGAAGAGCAGAACTGTGAAATACAGTGGTGAGAGTGTCATCTCATGTTGCTGCTTTCCGAGGGGAAAGAAATATGTTGAGATGACTGAGGCAAGTTGAGTTTTTTAAAGAAGATAGCCCAAAAATAAAGGACAGAATATAAAGCATTGACTTACTTGGATTTTTAGGCCCAGTCTAAACTCTAAAAGCAATTATTTAAAAGCTTCTGTACAGAGAGGGTGATTGAGAGAGCTAAGACCCGCTTCTTCTGAGCTGGATCACAAACAGATGTTCAGACAGTCTATGACTGTCTGGTGACTGTCTGCCAGTAATCTGCCAGTGTCTGCTGTACAGTCAGGTAATATTTTAACAAACACGGAAACAAAATACCTTAGTAGTTTTAAAGATGTTTGTAATGATGAATGTTTTGTTCGTGGAACCCGTATGATGTTGGGACTCTTGTTTGTGTGAACAACGTGGTTAGCTGACAGCCTGTCGGTGACGGCGTCGGCGAACCCGCATGGGGCCCAATGGCAACAGCAGGTGATAGAAAGTCCTTCATGATGCGCATGAGACGTGACCAAAACAAATAAAGAAGTAAAAGTCTCTCACTGATTTCTTGCTTTACGTCAGTCGGTTTGGTATCATGGCTCTCCTAACAGACATAATATTCTTGATTCGTCTTCAAATAAAGAACAGTTTTTATAGGAAATAAATTGTTGAAACCTGCAGACTTCTAAAGCCCTTCAATAAACATGGACAAACAAGGCGCATGCAGGCAGAGGTGGACAAAAATAATGTACACAAGTAAAAGTACAAAAAGTATATTTTCAGCAAGACATGGGAGCTTGTTTTAAGTAAATAATTCCTTGATGCTGATGAAAAAGTACTAATTCTATTGGCAGATAAATTTACTTATAAGACTATTCCCAATGATAAGTGAAATAATCAGCCAATGGGTCTAATACTTTTTCATCGATATTAAAGAATTATTTACTTAAAACAATCTTTTTTTATGTATAAGTTTCTCTTAAATCAGTTGTGTCTTAATTTAAGATGACTAAGGTTTTTGTGCTACTCCTCGATTTCACGAAAGAAATGAGAATTTATTTGGTCTGAAAACTGTTTTAAATTGATGCAGCACCCTGTAATCTGATCAGTTTTTTGGCTGGTTTCATATCCATATCACTAATGGATATGATTTCAAATGTAGCGAAGTAAAATACTTTACTCAGAACACACTCAAGTAAAAGTAAATATTTATGTTTAGTAAACTACTTTAAAAAGTACAGAGTGCAGACAAATGGTATTACAGTAAAATAAGTGAATGTAACCAGTCCACAGTTGACTGTAATTATCCATGGACAGAATTAAAGCTGTATTTAAAAGTTTGACATTTCTCAATAATTTTGTCAAGTGAAACACTGAAATGCATCTGAATAGACAACCTAATGATGTCAGATTATGAATCACAGATATCAAGCTTCAACAAAAGAATAATATTTTATTTTTTGCCATGCATTAAGATTTATAAAAATGTATTTAATTGGAACGCTATGAAGCTTATCATCCAAATGTGCCCAAAATTCAGTTCTTTTGAACAACCACCAGGTGGCAGCAGAGGACGCCACATTCGACCATGGTTGCTCAGTGCAGAATAAGAGCGAGGGCCTGAGGAGGAACGCTTCAGGTGGAGAAGGCTTTGAGCTGCTGGCTGCTTCATTAGCATGTTGTTTGCTTTGTTACCAGAGAGCAGCTTAAAATCATTCACAACCAATTAAAAAAAACAAAAAAACAGCTGGGGATTAAATTGTATAATTAATATAAACTGTTCAAATTATTATGAAGGTTCACCTGCATGTAAATTATTGCAGCAGACCATATGACCAGTCAACATGTCCATAAAGTAATTGATGGACTCTGAACAGCGTTTCCTTTCAAACCGACTCCATCCAGATATAATCCACTGGCTGCTGGATTTATTGCCCAGTTACGACAGATGGATGAAGCTGAGCAGCGTGAGCTGTTAGGTACCAAGAAAACAATCAGTGGTTTAATCTCACCTGTGGGGACAGGAACAGGAAAACACACACTGCACACTCTTAAGCCTGCTTGGTTTTTATAGGAAAAATAAACCACTCTAAAGAAAATAAAACTTTATTTAACTCAAATCCTTAATAAGTCTAATAAAATCTGGAATCTGAAAATTGTGGAGGACACTTCACCTCTCATCTGGAATATTTTAAAATACGTCTAATATTCATCAATTTTTAAAAAAATTCATGGTTGCCTTGAGTTGGTCTGAAGGAACAGAGAGGAACAGAGAGGCTCATCTCATCCTGTCTTTATGTCTTTGTTCATGTTTATATTGAAATGACTTCCTTCTAGACCTCTGCAGGGCTTTACTGTAAGGTTAACACCCTCTTTGAGAAACACGTTGTGATTTCTAGCTGAGAAATAGATCAACTTTACTTCTTTACTAACATGAAGTCATGGCTCCATGCTGCCTTTGGATCATCCGTTCCTTTTCGAAAACAAAGCAGGTTGCACAGGTAAGTGGGTCAGCGCACAGTTGAAGTTGTGAATCCCTCCGGCTTTGGCACATGCTTGTGTTCCTTACGTGTTGCCACCCTGCCAACTGCTCCCCTAAGACATCAGACATGTGAAGGCAAGGCACATTTCTCCATAGGAAACTCAATCAGCGTGCCAAACGCTCTGTTCATTTTAAAACACCTTCCTTAGCTGACTTTCCTTTCTCTTGCTTGTTTGCTTTGTTATCTCTGTGGCTGTAGTTTTGTTCTGAACTTCCATCACAAAATGCTTCAGGAGCTGCATTTCTATTAACCATAGCACTGCGCAAATAAAAATTATGAACATAAATTAGCTTAATGGAAACTCTCTGATTTTGGGAAAAAAAAACCTTTTTGCTTTGAGGTGGTTTTTCAGCCGTATCAAAATGTCAAACACACGATCAACAGCCAGATGTTACTACTGGCCAAAATGACAAAGAAGACAACAAGAAGTGAGAGGAGGATGTTTGGGTTCTTTTTTTGTTGGACGAATACAGTTGGCTCCACCAAAACTCTTACAACATGGCACAGTTCATAAAACGTTGTGTCATTCCACATTGTAAAATCACCAACTGTAATTTCCCCAAACCACCACATGTAGCCGCTTCCAAGTATAAACAGCTCGTCAGTCCGATGCCTGGATAAGATGCCATTATTTATTTATTTTTTTTACCCCTCCAGGGGGTCTTTTGTGGGCTCTAGTGTCCCTTATATGATAGTAGGCTGACAGGAAACGGTGGAAGGAGAGGGGGGAAGACATGCGGCAAAAGTCGTCGGGTCCGGGAGTCGAACCCACGACGGCCGCGTCGAGGACTGAAGGCCTCCAAATATGGGTCGCACTAACCACTACGCCACCACGGCACGTCCCAAGATGCCATTATTTTAATGACTTATCGTGTGATCAAACTTACACACATGATTTTAATTTCATTTCTTATTAATGCAAACACTGAAATAGCAATTTTCTCTACATAATATAAACAAAGATTTGCCACATTTGCAATGCAGTGCATTTGTGTTTCTCAGAGTTACTGAAGGGTTTTCAAATGCAGATCAGTTAGATGGAGTTTTTTTAACATGCTCTGTGATGGACTGACCGTCTGCCCAGGGCGGACCCCGCCTCCTGCACAATTATGCTTTTGGTTGGGTTATCATATAAAGTCCTAATGAAATAATTCAAGTTTTTGATTCTACCACTGTTACATTAAATGGGGCTTGCTGTAATGCTGGATGCAGTTTTGATTTTAAAAAGTCATAATTGATTAGGATACCATCTTCAGAAATGGTTTATGTGGAACAAAGTCGGAATGATACACCTGAGATTCTGAAAGTAGAAAAAAAACAAATCAAAACCTGGTTGTACCTTGACTAAATGTGAAAATGTGGAATATATTTGCAAGGGACGGCATATGTCACTATGTGTACACTGTAAAAAAAAAAAAAGAAAAGCAAAATACCAGCAGCTGTGGTTGCCACAATTTTACCGTACTTTTATGGTCAAATTCCTTTTTTTTACAGTGTGCACCTAACACGTGTATTAAACTGTATATGGAGAAGTCAGCTAATCAGACTTGATGTGATTAAAGGGATTAGAGACTGAGTGACTCATTGTAATCTACAGTATGTTTTATTCAGACTTCAGACTTTGATTAGGTCCTTACTCTGATGAAGTGTTTGAGGTATAAATGCAGTCAGTGTGTGTGACTGAGGCAGAGAGGCCAGCTCATTACTGGAGATTAGTTCTGATTCACTCTGTGTCTGTGACTAATCCAGTTTCAACAAACAACAGACATCATACAGTCAGAGGGAAGCTCTCAGCTGTGTGGAAGTTTTCACTGCTAATAGAAATTTTCCTTTTACTTTTATATTTCTTGGAATTAAATGTTCAACTAAATTCATTCTTTAATCTTGCTCATCTTTGAAAACTAGAAGAATCTGTAATGTTTTCTGCTTTGGGATTTGGAAAAAAGTCCATTTTAAAATTCAGACATTTAATCTCACATTTTATCTGACATTTTTCATTTAATGTAAAATCCTGCAGTATTTGGGGGATTTTTAGTTTTTGCCCATCATCTGCACATCATGTTGAGCCAAAATTCATCTTTTTGTATATAATCATAATTAGAGAGAAATGCTATTAACTTGAATCAAAAACACTTTTCAAAAGCAGGATTAAATCAGCCAGATGTGAAAAATCCCTGAATGGTTTGGAATGAAACTGACAGCTCTTTTGTGGTAGAAAATAGATTTAAAAAAATGATGACTTATGCTGTTTATTCCTCGTTTTAATTGGATTTGACGGTTGTTAGGGATGATGAAATAAGCTAATCAAACCTGACTCTTAACGTCTTTGTTTTGACGGTTGGGGAAATGACTCGCTCACCTAGAAAAGCTTCAACCCCAATTACACTAAAGCAATGGTGGCCAAACGTTTTGTCACATGGGCCAAAATCGTCAAGTCAGAATTACTTGCAGGTCAAAACAATATATTTTCTAAATAAACTAATAATAAACAACTATGCATGCTATAATTTATCCAAACAAATAAACTAGAATGATGTGTGTATGTGCATCATTTTATATCCAAAAATTAAAAAATGTATTTTACATGTTTGGCAGCAAATGTTTGAGTGTTTATGAAAAAAGAAAAAAGAAAAAGAAAGATACTAAAAGAAAAAAAGTTTGAGCTATAGGAGCAAAATTTATGTCATTTTTGGATCACATCTGGTTTAGTTAGCCAAGCTTAATTAATTCATTAATTAATTAGAAGCAGGTTTGGGTGAACCAAAGTCCACTTTAGAGTACATGTCACTATGTGAATGTGTTCCTATTTACTATGAAATTAAAGAGAGTGCAAAAGTCCATCCATCCATCATCCAACACGTTTATCCACAGTGTCTCCACCTGCTTCAAAATGTGCTGGCAGGTCAAGTTTATGTCCTTTTAGAATTATAGTGATGGACAGAACAAAATCAGTCCAGCACTGCAAAAAGTCGCCTTTCAAAAACAAGAGAGAAAAGTACATAAACATAATTCAATCTGGAGAGACTCAGACGGAGATGAGAAGACAATTAGAAGAGTTTATTGACAAACAGGATTTAAAGTGTTTGGCGCTCGGGCCCCGGCTGGGGATAACGGTTATCGCAGCGTTAGCGATAGGCTTCAGATGAGCATCCCGATGCTGTTAGGAACGTCATCCCCCAGGGCCCGGCACTGGTGGTGGAGGTTGAAGAAGGGTGCGGGCCTCAGGACCGGGCGAATGGAGGAGAAGGGGTGGTGGTGGGTTGAGCTCGGCTGGAGAGCGAAGGACGCCATGAATCAAGGTCCTTATCAGCTGGGACTTGGTCGATGATTGGACGTGACGTGGCTTGGTCCGGCGTTGATAGGTCGACGATTGTGGGCAGGTCGCTTCAATTAACGGGTCCCAGTGGGGATAAAAGAGTCTTCGGTTTGAATTTGCGCCTAGGCTTCATAACAAAAATACTCTAAAATATAAACCTCTTGGTGAGAAAAATTATTTTGTCAGAAAGAAAACAAGGATAAATCTCCTTAACTTAAGATATTTAATCTGACTTAGATTTCAGTTTTTGCAGTGAGGGGCCACACATGGCCCCTGGGCCACTCTTTGGACACCCCTGCACTAAGATATGGAGTGAAAAGAAAGCTAAAATCATGCTAATAAATGCTCACATCCACATTATAAACCTCTCTCAGTCTCCAGTTATCTGCTGCCACAAAACAGTGAACAGAAACCATTTTTTCTGTTTAAAATAAATTATTCCTTACTACCAGCATCGGAAGCTATAAACTAGAATAATTCTCAGAAAAATAAATATTTGGCTGTTGCTATTGAGGTAATGTGCTGCAGTGTTAGAGGTGGAATAATATGAGTTTTTCTTTCTTTGGAGCAGTTTTCCCTCTGGACAGTACAGATGAGTGTTTATGCTAATTTGGCAGGATTTCCATTTTAATAGCCCAACTCAGCGCCGTGCCTCAGGAACACTTTGGCCAAATGATCAACTGACTGACAGGTGGATCATCAGGGAGGAACCAGTGCAGAGAGCTGGGCTCTGACACGACTCTGTCTGATGATGTTAAAGGAGCGATCAGGTGTGGCGGTCTGCAAACTCTGTCCATCGGTCCTAATTAAATCCTGATGAATTTGACTAAGTCATGTTGTCTTAACGACCCGCACACTGCTCGCCTTACAATCTGCTTGAGTCAACGAATGTTTTTCATCTCTGCAAATCCCTCAGGTGATTTTCTGCAGCTGCAGATGAGAGCGAGCGGAGCGGGAGGAGAAGGGCGCCAAGGTCAGAAACACGCTCAAGGAATCACCCGCGAGACGCAAGTAGTTTTCCCCAGCCATACAAAATATTAACACTCAAGACACTGCATTTAAACCACTGCACAGTCTATGCCAAAGCAAACCATGAAGGAAAACGGATTCAATTTGTTTCTGTTTAACAAAACGTGACAGCAAATGAATATTATGCTAACTCGGGAGGCTTCTATTAGGTTCTTAGATTAATTAATGTCAGATACTCGCTAATAGCTCAACAGTGAGTGTTACTAAATCAGTACATTTAAAACAACAAAATATCTGAGGCACTAAGTTTGCATACTGTGTAGTAAAAAAATGGTGGACAACCCAGCAAAGTGAGGAGTATTTGCATCAATATTAGCTACACGGATCTGAGCGTGTCTATTGGGGCAAAGTGAGGCTCACAGGGTCATATGAAGGTTTTTTTGGGGGGCCGGGGGGTCTAGGTGTGCGTCAGACATCTAAAAACAGCATCCTGAGCGCCGCTCACACATGCCCTGATTTCACACCACATGGATTCCTGCAGGATTCACAGGAGTTCTTCGAGCTGACGCCCAACAGGCGGCCATGTTCTCAACCTTTCAGAGGACCCGAGCCTCAGAGCTCAGGGTTTGGTGTTTGTTTTAGGAGGTGAGTCCTGAGATCATCGGTCATGGCGGCAGTTGAAGGTCTGCTGGACTGTGAAAAGGAAAAATCACAACAAATTGATTTTGAGGTCTGCTCCGTGCTGTCCGGGTACTGAACCAGCTCCCTCTGAGTCTGAGGCTTGGTGAAGATCACAGCAGAAAAAACTTGTTGGAAAGGTTGAAAATTCATTGTCCACTAACAACACAGTACATCTTGTAAGGTTGTTTAAATTCTCTGCTTGTGATAAAACAACAGATTACTTCTTCAGAGCTCTCGGATTAACAAAACTCATTTTATCTTATTGCTTTGGATCCAGGGGCCTCAGATGGGCCCCATGTGGAGCTCTCTGTGAGCCTCAACCTGCCTAAAAGGTAGAAAGACCCCTGGGCTGATGTAGCTGTCATTTTACCCATGAGATGATCTCATTTTAATAGGCTGAGTAAGACAATCCAGACTTTGGGGTCAATATTTTGCATATCTGGTATGTAAAATTGAAATGTGTCTCAGTATAGAAACAGTTTTCATCTGTTTTCTGTTGGACAGTTTTTACTCACTGCTGCGGTTGTAACAGCCACATCAGACCAAACTGCTGTTTGACAAGAGAAAGAGTAAAAACACATGAAAACCTGCTATATTAAACCAAAATAATCCCAACAGAAAACTTGACCCCAATTTTAAATCCTTCCTTCCGTTATGAAATGTTGGACAAAAGTTTGAAGAAATTGATGATTCTTTGAAAACTAGGGTTGTTTTCACTTCCAATACGATACCGTATTGAGGACTGACTGATACCAATATTCACACGATGCAATATCAGCACAAGAAAGAAAGAAAGAAAGGAAGAAAGAAAAAAAGAAAGAAAGAAAAACTTTTTAATACGTTTTTTCTCAAAACTTATTTAGTCAATAGTAATAATATGTTTAATCCCAAATTTCCTAAATCTGGAAACCCTTCATCTAGATTATTATCAAGGTGAGGAAAAAACGGCTTGTGATCGTTTTTCATATAACACATGTGAACCTCTGGTTTCAGCTGTTTGCAGTCGGAGGATGAACTGTAGCCGTTCTCCCCTGCTGCAGTGTTCTACATTTAGCAGCTAACACAATGGATCTAAACAGGAGTCAGGTTCTATTATTAAACATGTAGCTGCTCTAGACCTCTATGGATAAATTTGGCATTTAACTGACATGAATAAAGATGTTTTTGGCACCTGTTCAGACTCCTGAAAGGTGCTAAGCAGTATATAGTCTCCAACAGTTCCGGTAAACTGGGCTTGGCAATCTGTCAGACTGAGGCAACACTATCTGCCACCTGGTCTCTGGCCTGTCAGCGTCGTCCCTCTGGGTTTCTTGTCATACTGAGGTGAGGAAGGTAGGCCGGAAAGGAATGGATGAAGGAACACATGTGTATCAGTCTAACAAGTTTTTGGCTGACTGGTCTTGGAAAGTTGTCAAGGCATACATACATATCTGAGCTGCTTGTCTGCATGAAGCACATTAATGAATAAAGATGAAGTTTAAATGTTGGAATGTTTCCCAGTTCAAAGTGTTCCCAGGCTACAAGTGTTTTATTGGATCACTTTTCATTACACTCCGCTCTGAACAGGAATTAAAAATATATTTGTTCAGAAAATTAGGCACTCAAAAATCTACTCAGTTATTTTTCTCTTCTGACAGAAAATTCACATGAATCTCTCTTTGATGAGATCAAATATCCTAAAAACAAACATCCAAAAACAACAGTACAAACAACACTGTATTCCTTGGTCAAAGACCTCACAACACTATTATAATATCTAGTTTAAATTCATTTTAATTATTGGGTGAAGCAGTTTGCAAAATCCACAGTTCACCATGACTCAGGGTTTCTTGCTAATAAGCCGTATTCATGCAGGATGGGCATCATGAACCACATGTAATAAATAAATGACTCTCCAATGTTTGATTTTCATGTGCCGCATTCACACAGGATAACCAAAGCCTGAGATTTACAGACATAATGCAGAAATGACATGAGCAGTTTTCACATCGATTCATAGAGCTTTACTGTCATACATATAGCTACTGTTAGTGCTAGCTAGCTGTATGACAAAAAGGCTATAAACCACAAAATGATTCCTACTGCACAGTGCATTGCATGATGTAAACAACCATTTGGACCTGACTTTGCTCCTTCTATTCAGCGTTTTCTCTGTGATGCTGCATGTTACAGGTTGATGGGGTTTTGATGGCCCAGAACCCGAAAGGTTTTCAACTCACACCAATGCAGCCTCTATTCTTAGCCAGAAATAAATGAAAATGAGCCAATTTCTGTCCACATCACATAGATGCCTTATCCCACCCACCAGATTCAGTCTCTCCATTTTGTTTCTCTCTACATTACTGGATACAACATGTCAGAATGACACACAACGTTTTATGAACTGTGTGACGCTGTGAGAGCTCTGATGGAGCCCAGGGTGCATTGTTTGGAAAAAAGCAAAAACAAACCATCGTCCTCCTTCTACTTCCTGTTGTCTTCTTTATTGTTTCGGCCAGCTCATTTGACTGTTGTTGCTCATTTGAGTCGCGTGACGTAAAAAAAGTGTTTCTGTTGCAGTTTCATGCAATGCATCTATTTTGATATGGCAGAAAAACCACCTCATCCTACCACAAAACCTCTCTATCGAAACAGGGGAGTTTTTTCTGAAATTGCTGTCTTTCCATTAAGCAAATTTATTTTCATCATTTCAGTTTGCGCATTTCTACAGTTAATGGAAACGCAGCTAGTGAAATATAGAGAAGGATCCACGTGTCCTCTGCTCTCAAGTCTTTCCATCTGCACAGTGAAAGTGCTTTCATTTTCAGCGTCGTTGTGATTCTGACCTTCCTAAAGGATGTCCTGTGACATCCCTCCTCCATAAGTCAGTTGCTTGGACATCATGAGCAGCCATTGAAATACAACCGCCCCCCACCTCCACCTTCCCTCATCCATCGGATTGAGCCAACATCCCCAGCCAATAGATTGGGCCTCCCTGACCTTCAGGACGTTCCTGACCACTTTACAGCAGTAGGAAGGGATGGCATTGGAGGACAGGATGATGTAGGAGGAAGGAGGGCAGTGTGATAGAGAACACATTCATAGAGTAATAGACCACAGACGGCCCGTGTAGTCAGGGAAACGGGAGAAGCCTAGTGGCAGCAACCCGTCATCATCCCCAGCTGCCTGAGGCTCCTGATGTCCCTAAACTCATCCTGTCTTTATTACTCTGTCTGTCTTTTATTGTAACTCTGGATCCAGACCCACATTTTACATTCAAGTGCCGATGGTGGGGGAGTTGCTTTAAACATTTAACTGGCAACGCTTTGAAGTACTCCTTCTGAAACTATTTTCTTTAGTTTAAAACTGCGACATCTTGTTGTTTTTTTTTTTTTTTTTTTTTTTACATATTTTGTTAATTCTGTCACCATGTTGTGACAGCAAAATATGAAACAGACAGTCTGTGAAAAGATGGATCTCTTCCAGCTCCTCCATGTGCTGCTGTTACCATGTGAGGAAATGCACCGCTCCCTACCAAAAACAACCAATCAGAACCCGGAGGAGGGTCTTAGCGCTGTCAATCAACTGTCAAATGTGCTGATAAATGGTGGAAAAATAACGTACTATTGCAAGAAACAAGTTATCTGCCGTCATCAGTGGTCAACAAACATGTTATATAAAAGATACTTACTGTAGCTTTAATAAGTCAATGTAGCTTCTTACATTGAGTTACTTTCTATTTAGTTTTTAATTCAGCTTCAGTTAAATTCAGTTTAGCGACAATCGCTTGCATTGTGTCGTTGACTTCATAGCAATCCAAGCATCCAAGCATGAATGTGGCGACAGTGGAGAGGAAACAGTTCCCTTTAACAGGAAAAAACCTCCAGCAGAACCAGAACGGCGCTCAGTACGAGTGGCCGTCAGCCATGACCGACTTCTCCATCTCAAGGACGTGAGGTGCTGATTCTCATTGCTTCGCATTCGGCTGGGAAGCGCTCTAGTGAAAGCCGTGGATCACAATCGCATGAAGCCGATGGAACTACATCAACTGCAAAAAGCAGACACCCAATCCTGAAGCACCCAAACAGACACTTTGGCTCCACCTTGAAATTTTACCCATGAAAGTTTTGAACAGAATTAGAAACACAAGGCAGCTTTGATGGAGTCCAGCTCTCACCTGTTTCTGTGTCATTCAATATATATATATATATATATATATATATATATATATATATATATATATATATATATATATATATATATATATATATATATATATATATATATATACTGCTCAAAAAATAAAGGGAACACTTTAAGTGTTAAACACCTGTTTAAGTGTTCCCTTTATTTTTTGAGCAGTGTATATATATATATATATATATATATATATATATATATATATATATATATATATATATATATATATATATATATATATATATATATCCAGAACAATTAATGAACAAGCTGCATTGCATAAATGAACACATTGAAGGAAAGAAATGATCATGAGATCAATTTCCAAAAATCTAAGTCAAGCACCTTCGGATGTAAAACTTACTGAAATCACTCCAACTTGGATTAAATGAGTAAAACATAAAAATCTGTTCTTCATGGTTAATTCATGAGGTATCGTTTTGTTGCTGTGGGTTAGATGTGATATTTAGACTAAATTTGCAGTTATTCCCAGGCTGCTGCCTGCGATGTGCCTCCGTCTCTATTTCTCTCTCAGACGAAGGTTTGCCAACAGAAATGGCCAGGCTTGGTATCAGTCAGTACTTACAGTCCCCTGGTTTGTCTCAGGAGATGCAGTCCAGATCATCCTGACCCAAATTCCCTCTTAAGCAACAAAAACACAAGCAATGCAACGTCTCTCTAACGTCGAGTGACCAGACAGAACTGGACCAGAACTAGGCCCCAGAAGTCACATTGTTCTCCGTTTTTTTTAATATATAATTTTTATTTTTTATTTTTTGGATTGTCAGGCATTAGGACCTGGAGGTGGATGACTTTGACTGGAATGAAGATCCTTGAAACCAAAGGACATAAACCCACTGAAATAAAACTAACTAGGATTCCCTTGGACTGCTACTGAGACATTCATTCAGAACAATTGATGCATTAATCCTATTGTGGAGTAAGATCCGTTCGGTTCGGACCACTGAAAGCATGCATGTGGGGATGTGACAGTCAGGTGAAGTGAATGAGTAACGGCCGGAAGAATAGCCAGCCTCTAACAGCACATGTCCTAGTTTAAGTGCAGCTTGTTTAATAAAAGTTAAGTGCAATAGGAGAAGGACTGAGTGGAGCAGGCAGGACCAGTAAAACGTGCCGCGCCCTCAATTACCAGCTGTGGTCAATTAGCACTGGAGTGCTGCAATCTACTTTAAACGTCGTCCCTCAGAGATTCAAATTGGAAATTCTAACCTTGGCTCCTCCTGCTCTAATGCACTGATAAATCTTCTGGCGCTGTGCCGGGAGTGACTGATATAGGGTTTCAATTTATGCTTTTTGCTGGCGCATCATTGAACTTGTTCCTACATTTCATGTGTTCCTCAGAAGGACTTTGAACAAGCTCTTAAAACTGTCCTGTCCTTGAATTTGTTAGAGCTACATTACACGTTTTGGTTTGTCAACTAATGTCTGCTGAAACGAAATGCATGGCGGTGCTGTGGTGGCGCAGGCGTTAACCCTTCTGATGAGTCCAGAAATAACATCTTTCTGGGCAAAAAAGATCATCTTGTGTTATACAAGCAAATGAAGGGCAATAAGTAAAAACATGGCTTTAATGAAACTCAATATTTATCAGTCTGAAATATCATAGAGTCTTCAACTATCCATCCATCCTGGCTGAAGGTGTGTGAACTGTTACACCTGGTGGTGACAGCATGATTTTTCAGAAAAATCATGCTGCCATGACTTTTCATGGCAGCATGAAAAATCATGAGGAGGATATGAATCCTGGAAGAGAATTATCAGCCGTCATGGGTTAGGGCAGGGGTGGGCAACTCCAGGCCTCGAGGGCCGGTCTACTGCAACTTTTAGATGTGTCTCTACTTCAACACACCTGAGTCAAATAATGAGGTCACTAGCAGGACTCTGGAGAACTTGACTGCACTTAGGAGGTGATTCAGCTGTTGGATTCATGTGTGTTGGATCAGGGAGACATCTAAGAGTTGCAGGACACCGGTCCTCCAGGACCAGGATTGCCCACCCCTGGGTTAGGGTTATGCAGCAGGACAATCACACAACACACACTAGCATATCCCCCTCTAAATGGCATTTAAAAAATGTCCAGGATTTGAAGTGGCCTAGTCAAAGTCTGGACATTTGTAATCCATGACAGCACACACTCCTTCAAATCCCACATTGATAACATCACCAGGTCTACCTGCAGTTTTTACATTAATGTATCTGCAACTGTAACTGTACTTTACATTATTTTACATTAATGTAAAAACTGGTTTCCAGTCATTGAATGATGGACTGCAGCCGCTGGTGACATAATCAGGTATTAGTTTGATTCATACAGATCCAAGCTCGTTTGTATTGATTTGTTTTATTTCTTAATAATTGAAATCACATCCTAAAGGTACTTTTAATATTTTCTTAAGCTATTTTTGTCTGATTTTATAATGGAGTTGTCCCAAAATCTTCCTAATGCTCACTCTGAGCCAAAGTTAATTTAATACAAAAACAATAGATTCAGATTTAATTTAACATTAAATCTGAATCTGAACAATTCAGATTTAAATGGTTCCAAACCATTTAAATCTGATGAATGAACCTCATTGGAACATGTATTGTTTAATGAATTTGTATACATTTAAAACGACCTTTTAAAATGCACAAAACATCAGATCTGGTCATTTGACCCCCTTTCTTTATAAATATGAATTGATATGAATGATTCTATCTTTTGCTTTTAATAAACCTGCCTTATTATCAGCGGGAAAAACAATTCAAGAAATAAAAAAAAAGTTGTGATATGAAATCATCCAGGGTGAAAGAAAAATATTGCTATTTTTACAATAAATACCAAAGAGACTCAAGGAAAAAACAAATCCTATTTTTGATGAAAAGCTGAATAAACTTATTTATATTGGTTCGTAATGTCAGTCACAGAGATCTATCCAAGGCCGACTGAGCAGAGCAGACACTAATTACATCGTAACGTCTGCTACTGTCTGTGTGCACGGAGGCTGAACTGCATGCAGAAGAAATGCAGTTTGATTTTTTCCAGGTTGACATCTAAGAATAATGAACAAAACTGAATTCAGGTGCAGATTCCAGCCATTTTCTGTCTGTTGGCAGCTGTCAGAACCAATCACTTCTTGCACACTCATTTCTTATAATCTGAGTTCTGTTTTCTTTTTTTTTTGTTTTTTTTTTATGATAAAACAAAACAAGTACAAGATTTAGACATGGATATCAGAATGAAAGGTCAGTTTTATTCTAGTCTCCTGAGAGTGTGTAAAGTGACTTGGTGTGATTTAGTGATGGATCTGCAGCCATGTTCCTGGCTTCGGTTTCCCAGCATCCCTCACATTGCTCCCTCAGCCAAACCATCTGTTAATAAAAACTTATTTAATTTATTTATTTTTTAAAGGAACTTTTGGCTCTAAGGGCCTTTATTTGACAGTGAGTGGACAGGAAAGCAGCTTTTGAGTTAAGGGGAAGACATTCAGCAGAGGTCAACCTGTGACATACATGGGTCATGTGCTTTACCCCGCCGCGCCCTAAAACCTTATTTTGAATGGTGTACGGATGTCCTGGTAAGTGTTGAGTGTTAATGGTTGACTCTGAAGTTAAACCCAGTAAATCCACAAAATCTTGCTATGGAGGGTCCTGATAATGAGATAGAAGAATTATTTAATTCATTCAAATTTACAGGATAAAAATGTGGTGAAATACAGAAGGACACTCTTGCTGACTTGGTTTGATGCAAACATGAAATGTGAACAAACAGGAAAATCATGTCTTGGGTCAGAGGTTTGCAACCCGTGGCACTGGGGCCGAAAGTGGCTCTTTGAACTTTCCACAATGGCTCTTAACTGTGGCCAAAAAATTTAAAATAGCCAGTTAATGTTTCAAATGTAGATATATTAACAAATGCAGGTTTTTGTGTTTATTTTTTTCCTGCATTATTTGCATTGAATTTCCACAAAGAATGACACTAAAAGTAGCAATAAAGTGTTTTTAGATTATTTTTTTTTATCATTTTCCATCCCACATAACAAAACCTTTTCATCCTCTCTTTGCTACATTTTATGATTATCTTTATTTTCAAATCTAAAAATAGACCATAAGATGGTGGTTCTTTAAAAATTACTACATATTTCATACAGTAGATACAAGTTTGTCTTTTTGCAAAAAGTGGTGACATTTGCAGCTCTAAGCAAAACTTTTGTTTGGATGGTTTGGGAGCAAAATGGTTCTTAGAGTGATAAAGATGTACTGTGGTTCACAATTAGCTTCTTTGTCAAAAATTTGACTTTATTTCAGGTTATCATCAGTTCACGAAAATCTGTGAAAGAGTCCAGCCGCAGACTGGTGGCTATGAAAGAAGAAACCATTAAACTGGAAATCATTGTCTTTGTGGGCCAGCAATGGTTTCCTCAAAGAGAAGTGTGCAGGTAGAGGTTCTTCCCGTCCTGCCAGAGGGCCCATCACTGCTGCAGGTTCTCCTGAGGCGTCTCAGTGTCAACTAGTAAATAGAAACTGCTTTGTGCAAACAGTGAAGTTCTTTGTTTTTTAGTTAGCTGGAAAATTTGTCATTTTTAGTGTGAGAGGTTTATTGTTGCCTGTAGGTTCTAGATTATTTGATACGGCAAAAAAAATCTGAACTTCACTGGAGCTTCACCGTGGGAACCTCCAGTGGGCAAAAACGAGAGCGTTGCAAATAAAAGCGTCATTTCATTTACTAAGATTGTTTGATTCATCCATATTTGGCTGGACAGCTGGTGACTTTTTATTTCTATGATGATTTCAGAACACGGTTTAATTAATTTCTCGCTCATATTATAATGAGTTTAAGATCTCAAACAGCAGTTTCACATTTTGCACTCACACTTTCCATTATGTGAATAATGGATGCTGTATGATCCATAATGGAGCTGGATATGCATGAGGGAAAAACCACTTTGTGATTCATTACCTTCACCCTCTGGTACTCCATAACATCTGCAATTTTCCGTTAGATATTTTCTTACACTGAAAAAAATGAGGACTCCAAACAGTCAGCCACACAGCAGTCTGTGTGTTTCTAACATAGTTAGACATAAGTGGGCTTATTTAACAGTAATCAGGCAGGAAAAAGAGGAGGAGGAGGAAGACACGTGACAAAGGAACCGAGGACGCGAGTCCAGCTCAGGTCAGCCGTGTCCAGGTCTGCAGCCTCTGTAAGGGGCATCTACTGCAACCACCACGCCATGCCACACCCCATAGGTATTTTTTTTAAAGGGCAAAAGTGTCAGCAAAGTTTGCCACAAGGTTATGTAATAAATGAAACTATGCTTCTGAAGTACTTGTTGCTCCATTGTAATGGATAGGGTTAACTTTTGTTTGTCTGGAAAACAGCAGAAGCTTTAATAGAGAGAAATTACCATCACCTCACATAAAACGTAGTGCAAGAGGTCAGGCAGGTGTGATGCATAAGGCTGTGGTGGATGCATGCATACCCATCTCTATCCAGAACCTTTCCTGTAACTGCTGCAGTGTGATAACGGTAGTTGGCAGGAATCTATGCTTTTAATGTAACCATCAAATATGTGTTATGTTTGGCATGGCATAGTTATCTATGAAACTGACAACAAGTTGAACCCAATAATAGTTGGACTTGTTGATTGGCCATCGGTGTCAAACTGTAGCAGTTCCGCAGTAATGAGTGTCAGCTTTGTTCTGGTAATTATGCTGCAATAGCAACCTCTCAAGATGAGACAAGACCAGATGCTAAGATCAGAGCTACGATTCCAGTGAAGAGCAGAATGAGTTGCCTGGCATTAGCATGTAGGATTTTACAAGTTCCTCATGGGTGAACCCTCACAAACTTAGCCTGGGGAAAAAACGCAGCCTCTTGTTCTACGCTTCATCCGGAGGGTTTGGACTCTCAACTATTGGATAATGATTACTTCAAGGAGGCACAGACTGTGTTGATTTTTAAAATTTGACCCAATAGCTGACATTTGTCTGTGACATATGTAATTCCCCAGTTCAACATTATGGAGCTTACTGGAAACTGCCAGCACTGTAAACAACCATCCTCCACTGGGAATGGATGGAGACTCTCTGAATGGCTAACTAATGCTAACGGCTAGCTAATGGTGGCAGTTAATGTCACTTTCACATTTGAAAGTGTGGCCAACACGGCCTGAACGACTTTGTTCACTTCCGCAACTACAATTCTAAAACAGTGCAAGAAAATCAACATCATCGTTCACAACTTCTCCTTCTCTTTGCTGACTGGCCCGGTTGAAATTCTACCGGGCCAAAAGGAATCCAAGTGAAAAGGAGAAATCTCAGACTGTCTGTGAATTTAAAATGAGCCTAACAGTGCAGGAAGGCAGTGGCCAGGCTACCACAAACTCAACTCTGCTGCTCAGCTCATTCACCTTCTTCAGACATTTGGCACCAATGGGAAAAATAAATCAGCATAAATTTTTTTTGCAAAGAAACATTATCACAACAAACACAAACTTCTATACATTTTAATGATAAGTATATGTACATCATTCTGCTGACCTGCAGGTGGGCAGGTAGATGTAATGACTGTGAATGGAACCAGCTGTTTTCAGCTGAGCTCTCAGTTCCTTCACATCTGACATTTGATTAGCGATGACAGCATGGTTCTGCCCTCAGCATGTCTCTGTGCTGTCCGCCCGTCCCTGCTCTGACATGTGGACACACTCAGCAGAAACCCACGAGGACGCTGCACACTGTCATCTGAAACGTATGTATTTCAAATGCTTTCATAATAACGATGGAAGCATTTGAGCCCCTCTCTCGCTCTTATTATTACAGTGTCTGAATATTGATATGGAATTGATTTGGTTTCCGCCGAAGGGAAAATATATTCTCCTTGGCTTTCTGGTCAGTAGACGCCTTGATGGGACTGGTAATGAAAGTCAAATGAGCTGCTCTTGTTTTCTGGGCTCTGCCTCTGTTGATCCACAGAGTGGTCGTCAGGGTCTGCTGCGTCGTAGAGGCCAGTCAGAAAGCTGGGCAGGTTTTCATCTCTGTATGAGAAATTAAAATGGGCTCATAGTTAAAAAAAAACATTGATTGAATTTGTTTAAATATTGGTTCTGTGCCGACATGTAGCCGCATTTTGTCCCATTCTGCTACATCTTTGTACCACATACCATGTCGTATTTTGTTTTCACTTTGGATGCATATTTTTAAACTATATGGAAATAAACAATCATAAAAAATGTTCCAAATCATTTAATGTATTGGTTTATATATTCTATAAACCTTGATCTGTTTTGCCAATTCATTTTTAGAGTATGAACGATTGTCACCCCTAAAGAAAGCAAAATATCTCCAGCTGCTACATTTATCAAGATATTTTCATCATCTGCAGAACATTTTGGGAACATTTGTGGGCTGACGAAGAACAATGTGAATATGCACATACACATGTGTATAACAATATTACTAAGCTTCTGTTAATGACTAATAAGCCCACAGTGGTCACTGCAATTACTTGAACCTGACAAAAGCAATGATAAATGAAAATTTACAGAAAGTTAACCAGTGAAAATCAAGTGTTGCTGTTGAACTGCGGTTCAACAGAATTATTTAAAAAAAATAAAATAAACTAATGAAATGAAGCCTAGGCACAAATTCAAACTGGAAGACTCTTTTATCTCCACCGGGACCCGTTAATTGAAGCGACCTGCCCACAATCGTCGACCTATCAACGCCGGACCAAGCCACATCACGTCCAATCATCGACCAAGTCCCAGCTGATAAGGACCTTCATTCATCGTGTCCTTCGCTCTCCAGCCGAGCTCAACCCACCACCACCCCTTCTCCTCCATTCGCCCGGTCCTGAGGCCCGCACCCTTCTTCAACCTCCACCACCAGTGCCGGGCCCTGGGGGATGACGTTCCTAACAGCATCGGGATGCTCATCTGAAGCCTATCGCTAACGCTGCGATAACCGTTATCCCCAGCCGGGGCCCGAGAGCCAAACACTTTAAATCCTGTTTGTCAATAAACTCTTCTAATTGTCTTCTCATCTCCGTCTGAGTCTCTCCAGATTGAAATAGTAAACTAATGAAACTATGTGAACATTGTTGGTTTTTCAGTCTTAAGCAGAGGGGTGGCAATAATTTTGTTCTCATGTGTAAGCAGGAAAATAAAGAAAAAAGATTTTGCAAAATGGGTTTGTGTAAAGATATTAATCTTTTGTGCGAATTTTATTTGGCTCCAAATATTCTGGACTGACTGCAGCAAAAATGTTCGACTTTATATTTTGCGACTTGTAGAATGGAATTTGGTCCTAGACTGAAGAATTTGTGAAGGTGCTTTTTTTTTCTTTGCATGTGCAAAAGAAACATGCTTTTTTTCTCTCTCACACACAGATATGTGGATGTGTTGTGCAACATTTGGATCGATTGGGGCAAAAGTGTAAATATAAGATTTTTTAAATTTGACTCAAAGATTTCATTTTGTTTTTGTACAACGGAGGTGTAACTGTTGTCTTTACATTTGTTAAAAGAAATAAGTATCTCCATTTCACTATTACAAGGCATGAATACCTTTGCACCAGATATACCTCCAGACTTATCCATCGCTAGGCAACACAGAAGCAAACAGGACAAACAAGCAAACAGCTTAGAGGCAAATTAACCCGAGGAACTGAAACCACACAGACTGGTCAGGTTGGACTGAAATACTCTGCATTTGCGGGGTTTTTAACAATGTGTGTTTTTGGTGGAACATTTATTTGTGAAAACAAAAGGGGGTCCTAGGAGAACAGGGAAACCATCCGTGCAAGAACCGCCACTGCATAGCATCACACCAGCGGGAAGAAGCTGCGTGTTTGCTCCGCAGTAGCTGCCCACCCCGCACCTTCTCGCGGCACGCAGCGTGCGTGCAGGCGGCTTCTCTTTATATGGTGTCGCTTCCTTCCTGGAAGCTTCAGATGCATCAGAGGAGAGGAGAGGAGAGGAGAGCAAACCTCCCAGCTTCACCCCCAGCTGCTGCGCTGTGCGCCAAACCCACAGTTGCCTGACCCTGTTTGCGCCCCCCGCGGCCCCACAGGCGCACTCAGTTCAAACATGTGAAGGTAAAAATCGTGATTCGCTGGATGCACTGGGATTTTGTTCATTTATTTATTTTATTTTTTATTTTTTACCTTCCCGTTATCTCGTGGTTTCTCCTTTTTGCCTGCCGCCGATCAGTTTGTGGAATGCTCTGCATTTTCTTCTCTGGGTACGTTTCCACTTCAGGATGGGAACTGCGGTGTCCAAAAGGAAGAACCTGAGGAGTGACGCGATTTCTTCCGTGGCCGCAAAAGTTCGGTGAGTGTCGGAGCTGAACACCCGCACAGACACCGGGCTGCGGGGAGCTGCGGGGCGTCCTCCCCTAACGCTGGAACTTTGACATGCATGCTTGTCAGTTGAAAAGTCTCTGCTAGTGAAGACGCGGTCGCCTCCTCTAGATAATTTGCTGCTGATGTTTTACACCTGCAGGACACCAGCTGCCTTGACGAGCACCAGTAAAACCAGTAAGCTCTGCCATGGCGCTAAAAAAATAGCTTTGGAGAAACACAGCAGTTCCAGAGCTTACAGGCAGCATCCTCACCAAAGATTTGTGTAAAACAACAACAAACATATTTCTGCTGTTGTTGTTTTGTGGCTGCTGGTGGTTCAGTGCTGTCCTGCTTCATTCCGTTTCTGTTAAATTCCTGTTCCCTTTCATCTGTCCAGTTCAAAATATACACTTACATTTGCAAACAGTTGAAATCTATCCAGTTGTTATGCAATTCAGATCCAGTAGGTCATTAAAGTAAAATTAGGGAAAATATTTCTTTCTGTGGACGCCAACAGATTGGATCAAATCTTCAAACTTCAGTGCAAAATTCCCTCCCAGAGGTGAGAGCAGAAGCACTTTTTCCACTCTTAGTGAGATATGCACTGGTCAGAATGTGTTTGGTCAATTTCTGAGTTCTGGGTTTGTAGGACTCTAAGACTCCAAACCCATCGTCTCTTTTAGAACCATGAACAGCAACTAAAGTATTTTTCTGCCCTTCCTGTTTGAAACAGTTATTTTAATGTGAGCAGAAGCAACATAATATCTTGGTGTAAAAGAGCAGTCACAGTGCAACAGACTTTTACTATGATTTAAAAAACAAAACAAAACAAAAAAAAATTAGTGAGTTGACGTGATTCTCGTAAGTGTGGTCAGTGTAAACTGAGTGTTATTGTTGAGAGGCTGTTCCTAGAAAATTCTGCCTCAGCAGAAGTGTTTATTTGGTCTGAATATTTAAGCATATATATATATATATATATATATATATATATATATATATATATATATATATATATATATATATATATATATATATGTAGGCAGGACTTCATTCACAAGTGAGTCCAGTTTCTGTGAGTGATCCACATGGACCCAATCTACCGCCTGATGCAGTTCAGTTCTGTGGTGTTAGAGAGCACCAAGTAAAGAAACTGATTGTTGTGCTACACGACCACATAAGTGAATGTTTTAATGCACGGTGTTCTTCTTTTAAGACAGAATGGGCTTAAAAGAAAGAAAGCCATATGCATGTATTAGCCTACATATGGTGGCCACATGTAGTGAATACATGTGGCCACCATAAGTTTTCATTAAAGCTAAGCTACATTCACATTACAGTCTGTAGTGACCCACATCAGATTTATTTTTGCCTTCATGCGACCTGTATCTGATCTATTCATGACAGTCTGAACAAGACAGATCTGATTTTCACAAATGTTCATCAGGCCACTTAGAAATGTGGCTCTTAATCAGATACATTTCTGATCTTTTCTAATGTGACCTGAGTCTGTACGGCCAGGTCGTATTCATCCGACCTGAACATCACTGATACCCAATAAATGTCACTATTCTGCATCCTGATTCAAGGAGGCACAAAAAAAAAGAAAATGTGGTGGGCGTTAATGCAGAGAAAAGTTTGAAAACTAGTCAGCAATGCTGAAATCACAAACACTGAGAACGCGCTACGTGTGATGTAGCGCTCATTGTGTCCCTACTGTTCATGAGGGACACTTTCAGTTCACACAGGGCTTCTTATCACATGTATTTGGAAATGTGAACGACTATGCAAAAAAGAAAAAAAAAATGAATTTCACAAAAAATCTGAATTGAGCATTAAGGCCTATGGTGTGAAGGTAACCTTAGAGAAATTTGACCCTATTGTCACTTCTATACAAATTTTCTTCCCTGGACCACCTGTGGCTGCTAACAGGCCCCAAATGGGCTAATTCTTGGGGTCTGAATTTGGGCCACAGGGGCCATTTTCTTGCTCTGAGCCCTGTATGGCAGGCCATTTTAACATAAAATCAGTTTCATTCCAGATATCTATAAATAAGTTTTGACTAAACAGCTACGTTTTGACTGCCCTGAATGATAATTTATTATAATTAGAGGTATCTCAATTAACTAATATATCTAGTCATAAACCCATAAATGTGTTGAAGCTGATTTTTTTTAAACGCCCTGCCATTGGCCACAGGCAACTATTGTTTTGCTTTGTTTTGTTTTCGGAGATGCAACCTGACGTAACTCTCAGTGGAAAGTTGAAAGAGCAAGTCTGGTGCAGAGAAGGCTAGAATTAAACATTATTTCTGTAAACAGATTGTTGGTAACGTTTTCACAGAAATGAGCTTGCAATGAGTAGCATCAAATGAGGACGATGAAACAGGCACGGCAGTCCTCTGCTCAATTAAGTCAGTGTGTTGTGTAGCGTATAGCGTAATGTTGCATAATTTATATATTTCTATGACAAAACGCCCCCTACCTTGGAAACCTAAATGACCACTTAGCATAAGATTTCAATTTTATGATTTTAATAACAATAGCTCATTGTCTAAAGTGTGCCAGTCTAAACCAGGAAACTCCCGCTGCGGTCCTGGTTGGTGCTGGCCGCAGACTACAGAGATCCTTGGTGTTTTTACAATCCAGCTGTTGAGCTCTTATAAAGTGATTCTCATTAGTGGTTCATTTTTGTTTTTACTTGCAGCCTGATGTATCACACCCCCTCTCAGGTGCTGTTGTAAAAAGGAAAACCATTGTATCTCCCTTCACCTGTTAGCATTCCTGTTGCTATGGCTAATTGGGGAAAAGCTTATTCAGCCAGTTCTTTTCCTGCACAGTTCAAATGGCATTTACCTTATTGATATGAGTCATTTTACAAAAGGCCTTCATGTCACTGGTGTCAGATCAGTCTGAGGGCATCCAGATGACTAATGTGGTGTTGGATGAGATCTGCTCTGCTGCTCCTAACTAAGCTGAGTTCAGAAGGCGAGATGCAAATCCAGTTTTTCTTCTTCCAGTCCTGTGTACATCTCTGTCTCCAATTCTTTGTTTGAGAGCCGCTGACCGCTCCAAGTCACTACCTTTTGATGTCTGATCCCACACTTTATTTTGCTCATGTTTTTTTTTTTTCTACACCCTGTGCACTTACGGCTCGGCAAATCATGCTGATTGCTACAGCTATTGAACGACGCCTGTGGGCCACAGCTGAGACTCTTGCAACACACACTCGTGACTCTGTCAGTGGTCGTGAGCCACAATTCAGATCTGGAGAGTGGCTCCCCCGCCCCCATCTCACTGAATCCCTCTGAATCCCACCTGAACAGGGATTAACAGTGTTGAGTCTGCTGGATTATCTGACGTGTGGGGACTCAGCAGGGCAAAGCTGTTTTTCCTGTCTGTCTGACACATCCAGACCATGTTTCTGTCAGTGGTTGTGAACGAAACGTAAAGCAGTGGAAGGTCTAGAAGAAAGATTTGTTTCTCTTTTTCTCTCTCGTTTTTGTGTTTTGCAAAACGACGTTGCAAGAACAGAGTGATGGACAAAAAATATGCTTGTTTAACCTCCAAGTACTGAACAGACCTGCTGTTGTAACTGTAGGTATTAGTAATACTAATGTGGACATCAGCAGCTGCAACTCATTACTTTAGGAATAGATTATTCTGATGATAAATCGATGAATCGGATGAAGAAAATGTGTACACTCTACAGATTTTTCATGTAACCACTTCAGCCATTTTTATACAATATTAGAAATACATTAAACATGCAAATAAACCAATAATTAAATTCCTTTTTAAATCATAAACATTTTATTGCCTGGAATGCAATAGCATGGCATCTTTTGAGTTTTGGGTTACACATTTACAGACAAAGTTGTTTTTATCTCGTGTGTGAAGTGTGTGCACTGTTCTTAATATATTTTTTCAGCAAATGGCCTTTTATGAGTCTGTGGTCAGTCAGTGATTAATCAATTACTAAGTATATTGACAGTTATTTCAATAATAGATTCATAACAATTAATCCTTTTAACTGCTTCATCCCTACTTCTACCATAGATATTATGTTAAAATTTAAAATGATTGTTATGCTAATTATTAATACAAATACTAATAGTCATTGTCCAGTTTTTAAACTTGGGTCAGTGCTAACATCATGACTGTTGCTGCCACCATCCTTTTTAAAAGCCCTTGTTGTGAGAACAATAGTAACAATGAGTCAAATAGCGTATAACTATTTTTTTTAAGTAAATTTAAGTAAATGTAACCAAACAAACCAACAAATGAGTGGTTGTCATGGTAACACCATGCACCGAGCCTGTGGCCTCTCAAATATTTTCACCTCAGTAACTTTTCAGGTCCAAATTCAAACTCCAGGGGACATTCTTGTTGCGTTTCCATCAGAAAACTCTTAAAAGTCAACTTTCAAGATTTTAACAAGTTGAGCAGGTGAACCGGAGCATTCTGAAGACCCCGAACATCTGACCAAAAGTGATCATATTCAGGGAGGTGAAACGCGTGTAAAGATTTGGTCATTTACACCAAAACCTGATATTTTCAGTAGCTTCTATGTTCATGATCAGTGGTGGTTTGGATGAAAACACCAAAGACACTTTATACTCAGCTTTTTACCACCTTAGAGTTACATTATTTCTACATGGAAAAACACAGAGTTTTGTGAGACCTTTATTCTTTTAGTGAAAATAAAAAGTGTTGACTCTTGAGTTTTGCTGAAACAAAAACACTTCATTCTCTTGAGTCCGGTATCGTGTCTTCTCTTGTGTGCTGCACATATCTTTACACCATTATGTCTTTACCATTATGTATTGTTAAGAAAAATGATTATTTTTCTGGTGCTTAATACAGTTAATCGACGACATGTGTAACAGTTATATACAATACTCTTATTTGGAACAGGTTTCGTCTGAGATGCGGTAAGCAGACAAAGCAGGGCTTTTGCCTCCCCCACACACAAAGCAATAAAATTTACATTCCAATGGGAGAGGGGACTTCGGAGGTGTCTGTGAAATCTCATCTTAGGACGTTTGGCGCCAGGGATCTTCCGTATCAGGCAGCGATGAGCACCTAAGTGGCCCGCCCTTTTGCTTGGACAAAAAACAGACACCTTTGCCATAATGAGGGGAGTTTCTAATAGGTCAGCACGAGGAACGCCTTGGCTGCATAAATTAAATAGGGAAACACCTATTTGGTATAAAATTACGTACACAGAGCATGCCAGGAGAGAGAGAGCGCGGCCGCTATTTTTTTTTGCCTTTTTGTATTTGTTTTGTGTTTGTCTGTCTTCCCCCTTGTGTGTCTTTATTTTTTATGAGAAAATGCATATCTCTGTTCCTCTGCAGCTTTGTTGTTGATTGCTTTGTATGAGATTAAACTCTGTGATCTGTGACGTCAACACGCTTTGTTGTTGTTTCGTTTTAGCAGCACGCGGTCGCTACACGTCGCCCACGAAGAGCGTCACTCGCCAGGGACTCGGGAGAGAAAAGAGGAAAGAGCCAAAACTTTTTATCCAAAGCTAGCATTAAATGTTCCTCTTTTTTAATAGTATTTAACAGGACAGGCATATTTGGTCTTGTTGTGCTGAAAATGGTGTAGCAGTGAGAGTTACTGGTTACAACTCTCGCTATACAAAGTGGATTGGGGACAGACAGAGCCAAAAGGCTGAGAGCTTGATTTAAGTGTGGGAGCACAGGTCTTTTGTTATGCATAGAGCCTGGAAGCGCTTTGTGAAGAGCCCTGCTGCCTCTGTCCCATATAATGACAAACCTTTTGTAGTGCGTCTCAGCAAAAGCCACTTTATCCGCTGCTGTCTGCCTCTCGAGTGGAAAAGATTACAAGCGATCGAAAGATGGTACCCTCTTTAATAATTCAAAAATGTTTGAGTCACTTCTGGGAGAAATTTGCACAGCACAACAGTTTTCAGACCTTAATAGTTTCCACTTTGGCGAATTTGTGATTTCATGGCCGTTTTCCCCCACAGGACGGTGTGACCAGCAGAAGCCCTGTCCTCATCGCTGCACAGATTAGTTCCAGCCACGGTCCAGTTTGGTCATTAGCAGTAAAACATCCAGCAGCTCGCTCTAAAACATAAACCTGTCAGATTCTCTGACTGAAAGTCACATAAGAGGTCAAAAATACTGAGTTTCTCAACCAGCGGGGGCAACTGATTATTTTTAACATTTAAATCCTAGTCATGAGCTGCGTTTCCATTGACCATATAGTTGCACAATTTGACATTTTCAAAAACAAATTTGCTTAATGGAAACATGTCACTTTAAAAAAAAACCTCACTTTCTTGAAACAAAGTTTTTGTGCTGGGATGAGGCTTTTTTTATTTTTCTTTGGTCGTAACAAAATTGATTTATTTTGTAAAACTGCCATGAAAACACATCTTTTCGCATCAGACGAATCACATGATCAACAGGCGACGGATGTTGCCACGGGTGCAAACCATGAAGAAGATGACAAGGAAGTAGTTGGAGGATGAAAGGGCAGCAAGTTTTTTATTGACATATTGTGCAAGCAAACTTATTTATGTGTGATTTTGATTGCAATTCTTATTTAATGGAAACACTGTAATTGCAAAGTTGTGCTTTTTTTGGCATTAGCAGAATATTGACCAAGTTTTGTGCACATTTGTAATAAAACACAGTTATAAAGGCTTTTTCAACATGGGACCATTTTTTTCAAATGTCTTGCTCATTCTGGGTTTTGGTTGGGATCTACTTTATTCATAAAACATTCACATTTTCTAAAACTCACCTTTTAGAAAATGTATCATGTTTTCTAAGTCAGGTAGAATACTTAGTCCCTCCTCAGGTCAAATAGATTTCTGAGAAACTGAAAATGATTTTAGTAAAAACAGAAGTTCATGTTTTTCATTTCTTTATAATAAGATAAGTATATTTACCTTCAAACATGAGTACAGTTTTTTTGAGTAAGGTTTCTATTTAGGTATCTTTTTATAATCTACTCAACTTGAACAGCTGATATTACTTCCTAAAAATTGCTGGTTTTCTAAAAAAAAAAAAAAAATCTGCATTTCTAGCTTAGCTTTAACTCTTTCCAGGTTAGGTTTAGTGAAAGTTTCTCCTGTTTACTCCGCACAGAGCAGGAAAACCTATTTCTCAGTTGGATGGACAGTTTTCCACCCTCTTGCCACTTCAGTGGCCAAACAACACCAGTGACAAGAAAGTAGCATTTGAGGTCAGCGCTTCCGTTTATTGACAGAGAACATGTTCCATCGGCTCTAACATGCTGCTGATGTCTTTTGCTTTACTGAGGATCCAGATGACGAATGTGTTCCTTCAGGGCAGTGTGTGTGTGTGTGTGTCTGCACTGCAGCTTGTATCTGTCCAAGAGACTCACTAGTTAATAGTTAAGCATTCAGCTCACACTGACCATACATACTGTATTGTTTTAGAACATACAGCGTTAAACATTAGATTTCTAGAAAGACCATTCTAACCACCATTCTCAATCTGCTTGAGAAATACTTTGCTTTAACTTTTCAGAAAGCCACATTTAAATGCAATAGCTACAAAATATCTCTTCATGCTACAGTTTAGCATCTTGATGAATGATGTTACTCTTAATCTTAAAGAGACAGTATTGCTTTCCAGAAACAGTGCCATCTCATAGCACAACCAAGTAACTTTGTTACTCTCAGTGTTTTTAAAAATGCTATCAAATGTTTGATAGCATTTTTGATAGAAATCTGACTTTGCAGTTTAACACTTTGAAATTGGGATACTGTCTCTTTAAAAACTCCTGCTCTTTCAGAAGCTCCGCCTTCAGGAAGCCATCACAACATGGCTCCTTTGTTAACCCTTTCAACAATGTTTTTACCAGTGTTGCACAGAGAAGTAGCTGCTATAATGAGCTCAGCTGATGTTCAGTTCCACCAGGTTTTTGCTAATTGCTGCTGGCTAGTCTGAAGGAGCCGAGCTGTTCGGCTGCGGACTGCAGCCCCCAGGGGGAGCTGTGTGTAAACGGCGGTGCTTGGTGAGCATTTCTGTAACCCAGAACGGTTGCTATGGGAGATTTTAGGATTTCTCAAACATGCATGGAAGAAGAAGGCAAAGCTCCAAGTATGTTTTTGATGGCATGAAGGCATTATGACTTGATGTAGAGCTCAGAAACAAACAATGACTGTGAGAAGCACAAACAACTAAAAGTTGTAAAGAAACTGGACTGTGAAAACATCACTTAGTCATTTGCCACATTTGAAGCATCTTTGAACCAACATGATCGCTGAATGTCACCATACTGGCCTGTAATGTTAAAAATATATTCATTCCATTGGTTTACTTAGGATATTTTTTTCCTGAGATTCTAACTATATGAATAATGTCCACAGATATGTATTTGGATGCATTATTTCTTTTGGGGTTGTGGTAAGGTCATTCTGACTTGAACTAAATGTGTTCTGCAGCCTCCATCTACGTAGGCTCTGAAGTTTTGCAGAAGGCCATCCTTGACCTTTATAAGCCATAAGCAACATGACATCACAGTATTAGTGGATATGCAGTCTGTCTCCATGTGCTACATCACTGTTCAGTGACCTGTAACGGCTGTAGTGTTGATCACATTTTATGACTCTACGTAAGTAGACGTTAAACAGGAGTCGCTGTGAAAGAAAGACACATAGTGTTTTAGTTTAGTTTAACAGAAAGCTTTTCAAGAGCCGTGATTTGTGTGCTCACTTGTGTGGATTCAAAATCAGACTGAGGCTGTTGCCCTGAAAACTGAACAGGTAATGAAGGGTTGCACATTTCAATAGGAAGCCATAAAAATCCTAAACTTCCCACTCCACAGAGGAATATAATATGGTCAATTTGTCCTTCAGGGGAATTAACCTCCTATCATAACCCCGAAAAAACAACACCACACAAAACAAAATATTACCTACCCAACATTAAGAGACTCCTCAACTGATATATAGAGATTGATGTGAGGCAGAATGGGAACCTGCAATCTATTATCTGAGAACTGTGAGCTCTACTGGGCAGAGATCATTTCCTGACTCATGAGCTTTGTTGTCAGTGGAGTGAAAGGAACAAGGTTTCCTTAATGAAGTCGTCTGGATTTTACAAGCCAGCCTTCCTGAGGTGTGCTGTGAGGAGAGATGGGCAGAAATGGGGGAGAGAGCAGCAGACACTGGTCATATCACAAAACATTGACCCTCATTGTGTGTCTGCACTCACAGTACAGAAAGAATGAAGGTGTGAAGCTAAGCTACAATCTCCACATCCTACACAACCTACTGCAATATTTATGGGCCTCTGCAAGTTTGGGAAACCACCACAGTAGTAAGTGGGCGGCGTTCAGGATGACAGTCAAACCTTTTATCAGAATCAGCTTCACTGAATCAGCTTCAATCCAGACTTCATGCACCGTTTCACAAACCGGGAATTTGACTTCGGTTTCCAAGGACTCACAGGCATAGAGTACATACTGGTGCTGTCAATCAACTTAAAAATGTAATATGATTAATCACACTCTAGCGCTGTGATTAATCATGATTAATCACTTTGCCTAACTTTCTAAGGTTGGAATGTAAAAATGCAGGTTTTCAAAGAATGTTTAAGAAAGTGTTTCATCGTCTCAAACCAAACATCTCAGATTTCCAGGTTTTCATTTTCAGGAAGGTCTAAAAGAAGTCATTTTGTTTCAGATATTAATTTAGACATGCTAACTACAAACTGGTTTTGCGTTGGTGGGAGGATAATTCACAGCTGCAATAGACTGCATAATCCCTTTGTTTTATCCAAACGCCCAGCACTGTGTTTTTGTTTTTTGTAAAGAATTTCTTTCGCCACTAGTTGCCTTAATATGAACGTAATCTGACAGGAAGGAGGCAGAGAGAACCAAGGACAAGAGTAGAACTCGGGACAGCAAACCACCCAACAAACCCGACTGCACGGAGCACTGTGAGAAGTTTGAAGGCAATTCCACCAAATACCAAGGAACCGTATGAATCTTCTGACTCTGCGGAAAATCTTAAAGTATCTCTGTCTCTCTCATCTCAAGCAGATAAACTTAATGGCAGTGACTCAGAGAAAACTAAAGCTGCTTCTCTCCTTTTCAATTGTTTCCTGGATGAATTCAGACAGAAACATCAACAGTAGCAGAAGTGATCGACTCTGATGGATTCATATTCAATAATAAGACAATGGAAGCCAAAAGGCATCATCGATGTGTTAGAAACTAAAGCAGCGTCGTGCCATCCTACACTCTGTCACCACATGTTGCATTGTGAGATACAGTAAGTGTGTATCTCACCCACAGCAGCAGATGGAGGAGGGGCCCTGCACTGGGCCCTCAGCCTGGCCCTCCACTCTCCATCTGTTCACTGGGGAGTGATTACTGATACAGATCATAATTAGTCCGATCAATGTGAACACTGAGGGCCGATCTGCTGCTCACCTATCTCTCTCTGTCATTAGCAGAGCGTTAAATCAGCCCAGTGTTCTTCAACGCAATTAAGCACAAAGAGAAATGGTTCATCTTTAGAACATAGGAGAGTGAAAAATGGAAAAGTATAAAGTGTAAATTCAAAAGATATTTACAGCACAGATTGATTTTCCACCTCTGGAAAAGATGTATGGATAAATTTATACGAGATACATTCATCTTTCACTATAGCAGCACAAAATCACACATTCAACCTCTATTTAGAATACATTCTGAACGCTTCTAATCTCTAGGTAAAGGCAAGGCAGAAATTATGAATATGTATATCAGATTTAAGTTTTATTTATTCAACCAAGAAGTTAATTTTAGACTTAGATTATAAAACAGGATTATTTGAAAATACAATTAAGCATCGTAATATGGATGTCAGTTTGGTCAGAAATCACTTCTGGCATTTTTTATACGTTTTATTAAGAAAATGTCATTTTAAAAATAATTTATAACCTTTTTCAATAGTTGGAAATTGGAATTACAATTGGAAAACATGTTGTGACGTTGGAGTAACAAAACTCTCCATGGAATTATTGAGCAGCTTTTTGCAAGTTTCTGCTGGTATTTTATAATTTCTGTTTGGTGTTGAGCTCTGAGGCTTCAGGTTGGAAAGCCTCTTTGCCATCACCCTAATCTTGAGATTCTTCGATTCTAAATGTCCGACTCCAGTATCTCAGATGCCAGACTCGCTGCAGTGCTGCAAGAGGCACAGATAGAATTGATCTGAAGTTTATTTTAAGTCTTTGGAGTTTTGATTTCATTCAACAAAGACTTGAGAGAGAAAATGAACTTTCTTCAGACACTTGAGGCTTGACTTGGATGTTTGGAGTTTGATTTCTGAACATGTCTGATCACATGGATTAAACATTTAACCATTTACAAGTATTTTTTTCAGAGTTACAGCAGCAGCATTTCAGTATGTTTCCCTGCTTACATTTTACTGCTTGAGCACCAACAGTAGTTTTAAGCATCAATGATTTTACTATACATAAACATAAAGCATTTGAGGAACATAAAGAACATGAGAAACAGGTAGTAGATATAACCAGATAACGGGAAAAAACTGAAGATCGACCTCAAAAAAGAATCCGTACAGCAAATGTCAAAGATAAAAAAGAGGTTTGTGGAAAGTGCGTGGTGGTAGGAGGTGGGGGAGCAGTGGGAGGTCAGCATGAGAGGATCTGAGCTGTTCTAGATGGCTGAATATCAGAGAACACAGCTTCAGGCTGGAGACAGCAGCAAGTCGGAGAACAAGGTGAATTCTTACTGTCAGGCCTAGCTGAACAGTAATCTGGTTTGGTCTGCTGTGCTGCTTCCATTGTCCTCTGCCTGGTTTGGAGACGGAGTCTGAGAGCAGATTTCAATGTGAAATATGTTTGTATGGATCCAAACAGCAACTCAGCTCCCTTTGCTTTCAACAGACCCCTGGATTGACTTAATCAGTCCAGTAACTCAATGACAGCAGATCTATGTACATCAAGAAGAAGACCCTGCTAGATGGACTATGCCATGGTTAGCCTGAAACCAGGGCTTATAGCTTTAAGGAGACAGTGGTTTTATTGTTCACAGTACAGGAGCCTCCTGGTGAGACCTCAGGACCAGGAGCCTCCTGGGACTGCAGCATCGGTATGGTGAAGGTGACTCCTGGTCAAACTCAGAAACAACCGGCCAGGTGACCAGAGCCTTCTGTCATAATGCCACAAATCAAATGACCCAAAATGCAGGAAGGATGCAGGCAGATGAAAGTCAGTTGTTTACTTAAAGTGGCAGTAGTATATTTTTAATGTGTAATGTAATGTTTCAGTTGTTGACTGTGTGTTCTATGACTTTGCATTTTTGTGTTTTTATAATGTAAAGCACTTTGTACAGCCTTGTTGATGAAATGTGCTTTACAAATAAGCTTGATTGATTGATTGGTAGTATATAAAATTAACTTTTATTTTATTTTTTTAGCTTAACATCATGTGATAATTTTATTTCCTCAACAAAAACATACCAGGAATGTCACCTTGATTCTTTCGTTCGTGAAACCCCCAAATCTCCCATGGCAACTATTCTAGGGTGTCCAAACACTTGTTCTCACCAAACACCGCCTTTTACACACATCTCTTCTTTCGAGTTTCATCCTCGAGCCAAACTTCCACCTTAGAGAGCACCACCCTACCCACCCCACCCATCTCCCCCAGACTAGTGGCAGCAGCAATCAGCAAACACCTGCTGAGCTCATCATACAAATTACTTCTCAGTCCAACGCTCATAAAAACGTTGTCGGAAAAAGTAGGAGCTTCTTTAAAAGACACAGGGTCAACATCAAGGAGTTAAATTGTTTGATATATTCTGCATTTTTATAACTGAAGTTAACATAGTTCCTTGATTGCACTAAACAATTTCACTATTTGCCTGGAAAACACATAATACTGTCCCTTTACAAATGATTAAAATCAAAAACGTTAAAATTCTGAAGCCCGGGGCTGAGTTCAAGACAAACAGCACAAGAGGAATACGGGTTGGTAGCATAACATGAGAATCAAGTTCCAGGAGCTGAACCAGGAGCAGGTGGCTGATTAGAGACAGCTGTGATTTAATTTCCACTTAAGATCAATAAAGCATTTTTTAATTTTAATTGAATTAGAGGGAAAGGAAGTGAGAGAAGTTGAACTGAGGAGATGGCGGGGAGGGGGGGTGGCTGTCAGAATACACAGGCAACATGGAGACAATGTGAATAGACACACATCCAACCCAAAACCCAAACACCTGAGATTCAAGACACATGTCTCTCTATGTTCTCCTTGTGCATAGAGAGAACCCAATGCACAAGGAGAACATCCAAACTCCATGCAGAAAGACGCCGAGCCAGGAATCGAACCCGGGACCTTCTAGCTGCAAGTAGGTACCATTGGTAATGCTACCTACTGCACCACTGTGCATCCCAATATAAAACAACTGAACTGTTTTCTTTGAAGCGTTCTACTGAAGCTCTTCTGTCTCTTCACTATGCTGCCACATCCTGCATTATTCTAGAAAGTTCTTCCATCCTTCGTGTGCTGCCCTGCTGTTCCTTCACTCACACTGCGAGTCACACAAACATATCATCTCATTTCTGAATCATCTGTCTGCTGCTCTCCTCCATCCGAGCTCCTTACTGAATACTCCTTTTCTGACTATTACATCTCCATTCCTCATCTTGCTTCCCACTCCCCCAATTTTCTATTTTGGTCTCGCATAAATAGATCTCCCACTTGTCACGGTGTGTGATCTCCTACCCCGTCCCCTGTGTGTCCCAAGGCTGAAAACAGCAGAATCAGGGTACGGATAAAAGACATGATGGAATTCTTAACTTGTTTGAATTTCCAAAATAAAATGCTGTCTGAAGCTTTTGTATTCCTGAGGAGTTCAGTTCATTTCTGCAGTTTTTCCTCTGTCATCATCGGCTTGTTCCAGTATTTATTTTATGCACGATGAGGATTTTTTTCTCTCTGATGGGAGCTGTGCAGAAAATCCTGCAGGCAGATCAGAGATTACTGCAGGTTTCTTTTTTCTCCAGATCTCGTTTTTTTGTCTTCTTTGTACTTGCATGAGACGGGGAGGGGCTTGGAGAGTGAGAGCGCCTGCACATGCCACCTGATATTTAATTACTGAGGGCTTTTTTTCTTGTGTGTGGATTAAAACAAACACCACAGTTCCCTCAGGGAGTTTTAACCATGTGCTGATGTAAATCAGGTGCAGAGAATGTTCTGTTCCACGGTCCAACCTGAGGATGTCTGCGCAGGTCCGTGTGCTGGTGGCAGGAAGGTGTTAGTGGAGTGGGTGGGCAGGTGGAGAACCATTAGCTCTGACTGCTGCTCTGTATTGGGATCTGACTACAGCTGCTCCAGCTGTTGTTGGTATCTAAATCCCACTAAACAGTTAACAATCTGTCTATTTATCAAAGGAAAGATTGAGTAAGTTTTAAATAAATGTGGCAGGAAGTACACCTTCTTTATGTTTTTAACATTTTGTTTTATCTTTTGTGTGTGAACCTACAATTTTTTTATCTGGGGAAATGAAAGATAATTTGTACTCTACATTCTCCAGGTTACAACATGATCTGACTTATTTCAGTTTCCACTAGGGTTGCACTGATTGCAGTTTTTCTGGCCAATCACCGATTATGGATCTTTAAGAAAACTTACCTGCTGATTCCGATTGTTTTTGTCTGAAATATTGTGAATTATAGTAAGAAAGTTGCTGACGTGACCTGGTGGGTCAAACTTTGCATTTTCTTTTTTGGACTTTCTTAAAGCTTATTCATCTATTACTGCTGACCAGCACTTTGTTTCAGCTGCGTCTGGTATTAAAGAGCTTCATAAATAAAGTTGATGATGATGTTGATAAAATTTCTCTTACAGCTCTGCAGTTTTGGAACTCCGATCCAAAACCGCAGAACGTTCTGGGGATGTAGGCAAAGGAAAGGCGTTAGTTGCTTGACCTATAGAGACCAGCTAACCATGGTTGGTGGACTTAGCCAACCCTGTCTTTCTTTGGTTACCTAGCAACAACTTGTCCAGTAACTTGTGCCGAAGCAGTTTCGGGTTTCGACGCTGCACCTCAGCAGTGTAAAGTGAAAACAGATAAAACAGGAAAGGAAACGCCACCAGTTTGACAGTGTTTCAGATACTTAAAACGTAAAAATAGTCAATTATTGATATCGGCAATTATTGATACCGACTGATATGATACGCTTTTATGATGATAGGTTTATCAGCCATATCATCCATGATTTATATTGACCTATTTCATGAACAAGCTTATTCATGTATTTAATTTTCTTTCTTACTTAATAGAGACATCGCAATCGTGAAATTGTGTTTTTTTTATGTATTTTACATTAGCAGAATAAATGCAAAGATTTGTGCACATTGGTAGTGGAAAGCTCTTATGGAGAGTTTATGTGTACAAAGAATGTGGTGCACCTTTTCCCCCTCCACAGGAATACGGAGGGGAAGTAGGAGCATGTTCAGGTAATTCAGTGAACTTTATTACTGATGATCAGCAACTGTGAACGCCTCTATAAGTCCAGGTGTCTTTTAACACAATGTCAGGGTGGAAAGACATCAGTAATGAATCATGGCTCATCAATCCGGAAAAGTTGAATATAGCATTTCCTGTCAATTTCAATCTTTCCTTCTTCAAAGGCTATAATGCCCAGACTTGTGTTCATGCATCAAATCAACGCAAGTCAACAAACAATCAGGATTTGGACTTGTTTTGCAGCAGACCGTTGACACCTTGCATATGAAATGATGTGGACCTGAACAGAGCCATGCAGGAATATCAATGAACTGAAGAAGAAATGTTGTAAAGAAAAGTGGGCCAAGATGTTTCCAGTGGGAGACGGACAATGTTAGACAGAAAACATCTTTAAAAAGTATTAAATTATATATTGGATTCAGTTTTTTTCAACACAGTTATTCCATTTTTGCCTCATCATTAATTAATGACAGCCTGGTGGAATCCTGGTGGAAAAGAAAAAACAAACATTTAATATTTTGTGTTTTAGTGCAGAAAATGCCACACTGCTTTCCTTACTAATTCTGCACTCAAATGCCATGGTAATGTCTGTTTAGGTTGTGTAATCTGGTTGAAGGAGAACCCGGTTTGAGAGGAAAAGCTCAGGCAGACTCTGCATGCAGTGAAACCTGCAGGTTAACTGTTGCCTGTGTTTTGTGTCCACAGAGCAGCCAGAGCATTTGGAGAATATCTGTCCAACACAAACCCAGAGAACCGCAACGGAGCAGGTAGGGAACACACAGTAAGAGTTATAGCTGCTGTGACCTATTTCAGGATTGGTTTTGTTTGTTTCCACATCTTGATGCGGTCTGGTCCAGGAACAAATTTTAAAGGGGCAATATTATGTTAAATAAACTCTTATGAGCTTTACATTATGTTATAATGTTATTCACGCTTGAAAAACATACCTGGAGTGTTTCATGCATGTTTGAGAAATCATTTAATCTCTGCTGGCGACCATCCAGATGTGTAAATCGCCTGGGTGACCATCCAGACGCAGCTTCTCCTCTGAGCTGCCATTTCAGAGTTTCTGCCTCACAGTTCGCCTCTCCTCAGCAAATCCCTCACTCAGCTCCTTCTGACTAGACAGCAGAAATGAGCAAACAGCTGGTGGAACTGAACATCTGCTGAGATCATAATAGGAGCTACTTCTCAGAGCAAGGCTGGTAAAAATGTTGTTAAAGGGTTAATAGAGAAGCCATGTTGTGATGACTTCCTGAAGGTGGAGTTTCAGAAAGAGCAGGAGATTTTAAAGAGACAGACCCCAAATTTCAAGGGATTAATTTGCTAGGTCAAATTTCTTTTACATAATATTTGATCTATACAGCATTTTTATGACAACTGAAGGTAACTTTGTTACGTGATTGTGCTATAAAATGGCACTATGCGCCTGGAAAACACGATACTGCACTTTAAAAAAAGTGCTAAAAAGGGGGGAAAAACTTAACAGGAGTTTAGTATTTATTCACCAAAACCAGATGCAAAACATCTAACCAGGAAGTGAAAAAGTTCACCCTTCCTACTTACATGGGAATGTAGAGGGTAGGCAACATTCAGATACTCTCAGTAATATCTTGTCTAATTTACCCTATATATTAGTTAATAAAAGTTCTTCCTGGTAAAGTTTCAAGATAATTCAATTTTAGTGAATCTCGTGAAACTTAAATACTGCACACTTTTTCGTCACACTTACAACATTTAAATTCAGCACAGAAGAAGTTGAAATAAAATCAGCAAAGCTTGTGCAGCAGTGGCTGTCTTCCAGTTCCAGAGTTTCATCAGGACAAAAACGGATAGAAATTTACTCTTAACTGGTTGCTGGTAATTTTCCACTCTGTTGAACAAGCAGGGTCTGCTACTCAAATCTCTCTATTTACAAAGCACTGCACCGCTTCTACTGTCGGCCATTTTGTGCCGGTGTAATCCGAATGCAAAACCTTTTGGATTATGTAAGGAGTAATGAGTGACTCAACAAAGTGTGTTTTCAAATCGAGCCGTTCGGGTAAATATAGGGACCAAATCCACTCAAACGGTGTAATCATCAAAACACTTCAACATTTGAAATCCCAAGCACAGGAGCTGCATGTGTCGCTCTGCTGGATCAGAAACACATTAATACTTATTGTTCTCTTAAGTACACTTTATAGCCTTATTCATTTCAGCTTGTTTTAGACGGTAAGGTGCAACACTCACCAATTAAATCTCCTTGTTTGAGAATTCAGACCCTTTATTGATTTTCTACCTTCTAGCTTGACACTAGAAACACTTGGATTTACAGGAACTTGGCTTTATTACCACTGCAGAATTTGAGCAGCAAAATTCCGCAATGGACTACGCTATAATATTCTATACTGATTTAGATTCTATGCGACACGGTTATCGGTGACACCTACCAAAATGTATGTAAACTTTTTTAACTCAATGAAAGTTTTAAAAAGTATCTCTAAAAAAAGTTTTTAGAGCGTTTTCTGGCATTTAGCAACTAGAAATAATTTTGGTAATTCCAAATACGCTAAAGCAAGAAAGGTTTGGTCTGGTTTAACTTCAGACAGTGAGAAAAAACGTATTTGTGTCTTTTTATTTGGTCTTTGTAAATCTCTCATTTCAGCTGTATATCCAGACGCCTAGAAGCTGAGGATGTGTGAAATGACAAATTCTCCTTGAGCTTTCAGTATTTAAGCTTCTTGTGTTCCCTGTTCTGGATGTTGCTGTTGCTGTGTGTATGGCATTTACCTGCCTGTCCACTTTACCACCACTTTAAAAAACTGATTCTCAGAGCCATCGAATAAATAAGTAGGGATCTTCAAACCTCACAAGAGCTTAGCCCTTCTTTGTTTTCAAGGAGGAACAAACAGTCTAATCTAAATTCACCTTTGTTGATTGTTACCTTCTCTTAACGGTGAGTTCCTGTTACTGTGTGTAAAAGTCTCTCCTTCTGCTTTGCTTCTCCTCGTCCCCAGATCATCTTCTGTCTGAAACTTTCCCCGGTCAGGACTGTGACTCTCCGGACGTCGGCCGTTTGCATAACAACAATCTGCCGCCGCGAAGCAACACGTTGCCTATAACTAAACCCAGTCGATCCCACCAGCCCCATCCCAGGACAAATCTGCAGTCGCCCCCTCAGGTTGACACCCTCAAGGCTCAAGGACCCTCGGGCCCCTCAAAACGTAGACTATCTGTCGAGCGAAGCCTCTCCTCAGAGGACCCACCAAGTGCCAGAGGCTCCGAGGGGAGCGCTGCTCTGAAGCCACCCAGGGTGTACACAATAACCAGAGAAGGCGGGATGACTCTTGGGGGCCCCGGAAGCGAGGAGACTGTAGAGTTGGAGGTACTGAAGGGCCCCAGGGAGCACCCGGGCTCCCAACCCTCCAACCCCGCCATCTACAGCCTGTCCTGCACCAGCCAGCCAGCAGCTACAGCCGCCCGAGGCAGCCACCACCGCGGTAGCCATCATCGCGCTAGCCATCACCATGCCAACCAGCAACAGGGGGGGCCCTCATCATCCTCAGATCCTCTGCAGAGCTCAAGGAGTGCCAGCAACATTGGTGACTGGGGGATAAGGAGAGGCGGCTCCAGGGAGGAGTACAGCCCAGACTGCGTGGCCTGTATCCGAGCCCCGTGCCAAAGCCAGAGGTCACTGGACCTGGACACCTCACCACGGGACGGAGGGAAGCCCCGCAAGAAGCTGGAGAGGGTGTACAGCGAGGACAGGACGTCCACTGACGACAGGGGTAGAGAAACATTGTTAAATGATTGAATAGAAACGAAGTGGGCAAAAGAAAAAACTTTGGCACAGACTCTTTTCGTCTCATTTAGTTCTGAACAATTTGTGCTAAATTTAGACGAGATTTGCCCAAGAAGTTTAGTTATTCATAAATATTAATTATTTTAATGATTTAAATCAACTTCAGTTTGTAAATCATCCTCAAAGTCAGGAAGCAAGCACTAACAGCTACTTACAAAGATGGCTTTACTGTCTGAAAGTTTAGGAATTTTTCAGATTTTGATTTAAATCCAGGTACAAAACACGACCTGATTCAATTCAGTGAAGAAACAACACCGTGGCAGTACTCTCTTTTTCTCCTTTCTTTCTTTTCTTTTTCCAAGCAGTTCATATTTCAACAAAACAAAAAAAAAAAAATTTGAACAAAATATTCTGTAAAAACAAAAGAAAAGACGCTTGAAGTAGAAGCAGTGCTTTAACCAGTCCAGCCTCAGAGTTTACATACAAATTCTCAAAATGATAAATCTATGAACGCATAAACACACATACATGCATAAACATACACACATACTGTATCAGTATATGCACAGATACAGATACATATGTATACCTGCACCAGTTTATGTAAGAATTTAGTATTTGTAATGTGTAAAGTCCTGTATAAATGAGACAGCTACAACAGCAAAAGCATTTTAAACTTTGAAAAATGAAGCCGTGCTAACCTGCTAAAGCTACTGCTTATGTTGTCATCTGAGCTTCTGTCACATCAGTTGGAAATAAAACGAACTACCTAAAAAAAAAAAGGCTTGGGAGTGTGTTAACACACACCAAATTGACGTTGAATTGTCCAGCAGCGTCCGAAAGCAAGTGCTTATCCAGAGGTGCACCAACCTACTGATGATTCATTCAACAATGCATCTGATTAGCAGGATTAGCGCTGCCTACTCACCTCTGGATGGAGGATCCAGAGGTTCAGTTTTAACACGCGGCTTCAACAAAGTACTGGTGTGTGTGTGCAGACATGTATCGCCGTAATGTCTGGTGTTCTTCTTGTGCTTTCTCACTATTCTATAGGGGCATACATGAAAGTTTCACTTTCCACTGCCATCCTCAGTTGACTGTAAGGCTTGTGTTAAAAATAAACCTCCTCTCTGACTCATCCCCTTCCTTTTGTTCTCCGTCTCCACAGAGGACGGCTCTAATAGCTGGTTCCCCAAGGAGAACATGTTCAGCTTCCAGACAGCCACCACCACCATGCAGGCGTGAGTATGGCCAGGAGTCCGCCTCGACCCGCCCTCCGTGCCAGGGCCGGGCGATGGGAACGTGAAGTTTAAGCACGTTTTATGGCACTTTAGCGATAACGATAAAAGTGATAAGAACTATTTATCATCTCTTGTTTCAGGTAACTGTGAGGCTGTGACCGCACGGCAATCATAGTCTCAGAAACATAAATAATACTCTTGAAAAAAATCCAAGCAATAAAATCTAATAAATAAACGAAACAGATACTTGGATACTAACCCAAGGCAGTCTAGGGGTTTTGGAGGGGGGCTGTAACAATAGATAAACCAGGGAAAAAATGAAGAGACAAAACCAGGAGGGTAAAGTTAAAGGTTTATTCTTTAAGTGGGATCGGAAGAAGTCTCAAAGGTGAAAATGAGAACCTAAAAGAAAAGAAAGGGGAGAATAACAACAAAAACCAGGGTTTCTAGCAGACAAATCCTCCATCACAGCACCACAAAGCTGCAGCACACATGCTGCCCAAGGGGCCAAGAGGCCCTGAAAGTCAGTTTCGAAAGTCTAGACTTATATTCTGCTCATCAAGAGGCAGAGTGAAACCAGCTGGGCCTGCTTAACCCGCCGGAGCTCAGCAGCAACCTGAATTTGGGGGGAATCCCACATGCAGCCACCACTGCATGTAACAGATACAAAAGAATTCATAAAGTTTTGATTTATCAGAATAAATGATAAATGACACAATTAATGCCCACCCTTACTGCTGTGCCTCACAGGGCCTTACTGTCTTTTCTGCACATTTGTGTTCCGAACTCATCACTGTCATACATTTTATAGCAATTTTGAGCTTTGAATTGTTTATTTGAGCTACATTTCTGTTTTAGTTAAGGTGGATTTTTTAAAACTACGAATTGGGTGAGCAGATTTGGGGTTTTTGGGGGGGGAGCTCTACACTGAGTCCAAATTCTGAATCACACTGAAATATACATCAACTAAGCCTTATACAAAGTGGGACTGAAGGTCCTTTAATGTCTAATATAGGACTGACTTTTCTGAAGCCATTCTTAACAACAGCTTATTCCTAGATCATAAGTTTATAGATATAAAGAATTTAGATGGATATGTTACAACTCTGCCAAATACAGACAGAAAACTTTCATGGAACAGAGGATAAAAATAACAACTCTGGCAATATGAAGAGTTTCAGGGATTTTTAAACATCATCAATTGGAAGTTGTCATGACAATGACGAAACAAAGTCTCATTGTGATAAGACATTTATCATGATGAATGACAAATGACGATAAATTCCCAGTCCTGTTTCGACTTTGAGTAAATTGGGGAAAGTCGACAATAAATTTGAACGTCTCCAACGTGGAAAAAAAGTTTTAAAATCCTGAATATATATTTTATTAACGCAGACTGAAAACCTGTCCACAGCTATAAAATAGGACATTTGTTTTTGTTGTTTTAGAAAGAAACTTGATCAAATAAAAAAAAAAAAATATTCAAAATTACATTCTATGCTATACATTTACAGACGAATAAAGAGACTCACACATTCACACATGCCCTGTAGTTAGTGGATAATCATCGCCTCTCATTCTGATCTAATAATTATCACTTACAAACACCCTCAATCACCCCCCTCTCTCTCACGCCCTCATTTTCTCTGTCCGTATGTCAGTGTCTCTCTGTCCTTTTTCTGTCTGCCTCCATCTGCTTGTCTCCCTATTTGGGTCAGATTGATGAATGGTTCTGACATGGCCCCTGATTAAAGTGGCTCGGCCCTGTCTCTCATCTCCACATGACGGGTGTGTCGCCGTTTTATTGACCACATCGTCATCGATCAAAGTGTTAGTCATAACGGCCGGCCCCCTAATGTGAGCTGACAGTAAGGAAGTTTCTGCTGCTCCTAACTTCTTCCAGTCTACATTGGCGATCGGTTATTTGTAATACGGTGAGAACTGAAGCGTATATCAGTCCTTGAAATGTGTGTGGAATACTGTAGTTGACCCTGTTACTTACTTCTCCTATATTTCTTTTTTCTTCATCTCTCTTTTCTTCTCCCTCTGTCTGGCGGCCTTCCAAACCTCGACTCTAGCATATCGTGAGTAACCCTTCCAAACGCCTCCACTGTTTTCTTCTGCTCCTCTGCCTTTTTCCTCTTATGTGCTTTAGGTTAATGTCTTGAACCCTTTTTTCCTCTTGTGGTTTTTGTGCTATGCTGTCTGCTGTGTCCTCAACTCCCACAACCGTTAGCGTCTGCAGGACTGAGCCCGTGATGTCATAGATTCAGTAATCAGGATCGGCTGCAGTGCAGGGAAGGTGCAGTGCAGTGGGAGTGATGGGAGAAGCCCTGAGCATTCAGCTGCACCCAGCAGAGCCTGGCTATAGAACAGGCACGAGTCACAATGCAGACATGTTTGACAGCAAGTGTCACTAAGCTTACAGATCATGAACTAGTTTAGCTAACCCCATTAGTTTATCCAGTCATCATAAAAAAAAAAAAAATCAACTTGATAATCAAATCTCTTCATCTGCTTTCGCTGAATCTGACCGGGCGATGTTTCCTTGGATTAAACATTTGCAAACAAAAACGAAAGAATTGGAGCGATACCGAAAATGGTTAGAAAAAAAACGTCGCTCTCATTTATTTGACTTTGCATTGTTGTAAGCAGAACAATGAAGCTGCATCAGTGATGCTGAGCAGCACCAGCCCACAACTGGATGAAGGTTGGAGGAAAAACATCACCGTTGTGAGCAGATTTCAGGCTGACAGACTTTAGCCTCTGGGAATGACTAATCTAAAAACAATGACTAACAGTTCTACCCGGTTTGGGTGACTGATCACAAACCCATTTGTTAAATTAGAATATTATTGAAAGATTTTTTTATTTCAGTAACTCCAACACCAAGTGAAGCATTTTTTATTGGTTCCATACACACTGATATTTTCCAGACTTTATTTCTATTTAGAATTATTTTCTACTTAAAATAAAACCATGATATTTAAGATTAGAATATTGCACTTGTGAAACAAAGTATTTTTAATACAGTAATATACTGTATGTTGGAGGCTAGTGTCTTCAGTGACTGTCATAAAACAGATTTTACTTGGTTAGCACTTCAGTAGGGCTTCAACTAGCAGAATTCAACTATTCCATCAATTATTCTGATGATTAATCTATTTATCGGCTAAAAATAATTGGCACATTCTGCTGATTTTTCATTAAACCACTTTTTAATCCAATATTAGAATTACACAAAAAGATACGAATAAACAAATGATTTATATTCAATTCCTACTTTAACTAAGAAAACATTTTATTTCCCTAAAATGCAGCCACATTCCTTTAGAGAACCCTTGACAGGAAAAGATGCGACTGCAGGTAAAAAAAAAAAAAAATCCTTCTAACATCAACATGTGAAAAGCTCAGACTGAACATCTATACAGTTTAGGGCTCATGTGCTGACTATTTTTTGGATTAACTGATGTATAATTTGATTAGTGTAAGAATTTTTTGATGGATTTTGAAACAGGCTAAAACTAACCTGAGGCGTTCTGGGTAGAATATAATTACAGACAAATAAGGTTGTTTTTATGTTAAATACCAAATGTATATATATTTTTGTAACTTCGGCTTCATTACTTCTCTAACTATGTTGTTCTTTCAGCAAATGGCCTTTTTTGAGTCTTTATAATTGGGTTAATTATTAATCGACCATTGTTTCAATAACTGATTAAGATTAATCATTTCAGCTCTACACTTCACACCATAGAACTTAATTCTTTTTTTGATTATAACTTTTTATCTTTATATGATGTAATGTTGGCTAACACATTCCTTCTTGTCTTCCATGCCTGATACAATATGACTTATCACTGCCAAACATGTAACTTACCATCTAGGTTTAAGTTAAAAACGTTTCAGAAAACTCACCAACAGTTTTACTGCAGAGTCTAGCTGCAAATTAAAAAAAGTAGCAGCTTCCAGCCTTTAGGATGGAGGACGTCCAGCCAAATCAGTCTGCATTAGAACGTTTTACATTCCAAGTGTCTGGTTTTGGCGGGTGGAGGAGGGAACAGGGAATGAGTTCATGTGCGAAAGAAAAGTGATGTAACAGCAATGAACAGGCGGAGCTATGGAGGATTACAGATAATAGGTGGCATACAGAGCTATGTGACTTTATTTTTCCTTTCATTTCTCATCAGCTGTCTGTCTGTCAGTCAGTCTGAACCAGGCCCATAGGACACGGGTGTTTTTCTAACGCAGGCTGTCACAGCCCATTCCGCCGATGGCTGCCGTGAGCCGTTATTGTCCCACCGCCCTCCGTCTCTCCCACGTCGTGCAACGCTTTAAATAATATGAAATAATGGTCATTAAAATTGAGCTCAGAAAAAGGTGATTTATTACAAAGGAATATTTGATAACTCAACACCTGTGGTGGGTAATTATTACCAGATATGAAGTGTTTCATACAGAGCGAATGAATCTGAACAGCCAGTAGGAAGGATGTGCAACTTCCGTAGTTTTTCCTTCACTGTCTCTACTTGTAGATTCCCGTGGTGCATTGTGGTCCCTGAGTGTCTGTGGTTAGTCTATGGTCTGTACAAGAGAGTATCCATGGTGATGAAACATTCCTCTTTTGCTCAACTCTTGTGAAAAGTTAACCAAACCCTTACCGACTTCGAACCTCTCCCACTAAACACATTTTCTGCTTTCCCATCCCACCTCGGTAGCTCTTCATGCCCGAACCCAACTGGACTCAAAGGGTCACGTTTTTACATTTCTGTGACTGTATTTCAGCCAGATCGATCAAAAACATGCACCAGCTTAAGAACCAAAAATGTATCATAGGTATATCAGTTAAAGATTCTCTGCGGTAAAGCAGATGATTTCTATAAACACTCCAACCCCTTGGGTCAGTTTGGGTTCAGACAAAAATTCTCGTGGGTAGCTACAAAAAAAATCTAACTTGGTTTCCCCAACGAACCGTCTTAACCCTTTGACGTCCTGGCAGGGCTTTTCGTGGCATTGCTGAGCGAAAGAGACAGAAAAGAGAGCAGGAGACAGCCACCGTGATGGAGAGGTACTGTGTCTCGGCTGTCCTGTCCTGTCTGGTGCTGTACCGTACCTGTGAAAGTCCCCCTATGTTACAACAACTTAATACCCTGTTGAGTTAGCTTCAAGCACCGTCGACGAGGAGAAGAATAACAATTGAACGGATAAGATGGTAATGATTTACACTACTAGGCAGTAATAGAAATGGACTCCAAGGTCCAGGATGTTGATAATTTGCTACGTCCAGAAAAGTTTGGGGTTTATGATTTTCAACAAAATATCGGGACAATGCACGTCACAGCAATGTAAGAGAAAGTACTGCAACAGGTTTAAAGCAAAGGCAACTGGTCTCTCAGTCAGTTTTTCTGAAGATGTTTCGTCACCTACCTAGGAGTCTTTGTCAGTTCTGGAGGCTCATTGCTGAGTAACTTGGAGTTGGGAGCTGCTGTGTCTTAACCACCTGGATGCACGTCCTCCTTTGAGCATTTCAAGTCAGATGTAAACTAATGACATGTTGCGTCATGCGTAGGTGCAGTTGGTCACCAAACAACTAATGGACCATTGCACGGCAGAACACAGAAGATCCAGCAACTTGAGGCCGAGAGTCAGCCGTACATTTACAGCCGTACATTTACACCTCAAGAGCAAAAGACACACTTTTGACGACAAAAACAACCAATGAGAGCCAGAAGAAAAGTCATAGTACTCTATGCAATACTCTAACGTATTGCCTCTTTAAGCAATCCTATCACAGTTCAAGTTGCTCAACTGTGAGTCTCCAGAATTGTGAAAAACTCCTGATATGTGTAAAAACATCTTTAGAAAAACTGAGTGGAAGTCTGGTTGTAGTAGAAATGACCCAGATGACTGAGAATAAAAACAGGCTCAAGAGAAAGTAGACATTAGAAGGCATTGTTTGGCTTCCAGTAAGAAAGGATACCGTAATTTAAAAAATCCTTTAGCTTAAAAGATCTGAGACTGGTTCCATTCAGAAAAGAGATAAGGTCAGTGTTCAGAGTAAAGTTTCTGCCACAATGTTTCCTGTCTTGCCTTATATCTGGGCATTTTAAAGAACAAGTGGTAGATAGGTCTAAATGTCAAGAAATAATGGAGTTCATGAGGTACGTGGAGTTCTGTCATATTTGTTCAATCAAAATCAGCTTTAGTTGCCAACATTGTGTACAATAAAATAATGAATTTGACTTTGGTTGTCAAAGACGGAGTATAAACGGATACAGTGGCTCCCTTGAAGCGCAAACAGCCTGGAGCTGAACCTGAATCCTGGTGTAAGGAAAGGCCTGGAGCCGTCAGACAGGAATGTCATGGAGCCGAACGCAGACTGAGAAAAGACAAGCTGTCACTTCAGATCTTAAGGCTGCTGGCGCTTTTACTAGGACAGTTAAAGGGGCCCAATAGGAAAACTTTTCGAATTTAATTTTCTCTCACAGGCACACCCGTTTTGTGCTTTTTAGTGCTGTTGATTCATTTCTTAATGCTCCACAGTTACAGTCCACAGTGATTACCTCCTGTGTATTTAATGTCACCTGTGTGTCTTTGTCGGGTCCTCGTCTCATTTGGCTGCTAGTCTGTCGTCTGTGTGTCCAGTCCGTCGTCTCGTCTGTTGTGTAAACGGTTGGTACCGGCGTCGAGCCCTGGCTTCCGCTCGGCCGTGCTGCCCGTTGTTTTGGACCATGTTGGACTGTGTTATTCTGGACATTCATCATTAAATCATTTATTTATCGCATCCTGGGTCTACAGCGTCTGCCTCACCACCTCTACACCGCACTTCATGACAGTTTTATTCTCAAAGCCTTCCCTTGGTGAACATAACATCATGAATGTGTTTCAGTCTGGGTTTAAAACTCTTCACTGACAGTTTATAATGACGTTCTCCTGGCTTGTGCCTCTAGCAACCCCAGAATCATGATTCAGTGAACAGAAGCCAAAGTCCTGTATCTTATTTATGCTGTGAGGTGCTAAGAATGGGTACAGCAGGTTTTAATCATTGTTTCTCACCAAACACCGATCTGCCACAGCAGTCTGTCAGCATGTTGCTGCGGCTGGCACTCTGAGGGAACAAATCTGCCAATGTTTGGCTGGAGATTCCACATCCACCAAGGCCTGAGACACACAGCGCAGCCTTTACTTTAGTACGAGGTTCATTTGCTTTTCCTGAGTGTGTGCTGTCACTCAGAATTCAGGGGTTTTTGTGAGAAAAGGTACATGTCACGGAGTTTTCATAATGTGGGAGAGGCAACAGTTGGATAAGAAAGAAAGTAGAGATGTGGCTGCAGATTTATTTGGATTGGGATTATTGTTTGGAATCCTCTGTACTGGCGGGTGTGATGCTAAGCATTGTTGTCGCTCAGCATGAAAATACAGTTGCAGCAGACTGATGGATCCCCTCTCCTGTGAGTCATCTCTCTATTTTAGGACCTGCCTTCACGACCCCTGCAGTCAGCCCTGACATCTCAACGTCTCTTCATTTTTTTGTTTGCAGCCTAAATTAAAGCTCTGTAGTGAGGAGAGTCCTGGCTGGCTTCAAATTCCACATGTTATGGCAAACCCATGTTCATTTTAACCTGCACACATTTAGGCTAGCGTTTTTGCATTATTAAAAGGGAATATAGTGTATTATCTAAACAGGCAGTACCATTTTTACCACAATCAAATAACTGTCACTTTCCCTTATTTCCTTTTATAAATAAATGCTGTTTGTGAAAGAAATTTGGTGCTTTGAAATTTGGCATCCTGCTCTTTCCAACACTTTGCCTTCATCATGCCGTCACAACAGTGCTCCTCCATTTTGTCGTTTACTACTGTTCTTTGGAGTGTTGGACTGAGAAGTAGTTCCTATGTTGACCTCACAGACTTGCCGTTCCACCCGGTGTTTGTCACTGCTGCTGCCGCTAGTTTGAAGGAGTTGAGTTAGGGAGTTATGAGGGAAGGGGGCTCTGAGGGGCAGAAGCTCCAAGAACGAGCTTTGTGGAAAAGCCAGCGCTTCGTAGGCGCAAGCGTTTAGGCACCCCAGAAAGGTTGCCATGGGATATTAAATGATTTCTCAAACACTAATGAACGAACAGTGATGTCAGTAACGCGTTACTAGGACATAGATGTCCATTTTTTTTTTTTTTACCCCTCCAGGTGGTCTATCATATAAGGGACATCTATGTCCCTTATATGATAGTAGGTTGACAGGAAACGGGGAAGACATGCGGCAAATGTCGTCGGGTCCGGGAGTCTAACCCGCGACGGCCGCGTCCAGGAATCAAGGCTTCCAAATATGGGTCGCGCTAACCACTACGCCACCACGGCACGTCCACATCGGACCAATTTTTTTTAGTAACCAGTAATCTAACGCGTTGCTATTTCAAATCCAGTAGTCAGGCTACAGTTACTTATCGAAATCACTTTGCGTCATTATTATCTTTTGTAATTTAATTTTATTTCCTCTACGCGTCTTGGGGCGTGACCGACGTTTCTGTTGCGACATCAGCAGCAGCGACAGAAATGTAAACAATGGAGGGAGACACGCATTTTGTTGCTGGAAAAACAGGAACTAATTTGAGTTTCGGTGGCCAAGTCTGATTATTATAAGCGGCTTTGGGCTTGCAAATTTAATGAGTCGAGGGCCGCGGTTTTTGGGCTAGGAAATAAGCAGACATAAACGCCAGCATTCTCCTGTCCATCATTTCCCGGATGAGCAGTCCTGCTGTGCGTTTGTTAATGTCAAGGTAATATGACATCGATCTTTGCGTTGTGCTACAACAAACTGCAAACGAGACTAATCTGAACAGCGCAATAAACGTGAAAACAACCATGACTGAACGTGTCCGTAAAGTTGCGCAACTAAACGCCATTGCAATTATTAATAATAAGATAAGTGTCACAAATCTGTGCAGCAGCCATCTGAATTGTGGAGCCGCAGGAGGAGCGCTGTGCGCTGCGCTCTGACACCAAACGCAGGGCCGTAACGCACAACCTGGAGGTTGGGGAGTGGAGGGCTGTATTTATAGTTTTCCAGACAATAGTGGAACACACAATAATGTGCACAAATTACTAAAGTTTTTTTGTACTGTTGTAGCCATTAAACAATTTCCCTTTCAGTTCAACCTTATATGGGGAGACACATTGTTGATGTTACCATTATAAAATAACTTGCAATTAAGTATTGTCAAAGCTCAATGTAATTTTCACAGGTGGCGAAGCGTTGTTGTTAGCAACTGCTGAAAGTAACTTAAAAAGTTAATTTTAATGTAACTTAGTTACTTTCCAAATCAAGTAATCAGTAATCTAAGTTACTTTTTCAAGGAGTAATCGCTAATCCAATTAAAATTACTTTTTCAAAGTAACTATGCCATCACTGTGAACGAATATAGGCAACACTCCACGTGCGTTTTTAATGAGGGAATAACATGATGTAAATGTTGATTTTACATAACACTGCCCCTTTAAGTTAAAAAACCAACACGCCTGTTTTGCAATAGCTCAAGTCAGCAGGGTGCAGAGGTAGGGCTCATTAAACGTAACGAGCTGTGGGACTGGGACCTGCCAGGTCAAGTGTCACACACCTCATCACAGCAGCAGATGCTTCACCTGAAGACAGACCATCTCCTTTAATAACCTGCCTTCACAAGAGCTTATTTGCTTCTATTTTCTAGACGTTAATGAAATTATTTCACTAAGAAAATCATAGCAGGGTAAGAAGATATATGAAACGGTACATATATCAGTGTCTAAATAAAAAAGAAATAAATGAAAAACAACAAATATGCTTCAGATATGCTTGTTTCTTTATGTTGAGCTTTTTTTGCGGTGAGTTCATCCATGAAGGTTCCTCAGTTGACTAACCACACGTTAGCACACTAGCTGGGGCAGCAGCGGCTAACGCCGCTGGACGCACGTGGCGAGGACTCACGTCTTCTCTTCTCTTCACAAGAGGTTCATAGCATTAAACCAGAAACTGTGTTACAATCACTGTTTTCCATGCACATTTTGAAGTATCTGAAATACTCTGACTACTCTGCTGTAGTTAGAGTTCACCCTGACTTACTTTGTCCATGATATGTACTGGTGTACTAGCATGTAAATGGACAGCTGGGGAGTAAGAGAAGGTCATGTTAGAAACAAGAGTTCTGCTGAGCCTCTCTTACCTCAAGTCTTTTCATCCTCTTGTTTTTAAGAATATTCTCATTTTCAGTTTCTTTCGCACATTTGTGACATTTCTCCTTTGTTCTTTTTCTTACACTTGTAGAAATTTCCGTAAACACCTCAGGATGGTTGGCAGTCGCAGGGTGAAGGTCCAAAGTAAGTCATTGAGTCTGTTTGCAAGAACGTCTGTTGATGTCAGTTTGTTTGCGTCCGTTTTCGCTGTGATTTACACCATAACGTCAGAACAGATGCTCATCACACTTAATTCATGCTTTCTGCATCGTACAGCACAGTCATGGCCTGAAGGCGTAGGCAGAGGCAAAAGCGTTGTTTTGTTTTGTTTTGTGGCTAAAACCCTTTTAGCTTGTGATATGCAACTCCATCTATGCTTAAACATATATCTTCACCAAACCGCTTCTGGACTGTTGAAGGAAGTTTGCTCACTGCAGAGTTCTTTGCCAGAATATGGAAGCTTCTGTCTGGACAACACAACATTTGTGTCACTGCAAAAACGTCTGGCCATGACTTCAGCATGTTGGGACAGATCGTATTGTAATTAGGAGCTTAGTCCTTCCTAATGATGACTGTTAGGCATCAGACAACATTAAAGTGTCTTGATTGGTCTGGTGTCTTTCTGTGTGTGGCTCTTGTGTCATTAATATTGTTTATGTATTCCAACTTCAAGTCCCTTTTATTTGGCAGCATGTAAGACATGTCAGAGCAGTTTAAATATAGTCTTTTTGTTGTTTTTTCTTTTACTCTGGTTTATGTGTATTTTTTAGTTGCTATGAGATATTCATATCAAGAACACTATGCTATTTAAAAACTAATGCTTATTTAGAAAGCTTTATGTTTGAATTTAGTGTGACACTAACCCATTACAACCTGCTCAAAAAGCCTCTAACTGCGGCTTGCATGTTTGGGCTGAGTGAGTCAAACATTTGCCTGTCCCTGATTTCTTTTACATAACTAATGGTGTATTTTTTATTTTGATTTCCTATATCATTGTCCTGCCATTAAAAAAGTGTGTGACAAGTTTGCTGCCAACGGGGCTTGGCGTAGAGGAAAAACGGGTGCTAACAGAGACTATTAATCCTCTATGCAGCCGCCCTCAGTTGAATTCCTGACCTTAAGACCTTTGCAGCATGTATTCTCCTGTCTCACTGTCTTCATCTATTTTCCGTTGAATGCTGCAATTAAAGGCCATTTGTGCCAAAAAAAATCTTTAAAAAAAGAGTGTCAAGTTAAGCACTTTGAGGGACGTCTTGATTTGATGTAGATGTATGCTGTTATTTAGGTTGACCAAGCCCTTGCTGTATGATGCATTCATATATTTTGTAGAAAACACAACATCTGTTATCCCTTTTTTCCAAGTTCAAATCATTAGTAGAAGTGCTAAACAATTTTATTCCTTTTTGGTAACTTAGTAAACGGAAAACCTTTCTAATAACTGGAAAGTTTTCCTAAGATAGCTTGAAGTCTTATAAAGAGCAAAACATTTATTTCTATTCAACTTCTGCCAGTAGGAGGCACATTAAAATCTAGATTGTGGGCGGAGTCAAATGTGTGAATCAGGGGCAGAGTGAAATGTTTGGGTCTGCCCATGTTTTACTTCACAACAACTGTCACAGACAGGGTCTACGGACCTGACTCACTACGTTCAATGGATGTGAGGCACATAAATGAAAATTGAAGTAGTTTTCCTAGGAGGTTACATTTTCCTAAAGTGATTGAAAAAGGAAAATCAATGCCCTTTGAGTATTGGAGAACAGGTCAAAGCCATTCTACAGTATCACTATAAGATATCAGATACAAATGAGGAAATAGGGAAAACTCTGGTAAGAGAAAAATTCAAATAAATCTATAAATAATTTATTTGAATGTTTTGATTTTTAATGTTTTCCACAACAGCTCTTTGGCGACAAGATAATTTCACTCTGGAATCAGTTAAAGTATTTTTTTAATTTCATCTGAATTAAATTGAGTCTGTCAGTCTAAAACAAATTTGTAAAATAATCTAGTGAAAATAAATTATGCATTTACACAGATTTCTTAAATCAATTAACTGAGGCTCCTTTTGTGATGGTAGTTTTGTCTTCAGAATACAAAAATACAACAGTTTTTGCATAAAGTGAAGAAATAAATAGTACCTCGGCTCTCTCCCACTATAGCTTTGTGGTAATGCAGCTAACTGGTGACTGGTGGGATGAGCCCATAGTGGCAGGAGGAACTCTTAAATCACTTTGAAGCTCCCGTTGTTCTGAATGCAGGACCAGTAAGCCTGCAGTCATCACTGATAATCATGTGTAAGTGACTCTCTTCCCCCTAATCCTGTCAGCCTTCGTCGACCGCCGAGCCAAGAGCTTCAGCCGTTCATGGAGTGATCCCACCCCCGTCAAGCCCGAGTCTATTCATGACTCCAGAGACAGTGAGTCCATGCTCTCTCAGTCACTCCCGTTAACAAGAAGTACTTAGCTATGCACTCTACGTGGTACACACACTCTGTTTTTTAGTGTTCATTTACACGTGGTGCAGTATGGCTGTACAAAATCATTTGTGCCCCTTGAACTCTTTCAATTCTATCCAATTCAGTTGAGTTTATTTATATAGTGTCAATGGACCTTACCAGAGAAGCCGCTTTTCATTGGCTGATGCCCATTCTACCTGGTCACGTGCGTGGTCGTCTCACAAACACACTTAGCTTCCCGTTAGCCAAGTACAGCATAATGGCAGAACTGATACAACTTCTACACCTTGAAGCCTGTCTGCTACACAGTCTTACGTTAGCTAAACAGATCAATATGTAATGTGTCTGTATCTGACATACACTAAAGATTTTATTTTAGCAGAAAAGGCTTTGGACTAAACTGTTACTCTGTTAGCCACGTTAGCACCAAGTACAGCTAGTCAATCAACCATCGCTGTGTTCAGGGAAGCGCTGATTAATAATCGAGAAATAAATATCAAGCCTGGAAACTTGATATCGTAACGGACTGAATGTTTTGTTTTTAACGTAATCTTTGCTCGTCTAGCAGGGTGCAGGCGGTTGCCGCGGTAACAGTTGTGTTTAAACTACAAAGAGAGAGAGAGTAAAAAGGTAGGAGTGGTTTTGAGTTGATCACCTGTTCGGGTTATTTTACCTTTGTTTACCTTTGCTGTGGCTCATTACAGCCGCTGTAGTTTCTAAACCTTGGACTAATTACCTCGATCATTTGTGAGTTTACATCATTCACAACAAACATCAAATAGAACAAATATATTTCATAAGATTTTAATAAACAAATGGCTTCTACCGAGGTAATTATGTGAAATTAAATGAATTATATCCCAACTTCAGTAGATTTGCCTTTACCTTTACAGAGCTCCTTGGTTCTTCCTATCAGTCTGTAGCTTCTCATATTGACGTCATCAAACCAAATTTCAGATCTACCATAACTGACTGACACCTGCTGGCCTCAGGTTTGCAACCAGCTTGTGACTGAGAAACCAGTAACCTCCTCCCAGATGATGACAGGAACTTGTTAGTTCCTCTGTCCATTGTAGTAGCTGATATATTGTGAAAATCATGGCCTTTCACGGGTGGTGGGCCCATGGGAGGGGGGGCCTATGTTTCCTCTTCGGGCTAAGCCCGGCCGGGCTCCATGGGAAAAAGCCCGGCCACCAGGCACTCGCCATCGTGCCCCCCCTCCAGGCCTGGCTCCAGAGTGGGGCCCCGGTGACCCGCATCCAGGCAAGGGAACACCAAGTCCAATGGTGCCGTTCATCATTGGGGTCTTCGGGCTGCGTTTTGTCTGGTCCCTCACCTAGGACCTGTCTGCCTTGGGTGACCCTACCAGGGGCATGAAGCCCCAGACAGCATAGCTCCTAGGATCATTGGGGCACTCAAATCCCTCCACCATGATAAGGTGGCAGCCCAAGGAGAACTCCCGTTCAAAAACAACCAATCAGAACCAAGAGGAGGGGCTTAACGCAGCCAATCAACCTTATGTAGTACAATGTGCAGTGAGTACATTCACTGCACATTGTGAGTACAAACCGGTAAGGCGTTTTCCAGCCTTACCGGTTTGCAGGAAAACCATTAATCTGCCATCATCAGTGGCTGAGCTAACTAGCCACCGATGCTATATCACTATAGAGAGTAAAGGATCAGGAGGAGGTGCAAAGACCTTCCTCCTGGCTCTGATTGGTTGGTTCTAGTGTTGCACTGGGAGTACTGGGATAAATCAGATTTTTTTTTTCACAGACTATCAATCTCATACCATGCTGTCACAACATGGTGACAGTTACAATAAATATGCAAAAAATATAATTTTATAAAAGTTACTTACATATTGCAGCTTTAAGATGGAGATCTTGTATTGTTATGCCCTTATCAATATTTGAAAATAGTCTCAAAACAACAATATCATCATTTATCACAATGATTAGCAGGACAAATTAATGTCCAGCAAAACTGTGACAGGCCTATATGCAACACCAGTAAATAAATACATTTAATAAAACTTAAGAGTTGAAGGGGCATCAATGCTTTTGCAGGCCGCCGTATTCTGCAAACTGACCGACACGCACACAGGTCAGCATGAGCTCCCACAGAGCAGCAGAAGCAGTGTAAACAGAGGAACTGACCAACACGCAGCGTCCTGTAGCTCTGTCTGTCCGCGCAGTCTGCCGCCCTCATCCACAGAGACATCTCCGCCCTGCAGCCTGCCGACCGTCTGCCTGCTGCTTGGTGTCACGTCTGTTTGCGTGTGGCCGGGTGCGGAAGGAGACGGCAGCCTTGTTGCTTTGCGTTGTCTGCCGTCTCGTTCCTCCCCGACTGTGCTGGATAAATCAAGTAACAGGTGCAACGCTTTTAAAGGGTTTTACCCTTATCTCTCTCTGTGTGCGTGTGTGTGTGTTGTTCTTTGAACTCGCCCTTTGTTCCCGTGTGCGAGTCAGGTGGCGAGCTTCAGACCTCCTCAGGGACTCTAGATGAAGGGCTTGATGAGGATGCTGACTGGGAGGAGGAGAGGGGTCTGGAGAGGGCGGCCTGCGAAGGAGACGATTTCATCCCGCCAAAAATCATGGTCAATAACCTTCCAGGTTTTCCCAAATATTCCTCATGTTTTCCATTCAAAGTCCTGAATCAGGTTTTAGGTTAGCAAACAGAGTGATTCAGAAAAAGTTACTCTTAACTTTACTTTGACCCAAAATAGTATTTAGATTTATGGAATGAATATAAAGTATTTGCCCCAGTTAAAAAATCCCATCAGTTTTTGTATTTTGTCATGCCCAAATATTTAAGATCATCAAATCAGTATTAATAGAATGTAGAAGTTTGTGCTACTGCATATTTTGGTATTGACCAGTGACCAGGGACCAGTGTCACTGATATCAATACTTTTTATTTGGACATATATTAATATAAAAAGTGGTAAGAACTTTGATATACCACCAAACTTTTGACTTTTAGGTGTTTTTGTAATTTTTGGGGGGATTTAAAACCAGGACCAATTTAGATAAAGTTGATCAGTGTTTATAAAATACTTATTAACATATAAGTATACTTATTAACATATTAACATGATAAAACGGAGATGACAGAAAAACAATGTGAAAAACAATTTGTGTGCATTTTCTCCTATATTAGGTGCAATATAATTTGAGGGACTGGATCCGTAAATTTTCCTCAGGAAAAACTCCCCACAATGAGTTCTTGACCTTAAGTTCACATGAACTTTAAAAAAGCCAAAGTGTTTGTTTTGGAGAGGTCTAGTCAAAGTACCGTCTCAAAATCTATCGATATTTAACGTGCATGACTTGATCACGTTCAAATACTTTTCAAAAGTTTCCCACATGGTGGAAAAACCAGCTTCAATGTTGATGAGGCAACTTACATTTTCACAAATGGTCGGGTTTCCTGCTTTTGTTTTTATCCTGGTTTTAAGTGTCTGTTTTTAAAATATATCTAATAACATGAAACTGTTAAGTATGACAACAAAATGAAAACAGACAAAAATGTAAGGGGTCAAAGATCTTGTCAGTTCACATCAGGCACTAAACACATTCAATAGCTTCAAATAATTCCCATCAGTTATTTATTATACAGGCCTACATGGTTTTTATGTATCCTTATTCACAGAATTTGCTCATATCAGCAAATAGGGAGAGATATTTATAGTATTTTCTGAAGTATTTTGGCCGCTGCAACACTTTTGAATTTTAACAAATCACATGCAACGGGAATGCATGGATTACCTTTCTATTATCTAATTCTTTGAAATATACATATCATAGTTCTTTTGTTTTTTTTTCCCCATCTCAGCTTTGTGTCTGTATGTGACGCTACAGTTAATGAAAGTGTTTTGTATGAATCCACAGCTCATTTCCTCCAAGGTACCGAAGGCCGAGTATGTTCCCAACATCATCCGCAGGGACGACCCCTCCATCATCCCTATTCTATATGTGAGTTTCAACTGTTGATGACAAATATGATATATTTAAAAATTAATTACATCATTGGTGTGACATTTTGTGACATTGATCATTTTTAAATAACTTACACCTTTTTCCAATGATGCAGTGTTTACAGTTACTTGAGTGTGCTATAAAATGGCACTAAATGCCTGAAAAATACACACTGACCCTTAAATAGTGTTTTGAAAATCTTGAGATGATGAAAGATTCAATATATATATATATATTTTTTAAAACTACAGTTTAAAGTTGCTTAAGCTAAAGCGGAATGTTAAAGACAGTTTTACATTTTAACAGCATATCTTAATATTAGTAATAAAGAGTGATGAACACAGCAGGAAAGAAATATTGAACGTTGTTTTTGTTTAACACAGAGATTGTCTAAAATCAGTATTGCAGGATCAAAGCGTTACATAAACCAGTCTGAAAATCTCAGATTAATCTGAAAATGAGTTTAAAATCAAAGGAATACATTTCAATGAGACAATGATAAGCAAAAACCAACAGGAACTCAGCCAATTGTAGTATTGCCTGGTCCTTAAACTTATTATTTATTGAGTAAAAACTGGTCTATCCACTTTTCTTTTAGTAAATCATTTTCAGCTGTTTTCATTATTTTTTTTTGTAGATTTTTATATAAGTAAATCGAACTTCAAATAATGAATTAAACCTTACGTTTTCTGTTCGTCAAAAGCATGCTAGGTTGTATTTCTGATCTTTTGTTTTTCAATGAACCAACATTTAAAAATCTACGAGTTGCTTAATTTTCCCTTCCTTGTTGAACTCAATAGTAATACGGTGTGAATGTTCTATTTACAGGACCATGAGCACGCCACCTTCGATGACATCCTTGGTAAGCGCTAATCTTTCCCTCTTTGGATAATAATAGTGTTGAGGTGAAAATGGCTCATGCTGTGAAGGTGGGGCTGGAATAAGTTTCAGCTGGCCGGAGTGCAGAGATGACTCACTGTTTTCTTGTGCTCTCGTGTTTGTGTGAGTCTCTTGAGGCACGGCCAATTTCTGTTTCTCACCGTGAAACGCTGAGTGGGAAAAGTGACACCTCTCTTTCTCCTTCCCTCCCCAGAAGAGATAGAGAAGAAGCTGACAGCCTACAGGAAGGGCTGCCGGATCTGGAACATGCTGATTTTCTGCCAGGTGAGCGACAGATTGGAGGTATATGCTTCCATAATAATAATTATACATCATGTTATACTTTATGGGGAGCCGACCCAGCATGCAGTGTAGCCGATACCTCTCATGTAATTATATTTTCAATTTCAAATTAACATTAATATATTTAAGCTGCATTTAATTTGTAGGTCAAAATCTACAGAGAAACTTATTTTAGGTACAATTGTATTCTGGTAAGAACAAAAAGTATAGAACAAACAAACTGTAGAATAGGGAAAAAATCAAATGTTTACTTTATCAATCAATCAACCGAACTAGTTTATTTGTACGGCATGTTTAAGCAGGGCTTTACATCATAAAAACACACAAAAATAAAAAAGTAATTTGTCACCAGTTTGAGAAACTAGTAACAAACATTGCATTCTGTCGAGGCCCATCATGAAAAACATCAATACACATCATATATGTTGTTCACTTTTTCAAAGTCGACTCTAAACAGGTGGGTGTTTAGTCTTGACTCAAAGGAACTCAGTGTTTCAGCTGTTTTGCAGTTTTCTGGAAGTTTGTTACCTTCACTTTAATTAGTGAAGCTAACTTCTTCTAAGCTAGTACATCTATGATATGATAATATCGTTCCCCAAGGCTCTATCTTAGGCCCCCTACTTTTTATCATATAAATGTTGCTGCTTGGTAGATCATCAGGAAACATGGACTACCGCTGATGACTCTCAGCTACCACCTCTTTGTCTTGTGATCAGCCCCCGGCCAATCGCTGCATCGCAGTTAAAATGTGCCGCTCAACCAGGACAAAACAGAAGTTTTAATTACTGGAACGGAGGATCAGAAAGAAAGTACAATTCAGAAATTATAAACATTACCTTCTAATCCTTTCAAAGAAATCAGAAGCCTGGTGGTTCTTTTTGACTCTGAGCTTATTTTTATTCCACATATCAAACATACAAACATACGTTTGATGCTTGATTTTATTTCCAGCCGTTTAGACTCTTTTAATGCCCTGCTTTCTGGTCTCCATGAGAAAAATCTGTCCAGCCTTCAACTGTTACAAAACTCTGCTGCAAATATGTAAAATAAGAAACAAACCTTGTTAATAAAAGCTACAGACTGTAGCTTTTAGCCTTCTGTGATTAATGTGTGCCTTTATTCTTCTGCTTATGTCAAACAACAGCAGTAGGTTACATGCAGAACTCTGACCCCAGCTGTCAAAGCTGTGTGTTTTTCATTTGGTAAGTGGTGTGTTTCCTCCCCAGGGGGGTCCGGGTCATCTCTACCTGCTGAAGAATAAAGTGGCCACCTTCGCCAAGGTGGAGAAGGAGGACGACATGGTGCAGTAAGTCGTCTTCCCAGCTTCTGACATCAGTAGTTACAGGATTAAAACATTCATGGAAGAAAAATATACTGTCAACGTGATTAGATTAATTTAAAAAGTTTAGCACGTTGATATCGTTACATAATGCAGATCAGTCGCATTACATATTTTGACCCAAACTGATTCTGTTTTCGGTCGCTGGCGTTCAGACCGGTCAGCTGAGTGGAAAATTTCACTTTAAAAAACACAGCAATGGACTTCTGGATGAAACCCATTAAGTATGTGCTTATTGTAATAATGAATTATCTTTCCACCAAAACACAGCCAGTTTATAATTCATATTTCTAAATTACATTTGAAACAAAATGACTTCTTTTTAACCATCCTGAATGTAAAGACCTGGAGAGCTGAGAGGTTTGGTTTGAGACTATGAAGGATTTTCTTTAACATTTTTAGGATGTGCATTTTTTTTACATTTCGTGATTATTCATAGTGCTATAATGTGATTAATCTGAATACATTTTTTGACAGCCCTACTTAGAATCTTAACATTGTGATGCAGAGGAGAAGAAAATAAAAGTTTGTGTTCACTCAAAGTTAAATATTATTTCCCCTGAAAAAGACTAAGAGTCTTATTTCTAGTCATCAGTCACAGTTGGAGCTTCGGGTTTCAGTTTTAGTTTTGTCTATCACAGACAACCCCAGAAAAATAAATCTGATGGGCATCCATACTTTTGGAAGAAACTGGAAATATTAAAACTGAAGAAATAAGAACAAGTGTGACGTTTTGCTGGTTTTTGTAACGGACTGCTCCCGTCGTCTTGTCTGTGTCGTGTGATCAGGTTCTGGCGGCGCCTCAGCAGGCTGATGAGCAAACTGAACCCGGAGCCCAACCTGATCCACATCATGGGTTGTTATGTGCTGGGAAGCGCTAATGGAGAGAAGGTGAGTCTGAAGCCAGACGTCCACATCTTGTTATGCTTCCTCTGAACGTCCACAGAGTGAGATGCTTCCTGCTGCTGTGTACAGATCAATCATTCAGGCCTTCAGCTCATGTCGTCCTTTCAAAACACTTTTTTCTACTTGCATGGTATTAACAGCAGCTTGTAGTCCTGCTGTCAGGGCGGGGGGTCAGGGGTCAGGTGATGGGGGGTTTGCTAGTTTGTTAGGGAGCGTCAACTTCTCCACAGCTGCTATATGAAGCTGCATGCACACGCTCATGCTAGCTCTCGCTTTAATTACATGTTCACACATTTACTATCACACTCGCGCTCCTTCTGCAACTCTTCCTCCCCCACAGAGACTGACACACTAACCATACAGAGACACTCATAATAACATGTGCCTGAAATATGCCCAATATATCGCATTTAGACATGCTGCCCCGTCCAGACTTGCTACCCTGCTGACACTACAGGCTCAAACACATGTTGCTCTTCTGCCACCATCCAGAGTTGTAAATCAGGAGCGATAACGAGTAGATGAAGAGTAAAGGCCACTGGATGAATAACTGCATGTTTGTGTATGTCTTAGAAATGTTGTGATTGAGCATCTGAGGGTGGAGGAATATGAAAGTAGAGCTCTGAGCTGTTTAACTCGTTTCTCAAGCCAGGTTGGTTAATGTTTAAGTAGTTGGCCATTTTACAGAAGAGTTATTAATTCACCATGTTGGAATCCAAAATATTTTATGAAGTGTGTGATGCTGTGAGAGCTCTGCTGGAGCCAGCTGTACATTGTCTGAAAAAATCAAAACAAAAGCAAAGCAAACTGTCGTCTTCATGGCGTGCCGTGGTGGCGTAGTGGTTAGCGCGACCCATATTTGGAGGCCTTGAGTCCTCGACGCGGCCGTCGCGGGTTCGACTCCCGGACCCGACGACATTTGCCACATGTCTTCCCCCCTCTCCTTCCCAGTTTCCTGTCAGCCTACTGTCATATAAGGGACACTAGAGCCCACAAATGACCCCCTGGACAACTGTCGTCTTCATCTTTTTTCGCCAGCAGTAACATCGGGTTGTTGATCCTGTGTGAAACAGGTGTTTCCATTGCAGTTACTTGAAATACATCTATTTCGGCAAAAATCCACCTCATTCCAGTGCAAAAGCATTTTACTATAAAACGTGAGTTTTCATTAAGCAAATTTATTTCCATCATTTCAACGTTTAGACTCATTTCATTGCCATGTCCACCAAAAATTCTCTCCTCCTTTTTGCTTATTATTGACAAACAGCCAATTTCTTTCTTTAAAAACATTCTGATTTGTGGTTTTTAAGTTTGGGGTTTCATCCCATTCCTTTTTGTTTATTTTAATTTCCTAGAACTTTTCGTTCATCCTTCTATGCTAATTTATTATTTTTTTTACTTCTGTTCTTTCTGCTTTAGGATTTCATTCTCCTTGATCAGTTCGATTGTTTTCATTTGATTGGTAACTTCTCTCGTCATAGTTCAGCCTGTCAGTCTGCTCTCCTTCACAGCTGTTATCTATCTCCTTCCCTCTCATTAGTCCTTCTGGTTGCTTCGTCAGCTCCACCTCTCCCTCAGTATATAAGTTAATTCGTTCCTATTGTTCTTCATTGGCTCCTCGCATTATCATTACCATCTTCATGCCCATTTATTTCCCCATTGTTTATTGATCTTCCCGTTCTCGATCTTCACTTCATGTCCTGTGTTCCCTGTGATCTATGTTGCAAGTGTCCTTTTGTCTGTTCCTATTAAAGAAATCTCTACTCTTCTCTAAAGTTAGATCCTGCACTTTAATAAAAGTCCTTTGTGTGTTCAACTTGTTCAGCCACTCTGCAAAGAACGCAGGGCAGCTGCTTGCCACTCTTGCAGTCACTGTGACATTTAGCATTTCCTCCGCTGTGGTTCGAAACAAGTTGCGCAAGCAGGGCCACGGACAGGGAAGGGCTTATTCGCTGCATTTGACAATTTGTCCCCCCGCTGCTGCCTGTGTGTGTTCCTGGAGCCTCAGCTGGAGTGTTGCTAAGAATAGATTGACTGGCTGGGCTACCTGCAGAAGGTACCGCATTATGTGTTGGTTCTACTCCAGTGACAGGCTTCAGACTTAGATGTTGTGATGAAATAAAAATCACACAAAGACAAGACGAGGAATCTTGAGAGAGCGATACGAGGACATCTGATAACCACTGGCTCGGAAGGCCAAGAATGCGCTTTACCATGATGATTGCAATCAATTCAAGCAACCTCTGAAACCTCTGAAAGTGGCCCATGATATCAGATATTATCAAGAGATTCTTTGAATCCTGTTAAAGCTGGAGTCAGTCTTGTTCTGGCCTTTCCTGCTGGCCTCTCCCTCCCCAGACCATTGTTGCAGGAACATTCCCCACCTCCCAACACGGCATGACCTTTAGGTGCCAGTCTACGTCTGGCCCCTGTCAATGTCCCTCAAGTCTCACACCTGCCCATTTATCAGTAGAGGTTGAATTCTGCGGAGATAATCGATGCCTGTCAGGGTTCATTTATTAGATTTTTATGTATTAGAGGTGTGGTAAAACTTAGAGGAAACAAACTTTCTGAAAAACGACACAATCATCTAGAAACCTCGACGAATTAAGTCACTCAGAAAGAATGACAAAGTTTAGCGTTCAGCCTACGTGAATAAAAGTAACACATTAAGGTTCTTTAAAAAAAAAAAAACAGCATTCATGCCTACATTTATCAACATGTATTTTTGTTTTATTGCACCAAAAAAAGCCAAGAAAATCAAGATTTAAGAGGGGGGAAATAAAAAAAACAAGTTTATCACACCAGCAGTTATGTGGAAACCAATATTTGACTCTAAAACATGAGAGAAGCCGTGTTAGGAGCAGTGAGGGTCGGATGAAGAAAAAGTTTGACAGACCACAGGAAGTGATTTTTTTATTAGTGTAAGCAGAGCATCAGCAAAACATTAGACTGTAAAGTGTTGTTTCAATTTAAAATCATGCTGGTGAGGAAAACAAACATTCGAGCTGTCAACGTTAAAGCATTAGCCAGAAGATTTTAATGCATTAGTATTACATAATGCAGATGAACTGCATCACCTACTTTAATCAAAATCAACAGCAGCAAAATTTGAAAGTTTTTTACAACAGCAGAAAGCAAGAAAAGGTGAACATTTTTCATCTTTCCTGCGTTGTGTTGCTGGACTTCATCTGCACATCCAGGTGCAAGAGCTCAAAATTTCACAGGCACAACTCACACAGCGGGATGAGGACCAGAGACTGTCGCCTCATCGCACAAGTTCCATTGGAGAGGAATGGTTCTAAATGAACATTTAAAACAAAATGACTTCTTTTAAGCCTTCCTGAATATACAACAAACTTCATGCATATTTGGTTTGAAACAACAAAATATTTTCTTAAACATTTTTTTGAAAACATGCACACAGTGGCAGTTGCCCAGGGCAGCATCAGAAGAGGGTGGGCCACCCAAGAACTAGAAAATAAAGTCAGATGTTCCCTGAACAAGTTTTCTAATTGTATGCATATTTAGTGGAGCAAGTTTCTCTTAGTTCCTGTTGACTGCTGGGAGACAACGTTACCTGCTTTCTGCTGAAAAAATAAATCAGATAATTGCCTGGACTGTGATTGGTTAGAACCACGACTGCATGCATATTTCTACTTCAAATGTCCAAAGTTAGGTAAAGTGATTAATCATGATTAATTGCAGAACTAGAATGGGATCAATTGAAAATTTAGCACGAAAAGTGATTACAAAATATAAACCATGTTTTTTTCTGTTTTCTCATAAAAAAATCAAGTAATGACGTTTTCACCATTTTTCAAATGTAAAGTTAGCACAGGTCATTTTTACCCTACTCCAGTTTCACTAATCTAACCTGACAAAGCATAAGCCTCTTGAGATGAAACCTGCAACGTCATTTTGCTACTTGGTCCTAACCATGCAAACCGGTAGCAGACCCGAGGGAACACAGGGGAAGACGGAGGGGAGGAAGTGGAGCAAGAGGCGGAGGACAAGTGGAGACGGGGCCGAAGGCTGAAGCATCATCAGATGTGACATGCTTCCAGATTCAAAGGCATTCACATGCAAAGTGTGAGACATGCAGCAGATGAAATATTCTGCAGTATTCCTGGATTTAAATGTGGAATACATGATTTCTATGGATTTATGTCAAATCCAATTGTAAGACGTGTGATGCATCAAATTGTTTCATAAGGTGTTTCAGTTTGTCCTCAGATGGTCATTAAAAACTCCTTGAGTCAAAAATGCGATTCATGATGACATGCTTTATGGTTCTGATGCAGCTCCTCTGTAGAGTCATGCCCACAAATCTTTAGGAGTTGGGACAGAGCAAAAATATTTATGATTCACAATTTATGTTGGGCCAAATACCCAGCAGTCTTTAAATATTAAAAACAACAATAATATTGACAATAAAAACCTGGACATAGCATGCAAGACTTTCAAATAAAGCCTCAGATCCAGTGTCAGCAGCATCTGTCTTACTAGCTTTATTAATCCACACATCGGTACATAACTCTAACCTGACGCTGCATAAAGTTACATGAGGTCACACACTTCCTTCCCTGATATCTGATGCTGATCAGAAAGCAAAGGCAGATAGGAACAATTTAGAAACATTTGGTAGTCAGCCTCGCTATCTGCATTTCCTGTTGGACGTGTATAAACAGGATATGCAGATATAAACATATGTTGTTTATATCTTCATATCGAAAAAGATATGTACTTACACTGTGTTAAAAGATTACCTTTTTTTTCCCCACTGACAAAACGTTTTTGTAAGTCAGTTTTTTAATCATCAAACATATTTCTATGTCCTAAATGAGAAGAGAAGACAGATCATTATTTAGTTTAAGGTTGCCATTTTTCAACATAGTAATGAGCATGTTATAATTCCCTTACTTATTGTTTGGCACAAAAATAGAAATCATTTTAATAAAATAACTGAGCTAAAATAAAATATATATATATAAAAACATCATTAAGAAATATTAACACACACACGTACCAAACCTGTGTGTCTGCACGTTGTGCTCTACGGCCCCCTTCTGTCACTATTGAAAAACACATTGAGTCCAGATGAGGGTTATGAAAGTTAAGAGTCCTTTAGTAACAACTAATAATGTCAGTGACCCCATCAGCATCTTCAAATTTGTATATAGGAGCAGATGAGACATACAGATGCAAACTTTTTTTTGTTAAACTGAATTATGATAACAGAGAAATAAATCTACTGGAGTCAAAATCATCCCATTTTGAAGTTTGATTGCCAGATTTACAGATTTCCATCCCGACTGGCAATCGATCAGTTAAAACTAAAAAAGTGAAATCTTATTCCTACCAGTGATAAGACTGACCAGTGTGCAGTGTGACAACAACAGCCTTTAGAGTTGAGGACATCATCGAGAGAAGATGGCGTAAAGTTACTTATTCATCATATGTAAGGTGTTTAAATACCTTCGTACAAATTTGAGCTTCTTGCTTTGGCCATGTTGACTGGGCTGCTGCAACATGGGGCCTGACTGTGGTGTGTGATGGTCATTAGATATGAGGCAACTTCATTCCAGATTCCTCCTGCCACCTGCCAGTGTGCCCCTGGGCAAGGCACTTAAGCCCAAGTTGTCAACAAACCTGTGTATCCATGTGTGTGTGTCCATGGGTGAATGGAGTAAAGTGGTTTTGAGTGGTTGTTACAACTGGAAAAGCATCATAAGTTCAGTTCATTTCCATTTATTACTTATTCAGTTTTGGTCATTTCACATTCAGCTTTTCTGGTAACAAAGAGAGCTTCCAGCCGTCCATTAGTGGGGACATTTCTTTAAATAACAAACCACGCTTATTGGGCTAATTGGTAATACGGCAAGCTGATGTTCAAAATGTCTCCATAATCATTTTTGTCTTTGGTTTTAATGTGTTTTATGAATAATAATGACTAATAAAAGGGAGAGACAAAAGTATTCCACTCACCTTCTGCCTCTTTGTGCTTCTTGCAGCTTATCCAGACTTTGAAGAGGCTGATGAGGCCGTTGTCTGTTGAATTCAAGTCTCCACTAGAGCTGTCAGCCCAAGGTGAGAGAACCACATGCACATTTGGAACTTTACAAATTTACAAATGAAATATACATAGTACTGCTTAGTAAACTTCATCTTTATAGGAGGTGCACACAGTAAAACAAAACCCTTCATTAAAACCAAACTTGAATTGCTGGAGTGCTATGGACTTCAGTTAGATTCCGTGTTTCAGTGGTTATAGTGAGCATGAATCACTGCCAGTAAGCTACTTGGTGACGAAAAGAGTGCCGTGCTACACTCCTCATGAATCCCCTGTCAGTTATTTTCCTGACAACTATTGATGCCATGCTAATTCTTTAGCTCATAAAACATCATTATCTCAGCTGTGCATGCCGCCGTCTTCCATTGAGCCGCTACGCTCTGCTTCCTCTCCTGCTTTTGTCTTTTTCCTCTTCCTGCACATTGCCTGCACTGCTATGACCAATCACTTACCTTTTTCCACTGAAAGACAGGGAGCAATAATCAAGAGCTAAAAAACAGAACAGGAACAGAATTATAGGAACAGAAATGATTGAAACATTAAAATCAAATACATTTTAAATGCCAGAGGAAACAATGTAAGCATTGCATTTGATTTAAATGCATAAATAATTGGCTAAAACATGATAAAATGATAAAGTAATAAGATAATCTAATAAATACGCCATCTACACTGATACATAATCACTCAGCTCAGCATGCTAGATGCTTGAAAATAAAATGGAAACAAAGAGCTCTTCACACTTTCTGATTAATCTGGTTAATGACTATCTGAACACTTGGGGCCCTCCTAGAGCATCATAATTAATTCTCAGGCAATCTTTTCATCATTAATAAATAAAACAAAATGACAAAAAAATGACATGCAACTAACTATTAATAGTCAGAAGCATCAAAAGTTTGCTTCAGTTGTGTATTTAAGTTTTTTTTAATTTACCCTCAGTAGCTTATTTCAAACTGGGTTTTTTGTTGTCCAAAATTAGTTGACATTTATATTTATTTATTTTATATATTTGTTTTTGATAAATGCAAGCTTATTGTGTGATTTTTGGGTATATTTGTATTTGATTAGATTTTGTATTCTAATAACTGTTTATAAAGAAAAGCAAAAAACAAAAAAGCATGAAAAACAGCTTTGTTTTTAAGGTACATATTGATCTGTTCAAATGAAAAGAAACTGAAAAAGCAGTAAATGTGGAATATCATCTGTGATAACATTATGGAGGTGTTTAAAAGTTTTTATATTGTGATATCATTTTTTGGCAAGATCTCCCAGCCCTAGTGTGTTGAAAATTTCCAGGCTCATAAAAAATGACACCACAGCAGAAAGTCAAAGACTGCAGTTCGCTGACCCACTTCTTGCCTGCAACAATCAAATTACTGCCAGCAAATCTGATGACATCTCGGTCATTCATCAATGGACTGACAGTCATTAAATAAGCTTCCATCGACTCCAACCCATGTGCATCACGGCGTTCACTTTCCTATACGGGTACGGTAGTTATCTAGTCAGCTTCTATAGCGTGAAGGAAACCAGAAGACCTGTGCTGTAGTCAAGATTTCCATTAAATTATGTGGCAAATATTTCTTTATCTCAGAAAAATTAAAATAGGCTAATTCTGTATAGATTTAGAAATCAGTCTTGTTGCTCTTATTGGTTAGAATTTGTCTTTTTGATAAGTCATTAAAAAAATTACCACCTCCTACTTTCCAATAGATGTTTTTAGGAAGGTGATGATATGGAAGCTCTACTATAATTTTTTAACGATACATATTTTCTGCATTTGTGATACAAAAACATGAAGAATCATCAATGTCATTATGAAATAAAGTCACTAAACCGGCTTGTCACCAGCAGTTCCACAATAGAGGATCAATCAGTTAGGAGAAAATGGGATTTATTTTTGCTAAATGATCTGAACGGTCGCTGGGTTTGTGAACGCAGCAGGAAGCTGGTGCTGGTGACATCCGGCTTTCCTGAGTTGAGCGTCGTCGTAAGCCGACCTTCTGTTTCCCATGTGTCGCCCTGCAGGCAAAGAGATGATCGAGATGTACTTCGACTTCCGCCTGTACCGCCTTTGGAAAAGCCGTCAGCACTCCAAGCTGCTGGACTACGATGACCTCTTGTGACCTCACCGACTCAACTTCGGGCTTGTCAGCCGGCTATAGCGAGTCTGAGCCTACTGTTGCCCAGTGACAGGGCGTTTGGATCCCGGGGGGCCCCTGCCCTCTTGGTTGGCCCGCGGGCCTCTGGCTCTGCAGCAGAGCTGGAGCAGCAGCGGCGCAGTAGGGTGTCTTTTTTGTTTTCCTCTCTAGAACCTTCAGAAAAGGCAGAATGTGGCCTGGTAGAAACACCCAGCAGGTCGGGGTTTTTTTTTTAACTCTTACCTATTTTCACTGTCTGCCTGACTCTGGGGGATCAGAGGAGGAAGCGGACAGGAAGCAGGAGGAGCAGCGAACCTAAATGTGTCAGTGATGCTGAAGGACTGACAGCAGACAACAGAGAGATCTCCATGTACACTTTAGAGCAAAGCTTTTTTTCCCCCTTGCCTTGCCTTTAGTAAAACTACTCGGCTCTTTTAAGACTGAGACTTTTAAGAAAAAGGTTTAGTCGTTCTTTTTCATGTGATAAAGCTTTTTACTAAAGGAAGCAGAGCTTATATGTAAATAAGTCATCAAAGCATCTTAGGAATAGGTTTTCAACCTCTCTGTCTGTGGCATTGCATTAAGAAACAGCTTTTATTCATACAATACATTTAGATTTACAAATTGAATAAGCTGAAGCTTGTTTTTTTTTTTGGAGATGAAACTTCCAGGTAAACGTGTTAGTATTTCGTACAGACTGTTGTATGAACTCAGGTGAAATCTCTTAGACTTACTGTACAACTAACTGTAGATCAGAAGTTGAAGGCCTTTTATAAGCCACACATCCTCAGTGGGACGTCGCGTCATTTCTGCAGCTCAGAGACTTTTTGTTTGGCATTCTCACCGAGTCGGCAGTAGCTGAACGCGTAGATGCACCTGCGCGTGTTTGTCTGCCTGGCGGCGGTGTGCGGTAGGCAGAACCACTGAGGCGGTTTTAGCTGCTCTTTCTTGAAATGCTGGCGCACAGATGCCTTTTCTTACCACCTGTGTGTGTTTTAGCTGCATGTGTTGTGCTCAAAGCGTGTTTCCCTTGGTAGCCTGTGAAGATCTGCAGGTAGACAACCTTCATATGAAGTAGGTGATGCATAGACTTATTAGTATATTTAGTTTATTTTCAATATTTTTAGTAGTTTTTCAAATTATTATTATTATTATTATTTTAAGATTTAACTGAAATCTTACAAAGTAGCAATGATTAGTAAAGGCAATACTTAGTTTCTTCCTTTTCTTGTTTTTTGATTGAAGTGTTCTGAGCTGTTCGACAGGAACACAGTAGGATTTAAAAGGCGCCCTCTGGTGGTTCAGTGTTGCTCCCCCAGAGTTGGACTTTAACATTCATTGTATTTCTTGGTGTCTTATGATGAGACTGGAGATTTATTGTTGTATCATACCTTTTGAGCAGAAATGCCACTTTTTCTGGCATTTTTTCAAACAAATACATGAAAACTAAAATGTATAAAATTTAAAACATTAGCTTATAACTTTCATTTGAAAGCAAGCATCATCCATTATTATTGCTGCTTCAATGACTCCACATATTAATACATTACTGCAGCTATAAGGTCTGCTATCTGTAATTATTTCTAGGCGTTTTGATTTTTGCTATACAGACACTCATGTAAAGAATGCTAAACACTCTGGTTAAATCAGTTGGAGATCTGGGCATGTCAAGGATGAAGATTCAATTCAGTCTTGTTGGCTGAGATTAAAGGTGACCCAGCAGGCTATTTGAAAGAATTTTGTGATTCTTATAAAAATATCTTTTTAACTCTGCTCTGCTGGTGTCTTTGCTCTAGTTCAGGGGTCTGCAACCTACGGCTCCGGAGCCACAAGTGGCTCTTTGCACTAGGAATGCACCGATGGTAAAGTTTGGGATGATACTGATATCTGACATTAATATCGCTGTTTTGGCTGATAACCGATATTTACCGATATTTTACATCTATATAAATATATGTATTTCACTATCCTTTCAACACTTTGAAAGAAATGACCACAGCGCTGACTTAACTTCAGCTTAACTCCCCACAATCCTTCACTGCATGACTGTCTCTGTCACATGTCCAAAGAAATACTACATGATCAGCCTCCAGAAACCAGTGGCAAAAAGATGGAAACAAACATGGGTTGTTAATATCCCATGTTTATATCGGTACAGTTTTACATATCAGACCCTTGTCAATATGTAAAAGAAATATATAAAAAAACATATATTTTTCATCCCTACTTTGGACCTTCCACAGTGGCTCTTAATAACTTTGGCTATTGCAGACTACAGTGGAGTCCCGCCTATTAGCAGTTTAGAATTTGCCAATTTTTCTTTGGAATATAACTGCAAATTATTTGCATAAAAATTAATATATTCATGGATTTTTTTCATCGAGCATATCTGAAATGTTCTAAAGAAAATGCAGCTTGGGAAGCCTGAAGACCTCGGCTACTTGACACGCTATTGGCTGGAATTTGCAAAGCAGCCAATCCCAAAGCACCATTCATTTTCCTTGGTCTTGATTGGCCGAACCCCCAAGATGGTAGAGGAGGAATGGTAAATAAATGGTAAATGGACTGAACTTATATAGTGCTTTTCCAGTCATTTTGACCACTCAAAGCTCTTTACACTAGACTCACATTCACCCAGTTGCACTCACAAACACACACACATTTATACACCGATATGCAGATCAGTAGGCAAAAAGGAAGACTGTAGATATTAACTTTTGCAGTTGTGCTAAAATGGTTTCTGCTGTTCATATTTATGCATATTAAGGTATGTCTGGTGTTTTAACTATTATGTTATCCAGATACATTCGCGTTTAGAGGGGCAATGATGTATTTGTGGTTTTTATCTATTCCTGGGTAGCCGTGGCCCTTAACCCACACAAATACTGGGGGTCCATTGTTGTGTTTTTAACTATAGACATAATAACAAATGGAGATGTTGGCAGTTTTTCTGTTTTGTCATTGAAAAATTTTGAATTTTCACAACAGAATGATAAAAAACATAATTTATCTTCCAATCTAATTTTCTTGTCATTAGGTTTCTACAATTATTACCACATTGAAGAAAATGTATTTGTCCTCTATTGCCAAAGGATTGTGTTTTTTAATATCATTTTATTTAATTTTAAAGCTCAAAAACAGAAATAAATGGGTGGTTCTTCAAAAATTAGAGTTTCATTTAGGGAGCTGTTTCGTGGTTCTCAATTGGTTTACGTCAATGGACTGAAGACTTTTCTCCAGACCTTATGAGGCCTTCAGATGTCTTTAGAACGGCTCCAGATATTTAGAGTGTTCTGCTGCGATTTACCCATAGGAAGTTATATCATTCAAATAAAACTAAATACCTCCCACTGTCAATTTGATCAGAAATCATAATCAATCACATGCTGGATTTGAACCACAATAAGTAGAAATAAGATGTGACATAAAACCTTAAAGGAAGAAATAGTTGTAATAAATAGAAAGAAGTGGGAACAAACTGGTGAAGGAGTGACTGAAACAAAACACTTCAACATTATATTTTGTTGTGATTCTAAATGTGTTGAAATGTGCTTCATGCACCGAGTATTTACTATTGTCAGCTGTTCTCCTCTTTACAAAGAAACATTTTGGAGTCAAAGAAGTAGTCGATGTTATGCCTGCTGTAGTTCCTGGTTTGTTTTCAGTGTTTTCATGATGGCACACTTACGAGGAAGTTTTTTGAAAATTGGAAATAAAAAGATTGTTTTTCTAGAAAACAAAAAAAGAAGTTCATAAGAAAACAGCCTGATGGGAAATAGTATGAAAATATAAAAGTTTGTCTTTCTTTCATACCGAAGCCCTTCCTGTGCCTTCCTCTGACGACTATGTAACATCGTGAAAAAGCAGAGAACAGCTTGATTTCGTCCAATCAGGGCTTTTAGTTCATACATAGCTGCACAACTCATCAGATCGGTAGCAAAAAGTGCAAAAAGTCATTTGTGTACTTTGTTTACCAAAACCACAATAAAGATGACATCTTTAAAAACACACTGCTGTGTGAAACAATGTTGCTGGGCTCCCTGAATCAGCAGCGTTGGCAGTCCAACCTCCGACTAAACAACAAGCTGCCTCAGTGTTGCAGAGTGCTGATTTGAAACTTCTACTTAATTGGAGAATTTTAAAGCTGCTGGTGCCGGTACTGAATAACCATGGAGTCATGCAGGATGATTGACATTTACATTGCTTTGTATGAAGGTTCTGCTGAGCTGGCTTTGTCCTCCATTATATTTACCCTCCACTTCCCCTCTGAAATTCTGCAGCTTCACACCAAATATATTCTCACACAGATACGAAAGGAAGGGCAGCAGCTTGAGACGTTTTTTGAGATCTTTTTTTAAAATTATTTTTACCTCCTTCTCTGCTCTGTCAGAGAGTTGAGAAATGCAGAGTATTTCAGATTGTTTCGGAGGAAGGGGAGTGATTCCTCCTGACTTCACATCCATCCTTCTCAGCGCTCAATAAAAGCCTCAGCGTCACAGTCGTGGATGACCGGGTCCGTTCACATCTAGTCAAGTCGTTGCCTCTTTCTGATCTGTGCTGGTCGACTGAGCTGGAAGTGTTCATGGCAGCACATCAGGGACGTTTCCAGCTCCGCCTGCAGCTCACAGATAACAGGCTCGGATGCTAACACTCTTCGTCTCAATGCGTCCACGATAGCATTATCTCACACATGTTTTCATAAGGCCAATAGTTTCAGTGAGGGCAATAATCGCAGCTGACAGCAGGAAGTTTTGCACTTTCCCCCAACATGGTGGAGAATTTCCTCCACCATTTCCTCCACACACTGAAGCCCTTTAAGTGGATGTACTTATGGGGTGTTTTTGAATTTTGTCCTCAGTTGTGAAACTTGACTCATATTTTTATATTTTTTCTTTGATGTAAAGGAGGCACTGCATTCACATGGAAAAATAAAGACCATTTTACATCGAAATGTTAAGAAAAACGACACAGGATGTCACTGCAGTGAGGAAACGTCATAGATGGAATATTTATGCTGTAACAGGATTTATTTTCTCATTGGCTCAACAACATGGCAGATAAATTCATACACTGAAGTGTTCATTTATGTTCAGATCCATATTTTTCATTTTGAAAGTGTTTGTATTGGTCCATCTGATCGAGTTAAAATAACACTTTTTTTTTACTCCTCCCCCCCTGGAGGAGTAAAAAAGACTCTCTTCTTTTTGTGGGCTCTAGTGTCCCTTATACGAAAGTAGGCTGACAGGAAAGGGGAAGACATGTGGCAAATGTTGCCGGGTCCGGGAGTCGAACCCGCGCCGGCTGCGTCGAGGACTCAAGGTCTCCAAATATGGGTCGCTCTAACCCCTACGCCACGCCCTTAAAATAACACTTTTAATAACACCTCCTGGATAGGCAGCCACCAAACTATCCAGGACCAGGATATGTTGCCACGCCAATAGTGAGCCACTCTGACATGATGGGAACCCCTGATGTACCGTCACATGTTTCATAGTGTTTCCATAAAACACCCATAAAGACATCAGGAAGAGCCCGATCTGTGACATGTGTGGCGTGTGCTTCAGTTACTTCATCACACATGACGGCGCCTTAAGAGAATCGCTGAGACAAGATCTTAGGAGGCTTTTTTTCTGGGTGAATGCATGTCTCATGTTATTTTATTGCTCATTATCTGCTTAAACTTGCACACTGTTATTAAAAGGGTAGCCTAACTCAACAGATTTGTTAAACCCTGAGAACAGACTGTAACAGCTCCAATAAATAAAAAAAAAAGATCTATCTGTGGTTTGTTACTAAATCAGTAAAATATACTGAAACTGTTTCACAGAACAAACTTTTTTTTCCATGTTAACAGTTGCTGTTCGCAGTTATTATAAACCTTATTAGTTTTATCTATAGTCATGAAAAATGTTGTGATTGCTTTGTGTTTATCTCTTTGTGTTGAGTGAAACGGATCTAGGTGTAGATTTCTGGTTGTGATCCTTCAAGTGTTTTCTGTGTTGTTCTCCTTTGAGGCAATACGCTGTCTGACAATATTTCTGTGTGAATTTGTCCACTTCTTTATTTGTATGCGTAAGACAAGGACCTCTGTTTGCAGTATTGTGTTATTCTGTGATATCTTCGGAGGATTTTGTTTTTGTAAACACGGCGCTGTCGTCGCAGAGCAGAAACAGCCCAGGGACACCACAGAGAGCGCCGCGCTCACTGCATGGCTCCTTTACATTCTGCAGCAGTTCGCCACTGCACCAAACGCTGCACGAGCCAGGCTGCTTTCTCTCTTTTTTTATTTATTTTTTTTTTTTTTAATGCTCTCTTTGACTAAAGGTCAGATCCTGGCAAATAGTTGCACACTTTCTCAGTTCTCTGACTGTCGAAAAGAAAAGTTGTTGTTTGTGACCCGGTGATCTGAGCTGCAGCTCAGCTCAGCAACAGCTTTATGTGAGTCAAATGACATTTTATTCATGTGTATTTATTCTAGTCTGTTCTCTTATTATCACAAGCATCCGCACACTATTCTGTTGTCCACATATGATGTAAACCGCTTGCAAACATTAATTTGAAAGCAGGTTACTGTTAAACAATAGTCCATTCTTGGATCCAGTTTGATATTTTTTAAATTTTAAGGATGTTTAGAACAGCCATAAACTGTAGGGTAGGAAGTTTGTTACAAGCACACATTGGTAATTGATATCAAAATGTGTAAGTTATCGTACGAAATATTTAGGAGCATAGCTCTCAGGTTCAAATATTGTGATACAAACATGCTGTATTTGCTCCCATACAGATTTTTACTGCTTTTGCTATTTTTCCCTTACTTAAATGTTTCTGATCATTGAACAAATTTTAATATCAGACAGAGATTACCTGAATAAATACAAAAAGTTGTTTCCAAATGATTATTTTTGATGTTAAAGAAAACAACCTGTATTACCCAACCTGGTCTGATGTGGAAACATATTTGTTCCTCTGGTTGAATCATGAAATACCAACATAATAAACCACAATATCAGGCCAGTTTCACCCACCACTTCCTGAGCCTGTCAGTTGCCAAAGCAAAAGAATCTAGAAACTAATTTGATAGATTCTGACAATACGAAGAAGGTAAAAAGGTCTCAAAAAGCAACATGTAATGCTCTTATGTATCCTGTATGAAGATATCCGTTTTTTTCTTTGAGAAAAGCAGCTGCTGTTTGTTTAAAGGAGCCAAGCAGAGAGCCCTGCTGAAGAGCTCCGGCAATCTTCCCTGGGAAACGGAGGACTTCCCCTAAGCATGAAAAACATAACTCAGATGTCAAGAGGCTCTGCGCTCATATGGGCACAGATCTGTTGCAGAAGAGCTGACTGAAACAGATCTGTGCTTGAACGCCACACACACCTTGCTCACTGGAGCAACCATTTTCCATTTCCTGAGAACATAATTGTGCGAATCAAATCATTTGTCTCTGCCTCTCCTCTCCTGTTGTTTTGTTATTAAGAACGGACGACCGATTAAATTATTAACAAGCGTTGTTGGGTCCTCTCCGCTGCTTCCTGCCGGCTCCCCTGAAGATTGCCGGCGCTCGGCTGCGAGCCTGATTGGGTTTGATGAGGGTGATGGATGGATGGATGGATGCTGCTCCGAAAGCCCTCAGACCTCCAGTCGGGCTCTGATTGTATTTTGGGGAACGATGGAAAATAATGTGCTTATTTAACGTCTGTTTTGATTTCCATCAACTTCAAACTGAGCATTATATTTCTGAAGGGTAGAGTAGAGACAGTAGGAGTGATAAATGTCGCAATAAGGTAAAAGCATTCAAGTGTACTGGTAGAAAACGTGCTTATTATGAAAAGCGTCATAGGGATTAACATTACTGCATATTTGGTGATTTTGATACTAATAAAGTTTATCTGTACACTACATAGTTTTATTTCTGTGAGCCTCCAGGTTGTCCATGTATAGCAGGTGATACTGACTTGGTGAAGCTACAGAAATGTGGATTCACTACTTAATGGCTTCCCTGCATAATTTCTTTCAGAGACTGCAAGGTGCTCAAAGCTACAGAATTTTGAAAGTATTCTGACCCGTTTGCACATTAACAACATTAATGCTGGATTCCATGAATTATTATTGTGATTTTGAAGTTGTCTGGTACCAGGTACAGAACATCCCAGTTTAGTTCAGTTTGTTGATATCCCAATGGGAAACTGGTTTTCAGCAGGCAACAAAAAACAAAAACACGTCCACAAAAGAATTCCCATTCATTCTGTTAGAACACCACAGCAACAAGTATCAGGAGAAATAACTGAGCATGACAATGGCTCGTTACTCTCCAATCCCATTGCACATAATAGCCTAAAGCATTGCATTTGGCTCATTAAAGTTCATTTTGCCACCAAAACCACAAGAATATAAAGTGTGTATTATCTCAAAAACCTAAAAAATGATCTAGTCTGGGTATCACAGCCTGATCCAGGTAGATTAAGCTCAGCATTGGCAGCAGGAATTAAAGAAACCTGACCATGTCGAGTTCTGAGTAGTTGAGTCGTCGAGTTCTAAGTGGGCAAGATTGGTCGGGTTGGGATCTGTATGGGGTGATTTTTCTACCATAATCAAAGAACCCACATTTTCAGTCAGAAAGCAGGATTTCATGTCTTTTGTTCTCAAAACCTTTAATACTTTTGCTTACATTTTCATTTTGAAAGCAGGACTTCATGTCTGTCTTCTCAAAACTTGTAACGCTTGTACTAAAAACTTCTCCTGGCGCTCAGCCAAAGTCTCTGCTCAGCCTCTCTGTTCTCTTACGTAACATTTTCTGCTTGCTTTTGGAACAAAAATACACCATCGCCTGGCAACCTCTCAGTCAATAGAATGGAAGTGGTGCGTTTGTTTCCTTTTAGCCAGTGTGCCTGTGTGGCTACTATAGATTGTAGCAACTTCATTAGTTGTAACAAACTCCTTAGTAACAAACTCCTGCCTAATATTAGAAGGCTGTTACGATCACTAGCACACTGCTAACAGATGCTTAGTGTACTACACAACAGAAAGCTGAGGCCGCTGTTTCTCCTTACATCCAGTGGGTGGCCACGTTGCTATAATCAATAGTAGCCACACAGGCACCACTGCTAGAAGAAATCAAACGCACCCACTAGAACACTTGCTGAGAGGTTGCCAGGTGATGGTGCCAAAAAGCAAGTCCAACAGCAAGCAGAGAATGTTTTGTAAGCAAGAAGAGAGTTCTGCGAGAGCACAAGGGGAAACTTTTGAGTAAACATAAGTTTTGAGAAGAGAGACATGAACTCTTGCTTTCAAAATGAAAATATAAACAAAAGTATTAAAAGTTTTGAGAACAAAAGACATGAAATCCTGCTCTCAGACTGGAAATGTATGTTCTCATATTATGGCGGAAAAATTCCCCATAGATTTGACTACTGTGGCAAGTCTATACAACACAGAGAAATCCAAATGAGAATGCACAATATAAAGTGTGGTAGTACTTATCATAGTGTGGTAGTAGTGTAGATTACCACACTATAAAAGGTAGTGGTAACCTACTTATAGTGTAAATATAGGAATAGGTAGCTGATCTTGTTGAGGAAGGAAAGAAAGTAAGGCATAAGTTGGGTTGGATTTTTATGTCCAATGTAAACTCTAGTTCTGACATTAAGCATCATAAAGCAGCAGCCAGATGGAAGAAAGTCAAATTCACTGTTAACTGAATTTTCTTTGATTCTCACATGTTCAGAGTGTATATTCTGGAGCTGCCCTTACTTCACTCCAGCCGTTTTATTTGCCACATTAGTGTATGGAGGCTTAAGAGAGACAAAATTAAAGAAATAAACATACTATGAAACATGTCTGTGTAAATATTCCATTAATTAATTAAATGTATCATAAAATTATTTAAAACATTATTAAATAATTAAATTTATCACTAAATAATAAAGAAATATGCCTCTAAATATTTAAGTAAATCTATAAATAATTAAATATATAATGAAATTGTGAAATATGCAATTTAATAATTAAATGCCCCATTAAATAATTAAAGCTATCTTTCTAAATAATGAATTTAATTAACAAAATGTTGTTGTAAAGAAAACCTTTATTTAAAAATATATTTCATTATTCCATGAGTCCTATGCGAGCGCTGTGGTCAAGAAACCCAACCATTAAACTCAATTTAATTATTAATCAATCAATCAGATTTATTTGTATAGCACCAAGGCAGTTGAAAGTGCAGTCTATCATATAAGGAAACCAAACCAAGCCACACACAAAGGTGAAAAACACTGAGCAAGTGGTGATCAACAAAAAGTTTGTTTTCCAGTTTCAAACCCTGACCAAGGCTGACCCATCAGTGTCTCAGTAAAAACCGTCTCTCCTGTCTTTTGCTCCCCGGTGACATATTAAACTGCAGCAGCCTGTTGCTGCTGGCCTTATTCCAATGAGAACAAATGAAGTTAGTATGCTTCATCTAATTACAGTAGGACAATTCCACTCTGTCTTTAGGGGCCGAACTTCGTTTCCTCCTTAAAAGGTTTACAGATGTTACAGCAAAGCTGCTACTAATGGCTGCAGCTTTAAACTCAACAATCCCTCCCTACACCTGAACAAAAGCATCACTGCTGGCTTTACTGTATGGCTCATGACTGCGCTCCAAACTTTTCAGAAAAATAATAAGAAACGCATGGATTCATGATTCTGCTACTCAGTATGGGTGGAGGATGCAGATAAATGACCAATGCTGTGCAGCTAGTACATTATTTCCCCCTGACCGTTCCTGCAATGGATTATAATTAACATTCGCTCTTTTATGGTCCGTTTGGAGAATGAAGGTCAGCATGGTAATGAATAGTGAACAAACCTGGAGATTAATTATACTACACCTACTGTGCAGCGTTTGCCTCAGTATGTTTTATCATCCAGAAGACTTCACTCTGCAGCCACTGCATTGTAGCAAACTTGTTTGCGGCAGTGTGCTTCTTTAAACATGCTAGCTTGCCAACATTTGTGAGTTAAAGCAGATCAAACGGATAAAATGACACATATTGTGATTTTGATTCGACCCATGCTCCCCAGACACTTTGAAAGCTAAAACGTTTCTGCTCCCTGTCAGGAGGAGACGGAGTGAATCTGGCTCACACCAACACAGACAAACACATTCACACGCACATTGGTATTTAATATAAATTTTAACAAATTTTAAAAATCCAAGAATTAAAAAAAGATGATAGCTTTTCTGTAAAATCTAAGGAGCAAATGCCATGCTAACTAGCCTAGCGTTCACAACAGGATCTAGAGAAATATGTTGCGCTATCGGAGAGCTAGGGGGGAAAGGGAGATAAGAGGTTGTGATTGACAACGCTAAGACCCGCCTCCTGGCTCTGATTGGTTGTTTCTTGTTAGCACTGGGAGAACGCAGAGAAGCTAAACTTTTTCCACAGATTATCTGCCTCAGAACAAACTGTCAAAACATGGTGACAGTTTTAGCATACATACATATATATAAATGAATAAATTAGCTGATTTGGATTCAAAATACAATTTAATGATTAAGCTGTACTATTAAAAAATATGAGAAATTTGTCATTAACTTTTGGGCTATCTTTTAAATTATAGCACTTCTGTTAATGTCTTTATGACCCTGTAATAAGATAGAAATGTGACCTTATTGATTAAAAGTTATCTTGTTGACAGGCTATTTTATTTTTTTTCTGTTGGATCACATGACCTGGATTTACTCCTCCAAAGGAAGATGGCGACTGGCAAGCTTCCCCTTTGAACAGCCCTAGAGCCATTTTGATTGGTCTGGGTGAACAGAATGATCTTCAGGACTACCTGACTACCTGCACTCTCACAAACGGACTCTTCGCATTGGCCTGACATGAACCCAGACTATTTCAGCCACCTGGACATTTACCTGAGCTCAGATACAGACACTTTGTGCAATTATCAATTTGAAATTCTTCTTTTCATGTCTCCACCGGGAATCCTTAAATGCAGGGAGCTGTCACCACACCATAAACTACTTACGGTGCTGGCATGTGGAGCAGAGGTCTTCTGGGCCAACTAACAGCAAGAACTAAACCTCAGGCTGTCAGAAATCCCTCCTGCTGCGGCTTACGTAACAGAACAAAGTGACCTTTCAGACCAAACTACACGGGTTAGTCATGCATCTCTCAAACTCTCATAGTCTGGGAAAGGTCTCAGAGCCTAGCTCCTGTTTTCTATAATAAATCGTGACAGTTGGTCTAAATACAAACTGACTGCTGTCATCTTCATCATCATCTTCATCATCATCTTCGTCATCAGTGGTATCATCTCCATCTCTGGACTCACTTTATTAAAATGCATTTAAATGTTCCAGCCATTTATTTTCTAAACCTGAAAACTACACTCAAAGCTTGGCACATTGTTTGTATGCAGTATTATATGAACCACACATTGATTCCAGTTAAGCCATTGTGCTTTTATTCATCTTCTCAGTCCCACTTCTAGCTGCTGACATCACTTTCTGTTCCAGTGAACAGATCACCTGAGGAAGCCCTTCCTGTCTGGCCTCTCTGACACAGTTTTTCCGCCCTGCTGCTGTTCCTACTGAGATTAAAAACAACCTGATCAGGCAAAATGATCTGTGCAATCAAAGCTGTGAATTAGCAACTGGGCACAGCTGGAAGAGACACTGAAGAGATTACTTTGATTATATCGCTCGAGGAGGGTTTTATCATGACTCAGTGGAAGATGATTGTGGATTTGTCATTGCTGTGGCTGAGGTAAAAATGAGGTAAAGTCTTTTTTTTTTTTTTAATACAAACAGTAAGAAAAGCTGGGTAATATGCAGAGATTTGAAATGATTATGTCACAGAGGTCTAAAATCTGTTTGAGATGTGCTTTTTCTAGTCATCTAGTCTTAGATCTCTTGCCTAAAACTGGGACTTTTGTGCCAAGTTCTACTGGGTCCTACAGGGTCTCCATCCCATCAGAAAAGACCTGAAGCAGTGGATACTTCTATGGGGCTAAGATACCTGCCTCTACAGGAACATGCCTTTTTTGAGTCTAATCAGCAATGATTGCTTGCTAGATGTGAAGTTACAGGGTGGAATAGTTCAAGGTTTTCAGAGTTGAGAGAAGATGACATCCTGGCAGTTGGTAGTGGAGATGACGTTTCAACTAGGATTTTGGTTTCCAAAAGAGTCCTGCTGCTGGTGGAGCAGAATATATGTGAGTGAGATCCACATGACTGAGCAGAGAGAGTTGGAGCTGGAGAGGTCGACCGACACCAGAGGAGGTCCGGTCTCAGAGGAGGGAGACGTCAGAGATCCTTTCTTCTGGAGGAATCTCTCTCAACAGCAGGGCCCTGTGGTTTTCATTAAGGAACAGAAATATACTTGCACCTGTTTAATAAAGATTATTTTTTTACTTTCCCTAAACTGTTAGAGAAAGAATCTATTGACTGTCTGCTGTGATGTGTGTGTGAGGTGTGTGATGAAATGTGCTGAGAATGCTGATCTGGAGTCTTTCCCTTAAAGCCACGACTTGGTCTGTTTCTGCCAATCTCTGTGTGAATTCTGCTGCTTCTCTGAGCCATCAAGTGTGGAGGTGACAAACATATGCAGACAAAGACATATGTGACTTCAAGGTGTGATGTAGCCATGACACATTACCTGTGCATCCAGCCGGGTGGGAATGAGGGCAAAAACACATCAGGTACACCGCGGCGCAGAACGCTAATTGATCCTTCTCAGATCCTTTGGTCCTTGTCAGTCTCACTCTAACTGGTGAATGTTCTACTTTATTTAAGAATAAAATGCACATCACGGCAAACTAAAATCATGCAGTTACACCGTTGGGAACATATGGAAGGTCATTGTTAGGCACAAAGCTGTAGCTCTGACAGAACGTTGACCAGAGCTCCATCGTTTCTCACTTCGTTATTACTGCCCGTTCTTCATAGAGGCGTTCTGTTTGCAGGGCTGCTGCGTCATGGTCACCCCACTGCAGAAGTGGACGCATGTTCTCCTGACTCTGATCATGATTAAACTCAACCACTCAGCTCTCTGATAGCAGACTGTAGGACCAGATTGACTTATTAGGAGAAAGGGAGCATTTCCCGTTGGGCTGGTCTGACGTTTGGGTTTATGTTATATTTATATGTTTATATATATTTTATTTTTAATCAGGCCATTGTGCAGTCATTAAAGTGGGTTGATCGTGTATTATACTATCGCTGTCCTTTTGGGCTGTGTCCACTTTGTGGTGTCTTGTCTTGAAAAGCAGCACATGTTGTAATACCTATGACCTCTAAGTTGCCTGAACACTGTTATTGTGCTGTGAGTTAGAAAACACAGTAAATGCTGCTGGGCCTTAACTGCATCATCTCAGTCTCTTCTCATGAGCTACATGAACATAAATGTAACCAATCGCCATATTACAGCAGCATAGGGCTGAAAGTCACAACACACCTCCACTGGAAACTTTCAGAGATGCACCCTGACAAAACACAACAGCATATATTTATTCAAAATAAATACATGATAGAAACATTAAAAACCTAAACCCTCTATGGCATGGCGTTGCCCTCAGGCAACAAACCACATAGCTGTACCTCACATTGCTCCTTTATTTTATTTTTTGGGGGGCATGATTTTTGACATATTTTTGTCCAAAAAATAGTTCTTTTATGAATATAGTTTTTGTTTGATTTGTATTTCATTTCTCATAATCAGTGTAGACAATCTTGGTGTTCTAGACCAATGTTACCCTGAGGCAACAAACCCAAATCTGGTTCCAGGAGGTGTCAGAGTCCGATTTTATGATTGACATGTAATTAGGGACCACCAAGCTCCCAAAGAATGCAGGAAAATATTTCTTCCCCACAAAAATAAAAAGTCATGCCATAGAGGGTTAAAACAAGCAGAAAAAGGGAAAATAGGAAGTTTTTTCTAGATAAAACTTAGAAAATTATTTGATAAGAAAAACAAGTATGTTTACCTTGGAGAATTGGATTTAGCAGCCAGCGCAGGTACTTAACAATTTTACCAGCGGCGCTGAAGACAAGTTCAGAAGGTGCTGGGATGATACTGCAGTCTAGCCAGCCGACGCAAATCCGTCACTTTTAGACTTTTGTGTTATAAACTGCCTGCCATCATTTGTTGGACTGACAAATATCAACTCTGAAAATCCTGGCTCAACCTTAGCAGCTATTATCTACAGCTCCCAGCTCAATGAAGGCCTCAATGCTTCTCATCTTAAGAATCACATCACACCTCCACTGGCACCTCAGCCTGGGGTCATTGATGCTAGCTGGGTGCTAGCTACACTGTTTGATGGATCGTGGACTCTGATGACTCTCCAGTCTCTAGTTGACCAGGTTGGTTTTGGTTTAATAGGACATTCCTGGGTGTGTTTTATCTTGAACTAACAGTGAGAGTTTACATTAAAAACAAGTTTAATTCACCTGTTTTCCATTCAGACATCGTTGCCCTTCAAGACATGAATCCTCATACTCCTTTTCAGTTTTATGTCAACTTTGGTTCTATAAGTTCTTCTTCATTTCTATTTTTCCTGCTCCTGCTAGTTCACTGGTCCATCTGTAACTGAGTCCCTTGGGAATCTGCTGGCAGCGCTAAAAAACTGCCTGCTTCATCCTACACACTGTCGGCTTATTACCTCATTTTGGTCCAGCATTGGTGAACACTTCAACAAGATGATGAGCTGATATAAATCCATATGTTAAATATCAGTATTAGGGAACCATTCAACCACACTGTGCTCTGAAACACAGGGTCAAAAGACACAAAGTGCAACAAACAATGAAAATATAATGTTAAAAATATTTTAATCAATAAAAGCTAAATTATTCTTAATAATAAGTCAAATGTGTAAATGAATATAAAAGCTGAATACCAGATAAGTAAAACAAAGACAATAATGCAATGAGTAAGTATATGATAATAAAGAAACATTTTTACACTATACAATCAAATCTGGATGAAAATTCCAAAACCATCTCAGCTACAGATGAGGTTCTATTTTCATTTCCATTCGCCTCAAGACTGAGCTATTTGGGGTTTTTTTTGTTATCACCCAGCAACCAGTCAGCGGGGTCTGAATGAGCAGAGTGCTGAGGAGTTCTGACAGTGCTTGAGAGGTCACGCTAAGGTCAGCGATGAACTCGCTGATGATGTGTCTGCTGATGGGAAAATGATCCTGAAGACCATTTTATTGTTGGAAATGCTCTCAGTGATGAGGGAAGTAATAAGCTCTGAGGTAAAGAGGAAACAGCCATGAGCTGCATGTGAACAAACTCAAGAAAATCCCCAGGAGGGCGTCTGTATTTATGCTGCAGATAGATAGATAGATAGATAGATAGATAGATAGATAGATAGATAGATAGATAGATAGATAGATAGATAGATAGATAGATAGATAGATAGATAGATAGATAGATAGATAGATAGATAGATAGATAGATAGATAGATAGATAGATAGATAGATAGATAGATAGATAGATAGATAGATAGATAGATAGATAGATAGATAGATAGATAGATAGATAGATAGATAGATAGATAGATAGATAGATAGATAGATAGATAGATAGATAGATAGATAGATAGATAGATAGATAGATAGATAGATAGATAGATAGATAGTGTTAAGGAATCATGGCTATTTTTGATGGTTTAATATAGTTAAGCTAATGCCATGTATGTTTAAGTAGACCAACATTCCTTTGGACAAAAGCAGATGCAAGCAGGAGTTCACAGATAAACATTTTTCTGGCAAGGTTGTAACTTAGAGCAACCATAAAACACTATGCTCTTGAAAGGTTTTAAATTAGGAGGCCATAAAGAATATCTTCCCCGGCTCGCAGGTCAGAGGTCGGGGGTTTCCCAGGAGCTCAGAGCTGCATCTGGAGTTGATCACAACTTAGGAATCTTGGAAAACACTTAGTTTAATTTCTGATATACCTCTTAATATTAATAGCAATAGTGTGTTAGATTAAAGTATATTACCCAAGCTACAAGTACTAATCTAGTAAATCGAATGTATTTGAAAATGTACTAACTATGACAATATCGGAATCAAAAGAGAATGATTTGAATGTTATGTTTTACAGGTTAAAAAAGACTTCTATCTCATTATTGTTTGTGATAAAGCAAAGGGTCAAATCTTTGGAGAAGCTGACTGCAGAGGAGCAAGATAGGTTTTGTGAAAATAACTTATAACTTTAATAACTAAAATGACTCTTGATATTTGTCATTAAAACTCAGGGGAAGGTCTAAGTTTTTTTCCAAGGTCGCTCTTGGTTGGTCAAAACAGAGGTACGCCCTATTTGCATATATTAACAAAGAGAAACGCCTTCCCTAGAAAAAGGGAATGCGCAACAATAAAATTCAGACAACTGTCCTGTTATGCTTTTAAGCAACAGCTGTCTCCAAAGGATCCTTTGTTCTTTTTAATTCTTTTGTCTCAGGTAAAGAATGTATTTTTGTACTCTGAAGTTTTCTTGTTAAATTCATACGGTGTTTTCTATTGAATTAAACTCTGTATCTCTGTGACGTCATCGAGCCTCGCCGTCTGTTTTTTCCAGCCGTGACGGCATCCGCTTGCGATCCGGGCTAACAGGAGGAAAAGAGAGCCATGTTTTTTTTTTTTTTTCAAAATTTAAGCTAACCTAATAAATTTCCTCCTTAATAATAGATAGATAGATAGATAGATAGATAGATAGATAGATAGATAGATAGATAGATAGATAGATAGATAGATAGATAGATAGATAGATAGATAGATAGATAGATAGATAGATAGATAGATAGATAGATAGATAGATAGATAGATAGATAGATAGATAGATAGATAGATAGATAGATAGATAGATAGATAGATAGATAGATAGATAGATAGATAGATAGATAGATAGATAGATTAGGAAAAGCTCTGACTGATCTCAGCACTGTGATCTACACTCTGGGATCAAGCTAATTAACCTTCAAACAAAGGGTGGAGTCTCAGAGAAAGGGTTTGGAGTATGTGTATGTGCGGGGGGTGGGGTGTGTGTGTGTGTGTGTGTGTGTGTGAAGAGAGAGAGAAGTGTGAGTGTTGAAGAGATAAATGGCTGACATGACTGGGTGGGGAAAATAAACAAGGCAAAGGTTAATCATGCTGACAGCCTTCATCAACTGTTTTCTTATTGTACGGCCAGAATGGAGTTTGGAGAGCAGATCCTGGTGAACAGAGTGAATTATACGTGAACGGTTCCTTATCAAGTCCTAAGGCACAGGCAGCAGCTCCAGTAATCATGTATTGATCCTGGTCTTCTGTCATCCCGCAGTGCAGATTTATCTTATCTGTGTGTTCAGAGTTCTTTCATTAGAAACACTGGTACATTAGGTGTTAGGTTCTATTTAAAATAGTTTTAAAGATGTAGGTAGCAATATGCTTTAAGGGTTTTGTGTCATTTCTAATTTAACGTCTCTTACCACTGGGATGGCTCGGTTTTCGAGTCCTTCCCATATCGGCTCAACAGGGCCAAAAGGCCGGAGTCCACCCTGACGACTCTGATGGCTCAAATTAGCATCCCTTCTTCAATTGTAAATGTGGTCGTTGACCGTCAGGCCAGAAGGTGGGAATGTGAATAGTCCATGTTGGGGGTGGGTATCTATGATACCTGCAGGAGATCAGGTCTCCTGTAGGTAGTGCTCTTCAGTTTAGTTTTGAAGCATACATGAAGTGTTTTTGGAGAGATGTGACCTTTTGCAGCTGATCCATGATGTTGTGCTGCATTATCCAGGTCATTTTGCCAAATGTACATAGAGTTTGCAAAACATAGAATCTGTTTCAAAAAATATGCAAAGGTTTTTCTAAAAGAAATTAGTAATGTTTCTCTTTGAAATAAAGCTAAGAGGGTATAACATGACAGTTTAGAAATAAACTAACCAAATTAATTGTGTTGATCCACCTCAAAAAAATCATGCAAAAAGTGTAAGCAAAAGAAATCTGGGAGACTTAGCACATGCAAATTTGCATGCAGCCTTTTGTGCTGTGGAGGATAAATAGGTGACTGCTTCACCTATTTAGTTCACAAGAACTAATGGCATTTATTTCAGTCATAATCTTGCGGGGGGTGACCAAGGTTCCATCACTATGTGACAGCTGGTCAGCAAACCTGGCAAACATGATTGACATGGCAGCACTGAATGCACATGTGCTTTATCAGGCATGCATTGGGGTGCAGGAGAGACGGGTGGACTTCCTGGTTGAGCTTGCAAAAGAGTTGGGTAACTCTCATGTGAGTGAGAAGAAGGCACACAAGGAGAAACTGCTTCGGCAACAACCTTCCACACCCAGCTCAGGCAAAAGGGCGAAGTGTCAGGTCAACCATCGATGCAGGATGCGTGTCCTGAGGCCGAAACATCATCAGTGACCCCTCACACCCCCACCATGGACTGTTCTCCCTGCTGCCCTCTGGAAAGAGGTTCTGCAGCATCCGGTGCAGGCCCACCTGGTTCCGAAACAGCTTTTTCCTACTTGCCATCAGACTGCTGAACTCTTAACTGGACTTTATATTTTATATTTAGATTTATATTCATATTTTATACTGTTGAAAATGACAACAAAGTCAGTCGAAGTCGAAGTCGAAGTCTAAGGAACAATTGTGCAACTGTGAGATGCGTTGAGGCCATTACCAGGGTACTGATAAGGTAATGGCCCTATTTACAGAACAAAAGCACCTGCTAGATAAAATCCTTCAGGCCAGTTGGACTATCGAAGCCGATATAGGTATACGTCAAAGTGGACTAACTCAAGCCATTCGGTGAAAGTAAAACAGTATTGGTCCCTTGAAGGACTTACACCAACGCTCTTATTTAAACTGCATTAAATTCCATTCGAGAAAGCAGGTAAGAGAACATCATTTAAATCCTGTGATATTTTCACATCCCGTCACTGCAAAACACAAGGTCTTAACAAGTGTTTTGTCTAGTTTCCAGTACAAAACTGACTTGGGTGAAACGCAAAAAGTGAACCTGGTGCCGCAAAGCCTCTTGGGGGGTTTTCTCATATAGCTTTGCACATCGGGATAGTTACTGTCTTTTATATTTTTTTACAAAACAGCTCAACTTTTGAGATTTGAGTGTCTGTTGGCTTTTAGTCTGGCCCGTGACGATAAATGACTGACCTGATGATTTTTAAAGTCAGACCTCAAAGGTCTGGCATGTTTTATATTTCTCCCTGTTCCAACACACTGAAGTTGTGCAGTATTCCACATTTCTGCAGAATACTGGTGAGAAGTTTGTTTTGTTTAAAAAAGATTGTTCTTTTCTCCTCTATGTTTTAAAATTTTTGCTAAGATAAAATTATTACTAAAAATGATCAAAACATGGGTTTAAAATCAAACGTGATTTTAATCCCATGTGTTATGTACACATACTGTATGTATACATATGCACACATATTTATGCAATATGTATGAAATACTGCATAAAATAGTTAATATTAGAACAGAATAGAAATTTTCTTTATTGTCCTAAATTGGGAAAATTTAAGTGCAACAGCAGCATCAAGATATGTAAGTTCATACAAAAGATCAAGAAAGAGTTAAAAAAAAATAGAAAAGCAAGATTTACAATAATAATATTATACTGCACAAGAATATAAACAAAAAAATACTGTGAAGTTATCAGAATAGAAATAGCATAATTTTATAAAATTTTAGGTTAAACAAATGGACAGGTTATTTGTCATCCGTGCATTTTAAGAGGATTTAATCTGGTATTTTATGACAAAATACACTGAAGATTGTTATGTCACAAAATATAATATAGGTCAAGTATAAAGAAATTTTCCAAGCTGTTTCTTGTAGCAAGAAGATCCTGGTTTCTATTTCTGATTCGGTTTTTCTCCCCGTTGATGTTTGAGGTTCTATCTAACGCAGGTCTGCTCTGGCTCCTGTATACGATCACATCTAATGAGCCTCACTGGCCTGTGAAGGCTGCTGGCAGGAAATGTGTAAAGCCAGAATTTTTAAACGACAAGAGGAAAAATGTTGCTGTTGTGCCGGAGCGGCCGCTGAGTTGAATAAAAATCAGCACAGCAACACAGGAGCACTGAAGGCATGATGCCGAATCTGTAGCCTTCATCTTCTATGAACAAAAGTCTGACATGAAGCTGAGGTGGATGAAGACGGTTCAGCCTCAGCCGCCGTACAGAGAAGTGTGTGTTTTCTGCCTCTCTTTTATTATTCATGACATGCTGGAGGGCTGCCCGTCCACACACATCGGCATGTTGTGTGTGGACCGGCAGCCCAACCTTACCTTTGACCCCGTACCACACAGCCAGCGGTGAGTCCGGCCGTGATTCAGAGCTGCGCTACGTGTGGATGTGTTGGGACGTCATCTGCAGCCTCAGCTCATGTGCTGCCTCCATCTGTTGGGATAATAATAATTATTGTTGTTATATGCTGCAGAGACGCAATGTGCACACACGGACAAAATTGTTGGTGCTCCTATGGGACTGAAAACCCCACGATGGACAGTCAAATAATAAAAGACGATAATGAATAAAGACTTGCTGAAAATGAATCAGTGAAATTCCAGGAACTCAACATTCGTGGTGCCTCTTCATAAAACAGCAATTCAATGAATGTCTCAGGATATACCAAGGTCCTGATCTGCTCATTTATCTGCCTGACCCTTCAAAGTGCTGACAGAGCTGGAAGACAGAGCAAAGCTGCCCGACCCTGACACATGACACAGGTAATGGATAGGAAGGTGAAATCTGTAGGCTGCACAGTAAAGCCAGTGAGAATCAACCAAGAGAGATTGTATAGACTACAGATGACTTCAGTGAACCCAAACCCGCCTGGTCTGCGCAGGACTTCCATCTGGATGCTGGCACCCATCCTGTTCTGCTTCCTGCAGGTGCCAGCAGGGTTGAACATTGTTGCCGTTTTCTGTAATTGGTGCGCAGGTGCAGACAAAGGATTTAGTGGTGCGTCAAAAAGGAGCAGTTGATGATGAATCAGGATTGGCAGAACGGATTGTTGTCGAGCCTTTTTGAGTTGTTTGTCATCCGTTGACCACCAGTAGGAGCCACAACGCCAGCAGATTAAATGCGCGCAAAAGGTGATGAAGGCTGGCATTACTGTCTGTAGAGCAGGAGAGAGGAGAAGGGCATACTGGACACTTTTTACATTGGCAAGTTCATCATACACTTAGGTTAAAAAAATACACCTGAATTTCATCCATGTGGAAAACAGGCCATGTTGGGATGCAGATCATTATATTTTCATCTGTACATAATTGGGTTTGTTAGATTACATTCCTATATTTACATTTTTTGATCTCTCTATGGGGCCCATGTTTCTTTTGACATTATTGTAAATAGTTAAGAGTTCTCTTGAAAACTCTCAGTGTTTCTCTGGTTGGTTTATGCAATGCCTGACACTAATACTAATTTTTAAAGCCTCAAAATGTAATGTAATCACTTTTATCTTCATAATCTAGACCAGGGGTGGGCACTCCTGGTCCTCGAGGGCCGGTGTCCTGCAACTCTTAGATGTCTCCCTGGTCCAACACACCTGAATCCAACAGCTGAATCTCCTCCTAAGTGCAGTCAAGTTCTCCAGAGTCCTGTTAACGACCTCATTATTTGACTCAGGTGTGTTGAAGTAGAGATGCATCTAAAAGTTGCAGGACACCGGCCCTCGAGGACCAGGAGTGCCCACCCCTGATCTAGACCTTGTGCTGCCATATTGCACCGAGTGTGAAGAAAATAACCTTGTTCTACCTGACCATTTTTAAATAAGCTTTGAGTTTTTCCTGAGTACTCCAAACCAACGAGAAAATGTCATTATAATGTCACTAACATGATAAAACTACTTACCTTATTTGAAAAGATGAGCTACTGCTGTGCTTTCATTCTCTGTACTCAAAAGATTTTAATAATAAATATTTCTCACAGTCCTATAAATGCAGATTTGCCAGCCTTTAGTTACATAGATCTGTTTATTACCATTCAGTGATTTGGAGGCAGCAGACGTCCATCTCCAGCCCCTCACTCTCGGGCCCCTCCTCCCCAGAAACGTTGGAGTCATCGATGTTTCCTGAGCAACATGGCTCAGAAAAATATGGTTGCAGTCTTTCAGTAGAAGCAGCTCCCTCTTCTTCATCCCTCCATCAAGCTTCTTCCTCCAAAACCACAGATAAATCGTTCACATCTTCACTGAAATCCTCACAACCTCCTCCACTTCTGTGTACTGAGGGTAGTTGTTTAAGGTTTGACTTACCCTGATTACATCAGAAGATGGCGCCGGCATATGACCCAGTTATTACAGAAGGAAACCACGACACTTCATTTATGGTATTCTGTGAGAAATATTTATTATGAAAAGCTTTTGTGTACTCAGAATAAAAGCACAGGAGTTCATTTATTTAAGTTGTGTGAGTGGTTTAATGGTGTCAGTGACACTTTAAACATTTCCACAGATCACTGCATTGGCTCTTCTTCAGCAACCTTTTCAAACAGAGCAGCTGCAGCTCATGTTGCTGGTACTGCAGGTTATCAATGGGCTGAGCCTTAATCAATGGTGAACACGGCTTATCTCGATGTCAGCAGCAGGAAAAGGACAAAGCTGGATCAATTACAGTGACAGCTGGGAGGAAACGTGTCAGTTTGGCCCAGAGGAATATCAGAAGGAGAAGGCTGGAGGTAAACCGTTTCTGGGACCACCTGCACACACGGGCAGAGATATTTCTACACACTAATATTTGCACATTTTTATAAAACATGGAGGTGTAGCAACCTGTTATGACTAGTACATGTTGTTATAAACAGAACAATGCTGGCAGCAGCCAGGCCAGCTGACAGCTTTGCCTCTTGGTATTCTGTTACTAGTGGGAAATGAATTCATATTGACCATTTAAAGACATGATTTATAATATATTCTGCCTCATTCTTTCCTCTTCTTCTTCCTTCTTCTTCACTCCTCCCCCCACCTCCACTCCTCTATCTGTTTGTTCCGCTTGTTGGAATCAGTTCTAGAAGATATTCCTTCTGTAAAAAGCTAGTCGTTACTGCTGTTAGAGTTGATCATTTAAATAAAATAGGAAATCAAACAAATATATCTTTTTTCAATACATTTTAAAGGTCTCAATTTACCACTGGTTGCACTAATTACATGAGGAAATCGTAGTAAAATTTAAATAAAAACAAATATTTTGACATAAACACTGAGCTGAGTGCTGTGAGTGTGTGTGTGGGGGGAGGGGGGGCGTGTCGGCGTGTGTGTGTCCTCCTTTTCTCCTGCAGGGTGAGTAAGGCAGGTGTAGCTCCAGCTGCAGACTATCAGCCTATCAGGATGTGCCTTTAAATAGGAGCTGGATTCCTGTGGCAGACACCAGGCGGTTCTCCAACATCTCGTGGTAACCTGACCGCAGCTGGAAATTTCAGTCAGACTACCAACCTGGTTCCTGTGCTGTCGTCCAGATTCCTCGTTCAGTGAACACCCTCCTCACAGCCGACCTCTGGCTCAGAGGAAAGACGTTTCTTCCAGGGTCATCCTCGTCGTTCCTGCATGTTGATCTCATGCGGTTCCCTTTACTCTTTCCTCATCTTCTTCTCCATCAGTGCAATCTCACACCAGCCTTCGCCTCCTGCCATCAGTTCTCCTGACGGTTCCTGTCGCTGCAAATAAAACTTCTTACTTACCTTAATAGTGTCTGTAACTGTCATCTGCACCAGAGTCTAGAATAACCAACAAGACAGATTTGTTTAAGAGGTTACATTACAGTTTTCTCATTTATAAACATCAATTTTGGGCCTTTGTAATTTATTGAATGGTGTCACTTTTGACTTTCCATACATGCTAAGTGTTTCATTGAACAAGAACCGCCTGCCTTGCTACTTCAAAATAAAAGTCCAAAGAGGAACCAGTTAACTCGCTTCTCCTTAAAAATAAATGCACAAAGATTTATCATTCCTAACAGTGGTGAAGAAAAGAAAGATTTGGACGTTCCATACAGACCGTCCCCAGTTAATCAAAGAGTTGCCCCAGTGAAGGACTGGTTTCCCATTGAGAATCTAAGGCTGCTTAACTAGGACGTAAATTTGGGTTTGGTAAGCCCATCCCAGTGACCTGCAGCTTCCTGTCGGATTTATTGTCTCTGCATGCAGCTGGAACCAGATGTTTACATTCACTGGATGATAAACATATAACGGTTCCTCTGTCTGGCACAAAATCTAATTAAACTTTTCCTGTTTTAGGGCTTTTTTTCTATATGACTGAGGATATTTACATACATTCCTTAGTATCTGATCGATCACTCTTTAAAGCTGTGCGTCTTGGATCAGAGATTATTCCATAAACTCAGATTTTGATGTCACAAAAAGAAGCAGTGTGTTAAAGTGTCGCCTTAAAATACATGGCAGGTCTGCCTTCAATTCACTCTGGTTTAGTTTTTTTAAACTCCTTAAACTAATAGTTATCTTAGTGTATGTAAACTTAAGAATTTTAAAAAGCAGGAAAGGTTATTTACAAAATGAGTTATGAAAAACCCCGCAGTCACATGGAACTGTTTTCAGATTGTTTTTATTCACAGAAACGCAAAGAAAAACATTATTTTTGCTGCTCTAGACATGTAAAGTGGTGTTAAACAGAGAAAATGGGAACGTCCACAACTTTGAACAACAAAGCTGGATGTTTAGTAGAACTCTTTGCAACTGTGGCAGAAGTTTTTTTTATGTTTTACTGCAGCACCACCACTGAGATTATCCATCACTGCTGTTACATATGACTCTTTTAGGATTATAGTTCATTTTAGAGGCTTTTTCTAGGTCCGGATGATATACGAGAAAGCAATTTTCACTCTGGAACCTTTTTGTGTTTTTTTAAAAAGCATTTTAGTTCTTCTGAAACAGTTCTTTTGTAGACACGGTGTACAGACAGACAGTTCAAAACTTTTCCTTTTTAGAAAAAAAGAACATTCCTAGGGAACAGAGTTGAAATCCTAACTGACCTAAAGCAGAAAAAAAATGGTCTGAATTCATGTCAGACAGGGAGAATCTTTATATTCAGTAAAATTCTGGTTTCAGCTGGAACTCCTGCATCATTCAGTCTCCTCTGCTCCAGTTGGTGAAGCTCTAACCCATAACGTCATTTTGCTGTAAATCACTCTTCTTCCAACTCAGTCACTCCAGGAGGTGGGCTTCATTGTTTTTAACAATGATGTTTATCAGATAAAATACTTTAAAAAAAATCTCTGTCATAAGCTTTGCTGACACAAAGTCATGACTTTCAATTAGCCGATTGAATTAACTGATGAGATGTTTTAAGGGACAAAAGAAATGAACCACATGGATTTAATTAGGAGTTATTTAACTTTGCAACATGAGGTGACTCCATGTTTTAAGGAACGGTTGGCAGCCAGGGCTGTGGGTCAGCGTTGGTGAGCTGTCCCAATACGAGCTGCTGAAGGGTGTGTGTGTGTGGGGGTGTGTGTGTGTGTGTGTGAGGACAGAGTGTGGGTGTAAAGAGGAAGTAGGCTAGGAGGCAAATGAGAGAAAAAGAGGCGCTGAAGGTGACCTAATATCAGAGAGTGAAGCACAGATTTATAGTGGAGGACGGGATTTTTGGAAGGACATCCAAGTCAGACTGAAGATCAGCAGCAGCCAGTGTGTGGATGTTTAAAGCCCTATTTGGATGTTGTCAAAACCTCCGCCGTACAAATGCTCAGCATCCAGCAGTGTGTACACCAAGCTACGTTTATGAGTCGTCGTAAAGTCATTTGTGGATTTTCTGTGTTAACCAGATTCCTTCCTGTAACCTGATGTATTCTGCATAACTTCTTTTTGTCAGATTCTTTCTGAGTCATGCTAAAACCCGCTGGCATTTATCCGTCTTGTTTTACTGATGGTACGTTCATTCTCCCATGAGACTGAGTGAGGAGTAGGTTCAGCACCTGCTCATCCCCGGTCTCATCTCCCCCTCCTGTTATCGTTTTACACGCAACATTAAGCAGGAAGACATTGTGTCTGCTTTGCAGTGATTACTGCACTGATGATGTCCCAGAGCAGCAGGAAGACTCATAAAAAATCACATTCAGACTCTAGAGAGCAGCAGGACTTACATTAGGAGACGTGATCGCAGCCAAATTCTGGTAAGTCCGATATGTCTCCACTTACAAACTGACAATTAAATATACGCCTGTCAGTGACATGGAGCAGGACAGCATGCTCTCCGCTTCACTTTCAGGTTTTAAAGGTGAAATGACATAAATCATTTCATTGTGTGTCCAAACTGTTGATCTATCATCATTTATTGCAACCATCACATTAGATTCCTTTCATTATGACAATTGAAAGGCTGCGCAGTTGGTAGCACTGTTGCCTTGCAGCAAGAAGGTCCTGGGTTCGATTCCCGGCTCGGGGTCTTTCTGCATGGAGTTAGCATGTTCTCCCTGTGCATGCGTGAGTTCTCAGTAATTATCAGAAATATCTAATTAAAACATGGTTTTCATATCAATGTTCAATTTCAGTCCTAAAGAACCAATTAATAAATGATATTACATAAAAACAAAACGACAACAAATTGACTTTCATAACAGGGCAAGCACATTTACTGAATAATAATAATAATAATAATAATAATAATAATAATAATAATAATAATAATAATAATAATAATAATGACAGTTGTAAATAACAACTAACAGCATCAGAATAACTGCCTTTTTTTTACAATATGTATCATGTAATAAATCATCTCAGTTATTTAGCAAAAAAATCAAATAAAAAACTTTCATAACAATAATAATACTATTAGTAATGGTAATAGTAACATCTCACAGAAGGAAAAGAGAAGCTCAACATGTTTCTGTTAATCCTCTTCTTCCCTCCACATTGTTAGTGTTACAGTTCTGTATTTATCTTTGAACTGGTTGATTAACTGTTGATCATGAGTCAGTATTATTAACTTGTGAAAGATCAACCTGAGCTTTTATTGAAATGCAACCGCTGCTCCTCCCTGTCCTTTGTGATCACAGTCATCGCTGTGTAAATCAGAGGACACACTCAGACACACAGATCAGTGTTTAGATCATCCATCCTCATCAATCTCACTCTTTAGACTCTGATGTTGCAGGGAGAGGTGGGAGGTGCAGAGTGTTGTCATGGCCTGAAACAGCATCTAAATATTTAATGCTCTCTCTGTAACAGCTGAGCACTGGGAGCCGGCTCCTGTAGCTAGACTAGATTTGTCAACCGGGTGTTTTTATATAGATTCAGAAGAGGCTCTTTGTTCTGTTTCATAATTGAAAACATTTGCTTTATGTTTTCATGCTGATTATGCAGACAAGTCATGCTTCAAAGAAAAATAATGAAGTCTCTCTCTCACAAGTGTTAAGAGCTCCAGTAACCCAACATGAAAGCAGCCACGTTTCTTAGATCATAGAACATGTTCTGTCACATCCTTCCAGCAAGTCTTCTGCTTCAGTCTGATGAAGAAATGACCAGAAATCAGAGAAGTTGAAGGTGCAGTATGGTGTAAATATAGGTTTTTGAGCTTTGCATCATGTTATAATGTTATTCCCTCCTCAACAACATACCTGGAAATGAGTGTTGTCTTGATTGTTTCATGGATGTTTGAGAAATCATTTAATCTCCATGGCAACCATTCAGCTGTGCAAAATACCTGGTGGGACCTAGCACCGCATTAGAGGATGAAGCTCCTCCTCAGAGCAGCTGATTCCAGGCGTCAGAGTTTCAGCCTCACAGAGCAGCAATTCCCCAAAACTCCCCCACTCAGCTCCTTCAGACTAGCCAGCAGCAAATAGCAAACACATCTGCTGGGTTCATTATATGAGCTACTTCTCAGATAAATGCTGTTTATACATACATTATGATATATATATATATATATATATATATATATCTTCCTCATCAAGAAGATGAGGAAGATCTCATATATGTAATTTTGTTAATCATTGCCTTTGCATTTATTTATAGTTTTCTCATAGCCAAACCAAACCTACTGTATGTCACAGCACACGTCTTTAGCATCTTTAACAGAACTAGTCTGTTTTTTTATTTTGTCCTTTTTCATATTCTGTTCTCACATGTTCCATAACCTGTTCATCATTTTATTCTCACTGATCATGTCAAACATTATGCACAGGAAGTCAAATGTAGTTTTATTTCTGGATTCTATTCATCGGACAGTTTCTTATTTTTACAGCAGTTGGTCCTTCGTAGTAATCCAGGCAGGATTCGTATCAGTAATGAAAAGACTGCCATCCAGTGGCATGTAGTGGTATAACAGCAGAAGGGATTTTGTGGAGGGGGAAAAAAACAAAAACAAAAAAAATCAAAAATTAAAACTGTGGTACATTCCTTGCATACTTTGGTGCTCAAATAGATTTAGCAGATGTACCTGACATCTATGTTCCATTTGGCTGGGAACTCAACAGGCTCAATGTGATCATGTTTTATCAACTCTGAACTTAAACTTAAAGCATCTCACAAAAAGAAATGATAGACAAAGAATTTCACTTTATTTGTTCCATCACAAAAGTCTGGCTGATGTCAGGAATAATGAAACTATCTGGCTGTTGCATTTTAGCTGCCTTGAAATTCTGATAGCATGGAAAACCGAACTGGACCACAGGAACAGAAAGCATACAGAAAGCTCAGGTTTTTTCAAACACATGTTCAGATCCAAGCATGTTTAAAAATATCAAAGAAATATATAAAAGCAACAGGTTACAGACAGTCTGGGTATGCTGGAGTCAAAGCAAGAATGTGATTTAAAATCTATTTATGCCTCACTATGACAGTTTTCTCCAATCAAGCCATAAAATGTTTACACACCCCTGTTAGAGGATTCAAAATTAGACAATGAACCTTTTATGTCTTTAATATAATTTCCAGTACTTCCTGTGCAGTTCAACTGCTAAACCAACACATCTGGTGCATTTCACATCTCCAGAGGAACACCAGTGAAGCTTGGTGGCGGCAGCATCATGCCCTGGAGTTCATATTTTCATGAATGTGGAGGAATTCATGAACAGTTTTAAATATCATTCAGTTTTCATGCAACCCCTCCAGGCGCTTATCATGAAGCTGGAGATGAAAACTGATTTTACTTTTTCAGCATCACACAGGGTTCAAGCAGATGTTCAAATAAATGTAAAAAATTACTTCATAAGAGAAAAACTTAATATCTGGCATCAGAGAGCAGAACTAATTCTGACAGAAAACTTGTTGGGTCACCTGAAGAGATCCTCACAGTCTGAAAACTGATTTCCTCTCCAGCTTGTTTTGCCAAGAAATGTAGAAACTTTGTTGAAAAGTCATGTGTAAAATCCCTGCAAGCTTCTACCAAAGAAGGATAAATGCTGAAATGAAAGCAAATTATTATTCTAATATTGTGAACACTAGAGGTGGGCCGAAAATTCTGTCCAAGGTTTTTACAAAATAGTTCAAAAGAAACATAAAAACAACTTAAGGTCAAAAGTTTGATGATATATCAAGCCTACATAATAAAAAGTATCCATATTGGTATCAATATCAATATTATTGATGTGGGACGTGGATTTACTTTGTTTTGCATCAATAACAAGTAAATAGATTTATTGACGTGTTTATTCAGTTAAATTATCATTTAGAACTGTCACATTAAAGGCTGGGAAGGTTTTGGAATGATTTGTTGGTCTCACTTTTTCTTTTCACTCTAAAAGGGTCTGCACACTTTGTGGTCTGTTGTTTTTTTCTGTGCAAATGTAGAAAGGATATTTTCTGTAAAACTGAGACAAGCTCTCAAAAGCCTTGAACACGACGGTCAGTCTGAGGGCCCTCGGCTGTCTGCAGCCGTTTGGAGTCCGTTGCTGAACGAAGTACGGAAAACAGAATAACTAAAGCAGACACAAAGACCAAAACCAATCTGCAGATCGGATGATCTGTGTCGTTGATTCCAAGTGAGTGGCGGCGACAAGCAGGACGAGGCGCGTATGAAGAGGAAGAGGAGGAGGAAACCTCTGAGTCAGGAAATGAAACTGGATCTACCTCGAAGAGTAACACTGATCACCCAGAAGCCACGTTAGCAAAGCGTTCAGGGAAGCCGCGGTTTGGCTAACCGCTCTCAGAATAGACAAGTTGAGCCTCTGGTGCTGAGTGAGAAAACAGGAAGCATCAACAATCAGGCCCGCCTTCTTTAAACTCCCCTTCACTTTGGCTTCCTGTCTCCACTGTGATCAATAATCCCTGCTGCCGGACACCCCCTGCTCAGCGGGCCGTCAGGTCGGGCTTCGGTGGCGGCTCCAGGCCCTCCGCAGCTTCGCTCAGCTCATCTAGCAGCTCTGTGAAGGCCGGGCGCCGGAACGACTCCACCTGGGAGCAGCAGAGACAGGAAGCTGCATCAGGCCACAGTCTGGTCAGATCTAATCTGTCACTGTGCCAGTATGAACCCAGATCATTCATCAAATTCATGATCTGTTCAAATGATTCTACAACACATTCTCCATTTTATTTACCTCATAATTAGCACATAAAAATACATAATGTATCATTTCACACAGATACCGTAGCATCATTCATTAAATCCGAACATTACTGAAATGTCCATTTATTTAAGGAACTATTACTGAATATTCAAAACAATAAATGTAAAGTAAGATAAAATTACCTAGTTTGATCTGTTAGGTACCACAATACATTTTACTTGGTGTGCACTTAACTTGACTCTCAGCTGCTGTTTTAGTTCCCTTTTTTATGTCATTTCATTTTTTCAATTCAATGAATTATTGAATCAATGAATTCAGCAGACTGGTGTTTTCCAGCTTATATTTCTGTTAATAATCACAATGATTTTGGGCTTGACGAAAACACGACATTTAAAACTAGAATATTATGTCAGACCAATAAAATAAACATTGTTTATTACAGAAATGTGGTTTTAAAGGTCATTTAAAACGTTATTCCAAAAGGTAATTTTCATCTGACAAACAAGCCTTGTCAGAAAGAATACTCAATTTATTCGATTGGACTGTTAGATTCAAAGTTTGCATTCAAGTAATTGATTATTCTGAAGATTAATTGAATAATCAAGTTAAAAAAGTTGGCACATTCTGCAGACATTTCATTTAATCATTAAGCCTTTTTATACATCATCAGAAGTAAAGTAAGAGATGCAAATGTTCTTTGGGTAGAACATATTTACAAGCAAAAGTTTTTCCTTATCTTAAATGCAAAATGTTTATATTTTTTGTTCAAATTTGGCCTAATTAAATCCTTATAAAAGGATGTAGAAAACACAGAGAATTTTATTGAAGGGTTTCATGTGTGTCACTGTAAAAGCTTGTTCGTAGGAATGAGTGTGTGCATCGGTGTTTTGTGGTGTGTGTCTCTGTGTTGTCCAGTAGTGGAGTGTAGGCCTGTCCATGGTGTCCCATTTTAATTTAACTTCCGATCCGGAGCAGACAAATGATCATCTGACTCTTTTCATTCTCTCTGTTCCGTATGGAGAGTTTCTTCCATCTACATACCATGCAGCAGCTGGCTGCTAACTCCAGGAGGCGCTGTGGGCAGTCAGGAACCAGCTCACCGAACGCCTTCACATCCAGCCCATAGTCCTGAAACACACCAACGCTATCATCACTATGGCCGCGCTAAAGTCCAGTTGTTACAGTGAAACATTCATGTCTGTGCACCGCTGGATAATCCCTACAGCTGGTGGTTCTGGTTCTGGTCTCTACCTGGGTTCTGGGGAGGATCTCTGGGTCGGCTGGGATCCTGGCCAAGATTTCACACAGAACGATGCCGAAGGAGAAAACATCCACCTGAAACAAGCAGCAGACTAATGTCTACAACAAAAAGCTCCACATTTCCATCTGTCAGTTTGGACACTAAACAGTGGAGATCGAGGAAGAAGGTGTTCAACAGATGACCAGGATGAGTTTTCTTTCACAGTGCCAGTGTTGACATGGACTTCATTAGAAACGTAGAAAATGTATTTCTGGCATTACCAGTTTTTAAAGGCTGCGAATGGCAAGTGTCCACTTCTAACAGAGCGAGTCGAGCGATCATTTCCAACACATTGTTAAGGCATCAGAGCAGAAAGAGCTACACATCTATCGCCTCGGAAAATCTAAAAATACAACTTAAATTTGAAACATGAAAGCATTTAAAGTAGAAAGAGTCCAGACAGGAAGTTTATTATGAATTTTGTAGGCCATATCGTAGAGGCTGTGGGTTCCGAAACTTCATTAGTAAGAGATCAGACAGGCAGTACGACATGGCTGTACATATCATGGCATGAAGATTCCAAACAGAGGACGGCAAATTTGACCTAATTTTGTAGTAAACATAAATTATTTTTGCTTCGGCTTGCGGCTGGCACAGGTTGTGATGAGTCAAATCAGAATCCAAAATAATTCCTAGATATTAATAAGTCGTGACAGCAGAAGGAGGTTTGGTAATGAAACGCCTTTTTTTCTACGTGAGAAAAAAATACATACACACAGTTTTTTTTCTTATATTAATAGTCAAAAAATAATTATCTTGTAACTAGCACTGAAGTTGCTGAAGATCTCCAAGTAACTGACGATTTGAATATCTGAATCAGAATATTTGAGCCAGACAAAAAAAGCAGCTTCCTCATGTATTAAAGCTGCAGTACATAACTTTTAGACAGAAAATATATTTTTACATATTTTGTTGAAACTGTCACCATGTTATGACGGTTTGGTATGAGACACATAATCTGTGAAACAGTTGAGGTTTTGCACCTTCTCCCTGTGATAACTAGAAACAACCAATCAGAGCCCAGAGGCGGGTCTTAGAGATGTCAATCACCCTAAGTGTGACTCTGCTTTTCCTCCTTTTTACTCCCCCTATGCTCTCTGCTACACCGCAGCTAGCAGAGCCTGTGGTGAATGCTCAGGCTTATTAGCATAGCCACTAATGTGTTGATTAAAGGGTTTTTCTGTAACGGTACGTTGTTTCTCTACCATTAGCACATTTAGCAGTGAGTACATGAGATTGATTGACAGCGTGAAGACCCTCCTGGCTCTGATTGGTTGTTTTTGGTCAGGAGCGGTGCTTTGCTTCAGAAGACAATAGTAGCTCAAGGAGGAAGTGGAGGAATTTGAGCTTTTACAGATGATCTGTCTCACAGTACACTGCAACAACATGGTGACAGTTTCAACAAATATGGAAAAACAAAAAAAAATAGAAAAGCTACATACTTCAGCTTTAAAGTATTGGAGTGCTTAAATGTTTTTGGGAAGGTCATTAATGTATAATAGAAATCGCATTGGGCCCAGCACGCGATTCCCAAAGAGCAGGGATATAAAGCTTCTAGAAAGAAAACATTTATAATGTAGAAAAGTTTAAAAGTCCAGTTTTGTCACATGAGGAATGCTTTAACGTCCTGCACATAGAACTAAAACTCCTTCCTGGGAAATGACTGAGCACTCACTTTGCGGTCGTAGGGCTCTCCTCGGAGCATCTCGGGGGCCATCCAGAAGGCCGAGCCCACCAATGACAACTTCCTGCCGGGATCCTTCACAGGCAGCTCCACCACTTCCCTCGCCAACCCAAAATCTGTCACCAAGGCCTCCCAGCCCCGAGGAGTCACTCGGACCAGACAGTTCTGGAGGGACCAACGAGAAGAGAACCGCAACGTGAGAATCTGACAGCAGAGGGCAGCGTATATGTACAACTTAAAAAAAATAAAAGCTTGATGGATTCATTATGTCATCATTAGAGACAGACGTTTTCATGGAGCTTCACATTTATCTGTCATCAAGGTCTGACCGGTTCTGACTGTCAGAACCTTTCAATTTCACTAAATAATTCAACTGGACCACATGCAGAGGCCAGACTAAGTGGGCCGCCATGGAGCAGGGAAGCCTCCAATTCACTGATCAACTCTTCATCATGCATTTTGCTCTTTAATAAAAAGCAACAGCTTTTAATGGAGACAGAACCTGGGCTGTTTACAGTCTGCAAGCAGGAGGTGTGATGACAGAGATCCACAGGAAGTGGGAGATATGATTGCATAACATTAAGTGGTCCCAGATACGTGTGTGATGTCTAATTGGAGCTTTTTATGTGGATTGATGGGTGAAAGCATGGTTCGCGTGGAGCGCTCTGTGTGCGTACACATGATGTGGTTGGAGTCTGGCTCAGATACGAGAAACCTCTTCCCTCTGCTAACCTTTCATTACGAGGCCTTACGGAGGGAAAAACTTCACTTCCAGACCTGAGCTCTAAATTTAGCAGCTTCGCTTAGTCACTTCTTTGGCAGGAGAATCAACAGCTTTGGAGACAGAAATGGAAAGAGCAGCAGACAAAAGGAGGAAACCCGAAAGCTCCAAAGAGGACGGCGACTTCTCACACCTTCACAGAGTCAGGAGTCATTTCAACGTCATTTCATTTACAAACGTGTGCAAAACTTTGTCAACATTCTGCCAATGTTGGAAATAAACATATATACACAACTGCAGGGTTTCCATTAAATAAGAAACGCAATTAAAATCACATGGGAATAACTGACAACTACTTCCTGTCGTCGTCTCCTTCATGGCAACATCCAATTGTTGATCATGTGACTTGTGTGATGCAAAAACGTGTTTCCATTGCAGTTTTGCAAAAATAAAGTTGTTTCCACACAGCCAAACAACAACCTCATCCCAAAACGTTTTGTTGAAAAACAAGATTCCCAAATTCTCATGGTTTCATAAAGCAAATTTATTTTTGAAATTTTAAATCACAGTCTATGGAAACACAGCTATTGACATTTAGGAGTTTTGAAACCATGTAGTCTGAAACTTTATATATTTACCAGATGATGATCAGAACTGGCCGATTTTCTAGCCTGATTAGCCTCATAGATCTGGTTAGTGTTTCGTTTTGTAATAAATGCACCATAACTAAACATTATCAGGTCTTACAACACTCTTCAGTGTGGATGCTACTACTAAAAAAAGATTCGGAGGCAACCACTTTCAAAATCATTGAGGTAACAGAGGTGAACACAAGAGACTGAAATAATACTCAGGAAAGAAAATGTGGTAAAATATTGTATTATTATTGTACAATAATACAATATGACATATTATTGTATCTGATAAAATATTGTTTTTGCCGCAGGAGCTGAGATCAGCTCAAAAGTACTTGTGGGCCCAAAAGAGTAATAGTCAATGAGTAAATGTGGTCCTAGTTACTATGACAACAGAAGGAATCTTGGTAATCTTGGTAAAGATGATCACTTTATGTTGCATCTAATATATTTGTAAGTACATTTTGACTGAAAAGTCAAACTTTTGTCAAAATGTATTAAATTTAGTCCTACTTTGTGATCATAAAATCAGTCCAGGGGCCACAAATGGCCCTGGGGCCCCACTTTGAACACAATGGTTTAGACCATTTTCACTTTGTTTACAGAAATCCAAACTTTCTATCCTGTCTGGATCAGCAGGTTTTGTCTTGTAGAGGTTTGACGCAAACCAACAACTCTCTTGGAGAATTAGACTGGAGCCAAGTGAGGAGCCACTGGGTGACAGCCAACAGTCTGCAGTTAGCAACAAGCTATTAACATAACAACAGAGGCTGTCATGATGTTGCTTTGCATTTCTGGTGGCTTCTTCTGGAAAGCCTGGCAACCGGAGGAGAGACGGCACCTACACGCAAGCTCACCCACGCAGCAATTTACGGAGGCTCTTCAATGCCTCATACTGTCACTGAGAATAAACACGCAAACAGAGACTTCCTTCGATGTACAGCGAAGGGCCAATGCTGGAATTAATTCAGGCAAACTGCAAAACAAACTACAAACATAGAGCTGGATAGAAAAAGACCCCCTGCGCAAATATTCACGTCTGTGTGCTTATTTCCAGTCTCAGAGCTGAAGTCATGCTGTGGGCAACAAGTGTATTATTTCCTCAGCAGATGGTTCACACTTGTTTCTCCTTAATTTATACAAGAACAATCAGGGAAGAAATAAAAGAGCAATATTTTAATCAGAAAAGAACAAAAAAGTCAAGATGCATCAATTATTTTCTGTCACGGTTGCCACGTTCTGTAGCAAAACCTGGGTACATGAAGAGGAAGACGTGTTTAGGTCATGAACCAGAACTAGTGGAACATTACACAAAAGTAAGCCCAGCTGTTGTGTAACGTCAACTCTTAATTAAGTAGATAATATTCTGTTCAAAGAACAGAAGGGGTGTAGCAAGATCATTAACCTTTTTTTTGGGACTGCAATGTGATTCATGAACCTTGTGAGTGTCACACTGTTAATCACTAACTATGTTAAAGTGCTAACCACAAGGGTTCTCTCATTTCTTTAAAGGACTCTGAAATAAATTGTATTAAATTCAGATATGTTCTCTGGTCAAAACACAATGTCAGAATTGATTTACTTTTATTAGCAAAAACATAAAATATAATATTTTCAAAGCTTTTTGTCATTAGCACCACTGAATAATGGAAGCCTAGGAAACAATCTATGAACCAGTCAAACCAGGACTGAGATATTTTAAGTAGGACTCGGACTTTACTGCATTCATTTCGATTAATTAATTACATATATTTAAATTATTGTTAACAAATTTTTAACACAGTTAATGACATGTTGTTTTTTTACACACAAAAGCCCTGAACTGGAACCTTTGTATTGTGTTTCTGTTGCTCCTGAAAATCTGATAGTTTGTTAGTTTGAGTCCAAAATAATTTTAAGATGAATGCAGATTGTTTTTAATTGTTTGTTATTTATGGTACATTTTATTCTAAGTAAACTGAAAGTGAAATTTATGATTTTTAATACCTGGTAAGTAACCAATCAGTTCTTGTCCTGTCTGATGTGATGACACACCACCAGCCATTACTTCAGGACTTTTTCAGGTGTAAAGAATATCTCCAAAACCCAGATTGCTGGACATCGTCTCCAGTTTTGACAACAGAACTGCCTGAGTTCTGGTTGGAGGTCTGGTGGTCTCACCTTTGAGTTCAGATCTCTGTGGTAAATGTTCTTGTAGTGCAGGTAGATCATTCCTCTGCTGATGTCACAGGCCAGGTCCACCTTCTCTCTCCAGCACAGGGGAACATCTTTCCTGGCCAGAAGCTCCTCCAGGCAGCCGCCGTTTACGTACTGAAACATGCAGCCAGTGTTCAGGTTAAGGGCTGCGTCAAACAAACAGAAGTTTACACCTAATGGGTGATGGACATGCAACCATAATGAGCACTCACGCTTTCTATCTAACAAGCCCTATCATGTCTGACCCTCTGGGTCCCTTTTAGGAGTCCAGAGGGAACAAACACAAGGTTCATTGGACCAAGTGACCTAACCCACTGCACAGGTAGATCTTGATGATGTGGATGTTTTCACTAACAGGACTGTGCGGCTCACTTCTGGATCACAAGCACACCACTCTAAAAAAACCTAAGAAAATCAAGAGGATTTGTCACTGTGGACAATGGAGTCAAACATGTGAGCTTTTGTCCAGACAGAACCCCCATAACTCTCAAACCTTCATCAACAGGTGAGAGACGATTATCCGCTGTCTGGCAAGTAAGGATGCACCAATTTATCCGCAAGCCGATTTTCGTAAAAACTTTCTTTAAAAAAATGATAACGAGGAATTCACATTAAAAGTAAGAAACTAGAACGCATTGGTTGGACGACAAGCCTCACAGCAAACAGTTTCATAGTGATCATAGCATATCAGATCAACATTTCTTGTTTCTTGTCTTCATAATAGACAAAGCTAATAACAGAACTTTATTTACGGCAAACAAGAGAAGCAGAAAGCAGAACTGACCTCTAAGATGGGGTACAGTTTGTCTTCTTTCACACAGATACCCAGATACCTGAAACAAAGGAGGCATTAAATTTGTGCCTTTATTCCTGAGCCTGTTAACTCAGATTTGGCAGTTCTGACTTTTGTCTATCTAGTAACTATTAACATATCATATTGTCACTTTCCTAAAATAATGGCCCATGTCATTTTTTGCCAAAAATAATTTTTTTTTTCATAAATCATCTTTAGGCAAAAAGGTCACCTAGGAAAAACATTATTTTAGACAGGTGACAATTTTATAAATACACTGGCTTGTATTTTTTTGAAGAAAATATGTATGTATGTTGTCTGAAAGTTATGTTTTCGTGTTTGTGATCACTGTAGAGATGGATAAGGAAAGGAAAAGGCCACATGTGGAGAGACTGTCTCAAACTACGCTGCTCTCAGTAGACTAAGGAAGTTTTAGATGGCAGCTTTAGACTGAGCCCTGCTTGTTGTAGCTTTGGCTGAGCAGAGACTGGGAAGGGCCGGTGCTTTTACCTGACAACGTTGGGGTGAGAGAGCTTCTGCAGCAGGCTGATCTCTCGCACGATGCTGTCTTGGTCCACATCATTTTTGTAGATCTTCACTACCATCACCTTCCGCGTAGTGCTGTGAATCACCTGAGAAGCAGCGGCACGCTTTAGACAGAGGAAACCCTTACTGTTTACTGTTTGCTTTCTGAAAGCTGTCTCAGTAAACAACAACTATTGATGCACCTCAAGAAAAATGAAAAACAAAAGTAAGAACAAGAAGGATTGGTTAAAACGTGGAATTGGTACGACTGAGTGAGAATGACAAACTTCACTAAGTTGTAGTTAAATTTCCAAATAACTGAAGCAGGGAAAATAATAAAGTTAACTGTGAGGAAGAATGATGAGGATGAAAAGAAGAGGCTTTAAAACGAAGGTGAGAAAAACCAGTCAAGACAGAGAACAAAGGCTGCTTCTCAGCCAAGTTCTGCCTGGACAAATTCAACCTCTAATTATTCCAAACAAACTCCTCAAACTAATTCCAGCTCATTTCATCAGCAACATTTCTGACAGCTTGCTCGCCCTGTTGCTGCGCAGCAAAATGAGCTTTAAAATGAGAATTATGTAAGGTGGGAGAATTTTGTGCCCACACAGTTTCTAAAGCTGGTGGGCCAATCACAGAATGGCAAGAATGTCCTTATTAAGAGGCTCAAACAAAGCCAGCTTTGATAGCAGCTCAGATGTAGAGCAGCAACGTGTAAATCAGGGGGGAGGACGGCGAGACGGAATACCTTGTAGACTCTGGAGAAGAATCCGCTCCCGATGAGTTCAGCTCGGAAGTTTTCCCAGAACTCCAGCTTGCGTACGGCCGTGCGGAGCTTCTGCCAGCGGTCCACATGGTAGTACCTGTCTGACGACTCGCCGTACAGGGTGGGGCTGCTGGGCTCCGAGGACGAGTCCACATCGCACATCCTGGAGACGTCTGCTGGGAAAAAGAGAAACACGCAGATGTGGGTCGTCATGCGCATACAAAACCTCTGCCGCACAGCACGCAAAATTACAAACAGGACGCTGAGTACACCAAGCAAAGAAGGAAATTATAAAAGAACAACATGTTTAAAAAAAAGTTAATTTAATTATTAATTTTGTGACAATTTGAAAAACTGAGGATTTACAAGCATGTCGGCAAAGTTACTGGGGCCCTGGACGTGTGAAAAATGAATGTAATTTAGTTTTATTAGCGTTTTACTTGATCCGATGTCTTGCATGTAGAAGCAGAATTTCCACTGCAACTAAACCAATTGAGGCATCACAAAAGAAGACAACCAAAAGGGCAATTTATGCATTTATCAGCATGAAAGCGACCCTGGATGAAAGAGAAGCTCATGAAAGGCCCGGCCTCACAATCCACTTATTAACTGCATAGATGAGGCAAAGTGCTTCCACTCTGCAGACAGAAACAAAGACGCTGCATCATGTGAGGTTCAAAAAAAAAAGGCTGAGGTGATCATTCACCTCAGGCAGAGACTTGTAGCTGTGGTTTTTTATGGTAGCGCCTTAATGATGAGGGGAAACACTACGTCTCTGGATAATCTGGATAATATTATAAAATATTAAGTTTTATTCAAAAGGTTTCAATCTAAACTTCAGCATGTCTTTCCACTAATACATGTACATCAGCGTAGATGTTTAGTGAAATTTATGTGTTTGGTGCTTGGATGGTTCTGAGTCACCTGGTGACATCGTAATGTAGAGCTGTGTATCATCTGCATAGTTATGGCAGCTAATCTTATTTCCTTATATAAGCATATAGATATTGAATCACAGGGGTCCACATTCTCCACATGTGACTTCGATGAGAAGCTACATATTGAAACAAAGAAATCTCTGTTCCTTATGTATTATGTATTCTTTAGTACTGGACCAGAGTCCAGCCCAACTCTCCAGTCGTTTCAATAACATGTCAAACGCTGCACTGAGGTCCAACAGAACCAGCACTATTGATCTTCCACAGTCTGTATTCATATGGATGTCATTGAGCACTTTGACTAGGCCATTCTCAGGATGGTGGTGAGTACAGAAACTAGACTGAAAGACATCAAAGCAGTTAGTTATAGTTTGAAAGCTATCTAACTGTTTAAACAGCTTTTCCAGTAATTTTGCTGCTGAATGGAAGGTTGGAGATCGGCCTGTAATTCTGCAGTAGGAAAGTTAAGGAAAATTGTCGGCATGACATCAAGACTTCAGAAAGAGGAGCTTAATTAATAGTTTTTATATTTAAGTAGTTGAAATTGAGTACAGTAAATTTTTTCTGCATTTATTATGTCACAGCATAGTATTGATTTAGTGTGGATGTGCAGATTAATCTACTTATTTTTTTATTTTCTGTGGAAAAACGTTAGCAAATTCATTGCAGTCATGTTTGGTGGTTCGGTCACAGGAGGGTCTGTGAGCCTGTCAACTGTTGCAAATAAATCTCGAGTATTGTTAATGGGTTTTTTTATGAATTCCCCAAAGAACGTTTCGCCTGCATGTTTTAGTGTTGAGTGATAGCTTTGCTCTCTTTCTTTGTAGATTTTATAATAAACGTGAAGTTGAGTTTTACACCATTTACATTCGGCCCAGGACAGTTTGCGCACGTCTCCATAGAGATTTGTTTCTACCAGACACTATCTTCAACTCAGTGGAATCAATGATAGCTGAAACTATAGAATGGATGTCACCTACCAACACATCTATGGTTACAGCATAAAGGTGAGGAGGAAGAGAAGATTTGATTAAAAGTTTCTGCTGTATTGTCGGAAAAAGAACGTTTTGAAATAGTATCTGTTTTGCTAAGTGAGTCAACAGCGACTTTCAAAGATAACAGAGAAATATGTGCCTGGAAAACACTCAGGTTATCTTTTGTCTGATTAAAATGAGTTGGAGTACCTAAAAGATTTTTTTCACAACACTATATTTCTTTGATTATTCTCAATAAACCATCATTTTTCAGATTTTTTTTCCATGCTACTGTAATTTTCTTTATGACTGTGCTGAATCATTAGTTGTAGCTGAAACTTTACTAATAATTGTTCTCCACTCAGGTGAGTCCTGACCTGCCTTCATCCTGACCTTCGCTCGGCCACAGCGAGCTGGCGTGACAGCAGAGAAGGTCAGACTCTGTTCACGCTATAGTCACAATGACGGTGGTGGAAAGCGCACGCTGACACGCTAACACAATCAACAAGCTTTTAACAATCAAGTCGGCGGACTCAACCCCAGCTATTCATGCCGCTTTTGTTCATTTGGCTTCAGACTAAACAATTATAGCTGAAATGCTGTCAGAGAGAAATGCTTACAGTGCAGCCATTGAATCTGCCATTCTGTGCCTCTCTTCTCTCCTTTGTTTCATCATTTTGCCTGCTTTTCTGTCCTGGCTGTTTTGGTCTCCACTTTTGTTTTTGCTTTGATTTCTTCTCAAGTGATAACTTTTTGGACTTTTGTTTATGAAGGACAAGATGCATACAAATGTTTCATTTTTCTGTTGTTTCTGTTTGTCATGTTAATATGCTAAGTAGCGCCTGCAGCTGTATGGCTGTATGCACTGTGCATATCTTGAGATTTTCCTCCAAGTGAAAAAAATCGGAGGAATTATAGTTATTGGATTTTTTAACCCTCTTTACTATTAACAAAACTGTGAAGAAAAAAGCTATTTTGTGTCAAAACATTTTGTACACAACCCACATCTGCGTGAGTTTGTGTGGGTGGGCACATGGCCGTCCTAAACCTAAGTCCCCTTGGTCAATTTACTTTTGTTTATTAGGTGGCTTGGTGGTCCTTCTGTAAGCTAAACGTGAATATGCAATGAATCTAGCTAAAAATGAATAACCAGCTTGTCAACCCTCCCGCAGTCCTAAGAGGCGTTGAATGAACTGTTTACACTTGTGTGGTTATGGCAGGGTTGCCAGTTTATCAGCTTTTTTTCTGTGGGGCGTTTTGCGAACTGAAGAGCTGATGGGTCACTCGGTTGGCCAACTGTGACATCTGCTGTGCTCTTCCTGAGTATCATGCTAAAACTGCAGGGGAGTTACACTGTGCTCTTGTAGGTGCATTGATAGTTTTGTAACTACCCTCTCTTCGTATCCTGAAGTGACCCCTGAATATGTTATTAATTTTTCAGACACCAGTAACTTTTTCCAAATTCAGTACTATGCATTAACATTTTTTTTAATGGAATCCCCTAAAAACACCAAGAGGTCAGAATTTAAAGGTGTCAAACTTGAAATATATAGGTATCAGTAATACTGGTACTATTTTTACCGACACCAAATATTTAGCATTGCATTCCTCTAGTGTGAACAACGGAACCTACTGTTTTCTGTTTGTGTTGCTAGTTAAATTCAAATAAATGAACCTTCTAAAAAGAAAATAACAGATTAATTTCCAAACTGACAGAGCAGTATTTCTAAATTTTTTCTCCACTTCTTCTCTTCATCCAAACATGGATCTCTAACACCATCTCTGTGTCAGAAAATTTTCTCGTTTTGAAAATCTGGTTCACTTCATACTGAGGTTAAATTACCACCAAGTGGACTCTAATTGGTTACATGGTGACTTCTGAGGGCAATAGTTTGGGCCAAATTTTATTTAAGGTTGTCAAAGCAAAGAGGTATGGACATACAGTACATTACTTTAAATTCATTTTTGCTCCACTTCACAGTTTAAAATCCCAACAGAACACATTAATGCTTTGAGGCATTGGACGGCCTGGCAACAGCTTGAGCTTTCTGTTTTTCTTTTCTTTACAGACTGAGTGGGAAGGTTAGACAAGCAGAGAGCAGTGAGCTTGACCTGTCAGGGCAAACAAGCAATACCAAGGCCTTCAGAGACCAGATGGTGACTTCCTGGAAAGGCTACCACAGCACCCATTAAAGTTCCACTGCCAACACCAAAGCAAGACTATTTTCCCTGGAGCTAAGTATCCATACATGTGGACTATGCAGAGTCCTCATGCGTTTTACTTTAAAGTGTGTGTCCTGTTTGAAGTGGTCAGGGGACATCGCGTCATTAGATGATGTCAGGGTGGTTGAATCTAAAATTCTCACTGAAAGTGATCATGATACAGGTCACGTGTGTGGAAAAAAAAAAAAAACTAACCTGTGTCTCGTTCCACCTAGAAGGTGTAAATAATACCAGTGACAAACGTAGCACTGCCTGACTGCCTGACTGTCCTCAGGCAAGAAGCACAAAACAGAAAATGTGGACTCTCAGGTACATACTTCACCACCTTTTCTTAGTTAAGACACTGCAGACTGAAAACACCCAGCAGGCCTAGCAGTATAACCTTGATTCATCTACAGCCGTGCAGCCTCAAATTCAAAACAAAAAATGTATTAATCCCGGAGGGAAATTGAACGTTTTAACTCATATCCCACTTTTTTTTTTAAGGAGTCGTTAGAGATGCTGATGTCTGTGGGCAGGAAGGAGCTCCTGTAGCAGTCTGTAATACAGTGTAACCAAAGAAGCCTATGACTAAAGACACTTTGTCATTGTAACGCAGTGTCATGAAGAGGATGGTCAGGGTTGTCCTTGATTTTTTTGACTTTATGAATACTTATTCTTTGCATCATAATCTCCAGAGGTTTTACAGTCTTCCCCAGAACAGAACCAGCTTTCTTCATCAGATTGTTAAGCCTTTTAAAGTTCTGTTGCTGCTACCCCAACAGATGACGACAGAAGAAAAGTGCACTCTCCACAGACGAAAAATAATATACAAAGCATCTTGCTGTAAATTCTCTAGGATCTAAACTTCATCAATAAGTGAACTTTGCTCTGTCCGTTCTTGTAGACGGCTGTACTTTTGTGTCTTCAGGCCAGTCTGTTGTCCAGATGAACACCGAGATATTAATACCAGAACTCAGTACTTACTAATACATGTTTGTTATATCGAGCATTGTTATAACAACTGAAGGTAATAGAGTCACCTGATTATGCTAGAAAATGAAGACTATGTAGCTAGAATAATACTGCATCTTTAAGGTCTATGGTTGTCCTCTTAGGGTACCTGCAAAAGTGAGACACCCTAGTTAGAGTTCCAAACCACTGGCTCAGTTTGTTGTAGAGCAACATTCATTCAGTGTACGCTAGCATAGCTAGCATACAGAGTGATTCAAAGCACTTTAGTGGTCATGACTCCCAACCCAGAACAATATGTGAGTGTTGGACTTTTCAGCTCAGCTCCTTCTCCACCAAGGTGAACCAGAGCACTGTCCTGAAAACACAGCGAACTCTTTAGACGACATGTTCCATGAGAAACAGGGTACCTCACCCAGGAACAAAGGACGTTTCTTGAACCAGGCCTGGGGTTGTGAGCTTCCTTGTAACTTCGTGATGGTTCAGTTCTTAGCTCCTGGGAACCGGCTGGCCCAGCCTTAAAACAGTCACTGTAAGCAACAAGAGGCAAGGTCAAGAGGCCTGTGCCTGTCACTTCCCACAATTACAAAATGGTTATTTGTGGACCTCCATGAGAACTGACTCCTCAGTAACACAAGTTATGTACAGGAAAAAGTGAACGGACCAGTCAGGCATAACATTATGACCTGCACTGACACTGGTGCTGGTGATTGATGCACTATGTACTCAGTAATTTGAACTACAGTGGTTTACCTGTTGGATCAAACCACATGGTTCAACGTATACTCTCCATCTGCATCAGTCACCAGTTGCAGACCGGAAAACCTCATGAGAACCGAGGTTCTGGAGATGTGTTACAATTTGTCAACACTCAGGACAGTGATCTCAACTAGATTTAAAGGGCATTATTAATAAAAATGAATTATTCTTATTCATATTAATGTTTACTTGTTACCTTGTACATCCAGTTTAGGTTAGGTTTAGATTAGGTCTCACCATTTGCATCTCTCTTAGGCTACACCATTTTGTAATTTCCCTTCAATGTTTTCATGTTTGGTGAGTTAGACATGAAATAATGCCCAGTCAGAGATTCCAAAACCCTAATGAGGATGGAAGCATTTAGACACAACTCTATTATGGCTGTAAAATGTCCTGCTCTGCGGTACACCAACTAATAAGTGGTTGGTGTTGCAACCCAAGCTCCATGGGAGATACAACAGTAGAAGCTATGGGAAGGGAACGCAGCAGGGATACATTGTGGGAATGTTTGAACAATTTAATTTTGAGGAGATTATGCTAGCTACCACACCCCTTAAATCAGTTTTCAAGCCAATCAGAACCTTAAGAATTAAGAAATAGGGAGATAAAGGTGGACTGATGCTTTTGAGATTTCAGTACTTTTTTCTGAACGTTGCATATTCAGATTTTAAGACTCAAGTCCTGCATTTAGGAACAATGTCCTGCAACTTTTTGGATGTTTCCGAATTGAATTCAGTTCAGCTCAGTTCAATTGAACTCAAAGGGAAGTTGCATTTTGACAAAAATACCAATGCAGACTAGACTGTAAAGAAAGTTGTGAAACTCAATAAACTAAACTGAATCACAGAGATAAAACACACCATCTATACTAGAAACTCCTGTTGTTCTGTTGGTGGCTGTAAACATCATAAACCACAGTGTTTTTCCAAATGCGTTCAGGCCTTTAGGGAATCTGAGACTGTCCACCCCTGGCAGCTTCTATCTCTGTGGTAAGGCAGCGGTCTAAAAAAACAGGCAGATTATATTACACAACAGAGTGACACCCTGACCGCTTTGAGAATGCCAGCAGACAGAGTGTTTGGGGGTGGGGGGTTTCCAGAAAAGATCATTTCTCTCTGATAAACAATACGTCACTTGTACAAAATGGTTGAGTGGGATAGAAAGGACGTCAGAGGTCAGGAAAATTGCAGAGACCACACAATGTATCGCTATTCCTGTCAACAGCTTCTCACCACTACGACAGCCCAGAACTCAAGCCAAGCTGCAAAGTTTGTCGAGTTCATGCCATGTAGGAAAAATCATTTTTCATAGTGAGGGTTAGTTCACTTGGTATTGGACCCAATAACCATTACTGGATACGATTTCAGGCTGAGGTCTCTATGCACACAGCATGGTTATGTGCAACCAGTGACATCATTAATTGTGCATAGACAATTGTTTCAAATACAGCAATACAAATAAAATACCTAAGTATTAGCATATTACTGGTGGACTCTTTCTAAGAAGCCGAGAAGTCAGTTGAGAAGGAGAAACATTTATGATCTTTGTTTATTTAGAGGGATTACAGTTCTAGTAACTGAGGAGAAAAGTCCAGAACTCAACACAGGATTAGAATGGAGAGTCAGAAGACAACAGGGAAGCTAACTGGAACACCGAACGCAACTTTATGTTTAAATTAATATTTATCTGGCCCTAGGCAGAAAAAAATTGGAAACAACAGAAGGAATATTCAAAGTGTCGTGAAACCAAAGAGGCTGCTGTTGGTTCTAAGCATCATTAATGGGAATTAATGTGGAGATGATGAAAGATGATTACTGAAAACCATGATTTCCTACATAAAAAGGCCACATAGTTATGAAAAAGGAACTCGGGGTCTGAGCGGACGGCAGGTAACAGGACACTACTCTGACACACAGTCTTTGGACACGTTCAGACATACTGGATGCTGAGGAAAATACATCCTATTTCAGGACAATGCAGAGCTAAACATATTTGCAGTACAGTGCGTTCATCTGCTTAAAGCAGCATTTTATCCTGATTAAACACTCAGAGCAGGTGGTGAGACGGCTGTGATGCAGAAACATCAGGCCCTGTCCTTTAACTAGGCCATGGTTCCGGGTCAGAGAGTTGAGAGGAGCTGAGCATCAAAAGCTCACCTTTGGCTGCAGTAGAACCATAAACCTTAAAGTGTTTCACAGTAATTTTGTGGTAAGGACCAACACAAAGTAAACATGCAAACTTTGACGGAAAACTAAGGGTTTTCAAACATGAAAAAGTGAAAAAGTGTGATGTCCAATTTAATCCTCCCACTGAAGAGGATGAAAGCTGAAACCAGCTTTCAGAGAAGTTACCCTTGCAGGTACTTTGGGGTCTTGTGTATGTCAACAGACTAATGTGCACAAGTTTTAGATTCTCACTACAAACAGTATTTAGCATATGGGCCAAAAATGTATTTGACTTAAGGTTGGTCTTGTTAGAGATTTTTTGGTATTATCATTTTATTATTACTTTAGTTCACATTCAGCCTATAGATCATTGTGATTTTCTGTTTAAAGTGTTCTCTTCCTTAACTGACCTGGAGGTCACTACTGTCTGTTCATTTCTATGAGAAATAGTTAACGCTGAGTTTCTCAGACCTTAAATCCTTTTACAAGAACACCTCCTAATTTAGTAACTACCTGTGAGCAGTCGTATTTTGTTTTGTTGACAGTATTGACCGAGATTTGAACCGGGCTCAGACCTTTGATCAGATATCACATCTGGAACTGGGTTGTTAGATGTTTGGGTTAGAAGCTTTACGACCTCTGTTGTTTTTCCTGACTGCCCCCTTGCCTGTTCTTCTTTGACAATAAAAACAGGAGCTCATGCGGAAGCAGGTCAGAACGCTCTGTGAATTGCTCGTAGGAGCAGTGACGGAGGCTTCTCCTTTTGCAAAAGCTTGATATAAAATTCATATACGTTGTCTGTGGTTCTTTCTTTTATGTAGGTTCGAAAGGAAAAATACCTATCAGTCTTATCTGACGTTCTTCTAACAGTTAGCTGTAACGGCAACGCAGGTGTGTTGCCTTGATTCTTTCATGCAGATTTAAGAAATCTTTATTTTCCTGTGGTATTTTGGAGAAGCCATTCTTCAACAACTAAAAGCATTGGAGTGCTCACTCAGAGTATAAGCACAAGAAACCTTCATTTTTAAATTCCTGAGTTCCTAGGATCACCCTGGAAATGCTGGAGTTTATTTTTTAAGAAACTCCAGCAAAAAATTTAAATTTATATATAATTTTAAATGACATTTTATTTCCTTATGTTTGTTGTTTTTTTGTGGAAATAAACTTTTGATTACAAGAGTTTCTGGCTTGATAAATGTAATAAATGGACATCCATCAATTATCATACACCCTCATCCCTAGTGGGGTTGCCAGGGGTGCTGGTGCCTATCTCTCGCGGTCAGCAGGCGAGAGGTGGGGTCACCCTGTACAGGTCCATGGCCGATAAATGGACCTTAAACTATTTTATTTCAAGATTTATTGGCTCTAGTGGCCTTTATTTGAGAGTGGTTAGGCAGGAAAGTGGATAATGAGAGAAGGGGGAAGACATGTGGCAAAGGTCACCAGGCCGGGACTCGAACCTGTGATGTATGCATGGAGGAGTTGGCCTCTATACGTGGGTTGTGCTTTGCCCCTTCACCACCACAGCACTCGAACCTTTGACTATTTTAAAAGTGTCTTTGTGGACCTTTAAGATTTGTATTTGAGTAACCCTGATCTACATGCTCATAACTTCACTGAATGAAGTGACAAGTCATGGATTACACATTTTTGGACCCTTTAATTTGGATGAAACAACTGAAGTGCAAAACATTTATATTTATTTGAATTGTAGCATTTTAATCTAGCCATATTTTCAGATTTCCTGTCAAAGTTAAACATTTGTTAACTCAAAAACGTGGTGAGCCTGTAGGTGACCCTATCACTGGGCTTAGCAGGTTTTCTGAGGGAGACCCTGAGTATCAGAATAACTGTGGCTGAATACAAGTGAAGTGCACACCACACTTTTTAGATTTTATCAGTAAAAAAATTGCAAATCATCATCATTTCCTTCTCCGTCACATTTATGCTCCTCTTTGTTTGGCCTGGTACACAAAATCTGAGAAAAAGTGACAAAATATTTAAAGGTCTGAGATGAAGGAACAGTTTTATAAACCACTGTAGTTTAAGGAAAGGCTGGAGAGCGTGTGAATACTTAAGTACTTACTCCACTGATTTAACATATTATTCATGTGCATCCTGTAGGTGGTGAGGGAAACCACAGGTCTCTGCAGAAGCTGAGGAGGAACCACATACAGTACATGCATCAACAAATGAGCACAGACACACGACCACGAAGCTACCTAACACACAGCTGGCAGGCAGACCAGTGACAGCGAGGGAGCAGGGAGGCTGACAGGCACGTCTGCACCGTCACAACGGAGATGAAATGTGTTAATACATGAAAGAGACAATGGCGATGTCTGCAAAGCTTCTGTTACAGTTCAGTTTGAGTCCTGCAGCAGTGGTTCCCAGCCCGGCTTCATCACACCCTCACAGCCACGGCTCAGTGACAGGAAGCGCTTTCATCACGCTGCTTCATCTACCCAACTACCAAACTAACAAGAAAAAATCCAGCTTTCACAGAGAATAAGGCAAATATTTGACTTCCATGACAACATTAACTGTTTCCTGTCCTTGTTACTTTCGTGCATGTTTGAGAACTCCTTTAATCTCCATGGCGACTCAACTGCGCAAAACACCCGGGTGGACCTAGCCCTGCCTTTGAAACGTAGCTCCTCCTCAGAGCCTCTCCCTCACATAGCAGCCCTCAACCACTCAGATCCTTCAGACTAGTCAGAAGGAATTAGCAAACACTTGATGAAACTGCATATCATACAGGCTACTACTCAGTGCAACGTTGGTAAAAAAAAACATTGTTTAAGTGAGTATTGTGATCACTTCCTGAAGGTGAAGTTTCAGAAAGAGCAGGAGTTTTTAAAGAGACAGAGGCCCAAATTAAAGGCATTAAATGTAAAAGTCAAATTTCTTTCAGGTCATAACTGATATATGCAGCATTTTATGACAACTGGAGGTAATAGTTACTTGATTGTGCTATAAAATGGCACTAATACATAACACTGCCCCTTTAGACTGCTTAAATAAAACTACAAATCTAAAGAGCAAGAGAGAAGAGGAACAGAACAGTCAGTTAGTAAGATGAAGGATTTGGAATATTAGTCTGGTAAAACTTTGCTATGATCCCTTTTACATATTCAATGCTACAAAAAAAATGTTGATCTAGGTTCGAAGAAGACGATCTGCACTTGAGACCAAACTTGCAAAGAAGGAAGGATGTTGCCTTGCTTAGAGGAAGCTGTGGCAAAGACACACAGGAGCAGTTTGCAGACATTTAAAAGTTTCAGAGTCATGCACAAATATAAAAGACTAATAAATGTTATTCATTAAGGTCAGTGTCCGGAGGCACAATCTGGGAATTCTCTTTTCTCTTTCCCCTATGGTTGAGCTCATTCAGATGGTCCATGGGAGCCACTGCTGAGCAGCGTGTTAACTGGTCTGTTCTCCTCTGCATCTTGTCAACTCACTCCACTTTTCTTCCTTGTTGGAAATAAAAGCCCAGAATCAAAAGTTGCACTCCGCGGCAGAGCAGACTCACCTAGAATCGGTCTCTGCTCCGGGTGCAGCTTCAGGAAGATGAGCTCGGCTTCAACGTGCCGATGGGAGCGTCTCCTCTATCCGCGGCAGCCCGGTCCGTGTTTCCCCCCAGCAGCGAGCAGGACGGCGCTCAGGTCCCCGCTGCTGACTCCGGAGCGGTCTGTGCGGCTGACGGGCCCTCCTTCCTGCGAATGCATGCCTCTGCGGTTGCCTAGGCAGCGGCTTCTCGAGAAGGTCGGGGGATGGAACTCCGCCCACACGGAGAACAGGACGCCGGCGCCTGGGGGCGGGCAGGTCGGACAAGCGCGATCAGCGGGTCTGAGCTCATGGGAATTCCTTCGAGGTCGATCATGTTCAGTTCCAGGTTAGAAGATTTGAATAATAATGTAATAATGAAAAAAAGTTTAAAGAAAAAAAAAGTCTATGCAGAAAGAAATGTATCTTGTGCTGTAAGGTCAGCACATCTGTAACAGGAGTATTAAATGGTAATGATGTAAAATAATAATAATAATAAAATAAAATAAAAAAGAGAGCTAAAAGAAAAAGAAAGAAAAGAAAAAATTAGAAGTTATGCAAAATTAGACTTTTTGATGAAGTTAAAACCATAAGTTTACACACACCGTCTAAAACACACATAATGTAATCAGTCAATCTGACCTAGATTACTTTGCTTTAGCTCAGTGAGAAATCTGGATGAGTCGAAGCTGCGGCTGTCCGCCCTGTAATTGGTGGGTTGCGGTTACCGGTTTGGTTCCCTCGTCGTTTTTGACCTTAAGCAAGACACTTCACCCACCCTGCCCGCTGGTGTTGGTCAGAAAGCCTCGCGTATCAGACTTGACCCAACTGTTGCAATCAACAGCGAGTGAATGAGCCCTTTGAGATTCAATTTGATATGAAGGGCATTATAAATAAAATAAATTACTATAATTTATTTTATAATTTTATAATCAGCAAACAAAATTATTTTTGTTTGTTTAAAAGCCACAGTTAGAGAAAGAATGTATATATAGCCTGGTGGCAGCATAGCAGTGAACGCAGGATAAAATAAGCCACTGTATCTGGAATCTTAAAAAAGGATCATTTTTACTCACTTTTCTTGAGCTCACCTAAAGGCCACATGGAGTTTGGAGGTGTATAGATATCCACTGTACAAAGTTAATGACCTCTGCAATACAGGTGTGTGATATTGCTGTGGTATTGATCCGATACCACGTAAATACAGGGATCGTGTCGCTGATACCAATACTTTTGACTTAAATTTGATATATCATCAAACTTCTGACCTTTTGTTTTTTCCCCTGATTTATTTTTTGTTCAAACCTTGCTCAGAACTTGGACAAAGTGTGTAGCTATCTACAAGATACTCTACTAACATAGCAACATGATTTGTGTGCAAATTGTTTCCCAACTACACTGTGCAAAAAAATATAAATTGAGAGCAAATTAACAAAATCTCTCTTGAGTTACAGTTTAGACACTAAATAAAATAAATTCCATATTAAGATGGAATCTGAAACTAAAGTATTGATCTTACCATCCTTGCATCATTTTGATACTGATACCGATTTGGTATCAGTATTGATATTTTGGATTGATCCGCCCACCTCTGCTCATCAACCCATGTTCAACCCATATTCTCATCTTTCCCAAAGCACCATGGGAACTGAGTAATCTCCTGAGATGTTTACTGAGATCAGCGTCTAGGCTACAGGTGAGTTCCATGTCTAGATCAGAATATATTAATCACAAGAAGCAGAAAGCAGTGGCAGCTGTTTGTGTTGATCAGGATATAAGAGACGGGAGCGTTAGAGTTAATCTCCCACTCAGTCGGCGAGGGAAATGATTACAGTCTAGCAGAGGGCACAAAAACACCACGCAAACAGACACTGTGGACAGTGATGAATACAAAATATGGATCAATTAGGCTAATGACTTGCAGGGATCATATTTAAACATACTGCATTCTTCTGAATCAAGCAACAATAACTTTGAGGAGGAAGGACATTTCCAGAGCAGGTACCTGTCTCCTGCAGTCAAGTGGATTCAGAGCTGCCTGGCATGTTAGAGGTCTGCTGAGGTTCATGTTTGCCAACACCCAGTCACTGTGGTGAATAATGAGTCCCGAGGCGTTTGTTTCTGAGCCCACTCACCAGTTACGTCGCTGTAATCATCAGCAGCAGCTTTTAAAGCTGTTTACCTTTTCCCTTTCTCCACATCTCCATTTTTATTGCTGTTTTAACATGGAACAGGACATTTCTGTAAAAACAGTCAGAGGATAAAGAAAGTGCACCACTTACATCCTATGGCCAACACAATTCCAGGATGTTTCCAGGTAACTGCACTAATTACTCCAACTCAACCACATAAACCCACAAGAAGCTTTCTGTAGGAGACAGGAAGTATCATCTACCCATGTCAGCGTATGAGTTAGCCTGGCTATTGGCTTCCTTTGCAATTTTTCCATCGAGTTTGATTTCTGCGGTTGAATTTCTGTGTTGACCACATATTGAGCAGTTACAGTCGGAGCAAGAGGAATGTTTAAGACATTTTATTGCTGGCAGAGCTGTCATGACCCAACTCCCGTCAGGGTTGTTTACAACAGTTTCTGGTAAGCTTCATTGAGGTAGTGCATAACATACACCATGGCCAAACGTTACCGATTGGGTAAAATCAGATCCAGTTGTTTCAAACTTCAATAGCAAGCAATTGTTTCTCGATAGGAGAGGGTCCAGATCCTCTGGACGAAGCAATGGGTATTCTTGGAACAAGTAGCTGTTTTTTGTTTTTTTTTTTTTACCAGGTTTTATGTGAGCATATAGATGGCCAGATATGAAACTATGTAACTTCCTTTGGGTACATTTACAATAAATACTAACTGATGTTTTCACCATGCCTTTCCTTCTTCTGTAAATCAATGTGGTATCAACAATAATAAATACTACAATTAGAATGCTTCCCCTGTGGTATATAAAGCCTGTCAATAAAAGCTGTAAGAGTTACTGGAGAAGAGATTTCACAGAAAATCTTCACATTCACTGAATCACATTTGGAACGACTCCAGCTATCATTTACCTCTAGATCATTATGGAACTGACAGCTGATGGGACCGAGTTGGACGAACAACTTTGTTATCATGATATTTATAAATAAGATGTTTTGAAATCTGCTACCAATGCCCAACAAGCAAACTTGAATAAAAAAATCAAACAAGAGAAATGAAACGTGGTTTGTTTCAAAATATTGTACTGAAGTGCCCTCATGTGGTGAAAATCGAACATTGCAGCCCTGTCAGAGGGTCATTGAAAACACATGAGAAAAAAAAATAGCTTTGCATGTTCCGAGTTGTCATTTCTACCAGAGCAGGAGAAATTCAAATCACTTTGACATCTTGCTCTAATTTACAGAACACATTTCATTCTAACAGGTCTTATTACACCTTTCAGCTGGATATTGACACTAGAGGGAGTCATACAGAACTATAATGAAATATTTTAGACAAGAGTATATGTCTGTGTTAGAATGGTCGAGTAAAAGTTCCAGTTAAGAATCTGTGGCAGTGATTGATGGTTACAGGTGTTTTCCATGGGAGTGTTGGAAGTGAGGATGGTAAACACTCAGCTCTTCCAGAAGCTTTCTACTGTTATTTGTGGAAATTAACCCTGTACCTCAGGCTGCAGGTGTACCTTCTTGTTTCTATAACTATCAAATTGAAGCACTGAATGAGATTGTAGAGAGTTGTATTTTATAAAATGAATGAATGAATTTTTCAAGATCATCTCCAAGTGCACTGTAGACGACTCCTAGGAACGTGTGACATTGAAGCAAGCTAATAAAAACCAAGACTGAGACTTATGCACGGTTCCATTTATTTACACTTATCTTTATCAACCAGACACAACTTTACTTTGCCAAGGCGGAAACTTGTAGAAGAAAACTGGTTTTAAAATGTTCCTGAGGCATTTATTTGGTGAGTTAGGAAACAGCATTTATCAGCAGACCTCCTGGTCAGAGCAGAGCAGCAGCCAATCACAGAAGATGATGTTCCTTCACCAAGAAGCTGAATGCGATATGATGAAAACACTGAGGTATAAAGTCATGAAGCAGTTTGGTTTACATCACACACACACACAATAACACAGATTTTTGTTTCTTCTCACTAAACTATCGAAAGGCATAACTTCCTTGCAGGTCAACAAATGATATGAATCAGCAATCTCCATTTTATCATTTGGATTACACCGCCACCTGCTGGTTATTTTTATAAATCTCAGTGAGATGAGTACAGCATCTGAATATTCAGTAAATGCAAATGTAGGCACCAAACCTGATATTACTATTCTGACAGATAGAATTTCTCAGATTGTTTTAATATGCTGGGCCTCATGCAAGAATAACAATGTTTATCAATCAGCTCTGCTTCAAGAAAGACTAAATATATGGGGACTCCAACTGTCTGCATTGAAATATAAATCTAATTGTTTTAATATTTCCAGACAGTCACATTTGTTTTTTGTTGTTTAAAATAAACAAAAAACAAAAAAAACATCTTTTACTGCTTACTAGCAGTGGACAGCAACTGGTTGGGGAGGGGCAGCGCTACATCACTTTATGCTCCTAAAGGATTCAAACCACAGGTAAGGAAAATGAGAGCAGCCTTGAAATCGGAGATTTTAAAAACTTTTGTAAACCTCGACGCTGCACGATATGAAAAAAAAAGCAGGAAGCAGAGATATTCCTGCTGCCATAATCATAATGACTGTGATTAAGCTATATTTTCCTCACTCATTTCTTACTTTTGCATCATCGCAAAGTCCTTATTGTTCTCCTTGTGCTTTAGCATCCTGCTTACTAAGACATATTTCATGTGTGTTAATGAAACACAATGAAAGACCATCCAACTGACCTAATATATTACTGAAGAGGAGAGTTTAATTCCACCTAAACTATAATACGTTATCATATATTGCATCCAAGCAGCAAACACATAAATCAGCTGAGATAGTGACTGCAAGTTTATAAGCTGAGCAGCTGTACTTTACACCAGCAGCAAGTCTAAGCCTGGTCTTAGCTGTCATTTTCAGGTCACTTTTCTTTCTTCACACACATTGTGTGTGTTTCTTCACCATCACACGCACAATGTCTCGAACATTTCCCCTTGAGCCTGATGTGGCGTGTGCATTAAAAGACAGAACACATCACACTTCTCCTAAATATTGCATCAGAGCAGTCTTTTTTTTTTTTTTGCAGTACTGTACACACGGATACTGCGATGATAACTGCGTTTCTATATATTGTTCAGCTCTGTATCAAATGGAGCGAGTGTTGGTCTTTTCACGCCAGCTGCCATTTTTTAATCCTCTCCACTTTTGGTTTGTTTGGCAACTATGTGTCTATTTCTACCCACCAAGAGGACGCTTCACTGTAATAAAGTCATTTTCCTAAGCTTTCCTCACAGTCAGCTGTAAGGAAATGTGACTCAAGGAAATAGTCCTAATTTGTCTATTTTGTTACAGTCACTGAAAGGATTCAGAATCCGAACACACGACTAGAGAATAAAAACATCAAAGACACAAATAAATTCAGAGAAGAACGAATGATAAAGGAAACTATCTGAACACATTCTTCCATGAGGCCCAGAACTCGACTGTAATCCATCACTCAGGCACTTAAACACAGGTTCACACCCAAACAAAAGGCACACGCCTCATTAGGAGGAAATGCAATAGGTCATAGGTCATCTCTAAAAGGAACCTTTGCTTGGTGTAAAATAAACACACCTGCAACAGGAGGAAGGCACGCTGACTTACCAGTCTCACAATGAGTCACACTGTGAAAAGTTAGTAAATGCAATTCAATTCCTGGAACTTGGGAGTGGATTCATTTAAAATGGCTTTTGTTCGCCTCATCACTCATTAATCTATTTTGACACATTCAATAACTGCTGTCAACACATTTCAATGATTATCGTAGTTTTTTATGGCTTTTATCCTTTCCAGCCAGCTATTAGTTGGTTTCACAGGGAAGCGAACACTGCAGGCGGTCAGCAGGCGGTCAGCAGTCGGCCTGGCCTTCAGAAAAGTCCTGCCACATTTGCAGCAGCTCTGACGGCTTAAACCTGTTCACAATGATGAGTCCAGCAAAGGTGCACCTGTCATACTCCAGCTTTCGCACCTCAAAAAGATTCCTGAAGCGTGGCAGACTGTAGGCGTACACCGGCCGGACCCCCAGCACACGCAGACACAAGCCCACGTAGACGTCCTCCAGAGGAATCACCCGCACAAACCTGGAGGCCCAGGAGATCCTGGCAGCCAGGTCTGTGGAAAACACATAGCCAGCTCCAGACACGTAAGGCGGGAAGCTGTCTTCGAGGTACAGCTCCTTAGACAGATACCACTTGCTGCTGGGGTCCCTCCTGGGGATGCCGTCCCGGATCACTGACCCGGTGATGAAGCCCACCCTGGGGGAGCTCCTGAGGCGTTGGATGAGGTAAAACACATTGACGAAGATGTCAGAGTCCACCTTCATGGCGTAGGAGGCGTTGGGGCAGTGGTCCGCCAGCCACTTCATCATCATCATCGTCTTTATCGTCAGGTTCTGGTAACTATCCAAGAAGTCCATCTGGATGATGTCTCCATGCTGCTGACTTTCTTTCTCCAGGACTCCCTGAAGGGGTGACAGCAGCGCCCCCTTTGACAGCCCCGAGAAGAAAAGGGTGAGAGTGTCTCTACCTGGAGCCCCCCATGTCCTCCTCACGGCCTGCCTGGCTTCTGCCTCTTGAGGCGCGACCGGGACCAGGAGGACCAGAAAGGGACTTCTGTCCAGGCACACCTGCGGCTGGTTCAGGAGGTAGCGGTAGGTAGGTGGGGAGATGAGGCGGTACTTCTTCCCGGGAAGGGGGTTCGTCTTGGCGGTGGGTCTGACTGAACCGAGGAGGTAGAGAGCGGAGAGGAGCAGGAGAACTGAGGCACAGAGGAACTTCGCCAACATCCGCATCGCCACGAGCTCCTCAACCCTCCGGGCGCGAGGCTTTCATGGTTCCCAGAAAACTGCCGCGAGACCGGACACGCCCACGAACTTTTTCTCGCGGTCCTGTCAGGTCCGGTCCGGTCCGACACGGAGAAGCAGGAAAGCCTCCGCAGGCGACGCAATATCCGACTGAAGCAGAGGGAGGACCTTTGAGCTCAGGAAACAGTTCCAGCTGCTGCTGCTGCTGCGGGAAGTCATGCCCACAAGCTGTTCTTAAAACTCTAGAAACACAGGCAGTCACTTTTATTTCAGATAAAATAGAGTACTTCACCATAGGCGTAAATCCCGGGGGTCGGGGGAGATCCGGACCCCCCCCCCCAATCTCGGAAAAGTTTATAATTGTCCCCCCTCCCCCCAAAAAAAATAAATAATTGAAGAGACATTTGCATATAAATAATACCAATATGAAAAGCCAAAAGAAACAAAGAACGAAATAAATCTGCCATTTATCTCAGAAAAAAAAATTGTTTAGGTCCCCCTACCATTATTAGAACAATGGCTCAGTCCAAAGTGTAGGAAGCGCAACAGCAGCTGAGCGGCACAAGTTCTGTTAGAGCCGCTGAAGAGAAGAGCTACCTGTTAGCAGCACAGCTAACAGGTAGCTCCTAAAACCCTCCACTAAGTAAATACTTAAAGTTACAAACATGTAACACGTTTTATTTACATTCACTGCTCAATAAGAAAAAACACATTATCAATAAAGATCAGACTGCAGTTCGTTATTTTCTTACTTTGACTGAATCATGATAAGCTCATCATTAGCAAAACTGCTACACTACTTTCATACTTTAAGCTTTTTTTTTTTGTCAAACGTAGCAAACATCTCATTCATATTTAGCTCTTTAACTTTTAATTAGAAGAGTTTGAAACGGGAGGGAGGGGCTGAGCAAGTGGACCCAGCTCAGTGTGTGGGAGCAGAGAACAGATAGAAATGTACAAAAAGTTATGCCTTTATTTCTCACTGTCATCAATGTAGAACTTTTAAAACCACAAAATAAAATCTGAATATTTGTCTATATAAACCCTGGTTATATTATTATATTCCCCAGATATTCATTTCTATCTACCTGTTGGTTCTCCGTCACCCAGCACAAGGCAAAACTAAAAAGGGCTTAAAAATAAAGCAACTTAACAAGTTATAATTGCAGCCCATAACTTGTATTGGGAGCCATTTCAATAAATCAATGTTTATGAGGAATTTTATAATTTTTTTTACTCATTAAAACCTTTTTTTAATCTAGGTAGGACCTTACATTTTTGTAAAGGTGTAGCAGAGATTAGATCAGTGAGACTGAACAAAACTCCTATAGAAGTAACATTTGAATTTTAGTTTTATTTCTCAGTAGTTTGCTTACCCAGAAAAACACGTTTGATGTGCATTACTAGTCACTTTTGATACTGCAGCTTGAATGTGGTTTAAAAACTTTTAAACCACATTTTATGTTACGTTTCACTGTAACTTTGCCGACCCTCCCAAAATTAGTCTTGAGAAATGTCTCTGTTTATGCCCCCACCCCCCACCCCCAATAATGGGATGGGATTCACGCCTTTGTTCTGCACTTCTTTTCGAAAATCAGTGCTCCATTCATTTAGTATAAATGATTTATCTGGTTTATATAATATTTTAGAGGTAATATTTTAGTCTTGTGGTTCTAAGTTCCACCCACATTAATAATTGATGCTCAAAAAGTGTGAACATTTTTTACTAAATAAATCCTGGACATTTGAGCACTTTGCTGCTCTAAAACACAGACCAGTACATGATACTGGTCAAGATAGAAATCCTTCTTTTCATGTGTAAAACCCTTAATAATCAGATCCATCACAACATAGATTAGATGTTCTTGACAGAACTAAAAAGGCTGCTACAAGCTATACAAGAATTATACAACAAGCTATACAAGAATTATAAAGTGCATGTATTCCTTTTCCATTTAGCTTTATCTTAGTTTTTTAGCTAATAATACAGTACGGAATATCATGTTTTACACGCAAGATTAATTTTAAGATATTTTGCCATCTAGTAAATATCAGATCTTAGTGGAACGTTTTTAAAGGTAGAAGCTCAGGATATGATACCGCTCCATCTCTTAAAAATGATATGTCATTTTTAAGGGAACCTTAAGAGAAAACTCTGTGAATGATAGATAATTCTTAATTAAATTAAGATTATTTTTCAAATTGTTTCTATCTCTTGATGACTCATCTATTTAATAATAGATCACTGTAAATAGAATCTAAAATTATTTTGGCCAGTTAGTTTTGTGAAGGTTATTTCTCATATTTTATGCCATTTTGTGGCTTTGCTTGATTTTAGTAGTAAAAATGATCAAGTTACCTGTGCTGTCAGTTAATCAACTCGTTCCTACAAATGTAGTAAGCTGTATTTGTGGGAGGGATTGTGATGTGTGGGTAAAATTGCAGAAAAAAATAAAAGCAGAACTTGAATCAAAAATCAAATTTGTCTTTCAACCAGACGGTTTTATTCTTTAACAGTTTACAGAGACACACCTGTAGTTCACCCGGTTCTAAACAGACGAAACAATCAAAACAAACTTAATTTACACAGGCATTCTTTAGAAGGTCAGTGGTTTAGTATCCTGCAAAAGCAGGAGGGGTTTGGGGCGATGGAAGGGTACAAAGATTAACTAGTTTACTAGTTTTGGCCAGTCCAAACACTAATCTTTTTTTTTTTTTTTTAATATCCAAAAGAATCATGGAGACTTTACTATGAACACTGAAATTTAATTAAAATTGGCCTTTTTAAAATGTTTACGTTTCAAGCATCACAAAAACATTCTCTTGATCCACATATAAGTACTATATTCACATTTTTCAAAAAAGATACAACAAAAAAAAAAAATGTAATCACCGCTTGCCATTATATACTGAGTGATAGGTCCTGCCTCAGATTCATGATAGAAAAAAAAACCTACTTCTTCCTCTGTTCTTCAGCTAGTTTCAAGCAGAATACTGTAGTTGCAGCGTGCCGCCTGCAGGGGGCAAGGTCAGGAGCAGAACCGTTGTTGCCTTTCTTGTGGAAATGGGAGGAGACCTTTTTCATGATTGTTTTTTTTGTTTTCGTTTTTCATTTTTTATTTTTTGGCTGCTGGGGGCAGGGAGGGGTAGCAGGTTCTCTGGGAGGAATGAAATGAAACTGATTTAGTTAACGTCACATGAAGACAAACAGATGTCGAGTCAGGTGAAGCTCTGTGTGGTCCGACAAATATCTGTTTTCAGATGTGTGAATCAGACGTGAACAGTTTTACACAAGCAGCAGAATGAATCACCCAAACTGTGATGTAAACATACAGTTCTGTTGCGTAAGACTCCAGATGCGTGAGCGTGATGAGAGCCGGTTGTCGATGACTCTGCACAACGTAATGCCCGAGTTGTTGGTGCACCTCCCCGCTAACGCAGCAGGATGACTGAGTGGGTTAGAAACTGCTGAGGTGGAGTTACTGTCTTTGGTGTGGGAGTAGACGCTATGTGGAAGGAAATTAAAATGCATTTTTTTTTGCATTAACAACCATCTTTAACAGGCGGACCTGTGTGGGGTGGGTAATGGGGTGGGGAGGTATGCTGTGTTTGGAGGGGTCTTGTTGAAGGCTTTGGTTGCTGCAGGATTGTTGCGTGTGGAGAACGTGTTGGACAGGTGGAGGGGCACACACAGATGTAGTAGTGTTTTGTTGTTGATGATGATGGTTGTGGTGGTGGAGGCGGTGTTCTCCGGGTCATTTAAGACCGTTTCCTCCTTCCCTCCAGATTTCTGAAGTTGGACGGACGGATCTTCATCTCGGCGAACTCGATGGAGTGTTCGTGGCCTTTCCAGTGGAACCAGTTTACACCCTGGGGAAGGAAGGGTAGGGTAGAGCGACGAGCAGGGAGTCAGAGAGGAAAATAGTTTAGTTTCTTTTGCAGATACATGTTTAAAGCAGTAGGAGACAAATTACAAGGACAACTTTTAGTGCTTTGGGAGCCTCCGCTATCAGTTAGGAACTGCAATACATGCACACTGACCTGTAAGGTTTTTAGAGAGGAGGCGACCTTAAATAGAAGTCAGGAAGAGTTTCTTGAAGACACTAAGCCTCCTGAATATCAAAAAAAATTTGCTAGACTGCCCACACACTCACACAAAACTGAGTAACATCCTGTTCTTAAACCAGTGGGTCTACCATACTACCAGGCCACGCTGCGGCTCCTCTGGAATTACTTCCCATGAGGCTTAGGAGTGGCTTTATGATCATTTTTGACAATTCTTTCAGAAAAACATTTGTGAGGTCAGACATGGATGTTGGGTCAGATTTATTAAATCTGTTTGAGGTCAGGACTAAGGATGAATCGTTCGCTTATAATACTGAGCCGATACAGAAAAAACACCTGACCTTACTTAAAACGTTTCTTATTTTAAACACAGACATAAATGTACTGAATTACAAATTTATTCTGAGAATGCTGCACCAGGGCAGCACACTGAAAACAAACCAATGGCTTCACAAGCTTGGTCAGACATGTGAAAACAACAAGACAACTTTAAAGGAGTAGAAGAGCCGATGTGAAATAAATAATAAAGGAATTAAAATTGACAAAAACAATAGGCTGTTATTCAAACGTGTATAAAATTAACTGCACTTTCTGAACCATTTGAAAGAAGGTTTTTGGAATTAAGAATTTGAAATATAGTGTAAAATTAGCATGGCATCTATCAGAATACAAAGCATAGAGTTAGTCTGAATAGATCTGTCCTTATAGATTGGGCACATCGTCGCTACACAGATTTCATTTGATTTTTGACTTTGACCTTTCTTTATATGAGTTAAATTGAAAAAAAAAAACTAACTCAATCTGTCTGTGTTGGACTGAACCCTGCTGTACCTTGCTGTGGCTGTTGTCTCCATAGCGACCCATCAGGTTGACCCGGTGACAGTTTTTGTACCAAAAGGCCCCCTTATAGGACAGAGCACAGTTGGTCACGGCAATGTCGTTGTCGTGGTCGTAGGTGGAGAACGGACGGCCGTGGTGGTAGGTCATAGAGTCACCTAGGAAATATAGGCAGTTTTTATAAGGAACACATACAAGAACATGAAAGTATCTGAGCTGCTCCAGTAATAGATGACATGTTAACTTGACGTCTCATCAGCTGTTCAGAGGACTGAACCATTGTTCCTTAAGTATTGAAGCCAAAATAACAAGAGACAAAGGTGTCCGCTTTGTTGATCAGTAATCTTATCTGTTAAGTGCGTACTGTGTGTGTCAGTAAGCACTTTACTATTGTCAGTATAATGTTAACAGAATGCTGTTTTAGGAGAAATGATTTAATTCCATTAAATCATACACTTCCAATCATATAGTTTAAATCTATTGCACCATTTCACAGCAAATGTGCTCTTGAGGCACTTTACAAAACATCATTTCAATTTAATCAGTGGCAAAAATATACGACATGAGGCAACTGAAGCCTGGTGAGCAGACAGTGGGGACAGAACACAGCATGGTGACGGAGATGTGGTTAAAAAGTGGTGATAAAGTTTAAAACAACGAATCAAACAAGGTGAGTGGACCTCAGGAGCTTTTAGAAGCATCTCAGAGAACATAAAAAGCAGACTTTAATCTTTAATCTTTCGTAGAAAGATGCTGCTTTGTTTAACCCGTCAGACTGCATTCCTTTGTAGCCTGAGTTTGTCTCTGATTCAGTAGACAACCTCTCATTCACAACCACTCTGCTGTTTGTTGACTCATTCCAACGATTTGTCTTTGACCTGTGACCCCCAACACAGGGTTTTGCTGCCTGGATTCCTGCTCAGACTTTGAGACTTTTCTGACTGTTTCGTCCTAACCAAAGTTTGGGCTCTCATGACCTGGAACCTTTATGAGTAAATATAAGAAAATAAATAATTAACTGATATAAAACAGGAGTGGGCCCCAGGGCTAGAGCCTGGGCCCTATAAGCCCTCTCTAATGTGTAGCCCAGAGCATGGTTATTGATCCCTCACTACAAACTAGACTGACTGGCAAAAACCCAATTTTTAATCAACTACAAACAGATACACCAGAATGACCTCAGCTGTTCACGGTGACGCTTAAATGCAGACTGACAATTTGGCTAAGCTGAAAGACTTGTTCAAGAAGCCCAGTGTTCCTATGAATACAGCAGGAAGCACGGTCTGTAGATAAACGGAACAGCGACTGCGCCACCTGGTGGCAGAATATGAACTGAAAAGGATCTGCAGCAGGACCTGCTGATAAGTGGCGGGGTGGCGCTGTGTACCTGCCATGTCATAATAACAGTGCTAAATCCTGCTGCCATAAATAAGTCTGTTAACTGGAGCATTAAATGTGGATTAACTTGCTATTAAAAATGCTTCAGTGCACAGTTGTCAAAAAATTACTCATAAATGGGACTAGATGGTGATTGGCCCAAAAACTCATGTCTGGTTTCAAGGAGACTACCTGGACTTCATAAGTGATGTAGAAACGTCAGAATAAATGGAAAGTGCAGTTGAAAGCCAGGAGCCCTACCTGCATTGCCACTGTATCCTCCCACATGGACTTTGTAGCGGGTCCGAGGTTCTGAGACGGAGAACTTGTCGTACTGAGCGAAGGCCATCTCTCCCTTGTCTCTCAGGTCGACCCGCAGCTCGTACTGGCCTCCAGATGTGATCTTATGCAGGTTGGACAGACCTGAGGGAGGGAAGAGCATCTTACCAGAGTCAGTCACCATGGGAACCAGACTGATGATGCTGGGTCCCTTCTTCTTTAAGCTCCTCCCTTTAAGCTCACTCTACCTTCAGCATCATCTGTTCCTGCAACCACAATCCTCCTCTGTCATCTTCCTGGTCTGCTGCTGCACCACATTCAGCATCTTTGTCCAAGATGTTTACCACAACCAACATCCCTTCTCCGCCAACTGACTCGGTCTGAAAATCACTAACTCTGTCTCCAAATTGCTCAGCTCATGTCCTCATTTCAGTGACTCTCATCTTGAGCATCACCTCCAGTCTTGGTGTTAGTGTGTTCTTCTCCAAACCTTACATCAGAACAGCTTCTACTGACATCATTCTCCCTCACATCCTACCCTTCGCCACTGATTACTTGTCCTGCCTCCATCCTGCCATCTTATCATCGGCATGTCGCTTTAATTGGTTGACCAAGGTACTTAAACTCATTCACCTGTAGTACCTCAGCTTCTTATGGCCTCACCAGCTGCGTTTCCATTAACCATAGAATTGCGTTTCACATGAGTCACTTTATGAAAAGACGGGTGTTACTGCTGGTGGAAAAGATGAAGGAAGGAACAGGAAGTAGTTGGACGATGATGGTTTGTTTTTGTTGTCTTTTCAGACAATGTGCAGCTGGCTCCACCAGAGCTCTAACAGCATCACACAGTTCATGAAAAGTTGTGCGCCATTCCAACATGTCGAATCCCTGACTACGATTTCCCCAAAATGAAGCATATGTAGCCGCTCCCAAGTGTAAGGGGTTTGCTCCAACGTCTGGCCTGATTGGCTGATAGAGCATGACTGATTTATGATTATATGACATGATATGATCTTAATTTAATTTCTTATTTAATAAAATTGTGTTTTTCAACATCAGTAGAATATCGACAAAGACTTGCACACATCTGTAATGGAAATGCTGCTACTGTTCCACCGCTCTTTCTTACTCTAACCTATGCACAGTTTCTTGATTTTACTTTTTATTTTTATTTTGTGCCTTGCAGCAAGAAGGTCCTGGGTTCAATTACCAGCCCGGGGTCTTTCTGCATGGAGTTTGCATGTTCTGCCTGTGCATGGTGGGTTCTCTCCAGGTACTCCAGCTTCCAAAAACATGACTGTTAGGTAAATTGGTCTCTCTAATTCTCCCTAGGTGTGAGTGTGTGTGTGCATGGTTGTTTGTCCTGTCTGTCTCTGTGTTGCCCTGCGACAGACTGCTGACATGTCCAGGGTGTATCCCGCCTCTCGTTAGCTGGAGATAGACACCAGCACCTCCTGACCCCACCAGGGACAAGGGTGTAAGAAAATGGATGGATGGATGGATGGATTTTCATTTTGTCTCCTCTCCAGAGGCTCTCATCACACATCACAGCATCATCAGCGAACGTGGCTATCACCACAGCCAACAGGTAGAGTAGGGTCTGAGCTGAGCCCTGAGGTAAACCTGCCTCTTAGAATCAACCCATGTGTTTCCTAGCACACACCTCTTCTCAGCCTCACTGTTCTTTTGTCCTCCACCAGTCTTACCACTCTGTCACTCCTGACATCAACATTCAGAAACATTATCCCTTTCTTGATATCCAGTCGTCTGCTTTTTTCTAGATCCATGAAGACACAGTGCAACTTTAGAATGTTGCTTCTCCATCAACATTCTAAAAAAACTCAGATGTATCTTTGGGATCTGTGATGCCTGTTTATGGGACATAAAACCATAATTCTGCTTATTTATCATCACCTTCCGTCTTAACAATGAAAGTCCACAGTCACTAGTAAAATACATTGTTTTACACTACAGCTCAAAATTAGTGTAATTATATGACTGTAAAACACACACTTTATTATTATGCCACGACAACACATCAGCAGTAAAGAACTCTATTTTTAATTGACAACAGTCTTCGTGAACAGAAATAATTACATGATTCAGCCCACATCTCTAGGAAATGTGATTAATTTATAATTGATTTGCAAGAACTTACCAAGCCAGAACTCATCGCTCATGTCACCAAAACCAGCCGTGTAATTCTTCCAGTTGCGGAAGAACTCCAGTCTGCCACTCTGACGTCGCAGGAAAACCTGCAGAACAAACCATAAAAATTGAGCAACCTTTCAGACATACTTGTTCTAATATCTGTGGTTTCTAAGCAACAGCAGAGACAAGCATAGCTCTCTAAGATGTTGGTATTTTGATCATTTTTTCTGCGCGATCAGGGATGTGTGACAACCGATCCAACAGATTTGTATTTCCTTGTTTTCTTTCACTGTGTGACTATTTTGGCCCTTCAATATTTCCTCATAATGTTCTTTGCTAATGATGCTCTCTGTTTTGTAATTGCAGCTTTCATTCTGTCTATTCTACTAGAAAACACCCACACAACATGACCCTGCCACCACCATGCATCACAGCGACATAATGTCTGACAAATATCAACAAAAATAAAGTTATAAAAAAATGTCTCCTTTGACTGCAGAATCCACTTCTTAAAATTAATCTGGGGTGCTGGGGTGCATGTCAAAGAAAATCCTGGTATGAGCATTGGAACATAGAGATTCCATATTTTGTACATGTTTATGCCACTGCTGCACAATCTACACAAGTGCAACTCAAATAAAACAGAAGTGACTCAATAATTAGGTCATTTAATCCTATGCTACATTATGCAGATGCTCCGTCTGCACATATGAACACTCAGATGAACTTCTTTTGATTCATTCAGTGAATATTTGATTTCGTATGGAGGTACTCTAAGCAGTGTCTGAACTCCATAGATGAGACAGGACTCAATTTGTTCATGTTTTAGTTCTTCCATTTTTTTCCCCACATTTTTAGATACGCCAATTTTCATTTCATATAAGAAATGTAAATATTCCTAAATATTCTCAGCAACTGTTCAAGCACAAAACCTGAACAAAGATGCAACTAAAAACATTGAAAGGTGCTTCAGAACCCAGGAGAAAAATATCCCGCGTTAATAGAGACACTTGTTGTGATATAGATGACTCAAGACTTTTAAACATTACTATTTTATTGGAGAACATTATACGTCCAGAATAATGATAAACTTACGATCCATCCGCCTCCGTCGGTGCTCATGTCGCAGTAGACCTGCAGCGGTTGGTTCTCGTCTCCACCCAGGTAGATAGTGTGCATGCCTGATGAGGCGTCGCCGTTCAGCAGGGCCTGTGAGCAGTCTCTGGGGTGTCTGTACAGCACGCCGGCTACATACACACACATCACATTAATGCAGCGGCCATTAAGGTCTTTGTGTTTCAGTCTACATCAGGCAGGTCGTCTAGTAACAAAAACCTCCGCCCACAGCAAGACGGCTTCACGACATTAAACACACGACAAATTCATTCCTTATATATGGAGAGTCACTTATAAAGTTACACAGTGAAAAATTAACAGCAATAATTTGCATTACTTAACAAGCTAAATAGGCATGTACAGACTTATAATGGATGTCGTGTTAGCACACTATATTGTTTCTTACTTTTTAAACGTTGTTTCTTAGTTTTATATGTACAGTACAGACCAAAAGTTTGGACACACCTTTTAATTCAATGAGTTTCCTTTATTTTCTTTATTTCTTTATCCTTTATTTTATTTTCATGACTATTGACATTGTAGATTCTCACTGAAGGCATCAAAACTATGAATAACACATGTGGAAATATGCACTAAACAAAAAAGTGTAAAACAACTGAAAATACCCCTTATATTCTAGTTTCTTCAAAGTAACAACCTTTTGCTGTGATTACTGCTTTGCACACACTCTGCATTTTCTTGATGAGCTTCAACAGGTCATCACCTGAAATGGTTTTCACTTCATAGGTCAACCTGCCCTGTCAGGTTAATAAGTGGGATTTCTTGCCTTATAAATAGTCATGAAAATAACGAAAACTCATTGAATTAGAAAGGTGTGTCCAAACTTTTGGTCTGTACTGTACATATGTGTGTAGTTGCTTCAACACAATGGGCTGTACTCACTAGTGGTGAAGACGGTAGAGATGACTTGGCTCCTCTTGGGACCAGCGAGAGCTTCCAGTTTCACTGAATATTCTGTCGATGCGCTGAGGTCGGCCATGTTGTATGACACAGCGGTGGGGCTCAGGACCACCTCCTGAGGGAAGAGAGACACGCTTGTACACTCGACTCCCCTCACAAATCCCCGTACATCACCTGAACATGCCAACTAGTGTGGGGTTCTGCTGTGAACTCACGTGGATGGTCCCAACAGCAGACTCGAAGTGGAGGAGGTAGCCGCTGATGTCGGCCCGGGGAGGCTTCCAGGAGAGCATGGCGCTCTCCGTCTGGATGTTGGTGGCTGCCAGGTCCTGAGGAGCGTCTACATCTGGAGACAAAGCAGGAAGCGAGACCGGCCTGTTGGTGATAGGACGCTGCAGACTCTACCGTCAGCTCAGTGTCATTATGTTACAGCTACATGTTATTTATAGATGTTACAAATGGAGTTTCAAATAAATTGAAGCTTCAGTGTGTGACTCCTGTGCAAAAAATGTTTTTACATATTTGTTCAAACTGTCACTATTTTTAACAGAATATGATGAGATAATCTGGGAAAAATCAAGTTCATCTGCCTCCTCTCAGTGAACCTACAACCTTCTGCAGAAATAGACCAACCAATCAGAGACAGGAGGTGGAACTTAGTCCTGTCAATCACCCTCTGTGTGGCGCTGCTATCCCTTCCCTCCATACCAAGTTGCTAGTTGAAAAGCTGCCGCTGTCAGAGACTGTTGTGAATGCTAAGGCTAGTTAGCATGGCCACCGATGACAGTGGATAAACAGTAACTCTAACTTGTTTCCCTACCATTTTGACATTGAACAGCGAGTACATGAGTTTGATTGACGGCACTAAGCCCCTCCTCCTAGCTCTGATTGGTAGTTTTTGGTCAGGAGCATTTCTTCAGACAGCAACAGTAGCATATATATATACAGTATATATATATAGAGAAAAAGATAAATAAAAAAAATTAAAGACTTATTTCCTGATTAAATCCAGCACATGAAAATGTCTTACTAGTCAGAAGACTTCTAAAAGTAACTGGCTGGACTGGATTTGGAAATCATGCAGTTTCTTTACGCAGTTATGCAATACTTTGTGTTGGTAAATCATATCAAATACTAACCACATATTTTAAAGTTTATGGTTATGAAATCACAAAATATATTGTCACCTTCCTAAAATAGTGGCTTAAATGACTTAGACCACTATTTTAGGAACATGAGGACAAGTTCAAGGGTTGTAAATACTTTGGCAAGACCCTAGAAAATGAATTTTATGAATGAATAGAGGTCAACAGGAAGCAGACTGTCTTTCTCTTCATGTGAGGCTGAACGTCTCACTGACCTGTGGTGAACTCTGTTGTGGTGGCTGCACTCTTGGCCAAGTCCCTCACCGCGTAGACCTTCACAGTGTAGAATGTAGCTGGCTTCAGTGAGCTCATCTCAAACTCCACCACGTTTCCAGACACACGCTCCATCACTGGAGTCACTGAGAGACACACAGAGAGATACAGGCTTTCACCAAGCACGAGGACACGGATGTAGGTGAATTTTTTTTTACATATGTGTTGAATCTGTCACTACATTGTGATAGTGCGCTATGACACAGACAATCAGTGAAAATACGTCAAGCATCATGTGATATGCTGCAGGTAGGGTAGGGCTACAGGTAGCAGCTTATCACATGATGGTGGACAATCAGTTTTCCTTTTAACGATAAGCTGTTTCTCTACCATTTGCATTTTTAGCAGTGGGTCCTTGAGGATGATTGACAGCACTAAGCCCCTCCTCCTATCTCTGATTGGTTGTTTTTGGTAAGAATGGCATTAGTAACTCGGAGAAGAAGTAGAGGCGATCGGTCTTTTCACAGATTATCAGTCTTATAGTAAACTTTCATGACATGATAACTTTAACAAACTTGGATTTTCCACCATGGTGGAGAACTGTTTCACAGGCGAAACTGATCAGAGATTAGGATGCAGGCCTGGATCTGAACCCCACTGACAAAACTGTGTCATTTCTCAAAACGTGGGTGGATAAATCACCCTCACTAAATCATTAGTGAGGCACACTAATACGACAGAATGGATCACCATCAGTCAGGATTAGAGGTTAGGTTTTGAATGTGTACGTACCAGAATCTGCGCTGTATGTGATGACATAACCGTCTACAGTTGCGATGGCGGGTTGCCACAGCAGCAGGGCCTCAGTGTCTGTGATGTTGACTGCAGTCAGTCCACGGGGCTTATCCAGAGCTGTAACACACACACACCCCCACAGGTACACACATGTACTCTGTAAGCATAAAATAACACTGAGGCTGATCCAACTAAAACCCAGGAGGTTTTTATCCACACTGTCACAAATACGAGCTGTAAAGTGTTTCATTCTGTCCCTTTAGACTGGCAAGAACTTGAGCAATTACTTTGTTTCATTACAGTCTAATGAAACACAGTGAAGTTCTGTGTTATCACTGAATCTGATGTGAAGCTCCATGTCGCTAACCTGTGGTGACGCTGTCAGAGCCAGGCTCACTCTCCCTCTGTTCCTTCACGGCAACGATGGTGACCTCATAGGTGACCCCAGGGGTCAGGTTAGGCAGCAGGGTGAGCGACTGCGAGCCGTCCACCGTCAGCGTCTTCGCAACACCTGGGAGTTCAAGCCATTTAAAAGAAGTCTTTACTTACTAATGCATTTTATATATTAAAGTCATGCAGAAAAAGATGGATTTCTCTCTTAAGGTGACCAACAAACTAACATGGATGTAGATTTATGGTTTTGCTGTTTTTTAAAAAATTCTTGTTTATATTTTTGTTTTATTTTTACGTGTTTATATTTCACTTCCACTTCATGCAGAAAATCAAGCCCATCATCTGAGTCCCACATGTGAAACTGTAATATCTGAATTATTATTTCCTGCCCTACAAAACTGAAGCAGATGTTGTGTCTACATTGTTTTTAATGATGAATATTATGGGTTGCCATTTGTAAAGTTCCACAGTATAAAATTAACAGCAATAATTTGGTTTATTTAAACATTCAAAGAAAAAAATGTGGGTGTTCATTTTTCAAAGGCATATTTTTGCCTTGTTATTCCTACATTTCTAAATGAGTTCCAAACTAAATATTTCATTAATATTTACTTAGGAAGCAAATTATTTAGTTCCCAGTAAATGTTTTGAGTTACAAAGTCAATATTTAGCTACAAATTAAATATTTATTTGTGAACTTAATATTTAGTTTGAAAACTTAATACTTTATTTGAAAGTTAAATATTTAGTTTGCAAATCAAAGTTGGTGAATTAAATAATTAGTTTGGAACTCTGACATTTATAAATGTATGAATAAGATGCTGAAATTATGACTTTGAAAAATGAACATACACATTTTTCCTTTATGACTCCAACTACAAAAGGCTTCCCATACTATATATATATATATATATATATATATATATATATATATATATATATATATATATATATATATATATATATATATATATATATACAGTATATATACTGTACATATATATATAATTTATTTAATGTCGACTTTTTATATCAAGTGGTCAGCAGGGGGCAGCATCAAGCCACTTTCTGAGGCAATGATGTTAGTGTATGTGTGGGTTCAACTTTGGCAAGAATGTAACTGATGATTTAGAAAACCAACTAAGCTGTTAACAAACTGTAACAATGTTCTTTTTAAAATTTATTTTTAAGACTTCAATACCTCTTTAAATACCTGCTATTTGTCAATAACAATTAAGTGTGAAGCTATGTGTAATGTAGCAGCGGTACTAACCTCCATGGGCAGGCATGTAGGTGACCTGGTAGTTGTCCACCCGAGCTCTTGGAGTCAGCCAGTGAACGGTGGCCGACGTGTCGGTCACTCCGGAGAAGCGGATGCCCTTTGGTGAGCCCAGGTCTGGCAAAGACGGGACAGAAACGCACAAATGGGAGCAATGACAAAAAAAACAGAAGATTTAGTCAACATGTACTCTGAAGACTGAGGAATGTAATGTTTGAGGTGTTAATATCGACACATTTGCAACAAACTGAAGCAACGGAAAGGAGACAACACACAAATTCAGTGACTGTAGCCTGTGCAGATCCTCCAAAGGAAGGCAAGTCATTTTACACAAATGGAGCAAGAGAGAGTTCAACAGACAGACAAAGGGGACCTGAGGATGTCTCGACTCACAGAGAGAGACCCTCGCAGTTAGCGGTGAGCCGCAGCATCTCGCGTGACAGACCTGAAGAGATTAACTTGGCCTCATTTCATGGAACACACAAAAAGTGAAACATGCACCACGCAAACCCAAGAGTAAAGCCTTGCCCTCAGGGAGGACAGGGGACACAAGGACAGAAAAGCCTTTTATGTGACACGGACAACCAATCACCCCCCAACAACCGTCACCACCATCGGCTCCTTTAGAAAAGCAGGCAACAACACAGGGGCCAGGTAGATAAAGATGACATTTGGGAAGATGAGGACACAGAACACACAATGGGAGGAGCAACTAAGTGTTCCTTTACACAACTAGTTAGAGCTGGTGTAGTAATAATCCAGATTGACAACAGGTCTAAAGAATACAGACTTGGTCAGAACTTTCCAAATCAGCATGAACGTCCCTTTCGTTTTGGGCTCTTTAAGGATTTAATCTTTCTCAGAATGTTTGTTATACAGCAAAACACAAGTGAACTTTTCAAACAATTGGGTGCATAAGTTTGAAATTAATATGGTTTTTTCCACAATACACAGAGATCAAAATTCATAGGTTTCCACTAATATTTGCATGAATTTTCTTTAAGTTGCAGAGAAGCAGTTTTATAATGATCAACAAAGTCTTGACATGATTCTGTTTTGATATCTGACCAAGGCTCTTCTGAGAAATGTTAGAGAGAAATGTTAGTCGTTGGTTTCCTGGTATAGACCCGTGTGCTAAGGATCATTATTCTGTCGGAATATCAGAGTTCAGGTATCAGCACCTAGCTGCTGGTACAAGGTGAAGTTGAGGAACTTAAAGGTAGTTCTTCAGTAACACCAACACCATGAATTATAGTTATTTCAAACCTCTCAAGTATAAAAACTTCACATTGACTCCTTCAAACATGGGTTAATCCTTATCTTTTCTGGAAATAAAGTTTTCCTAGTGAATATATTCAGGAAGATGAACCTTTTTGTCCTCCTTGATCCTCCACTTAGAGTCAGGACTTATTTCTTAGTCACCAGTCGTTGAGCTAAACACTATGGGCAGCGATACTGATGTTTGACACTTTTAGGGGTTCCAACATGGCAATGGTATCAAAAACTGTTCAAAACTTGTTTTGAATATTATACAAAGACACCTTATAATATATAGAGTATGTACTGTTGTAGATTCTTAGTCATCCAGGACATGATAGTCCTGAAAGATTTAATTGAAGAGAACTGGCAACGTCTCTGGCTATCTTGAACACACGGTGTCCAATTGCCTTCAATCAAAACCCTCAAACTTATGAGCCATGCTTAAAAGGTGGGCTAGTACTTAGCGACCAACAAGTGTAACTGAGTGCCACTATTTCTGATAATAGGACTGCTCAAATGTTCAGTTTGAATTATGCCAGAACGTTACTGACTGTCCATAAAAGGTAAAAACTGAAGTAGCTGTTTGTGTCAGTAATGTTGAAAAGTAAAAACTTGTTCAAATGCTTCTTTAAAATCCTTAAACTAATGTAATGTTCTAAGTGTAAGCTTCTGTTCAGAAATATAATTAAAGACCAAAACAGCTTTCTGACCATAATGACATTGTCTTAAAACAATAGTGGATCATTGTCAGTGCTGATTTATCCAACTGGCCAGGACTATTGTGCTCCAGCAAATTATCTTAAGACTGCCAGGCGAAATGTCTGAATCAAACTAAAAAACCTCAGTCAGAAACCTTAACATCTGGGGACTAGGTTAGTATACAAACAGAAAACACTTGGTATCACGCTCAGTTATTAGTACACATTTCATGCTATCATAGAAAAAGCAAGGAGGACAAGACACCATTCCATATCAAAAACATGTTGACGAGAGACTTCCAGAGCTCCAGTATGTCAGCAGAGCTTCTTGCTTCCACCCGGTTACCATGTACCTGTTCTCACCCCCTCTCTTACAGACTTGGAACGTCTTCCCAAAATGAGCCCAAAGATCTCAACGGTGTACTCTGTGTCCTCTGTGAGATCGCTCATAGTGACATTTCTCTCCTCGCCGCCCAGCACCACCTCTCTTGGTTGGCCTGGGTCTTCTGCCTCGCTGAGCATCAGGACAAACGTGTCAAAGGCATCCTCCTCGGCCGTCCAGGCCAGCACAAAACTCTCTGGAGTGATGCTGGAGACTTGTAGAGCCTGCACCTCCGGTTCAGTCTCTATGTGACATTTAGAAAGAGTCAGTTTTCCAGTTGTGTTTACTAAAAAGTGTAGTTGGACACATAAGTACCCTTTAAAACTGCAGTATATGACTTTTATACAAGATTTTTATTTTTTACATATTTGTTGAAACTGTCACTGTTGTGACAGATGCCTTCTCCTAGTGCTAACTAGAAACAACCAATCAGAGTTAGGAGTCTTAGTGATGTCAATCATGCCCATTTAACCCCCTTTTCTTTTTGTCCTCTCTGCTATGATAAAGCTTCTTCTTGATATGAGCCTGTCGTGAATGCTAAAGATAGTTAGCATGGCCACCAATAACACTTCCCTGTAACGGTAAGTTGTTTCTTCTCCATTAGCACATTTAGCAGCAAGTACATGAGGATGACTGACAGCAATAAGCCCCTCCTCCTGGCTCTGATTGGATGTTTTTGGTTGGGAGTTGAGCATTTCTTCAGAAGTCAATAGTGGCTTACAGAGGAGGTGGAGGAGATTGACCTTTTCATGGATTTTCTGTCATATACTGTCATGAGATGGTGATAGTTTTAACAAGTATGTAAAAATATTTTTTATAAAAGTTACATATTGCAGCTTTGAAGAAAGAAAGTGCATTAGCCTGGGTGCTCGCAGGGAAAGGAGAAAAGTTTTAGATGTAAATGGAAGAAGGAAGTTTAGAGCACATGATGTTGTTTGTGGAGCAACACCATGTCAGGCATCTACTTAAAACATCTAACAAGGACGTAGTTCATCTAGAAGCATAGCTGGGGAAAAAGAACAGTCTGAATGAGATGAGTGTTCATGTCTACAACCCCTTCAGCCTGGACAAACAGCCAAAAACATTGAAAGTCTTCAAAAAGCTGTGGACCATCCATTACAATAGAATGTATGACAAGTCAGAGATGGGTTTTTTATATGTACGTACATATAAGATCAAACATTTCTAGACGTTTTGGTGGTTTGTTGTCATGCTGCCAGGGTTTTGCTGTGGAGACTCTTAACAGCATTAATGCTACAGCTGCCTTGTTTCTTTAACACTTCAAATCTGCTAAGGACCCCCACTGCTGGGGACTGTAGGACTTTTTATGAATCATAATGGACATAAATACTATAACACATTCTAATTAAACATTTTAAAATCTAAAGATATTACTTAACTGGAGGATTTACATTAGTATATGCTTAAATTTCACTCATGTTCCCAGAGCTGGAGGGCAAACAGATTATTCTTCTGCTCACCAGAAGCTGGTGTTTGTGCTGCTGCTGCCTTCAACTTCATAAATGAAACAATGAATGACACGTAGCTCTGGTCGGACTGGGTGATCCGGTAAGTAGTTGTCGTGTTCTGTGCCCCATCCCATCTGTGGTAACAGCTGTTTAGGGTCCAGTCTTCAGTTGGGTGTTGGGTTTATGGTTTCACATTCAGTACCGCCGGCAGTAGCAATAGCTTTGTTATAATTTAAAAGAGCTTCCAGCGTTGCCTGTCTGATGTTTCTTCCAGCATCGTTCACTCACTAGGCAGCGCCTGGGTTATAAGCGCTTGTGGATAAAAATTGTTGGCACTGTATTTGGTTTTAGCTTGCAAAGGTAATCTATTTGCTCCTTCATCAATCTTGCTTGTATAAATGACTTCTGGAGAGAAATGTTGAGAGCACAAACGTAATTTCTTCAGAAGTTGCGCTCTTCTTTTTTTTTCATGTGGGAAGCGATGAAGACTCACTTCATTATTTATTTTCTTTTTTGAAATTGCAGCCAACAGCGGCGCAGTGTGGCATTGTCTAAATTTATACCAGTCAAATGCAATATGACAAAAAACAACTCGGGTAATGTTAGTCCTCCTGTGTTTACTTTGTAGATTCCGGTACAGAACGATCTAACCATGTCATCAAAAAAAAAAAAATGATGATGACTATGGGCGAAAGATATAATGACAGATATTATATGTTTTAAGTATTAGAATTTTTACATACAACAAACAGCAACTTTTAAGTTAATAGAAAAATTACAACAAATTTAGGTTAATTTGTTCAACTAGTCATGCATGCCTTTAACGCCTTGAAATTGGGCTTCTGTCACTGAGAATCAGCTCATATAATGAGCTCAGCAGGTATGCAATTCCACCAGGTGTTTGCTAACTGCTGTTGGCTAGTCTTAAGGAACTAAGTTGGGGAAGTCAGAGGGTGGGCTGCCCTGTGAGGCGGAAGTTCAGAACTGTGGATACTGCAGCTCTGACGAGGAGCGGCGTCTTTGAAGGCAGATCTAGGTCCACCCATTCATTTTGCACAGCTGAGTGGTTGCCATGGGAGATTAAAGGATTTCTCAAACATGTACAAAAGTATCAAAGCAACACTTTAGGTATGTTTTTAATAGGCAAATAACATCACAACATTACGTAAAGCTCAAAAAAGCTGATTTTCCATAACACTGTCTCTCTACAGACTGGTGGATGAGCCATTAGTTTTGAAAACAGCCATGGCAGTAACAACAGGACAGCAGAAGTCTGTATCTGTCGGAAGAGAAAGTTACTTTTTCAGAGGATGAGTCTGCCTCATCTTAATTAGCCAAAGAAACTTCCAACAGCAGCAAGATGCATACACAGACTGGACAGAGCTCTAAAAGCAGTCTGGGTAAAAGCAGATATCGGTGAGCTCAGGAAAGGCTCAATAAAGCCCAGCGCCACCGCTCATTAAAACACTGCTCCAAATGCGAGGGTCTCAGGGGTCCTTGAACTAGCCTGAAACCCCCTTTTTTCATTGTGAGGGGGGAAATGCGTGAGGCACTGCTTGTGAGAAGAAGTGGTGGAAATGAGAAGCATAGCCGACAAATCCCAGGGAGCTGTCACTCTTCATTAGCCGCCGAGCGGCTTTAACTGGTCAGTGGAAGAGAGGGAGGGAATCCATCAGCTAACATGTGCTAGCTTGCTGCTGGTTTCACCCTCCTCTACAACACCCCCCACACCCCCAACCCGCCTCTCAGGACCTGAGGGAACACAATCCCTGCTCACAAAAAGGAGCCTGTTAATGGAGGAGGTATGCGCCAAAGCCGGCTAACCTTCTGAAAAGGGGGTCTGCGAGCAGAACCTCACCTCTGTCCCAGTCTCGCCTGATAACTTCAGAACAGCAGCTAGTGGTGGTATGAATCACAAGTGAGTGGAGCTCTGAACAAACCGCAGTTCTTTGTAGTTCAACCAGTCAGTCAATTACACATAACTCCCTCTATTTTACTCAAAGTTTCCCCCACAACCCCTCCAGGGCCGATTAGGTTCGTTTGCCTTTGGTGTCTTCCTCCTGCAGACTGACGACAAATCGCCGCGCATAATGTGATCAAATTAGTCCGAGGTCGCATTCACTACTTGGAATGTTTTATGGATTAAGTGATGCTAATGAAAAATGGTACGATGGCTTCACCCCATTGCCATTAGCATGCAGACAATGGGCCATGTTGAGCACATGCCATATTCCGCATTGCCCCAGAAGCCCCTGGCACCGCAGCACAAGAGCCCAGGGGCAATAGCAGCATGAGAATGAGGAGCGGTCCAGGCTGGAGGGAAGTGGGGATGCATACAGAAGAGAGGCCTCACACAAAGTGACAAAAGAGCCACTGGGTTTTCTTTCCTCCGTCAGTACCCCCATCTTTCTTCCTGTTGACTGCTCTTCATCTGTAACATGCTCACTGATAATGCTGCAATTAATGTTGACATAAAAAAAAGGTGTCAAAGGCTTCAGATCAGATTTTTTGGACCTTTTAGGGTTCAAATGGCTTCATGGAAACAACATACAGAGCAGAAAACTGGGCTGCCCGGCATGACTGGCAGAAGTTGATGTTGCAGCTCACAGTCCTTTCATTAAGCACGTCTTGTGAACAACAGCATGTTCAAAGCTAAAAATGACTATGATTAGTGTTGTGGGAGGGGAGGCCGGAGCACCTGTTGTGCTGGGCAAACAGGAACACTGATCTGATGTGTTTCTGGGCCATTCACACAACAGACTATATGCTGTTTCAGGCTGGACTCGTACCAGCAGGCAGACAGGCGGCTTAAAGGTGGAGAAAACATGGATCCAAGGCTGGTCTCATGTAGACTGAAAGGGGTTTTGTGAGGGAGCTGCTGCAGAACATTAGGCCGTTTCACAATCCCCCCTGCATGAAAGGAAGGCGAATGTGTGTGATCGATGTCTGTGGAGGGATTTGGACCCTTCATGCTCTCTGAAAGCCTGGAGAAAGAATCACTGAAACTGTTGGGTAGTTTCACATCATTCTATAGAACTTTTGTTTTTACATGTTTGTTAATGGAAAATATTTTGGAGTCTTGAAAGAACCTGCATCTTTCTTTCAAGTAATGTGCATGTATTACCCAGCATGTAATACACACTGGAAGATGATGCATCATCAAAAAATATATAAAATGTAAAGAAACTGAAAATTTTGTTAAGATGAGATTATACCATATTTTATGGAAAAAAAATGTTTTAAAACTCACACAGACTTGAAAATTAATATAATTTTTTGGGGTATTTCTTAATGAATATACTGTATACTGTGACTCATTAAAAAACATCTAAATAATCCCTTAATTCTACAATTAGATATTAGCAGAAAAAGAATGTCAACATAATTTCATAACACTAGTGAAAAGAACACTCAATACTCCAGCTGAAAAATGTTTATGCTGGAATTGTGCTTTCATGTTGAATCCACAGCTCTTCTGTAATATCACCAACTACAATTTCCCCAAAGCATTCTATTTGATTTCTTGTATTATGTCCCACTGTATAAGAGAACTTCTACACTCCAAAAACACAAAATCTGACCAAATATTTTTGTTGTAGTTTTATAGTGACAAAGAAGTTTTATTTGTACAGCTATATAATTTTTTAGCTATATAAATAGCTCAAGAAGCTATTCTTTTCCTTTTTTTGCACAAATTGTAGTTCAAATTGCAAATATCTTAGCACACTTGACACAAAACAAAAAGAAAACACATAGTAAGACTTTGTGTTTTTGCAGTGTCATTTTGAAAGACAGCAGGAAAAAGTGGCAGTACGTTTTCTGAGTGCAGCAGGAAGTGAATGAAGCAGAGGACAGAGTGAGGCCCCAGAGCTGACTGCATCTGTACCTGTGATGGTGTCTGCAAACACAGGCTCTAAGCGCACCCCGGTGTGAACCCCGTACAGGGCGGCCTTGTACCAGGTGCCAGGGGAGAGGCCCGAGACGACGAGGCTGCGAGCGTCTGCGGGCGCCGTGTGGTTCTGCCACTCGGCTCCCGTCTCCGCGTCGGTAACCTCGATCAGAAAGGCGTCGTGCACCCCGTCGTCAGCAGACCAGGACAGGAGGAAGCTCTCCCACGACACGTCGCTGACGGTGACGTTGGTCACCGCCGGCTTCTCCTCCGCTGGCCGACGACAAACACATCAACATCATATGACACAAACACAAAATGTTAGCTGGAGTTTCAATGCTGAGGTGATGAGATTGCGTCGCGACAGAACTGGACTACAGATAAAAAACATTCAACTGAAAATCAAATTGCTTGCAAAATGTGTCTAAAACAGGGAAATCATACACATCGGCGCACATGTGAAATACACGAAACAAACAAAGCAGAACCTTTGCCAAACGTTACAGAGAGGTCAACAACGATGGCATCTCATTTGGATTCCTATCATTTTATTTTGCTCTCAGGATAATAAAGGAAAGCCTTTACTTTGTCTGCAGTCAAAGTATTCCTGGATATCCACTACAAAGGCCAAAGGGACCAAACAGCCTCATTTTCAGCAGCTGCCTTTAGCCGTCTCCTCTATATTATCATATAAGTGGGAAGACATAATGATAAAAGGCAGCGTGCAGACATGCTGATGCAGCTTGTGCCCATTAATGGCTGTGAATGAGCCATTAACATCTGAAGGTGCAGCGTAGCCCGCCTGGTGAGGCTGAAGTACGCTGTCCACTTCAAACCTGTGGGGAGGCCAAGCACAGAGCCAAGCACAGAGCCATGCAGCCTGGAATTGAAGCCTGTTCTATGAGCGAGGTGAGCGTTCAGAGAGCGGTCCAGAAAGAGAACTAAATCGACGGCACAGGTAAACATTACGGCAGCCATTCCGGGCTGATCGCCGCAGCATGCTGGAGAGGAGATGGAGTAGAGGACAAAGGGTATGTGATTGAATGTTATGAGAGACAGTGATGATGGAGACGTTTTGGTGAAAATTTCTCTAAATAAAGCCCTATTAAACCTTTCCTCCATCTTCCTAAAGGGGCAGTATCATGTAAAATCTACTTTTTTCAGCTTCATAATGTTAGATTTTTATTCTCTCATCAAAAACATACCTAAAATGTTGCCTTGACACTTTCATGCATGTTTGAGAAATCCTTCAGTTCATTTAGCAACTGAAGTCAACATTATTTTATTGTGCTCCAAAATGGCACTGTGGCTGGAAAACACATAAAACTGCCCCTTCAGTAAGTGTGTAATATTCATGTTAGAATATTACACACAATAGGTTAGGGTTGTCTCAACAAGCTCATGCGGTTAACAATTTGTCCTGGCGTATGAAACGGTCCCCTCAGATATCTCCTCTATAGCTGATATCTTCCATTTCACACACAGGCTTGTCTGCTGCAGGCTGCGGCGCACAGAGAGACACACACCCTGACCCTTCCACCACTCACACACCGCCTGCTTTAAGGATTTATATAGCTTTTCTATATCTTATCACCTCACAACTACAAACTTCAACATATGTTTTTTGGCATTTTAGGTGAGAAAACAACACAATGTAAAATATTGTCAAGTTGAAGGAAAATAACACATTGATTACAAAAATCTAAAATGCTGTGCTTCTGTTTTCACTCCCTGTTCCAACACCTTCTGGAAGCCTTTTCTCAGTCAGCGCTGCAGGTGTTTTGGGGGTTCATCTCTGACAGCTTTCTTTTGACATTCTTTGCTCAAACTCAGTTTGGACACTGTATCTGTGAACATTCATTTCTCTGCCCACTCAAATCAACTCTCTTTTTTTCTTTTTCTTTTTTGATAATGCACTATCTCAATAGGTTATTTGGGTTTCTATCTACTGTATGTTTGTGTGCAAATTTTGACATCCTTGTGTACATTTGCTTAGTTGTGCAATATTTTTCCTAAAACCATTTCTTTAAGTCAAATGTTGCCTAAGCAGCAGAATTTTCCAACACTAAACAAAAGAGAATGGAGCTCCAACTTAAAAAAAACGCAGTTTTGTTTGTTACATTTGTCAAACTTAGCTTATGTATGCACGTTTAACATCATAACGCAATAATAAACTTGATTTGATTAATTGTATAAAATTAAATACATTTCTTTACGTCAGTACTGGTTTGGTTATAAAACCATCTCATGTGACGTCACCATGAAAATCTACAGATGCAGATACAGGAAAGTCTCTAGTTGTTTTTTTGTTTTAGATAAAACATCAATAGAATGGTCTGATGGTCTGAAGTTGCTAAATATGGCAAAAGTAGAAGTGGATTAGTTGAGAACAGTGCTTTGTTCTGACCACAGCCCTACCTTCTCACTCCGCTAATCGCTACACTTGGCCCCGCCCCTCTGTGACTTCTGGCTCCGCCCACATCAGGAAATGTTTCTACATTTGTTAGTGGTTATTCTTCCACAGAGGGGTTCATTACACGTTAACAGTATCCATCCTCTCATCAACTCTGACCTCCTTCCTGCAGCTCTTCCACAGTTACCATGGCTACCTCGACTGCTCCTCTGATTCATTCTGTCAGTTTGGGTGGACAGCCCAAACTGACATCATACAAAATCCTAATAAAATCCGTTGAAGTTTGTGGTCAAAACTTCAGAGATAGAGGGAAAAAAAACTGAGTGGGTTTAGCCTTTGTCAAGGCGGTGCACTTTGAAGGTTTTGCATGTACAATTTAGGGTCATACATGCATGTCTTCAATCTGTCATGTCATCTGTCATTTGTTTTTGTATTGGTATTATTTAAAATGAAAACCAAAAGTAAGAAAAACCCAATGAAAGATTGCTCTGGATATTCAGAATGAGCTATCAACAGTAATTTCTTTCTGTACTGAGTTTTGGTTCTGATTTGAAGGCATGAGGAGTGTTATGACATACATTGAGGCTACAGATTAAGTGTAAACTGACATTTCAAAACAGAAAAAAATATATTATTCCTGTTAGTTTCAGATGTATATTACAAAAAAGAAAAGGCTGTATTGGAATGAAGCAAATCATGAAAATGACTTATCTCTGAGGCTGATGTAAACTGATGTAAATTCTGCTCAGTTACCCGGTTTCTCTCTCTATACTTTTTTTGCTTCAGGGGATGTTTAGACCACTGCTGTAATACTTCTTCAAGCTCAGATAAACTTGTTGACTTTGATTTACAGCCAAATGGCTGACCAGGATATGATCAAACCTCGTGTTGATTTGTGGAGATTGAAACCGCTGGTTGGAGAAACAAAATGGCTCCAGAGAGACGTAGAGGAAGTCTTTGCTGACTGCTGTTGGTCCTTTTCAACATGACCACAATAATAATTCACAAAAAGACAAATATGAATATTGTCATACATAGAATGAACAAAGCTGTGTGCTGCTTCAACAAGACAATGGAAAGCCGCCCTGTGTAGTCATAATGAAGCCATGACCGAGGAAGAAGAGGGTTCATGTAAGGACAGTGCCATGGTTTCAGATCGTGTGAAGAATCCAAAAACGGGCCCCATGCTGCTGACTAACTGAAGACAGGTTTACAGGAAGAATCCCACAAAATAAACTGAAATGCTGCAGGGTTTGCTGTTCCCTCTGACAAAACGGCTTGTGAATGTTGGGCGGACAAACATCAGCAGCATTTACGAAAAACACAACTTAACCTCAATCTGCCTTTCGCTGCTTTTTCAAAGCAGGTACATTTGAACTAATGTCTCAACCGCAGATCATAAATGCCTGTTGCTGAACCAAAAAAATATTTGGAGAGAAAATAGACTCATAATATCTGTGTATATAGATTTGTAAAGTCTGTATGCCTGTTTGGATGTAGGGGTGAGAATTGGTGTGTGTAAAGTATGATTTGTAAATAGCAGAAAAAAAAAAACCTTTTGTGCGTGACTTTCAAATGTGTTTTTCAAATGTATGCACCCGATATTGAGAAATTGTCAATATACCACAATTACAAATCACAGAGACGAAATCAACAATTTGCTAACTATACATAAATTCTAAAATGTTTCTACGCATACAAAACGTTAAACTCATGTGCGCAAGTCATACAATACTCAGAGACAAAACGATCATTTTGATCACATCACCAGCAATGAAACGTACCACTTACGCACTTAACCTATGGGGCATTTGACATGAACTCCAAATACCCTCCTTCAGTCGCAAAAGGAAGTGAAATTGGTGTTTGAATTTTAAAACACATTTGAAAATTACCAAAGTAACGCTCAAAAGGTTTTTTGTGGTTTACAAATAATACAAATACACTTAGAAATACCCAAAGCTGCACATAAGCTGGCTTACAAAGTTCACAAATCCAGGATTATATATGAACAGATATCTTGAGTAAATTTTTGCTTCACTAGAAATCACTGAGTGAACACTCCTACTTTTCCTTAGGATCATCAACATCACAGGAAAAATGTCTGACCTCCTTAAAAGTCCTTGGCAGATTTCTTCCCTGCCAACTCAGTGGAAACACTTTTGGGCCCAGGATTATGAAACTGTTAGAGACTCGTGTTCACATGAAGGAGCAAGTCAAAGCTGAGGGACCAGGACAATTCTGGTGGAGTCAGCAGCCAGACCATCAAAGCCACCACGTGTTGTTTGTAAGCATAAATTTCTCAGGAGATGAAATGCACTGTTGATCTGTGGATTTTACTTTTCATCTGTCCACAGCCATTACCCGGTTAGATGAACTATTCTCTCCATATGTTCTCCCTCCATGTTTCCCACAGTAAGTAGCTGCAGCTGCGACTCATTTTTAATGAACTACAGATTTTTTTATTATTATTTTGACTTCCTTTTCAGCCGTCAGATGTGCAGCATTAGCTTTTTATTGCCATACATCATCTTGTTGTGAAATCTACCTGCGGGCAGATCTGTGTGGTGGAAGGGCCGTGACGGATGGTTTTGCACAGAAATAATGTTTTTACAGCTAAGTGAAGTTAAAACCTCATGTGTAAAACCTGAACTCTGTGGAAAGCCGACCTCTTCAGATGCTTTCATTTAATGCGGCTAACTGCACAAAATAAAATAGGTTGTTCTTATCAGTGGTAATGCTGGCCTGAAATGAAGCAGACCTTACAGCATCTAAGTTGTAGTTTTGGAATTATTTTAAAATTATAATTTGTAGTAGCTTGTAAGTGGTGTTTCATGACTGTGATAAATTATGGACTCGCAAAAAGAACTCTGGGTTGGCTGCCGGCCCTTTAGACCTTCTGGATATTTCTTCTCACTTCCTCCTCTGGATAACTCATCAAATTAACTTTTAGCTTTTCAATTCACATTCATTTGTAGTATTTTTGCTTTTGAGTGACCATTGTGTGTGGGGGGTTACGTGGGTGTGTGTGTGTGTGTGTGTGTGTGTTTATTGATTCATATCTTCCATATGTATCACTCTTCTTCAGCCTATGACTGATTCTGTCACATCCAGCTCATTTGTGCCCACTTTCTCTATTTAATGCTTTTTTTGTTTTGATGTTACATGTTTATTGATTTTGAAAATGACAATGAATATAAATACCATGAGCTGCACACTTGAGCATCATTGAAAGATAATTTTCAAAATGCTTCAACGTGTCCTTTAACAGTTTCATAAATCGAAACAAATATCATATTAGCTTGAGTCCATCCTTTATGTAATATACAGAAAAAAAACAGCTTTTTAAAAGTTGGCACATTATGATGAGGCTTTTTTCGTTAAATTTGGTAAAAATACAATACAATGGCACATTTATATAAACTTACTGTATGATCTTACCATTGCAGTTATATTAGGGTGATTAAACCAATTCTTTCCTATTTTTGTAGCTTTGTGTTCTTGTAGATTCTTGAATACACAATATGAGATATTATGCTGTAATGGCAGGTAAGTTATATTTATTGATATTACTTCTCTACACTTTCATCACTATGGAAAAATAATCCTGTCATTGCTTCTTTGCTTCGATTAAACAGCTCACAGACCTGCAGTCACATGACCAAACCAATACCTCATGGCCAAGCCCCTCCCATCCTGAAACACAAACCCAACAGGATGGAAATAAACAATGCTTGTTAATATTGACTCAGATTTACTTAAGTGACCGGTATTGATGATAACACAACATGCTGTGCAGCCATAACAATAATAAACAGTTGGACACTGTGCGCGGTCTGGTGGTGTTGCTCTGACCCCGTGTGCGCTTTTACGTTTTTTTTTGTGTCTGGTTTTGGAAATGAACGATCTGGCAGGACAGCCCCCCCCCCCCCCCCCCCCCCCACTCCTCCCGGCTGTCTGACCCTGACTTTTCCACGCTTCTCCTGAGTGTTGCGCTAAGACCGCGGGAGGGTTAAAGAGACAGTAATCATTCTGTAAGTAAACTTCTGATTTTTAACATACCCAACCATATAATTGGAATTTGTTTGTTTTTTGGGGGGGAGTGGGGAGGGGGGACTCTCTGAATAGCATCTTTCAGTCATGAAGCGCATTCTATAGGCAGGTCACCTCAGAGACAGTCGTTATCGAGTCTATCAAATTTCCAGTCTTAATTCTTGTCTGTGATTGTTCAGGTACTACTATAAACCCCACCCCCCACCCGTCTTCTGTCCGCCCGTCCCCTCCTGCAGAACCAGCATGATCCGTGTTGGTGGAGATGATATAAACCTCCCGGCTGTGGATTAGGCGGCTGCTGATTGTGAAAACAGCGATTTAGCAGGACTCTCAGCATGTGTCCCTTTATCAGACGGACCCACGGTTCATCGTGGTCAAATCGCACAAAACCCAGAGGGGAGTGGGGCTCAGGTCGCCAATTAACACATGAATGAGAAACGCGCAGGGCTGCACACATGGCCGGGCCATTTCCCACCAGCACACACATTACCAGTCCGCTCTAAGGTTCCTCTGAGACTCCATCTTTGAAGCATGGGGGAAATATCTGCAGCTTAAAGGCAGATGCAAGGCTTGTGATTATAGTGCATTACTGAAATGCTCACATAAATCCACTGGCTCGCTTTTACCAACTGCAGCAGGCATGCAGCTTCTGATCCCGAAGAAGGAAACAAACAGAGCCGGTTCCATTCAACGATTTCTGCCTACAGCCACCAGCTTAACCGAGCACCAGGATCTACCTGTGGGATGTTTGTCTTGGCGGCACCCTTACTGCAGCACAAAATATACAATCACTTCATTTAGTTTTTCTTGTTTTAAGTAGAAACAAAAATGGGGAAAAAAGAAAGAAATATTTCCATATGCTATAAATGAGCCGTAGGAGAAGGAGACACAGTTACATTGAGAAATAGCAATGAATGCAATTCATTGCCTTGGTTTGGCCACAGCTATGAAAAAGGGGGGTTGGAGCATGGGGGTGCGGGGGATTATGAGAAGACCCCCTTCAACTCTGCACCATCAGCTAAAACCCTCCTGGAAACAGTGAGCTACAATTACACTGTTGCATATTTTAGCAAAACAAACCTCTCCATTCTTTCTGATGTTCCCTGAAATGTTGAAGAAAGATTAGTCTGTTTTGTGTTTTGTCTCCTCTTGATCCCCCGGCACCGGCTCTCTGGGATTTAGATGGGAGATTCCGACATCCAGCTGGATTTGGCACATCATGGATTCAGAAACATCAGCTACAAATCAGACTTCTTAAACTACAGAGTTGCACAATCTGCTTTTTAATTCTGGACCTTTAAGCAAAAAAAAAAAACTGAAACAGTGCAGATATCTGCTAACTACAAGCTAGCAAACTGTTTGTCTGTCTGTCTGTCATCACATGGAGGCTGAAGGGGAAAACAGAATGCGTCCTTGGTCTTTCTGAACCATTTAAGAAGGAAAAAAAATCAGCCTGGTGCTTTTTCAAAGCTGGTTCAAAGCTGCAGATCATGACCTGATGAAACCAGTAGGACCACATCATCTGCAAAAAGCAGAGGCGAGATCCCAAGGCCACCAATACAGATCAACTCAGCACCTAGAATGAATATTATGAACAGAATCGATGACAAAGGGAAACATTGGCAAAGTCCAACTTGGAAACAAGCCAGGCTTACTGCTGGCATTGCAGAGCAGACTCTCATACAGGGACCCAACAGCTCGTACTAAAGGGCCTGGTACGCCATACTCACAGAATACCCCCACAGGGTTCCCTGAGAGACTTGGTCCAACACCTTCTCCAAATCCACAAAGCATGTAGACCGGTTGGGAGGAGTCCCACACACCTTCCAGCACTCTACTGAGTGTGTACAGCTGGTCCAGACTGTACTCCAGGATCAGAACCAGAACCACACTGCTCTCCCTAAATCTGAGGTTCGACTTTCCGACTGACCCTCCTCTCCAAAACCCCTGAACAGACCTTACCAGGGAGCCATAGGAGTGTGATTTCCCTGTAGATGTGTTCCAGCTACAGGGAAATCTGGGGACCACCATCCCAGTCTGCCAGTCCAGGGGAACTTCCCCTCATGTCACAGCAATACTGCCAACACAACACCACAACATCCGGAGTCTTAAGGAAGGCTCTACGTCTCAAACATCAAGTAATTCAGTAAGAAACGCCAACAGTCTAACAACTGCGCTCTGTTGTTTTCCAACCAGGTGCAGCAACTTATTTGGGAGAAAGTTGTCGGACATGCTGACCTGTGGCAGCTGAGACAGAGGCGGGCACGCTGCTCCTGCGGCCCCTCTCGGCGGTGACGCTGACGGTGTACATCATGCCGGGGTTCAGGCCCCGCAGGGTGTGAGACTCTGAGCCGCCGGGGACCGAGTCTTCAGCCCTCTGACCGTCAGCCGACACGTAGACCAGCCGGTAGGAGTCCAGCTTGGCCAGTGGCCGCTTCCACTCCAGCATCATGGTGGTCTCTGTCACCTCTGCTACAGTCAGGTCTCTGGGGGCGTCCAGGGCTGAATGAAGAAAAGAAGATCAGCTTGGAAAACTAATACAAATAAAGCTAACAGATTTGTTCTCTGACACATAAATCTATCAGAAATATTTTTTGCTAACTCCCTAAACTCTTCAGATGAACCTACAGGAAAGTCCTTCCAGCATTTCAGGCATACAGACATAAAAAACCCAGAACTTCAAAGATATTCTGACCGTAAGGACTTCATCTGGTTTTCAGAACTGCTCACAGTTGCAATGGATTTATCCAGATGTTGCACCAGTTTGAAATCTAGTTACAAAGTCTGTGCCAATCTGTTGTCTTGGGTCTGTGATTTTATCAACCTATAGTGATAAATCCAGATGCAAAGCCATCCGGCGGATTCCAAGATAACACATGTTAATATGAACTGTTTTGGATTAACATGTAAATCCTTCCATTATCCAATTAAGGTTGTGAAGTTTTTGTCTTTGTAAATGGAGCAAAATACATCACCTGGAGTTCTATCACCTCTAGGATGTTTTAGATGTTCTCCAAACAGAACTCAGTGATCAGAGGCGACTGTGGCTCTGCTACTAAATGACATCTTTAGACTAAAACTGGCTACATGAGAGACCAGACGTCTGCAGCCTGCAGCTCTTCGGATTTTCCACAATGTCTCTTAATAATTCTGGCTTCAAATCATAAAGAATCAACTGTTTATACATTCATATAATGGTAGTTTTAGTAGTTTTCATGGGATAAACTGATTATGAATTACACTAAAATACTAGTGATAATGTTTTAGATCTGCTTTTTTGTCATTTAGCTGAAAACCATGTTGTTTTTTTCTTTTTCATTTTCCATAAATTTCAACATACCACATAAAGAAACTTTTCCATCCTCGTTTCTGAAAAAGCGAAATGTTTCACTTTATTTTAGAACCTAAAAAGAGATATAAAATGTGGTCCTTTAACAATGACGATTTTGATATTTATAAAAAATATATAATATATAATTTTCTTTTAAATAATATATTTAAATAATATATTTTTCTTTTAAAGGTCATGCACATGTGTAGCTCGGAACAAGTTCAGTCAGTTTTAAAGTTCCTCGCTAACATTTAATTGTACTTTGTACAATGTTCAATTTAATTGAACATTGTGTTCTGTTGTGTTCATCAGTTTAGTTGACTTTCACTACGATTCCGTTTTTCATTTACTATTTGTAACATGAACCTTTCTGTTGTTTCATTTTATTAAGCAGACGTTGGGTCGGGGTAGGGCTGTTAAATATGCTTTTATAGACGTACTAATGGGAGAAAGTTCATATTTCCTCATAAAAAGCAGGCAGACAATGTTGGCTGCAGCTGAAACATGGGAGTGAGAGGTGATTATTGAAGGTGTCGGTGGAAACATCTGACCTGTGACTGCGTTGGTGGTGGTGGGCAGACTTTCCCGCTCATCTGTCACCGCGGTTACTCCCATCCCGTACTCCGTCCCCGGTCTCAGGCCTGCAGAACACCAGGAACATGCAAACTGTGAAAAAGCCCCTCTCCTGTTTTGTTGAGGTGTCAACAAATGAACTGAGGGAGTGTCTATAGTCAAGTGGCCAGCTGTTGCAGCTAATGGCTGTGGGGCCACAAAAACGCTCTCTTGTGGCTTGATTGCACAATAGATTGGCGCCTAATTGCATTTCATGGTATGCTTGTGTTCACTGTGGAACATCGGTGTTGTATTTGCATTGATGGATCTATAGAGCCCTTGTTGCAGAGCAGGAACACTTGCTGCAGTGATGCAGCGGGCTCTGGGGGCTGTTTGGTCTTTACAATCAGCTCCTCTCTCACACTGATCGCTTCTAATTCCTTTATTAACTCCCACAGAGGTCACGGCGCTCAGGGCTTTCCTGCATGAAATTACACCTAAAGCCCAGGAAGCTCATTATCAATAAAATCACGAGCGTGAAGGCAATTACAGATAATAAGTGTGTGAAAGGAGTGCTGAGGTGTGTGTGGACGCAAGGGGTTTGGGGGTGGGTGTCAGCTGAATGGACACAGTGCTGTATTTTCATTGGATGGACCGTCCAAGGACAAAGAAGTGGGTCAAACAAAGACTCAACTGGTTTATTTTAGAAGCTTTTTAAAAAAAAAAATTCTTCTAGTGTTATGTAGCCGTGCTGTACTGGAGAACTGCAGAAGAAAACAACCAGCCACAGAAAAGCATCAATGCATGGCTGGACGCGGTCACCGCTGCAGCAGGAGGAAAACCAATCCCTCTCTTCAACAAGAGCTCTCTCAGTCCGCTTCCTCATTCAGGACCGAAAGAAAGCAAGACACCCACCGGCGATGTTTTTTTTGTTTATTACACAAAACAAAGTGTTACTGTGTCCAAGCAAACATTTAACAAGACAAAATAAAGGAAATGGAGTTTTGGGAAATGAACTGGGTGAAAATCCAGCTGACCATTTGGAAAAAAAGCCCTCAAAACTCCTTCATTTTGAAATTAAGCCCTTTAGTTTCTGCTATAACTGCAAACTACATGTTGTTCAATTCTCCCTCATTTACAAGAGAAAATACTAAAATGAATTTATTCTATGGATGGATGGATGGATGGATGGATGGATGAATGGAAGGAAGGAAGGAAGGAAGGAAGGAAGGAAGGAAGGAAGGAAGGAAGGAAGGAAGGAAGGAAGGAAGGAAGGAAGGAAGGAAGGAAGGAAGGAAGGAAGGAAGGAAGGAAGGAAGGAAGGAAGGAAGGAAGGAAGGAAGGAAGGAAGGAACATTCCACATCTGCCTGCTGACGGTAGCTTGGACATGTGTGTGTTGGTGTGTGTAGTCTGTCGTACCGGCGATTTTGGCCTGGGTGGAGTCCCTGGCTCCGGGCGGGAAGAGCAGTTCTCCATGGTCGCCTCCAGACAGCGGGCCGTACTTGATGCGGTACTGGTCCACCTGAGCCTTACTGTTCCTCCACTCCAGAGTGATGCTCTCATCTGTTATTTCCACCGTCTGAAGGTCTCTGGGAGCATCCAGGTCTACGGCACAGAAACAGACAAAAGGCAAATAAATGTTATTTAAACTGTTTGTTTGAATGAGATTTAACCTTCTGCTCCAGATGATCAAAGAATCAGGAAGAAAAATCTAGACAACTTCCCAAATGTAGGAGTTGGATATATAGATGAAAAACCGCCATACATGACAAATGCCTGACCTCTGCACAAAGAATTTAGTCTCTTATATCGCACTGTAAACAATTTTGTTTCAGAAAACATCACTTTGCCTTCAATGTAAAAAATGTAAATGTGGCAGCAACGTTGACTTAGTCTTGCTGTGACAAAGACAAAATTAAAACGTCTAATAAATTGTTGTGCACCTTGATATGAACACAACACATTATGATAAACACAGAAACGTGCCTCCATTTGACAGGATGAATGCTGGACCAATTGGTGGCGCTGCAGCACTGCCACAGACTGACACAAAAACACTGTTCATACATGAAGAAGTCGTGTGAAGCAAAGCAACAGCATTATTGCTCTTAGCATAAACGCAACACTAATAGCACGATGTTGATTTGTGAGAGAGAGGGGAATGTCAGTTCCACTGATGGAGCATGTGCTCACTGAAACATTAAATCTGCATTTTGGTCATTTGTCGGCCTGAATTTGGGAGGCCAGAACTGATCAAAGACGATCAGTTCTGGCCTCCCAAAACACCAGATCCGTGTGAACACACTGCCTGGACGGAAACATACCTTTGCGGACGTGCCTCATCTCGTCTCTAAGTGAACGGGGTCTGAGTTTGGAAGTAACAGTAGCTAAACAAGATCTAGTTCTAGAGTGAAGCTCTGAGCTTAATATGGACAAACTGATTCTTAAACTGGGTAAGAAGATGTTGGTTGATTCCCACGGTTGGAATCAACCACTGAAGGAAACATAATAATAAAAAAAATCATAACTACCTAACAATGCCTTTATAAAATCTATAGAACTAGTTCATCTAATCCTATTCTGCTGCAGCCACCAGGAAGTCAACGGGAGACAGGTTCAGTGGGGGTTTTTATCCTGAACCAGCAGGGGAAACTGTGTCAAAGTTTAAAGATTACATGCCTCCATTCTCATAAATACAGCAACAGCAACATCTTGTGTGGTCCCCAAGTCCCTGGGCGTCTAATGAAAGCTGTGAAAGCTGCGCAGGAAGAAGGTTCCAGGAGTCTTACCTGTGAGGAAGGAGTCATACACAGGTATGCTGCTCTGCTCCCCTCTCTTTGCCGTCAGAGACACCTCGTACTGCGTATCAGGGCTGAGGCCAGCCAGGTGGTACTGGGTGTCAGCAGATGACAGCTCCACCATGTTACGATCCGCTGGGTTCAGGCTGGGTCCGAAGGAGACGCTGACCCCGTCCACGTGGGCCACAGGATGGAACCAGGTGACCAGTGCCGTGGTGTCCGTCACGTCTCGCACATCCACCTGGCCGGGGGCATCGATCACTGGAAGGACAGGTGGAGGAGGAATCATTGTTAAACCAATCAGGCAAAAAAAAAAAGAAGGGGCAGAATTATGTGTTTTCCAGGCACATAGTGCCATTGTACAGCACAGTCAAGTAAGTATGTTAGCTTTACTTGGTAAAAAAACAAAGTTGTGTATATCAACTATGACATAAAGAACATTTTGCTTTGTAAATTAACGCCTTGAAGTAGAGTCAGTGCAGCAACATAGATGCTCTCAATGAGGCAGACTGCTTGAATTTTCTGAGAGTACGAATATAATTTACATATCAAGTCCCAGCTCCATGAAGGTTGACTTTTCACTGCTGCTTGAATTGATTTGTCACACACAAACATGTAAACTCTCTGTAAAAGGTTGATAAAATGTGGACTTCATGTGAGCTTAGCACAGAGTTGGCTAAAAACATGGCTGCAGGATGTCATTGGGGTGTCAGGGTTGTGTTGTCCTGGAATGGTGGTGTCCCTCTGAGTGTGGCTGCATGAATGAATGGTGCCTCCCACACATGGTGAGAGGAGAGCAGAGAATTGACATTGTTTAACAGCCCCCCCCCCCCCCCCCCCCCCCCCCGATAAGCTAGAGAAACAGGAGCCTTTAATAGACCCTGAGTGTCCCAGAGGACTCGGAGCATCATCAGCCAGGTATAGATGACAAATATGTGGAAGTAAATGCAGGGCACCGTGACAACATTCTAGGGAATATAAAATCCCTAAACTGAGTTCTGGGTTTGCCCTTTTTCCAGGGGGATTCACATAAAAAAGGAAGGAGTTCAACAGGTCCAAAATCAGATGTGCAAATCAGCTGGTCTACCTCCTCTAGAAGGAGAAAAGTTGTGTTCCTCCTAAGAGATGCCTAATGTTGATGACTGTCCTAAACTCACTCTATGGAAACAGCTCAGTTCAGCAGCTTGTTTCTGAAATCTTGCTCGTTTGACCAGATGACTGTTGGAATGAAGGTCAGGAAATTCAGAGATTTGCTTTTTAGCTCAGTTCTTATTGGACCATTACTGGTTTTAGCAGCACCTTCACCACTGTTGATGAAATCTTGAACATGCCACCAATGCCTTCGAATGATAAAAGATCTTAGATTCCTCTCTACCCACCTTAATGAAACTGAGCTGACACTGAAACAGCTGGAACAGTTTTTGCTGCCAATGGAGATTCTGACCTGACACACTGACATGACTACATCATGTATAAGCAAAGCATATGTGAGACCATGAGGCCAACAAAGCAAACACCCTAAACTCCACCCTTCTCTCCATGATCATGATCTTTTGTACGTAATTTAATGTTTATTAGTTTTCTCAATTGTTTATTGTGCTTTTTATCGTTTGTTTTTGTGACGTAAAGCACTTTGAACTGCCTCATTGCTGAAATGTGTTTTACAAATGAACTTGATTGACTTGATCGATTGATCATTTTCCTGATGTTCTAAAGAATCCTTCTTTGCACCATCAACTCCAGAGGTTCCAACGTCGTCCCCTCACCAGAACCACAACTTTATTTTCAGGTGGTTGAGCCTTTTTAGGTCCCCGGCTCTGATGCTGCAAAAACTGGAGGGACTTTCGCTTCCTCAAAGAGTCCAGTCTGCTTTCATTTAATCCCATGTTGTGGAATATGCCGCATCTGCATAGATTTTTCTGTGGGTACGCTTGTGTACGACGAGAACAAGGGAAGAGATAATAAACGTGTTGCAAGCTGACCGTTATTCATCAGTAAAAATAAATATATCCAGGTTGAGGTCTTTTTCTTGCTCTCTTACAGAGAGGTCATGGTATTGATCTCCAGCTCTGAGTTTCCTAAAGTTTAAAGATTTATAAAGTAAACAAGTGGAGAGAGTATGTCATTACTTGTCAACAAGGACTGGAAATCCATATCAGCCTTTTCGCCTCTGATAAATCATAGCTTTGCAGAAATCTCTAATGAGCCAATCAGTCAGGCCTGACATGCCACTTCTCTGCTTTCACTGACTGCAAGATGGATGAGCCAGGTAAAGAAACTAATGAGCCTATATCTAAAGGTGAAAGCTTGGTTTGACCATTATGTTTGAACTTAAATAAATGTTGTATTTTATAAAACCTCTCCGTGTGAAGAAAAAAAAATGCCCTTCTTGTGTTTGCAGCACTGGGTTCAAATGTTGAAAGTGAAGCAAAGAATAATTCTAGACCTCATATCAGGTTAGTAGAATAAACGGTGAGGGCTTGAATTTACAATTATTTGATATCAATCTTTCAATTTCTGCAGAGAGTGTATAGTTTTGTCACCCAGAATCCATCAGTTTGTTTTTATGACCTGCATCTATACGGGTGATGGGAGCAAAAACACACTTGATTGTGGACATGAATCAAAAGTGATAAGGCTCAACAGAAGGGTGGTCAGAAACACACAATTTCTCAGGTCGGTCACCTTTATCTCATCTCATATTTTCTTTGTATTCCGGCTTACCTGAAGGTAAACACATTACTCACAAACAACAGGGAGGATATCTGATTCCTGTTTTATATTTTATCAGACCCGCTCTCAGAGGGAAACAACAAGTAGCTGCGTCAGCACAGCTCTGATGGAAAAACAAAACACCAAGGAGAGAAGTGGTAACCAGAACGCACATTTTCTATCGAGACAACTGACGAAAAAGTCGTAATTGCTAAGCAACAGAAGTAGGTTCATTGTTGCAATGAATAGTTCGGGATAAGATTCGATAAGAGATACTGTGCCTTGCAAGAGAGTTCAAACTTCTTGAACTGATAAAAACTATTTTTTAACCCTTTTATAGATGGAAATCGGTAATGGTCCAGCTTAGACTGGACCAGTCCACTGCTAAAGCAGAAAATCTTACCAAGTTATTTTGGCCTAGCCTCTAGTGCAAATATCTTAGCACACTTGAAATAAGACAAAATAACGTAAAAACAACCTTTTAGCAAGATATAGAGGCTTGTTTTAAGAACATAATTCCTTAATATTGATGAAAAAGTACTAGTTCCATTGGCAGATAATTTAACATTTAACTAGGGAAAAATGTCATTATAAGTGAAATATTCAGCCAACAGAACTAGTACTTTTTCACCAATATTAAGTAATTATTTAATTTCCTCTACTCTACTAAGATATTTGCAGAAGAAACTAAACCAAAAATATTTGGCAAGATTTTGTGGTTTTGCAGTGTATAGAATGACCACTGAACATCTTGGTGGAGATTTTCTGTTTAATAAAGATATTTCATTCCTTAACACTGGTTCTTATACAGAACAAATCAATAAAAAAATATACATTCAAGTGGAAGGCTTTTGAAGACCGTAGTATGTGTTGACCATTGCATCATGTCCAGTCAGCATCGGTGTGCAGCAAGGCTGCGTGAACTCACTTGTGACGATGCTCTTCGAGGCAGGCGGCCCACGCTTTTTGTTCTTCACCACCTCCAGTTTGACCTCGTACTCCTGGCCTGGACCCAGACCCGACTGCTCGAAGGTGGTCTCCGGCCGGCCGAGGGAGTTGAGAATCTCACCATCCTCCTCTTTCTGCCAACAGCAAAAAAGGGAAAAAAAAAAAAAAGAAAAAAAAATTAGTCCTCAAAGAGTAGTTCTGGCATAAAGTGTGCAGAGTCGGGTATAAAAGCAGACATAAAGACGTTCTTAATGGTGTTTGGACTGGAAAGGAGGCAGGGAGTTTCTCTAATTGAATGTGGCTTTGTGCAGATCCCAGTAGCTCCCTTTGGAACAGTTTCACTCAGAAAGTCCTCAGCCTCCAACGCTTGTACAATGATTGGATCTGTCAGGCCTTGCTAATAACTTTAACTGCTGTGTTTCACCCTCTGGTTTCACCAGGTCATTTTCCACCGGGTTCTCAACATAATGTATGCAGCATGCTCTAATGGGAGGTGTGGGTTAAAGTCGGGGCTTTACAGCAGGTAAGGCCATATCGGGTTTCAGCTGGAAGAGAATGTGTGTAATTACCAAAACCGCAGCAGGTTCCTTTCATTGGGAACTTAGAAGACTCACTGTGTTTCTGAAGATGAGGTTCCATCCATCAAATGGGATATCCAGGGGGTCCCACTGCACTTCCACTGACGTCTCTCGAACTGACTTAAACTTAAGACCCTCGGGCTCAGGGAGATCTGAACATGACAAAAACTCTTAACGCATCTATAATGTCTTCTGAGGTGCATTTTGGGAGCCGCCAGGTAGAGCTTTCACTTACGTGTTGCCACGCGAGCGCTGACAGGAACGCTCTTCTTGTTGCTGAGTACAGCATAGACACTGATCAGGTACTCCACACCAGGCTCAAGCTCCTGAATGGTGGCCTCCTTCTGGTCCCCAGGCACCCGCATGTCGAGCTCCAGACCGCCAGGGGCTGTGGGAACGTAGGTGATCAGGTACTCTGTCACTCGCATCTCATTCTCCCAGGAGAGGTCCACCGTCTCAGGAGTCACCTCCACAACAGTGAGGTCCTTGGGTGGCGAGACTGTGGAGAAACATGGAGAATCAGTATTGGCGGACAGTAAGGGAGTAGACCTACGGAAGCTCTGTACTAAAGTACATTTTTTGAGTATCTTTACTTGCGTATTTATTTTTTTGAGTGGAACTTATGACTTCCGTCGTCACTATGTTTATAGAAAGCTTGCTCTTACTCCTTCCTTTTGCGTCGTTTTGCAGTTCGCTGTTGCTGTTTTTATTTACTGAAATGCAATTGGCCACACACTATGCTCCTCGCAAGAAGGGGAACCAATCACAGTCACCGCTCTGTTTGAATTACGTCATCCTCCCACTATCATTCAACCAGAAGTCAGTAACGGAGACAGTTAGAGCTTTATGTTTGATGTTTGTCAACTTCTATGTTTAGAACATCATTACTTACAGTTAACATTGTTGCTGTTTGTGGGGGGAAAAAAAGGTCTGTTTTTTGTTTTTTTTTCTTTTTGGGGGGAAGAGAACATTTTAAATTAAGAAAAAAAATGATGACAATAGTTATCATTTTTTTTATTGCATTTTTATGGTGAAGTTTTTACAGGCGGAGTAGACGTTTTGAAGCAGAGTGGTACTACATGCCAATACATCATCAGGTGCTTTCAGCAAGTTACATGGTTCTGTGAAAACACTCAGACACACAGCAACGTGCTGATATTCAAAAGTTTGATTTGTCCTTTTGGCTACTTGAGTAATTTTAAATGCTTGTACTCCTGAATATCTAAGTATTTTCAAAGTAAGTACTTCAACTTGAGTAAAGTTTTGACCAAGCAACTTTTACTAGTAGTTGAGTAACATTGAACCATGAGTAGTAACACTTCTACTGGTATGAGTTGAGTACTTTGTCCAGCAGTGATCAGCAGCTTCTCTCAGCTCTGCAAAGGCTTCAGAGGTGAAAGGTCAGAGAGGAACATAAAACCGTTTAGTGACTATTAGTGTTCACAGAATTGTTCAAAATCCTGGATCTAGCCTGAAGGAGACACAGTCAATCTACGTACGTCTACCACAAACACCAACCCAAAGCAAGGCAGATTTTTGTGAAAGATGTTAGAGGAAGTCAAAGCAAATCTGGAGAACAAACAGAAATAATGAAATGAACCCAGAACCACAACAGCCAACAACCCAGCTCACATTTGTGCTACATGGTAAAAAGAACATCCTCTTTCAGTACTCAGGTGCTCATGAATAAATCATGTAGGCAAACAAACACATTCCATCATGTGCTTCAACACTAAACAGTGATCTACCCAAAATATGTAAGTCTCTAGAACTTAAGCAGGGTACTTTCTCTTCATCACCGATCTTCTCAGGAAGATCGGTGATGAAGAGTGTTTGTGTGTGTGGAGGGCAGGGGGGAGTTATTCAGAAAACACATCCCTCTTTTCTGAACGAACTCTGCTGTCCTTCCTACTTTGAAGAGTAACGAGAGAAATGAATATCTGGGTCACATTTTTAACCCAGGAAAGCAGAAAGACTAGAAATAAATGGTTTATTCATTTCATTCTCATTGTCAGTTCATGATCTTGTTCTATTTTAAGGCTTTTTACATGTCTTTACCAGGGGTGCCAATAATTGTGGAGGATTCTGGACATTTCAAGTTTTTATAACTGTATCTGAATTGTGGACACTCTGTTGACTGGTAAAAACCTGCAGACTGTTCCCTCCGCCCTCATTCCAGATCCCTCATCCCAAGCTGTTTTCCAGAACCACATTTTATCATTCCACCACATGATCCTGCAAAGCCATTACTGGTCAATCAAAGCCAATGTAAACCAAATCATACATTTACTGCATAGCTGGTCATATGAGAAAATCAACTCCGAAGTCCTGAGCTGACAGCTTCATTACTGAGAAAGATTTTACCTGAATGCTTTATGTTGGATCCTGGACAGATTAACTTGTGCAGTCGAATGAAAACGTTTCTGCTCTGATTTGCCAATGTAAGTCAAGCGACTATATTAAATTGGATTTAATCCAAACAGTGTGGAGTGGACTGAGATGACAGTGGTTGTAAAATGGCACTGCACAAAACAAAAGAAAACTGTGTGCACTCTGCTAGAAACCACATAGACCAGTTAGTGGTTTCATTTGACAGACAGATCAAACAGCAAATGCACCAAAAATATCCAGTTGATTTGCAGTTTGGTATGTTTCTATAAGCAAAGTAACGTTTTTCCTTCTAAAACTTGTTTTTTTCTACAAACACAGTTCTTTGTGAATCACAGCTATATTTTGTCACATTACAAAAAGAAACCTAAGTAATTTTTTTTTGCCAAAAGAGATTATTATTATTATTATTATTATTATTATTATTATTATTATTATTATTATTATTATTATTATTATTATGCCTAAATATTTTTTTCCCAAAATCATTTTTGGCAACAAATGAATTTAGCCATTATTTAAAGAAGATAAGGGTGTGTGAATCATTTTCTTGATTTAACTGCAAGGAACCTATTACTACTATATGTTATGCTACATTATATTATTATATATATCTTTTACAACGCAAATATAATAGCAAAGACTCTTTTGCCCGTCTGATCTGAACATTTGTTTATCAGTGGAATTTGTTGAACAAAAGAAAATGCTGAGGATGATTCTCAAGAACTTTCCTTGTACGCATAGTACTCGCTGTATTTGGACTACTTGCATGAGGATCTCCATCCTAGTAGAAAAGAAAAGGTTTCAGAACTTCAAGTTACCCTGTTTTTTTTGTGACTTTCCTCTGTGGAGTCCAAAACAGGCCCTAAATTCACAAGATGTTCAGAGCTAACTCTTCTCACTGCAAAACTATCAACTGACGAATTGCTCAGTAGACGTATTTTGCTGTCATTTTTCAAACTTTTCCAGTGGGCTTTAGCTTTTATTCGGGGTTAGTTGTTAAACGGGGTTCAATTCAATATTTAGTGCAGTTCTTCCCATGCTCTCTGTCCTCTTCTTTGGGTCTAGCTATGAATAAATAAAGGCCACTAGAGATACAAAAACTTACAACAAAACAACAAAATTCCATAATATATTATTTTGACTCAAATAATTTTTCCCTTTTTCGCCACAAATGGTTGTAAACAAATGTCATTGTTAAAATCTATTTCAGTTAAAGGTAGAAAGTACAAACTGTAGACTATTTTAAATTCATATGACTCCACTGTTACATTTTATGAAAGATTTTTTGGTATGAGTGGCAAATTGACAGGAAACAGGATGCAGAGAGTGGGGGGAAGACCAAAGACCAGGAATCAAACCCAAGATACCTGTGTGGAGGACATGGTCCTGTGTGGAGGACATGGTCCTGTGTGGAGGACTAGCCACTGCACATGGTTCTCATGTTCTACCCACAAAACAATGTCAACATTTTTGCTACTCTTGTTTCACAAAATTAGTTCTAGCTTTCTCCCAGGAAATTTTTCAATGCTAAATTTCTACTCTAGTGATCTGATTTTAAGGATGAGGATTACTAACCTACAACAAAATACAAGTAAAAATTTCACATTTTTATATGTGTTAGCTACTGTATATGTAAAGTGCAAAAAACTCTTTTCTATCCTTCTGCCATAGTCTTTTCCTGTTACTGAAAAAATAATGATACTGTTACTTTAAGAGCTTTTAAGAACTCCATGTTTGAGAACTGATTGTAAGAGTTACAAAAATGCAAATATTTTGGAAAGCTACACATCCATGGTCTAGCTTACCTTCAGAGCAGTCCTCTCCCATGAAGCCTTCGTCACAGATGCATACTCCATTTTCACAGCGCCCCTGGTGGTGGCAGTCTTCTGGACAGCTCAGCGCAGAGCAGTCCAGCCCTGTGAAACCTTCAAAACATACACAGACACCGTCTCTGCAGTGACCTCTCTCTAGGCAGTTCTTAGGGCAAGTCTTCTCACTGCAGTCTTCGCCAGCAAAACCCTGGTGACAAACACACTGGCCGTCTACACAGCTGCCTCTGTCGTGGCAGTTCTTCGGGCACGTCTTCTCACTGCAGTCTTCACCTGTGAAACCTTCCTGACAAACGCACTGGCCATCTACACAGCTGCCTCTGTCGTGGCAGTTCTTCGGGCACAACTTCCCACTGCAGTCTTCGCCTGTGAACCCTTCCTGACAAACGCACTGGCCGTCCACACAGCGCCCCCTGTCGTGGCAGTTCTCAGGGCATGTCTTTTCATGACAGTCTTCGCCTGTGAAACCCTGGTGGCAAACACACTGACCGTCTACACAGCGGCCTCTGTTGTGGCAGTTCTTGGGGCATGTCTTCTCACTGCAGTCCTCACCAGTGAAACCCTGGTGGCAAACACACTGGCCGTCCACACAATGACCGCGGTCCAAGCAGTCATTCGGGCAGGTCAGTTCGCTGCAGTCTTTTCCTGTAAAACCCACAAAACACACACACTTTCCGTCTACGCAATCCCCTCTTCCATGGCATTCTTTGGGACATGTCTTGATACTGCAGTCTTCACCTGCAAAGCCTTTCTTACATATGCATTGCCCATCAACACAGCGGCCCTGTTCTTGGCAGTTGTTGGGGCAGGAGAGCTCACTGCAGTCTTCCCCTTCATATCCTATGTCGCAAACGCATTCTCCGTTAATGCACTGACCCCTGTTGCTGCAGTTGTCAAGGCATGAGAGAACTGAGCAATCGTCACCTTCAAAGCCAGGATCACATATGCACTTCCCATTAAAGCAATGGCCTCTCTCATTGCAGTTTTGGGGACAGAGAAGCTTTGAGCAGTCCTCTCCACCGTAGTTTATCTGACACTTACATTGGCCGTTCACACACACGCCATGTTTGCTGCAGTTTTCACGACAGCTGAGCTCTCCACAGTCATCTCCAGTGAATCCCTCTTCACATTCGCAGGTTCCGTTGATGCAGCGTCCTCGGTCGAAGCAGTCGTTAGGACAGATGAGCTCAGAGCAGTCAAAGCCCGTCCATGGCTCATCACAAATGCACTCGTCATCGACACAGCGTCCACGACCCAGGCAGTTGTTAAGGCAGTTAGTCTGAGAACAGTCTTCGCCAATGAAGCCTTCTTCACAAAGACAGGACCCTTCAACACAGTGACCGTAGTCGCCACAGTCCAGCAGGCAGAGCTCAACACCACAGTCATCCCCGCCGAAACCCTCAAAGCATTCACATCTCCCATCCACACAGCGACCCTGGTCCTGGCAGTCATTGGGGCACTCTGGCTCCGTGCAGTTGGGGCCCTTCCATCCTGGTTCGCAGGAGCAGCTGCAGGTCTCCGTGCTCCAGTTTCCACGTCCGTTACAGAATGGCTTTGTGGACACCTCTCCTAATGGAAAACAAGACGAGTAAAAAGGACGTTTATTTCAAGTACGTCAGTTGCCCAAACATGACAGCCTGCTGTGGTGAGTTTGCCAGTAGCCTTTGCTGAAACCTGCCCTGGGAAGACTATAATCAAAGAACAGGCCAAGGAACAAGAGTCTTGAAACAAAAGCCCGATTCAAATCTGATGAATTCTTGCTTAAATGAAAAACCTTCTGTTTTCCCAAGTTACACACACTGGCTGTAAATGTCATGGATGTTTTGTTCTTTTTTACTGACAGTAACAGACCAAATACTTTACATTGATGATCAATATAATATTTGCAATATTGCTGGTTGATTTGTTGGCAGTAGGTAATTTTCCAAAAAACATTAACCAGTGGTGCATAGCTTAGCAACTAGAAATGCATAATCACAAACACAAATTAATTTACATTTCCTAGTTTTTTAAAATTGCTTTTTGCATACTTACTAAAAATCAAAGCTCGATTATGCACAAAGAATACAAACTACAAACTTAGAAAACATTGTAATTTCCATTTCGTCTCATGCTGACATTTCCCATCAATTTTAATGCAATCTGTCCTCTACAGATGCTTCCTGCCAGCTGCCCTTCTCTGCTAACTGTTGGCTGCACCTATATAAAGCCAACAGCAAATTCTACAGATATCCACATTAACGTCAGGATACAAATTCAGATGACTCCCTTAGGAGAAGATACATAACCTGTAAAAATGGGACTCTAGTTTGGACTTACAGCTGCTGTTTTTGTATCCCTTCCTTTTACGTCATTTTCTTTCCTACTGGACCCTCATTGGTTAGGTTAGGGAAGCGTTTTAGGGCGTAAAATACATTTTATTGCTGTCCACCTACAGTGCCTCACAAAGACATGCATACATTTTTATTATGTGACCAACAAAAAGTAGTGCATACTACAGTGCACCAGTACTATCAAAGTATCACAACACTTCACATTTTCCACATGTTATGTAGCAGTCTTGTACAAGATTTTATTAAATTAATCACTTTCCTCAAAAATCTACACACAAATACCGCTTCATGAAAATATGGAATTGCTTAGAAAATTTACTAAAAATAAAAACAATTACATTTTCATTAGTATTCACAGTGTTTGTTGACAAAGCTCAACATTGAGGCGTCATCACTAATCAGCCTTCAGATGTTTCGACAGCTCAACTGGAGTCCGTCTGTGGTAAATTCAGTTGATTGGACTTGATTTGGAATGACATACACCTGTCCATGTACAGGTGTATGGACAGGTGTATACACCTGTACATGGTGTATACACCATGTACAGGTCAGAGGTCAAACACCAAGCACTAAATCAGAGAAACTGTCTCTAGACCTCAGAGACAGGACAGTCTTGAGGCATAAATCTGATGAAGGATCCAGAAACATTACAATACAAACATTACGGCCTCCATCATTGGTCAATGGAAGAAGTTTTGGAACCAGCAGGACTCTTTCTGGAGCTGACCGGCCGTCGGAACTGAGCAATCGGGGGAGAAGAGACCAAGAACCTGATGGTCACTCTGTTAGAGCTGCAGGGTTCCTCTGCAGCTCTAACAGGATTCCTCTCTCTGACTGTGGAGAGAGGAGAACCTTCCAGAAGGAAAACCATCTCTGCAGCAATTCACCAATCAGCCTGGACTGTAGGGCGACCAGATGAAGGCCACTCCTTACTAAAAGGCTCATGGCAGTGAGTCTGGAGTTTACCAATGGCACCAGAATGATCTCAGACCAACAGAAACATTCTCTGGTCTGATTAGACAGAGATTGAACTCTGTGGTATGACTGTAAGGCAACATGTTTGAAGCAATCTCCATACTCTGCAATGATACCAACACAAAGTGGTGGGATCCATAAAAGCTGGTCAGACAGCTCCAGCATGCAAAGCATTTTTTGCAATGCACAAAATACAGTATACACAGCCCACCTACAATAAATCATGTGTCACCTGCACAACCCACTAGTGAAGCTACTGAGTTGTGTTGTATACTGTTATGGAAAAGTGGAACATTGTTGGATGATGTAATGTTTCTTGCTTGTTTGTTGTTTTATGTTTTCATCTTGTGAAGAACCTTGAATTGTTTTGTCGCTGACATGCGCTACAGAGAGAAACTTGCCTTGTCAACACAAAGCAAAGACTGAGACACAAACGTACCTGAGCTGTCAGAAAGTATCAGAGGAATGTTCCCTTATTCACAGATTATCTAATAAACTCAACCATTTGTTGGTCCAGATTGAACTGAAGAAATATTTGGCAGATTCTTTTCTTTAGATTATTCTGATTGTTGATGCTTTATTGTCCTGTTATTTCTTCAGTTGTAGGGGTTTCATCATAAGTAATGGACAGTGGAGAGGGATAGGCAGGGGTCATGTTCGCGGCCAGTCGGGTGGAGTGGGTGGCGTTGTTGCTCTATCACTTAAAATCTTAATGGCAATCTTTGATCTTGGTTTGTGTATTATTGTAGAAAGCTGCAGACGTACCTGTAGCCTGAGCTCCACAACAGCCGGCTCCACTGGTGCACTGCTCCCTCAGACTAGACAGCTCAGACTCCAACATCTCCAGTCTGTTCAGGATGTCTTTGATGTCCGGCAGCTGGTTGTCACAGCCACAGGCTTGTTTGGGGATGTTGATACGGTGAGTGAAAACAATCTGGTTGTCGCCATCGACCGTGTGCTCCATGTGTTCGGTGCTCTGCATGTCCATCGAGGCGCTCTTGTGCTTGACACCGCCCCCTCCAGACGAGTCGAGGTCCACAGTGCAGAGCGAGGTGGAGGGGACGTTGATGTTGTAGACGTGGTTGAACACGACAGGCTGATCGGGATGGGGGAGAGTCAGGTTCTCTTGGGTTTTCTTGGGCATCAGGGTCTCCCTCCGGTGGCGGATGACCAGGCCGGCGGTGGAGAGTTGGATTAGTACGGCTGTGGTGAGGCAGCTCAAGAGGAAACCATTCGTTCCCATGGTGACACCCGTAGACTGCAGCCTCAGAGAAGGTAGCAGCTGAGTGTAAAAGGGTTGTGCTCTGCTTTTAGATCTGTAGAAAAACAGTACAAACACATGGAGACATTACTTTTAGCAAGCAGATAACATTGCAGCAGCAACACTTGTCAAACTTTTCTTTGCACTCAGGGCAATGATTACCTTTAATTTTTGGTTTTAACGATGTATTTGAACCATTCAATTTTATGGTAGAATGACCATTCAAGGGGCAGCATTATGTTTTTTCCTGGCATATAACACCATTATATAGCACAACCAAGTAAATATTTTACCTTCAGTTGTTATAAAAATACTATATACATATCAAATATGTCTTTAAAGAAATTTGAATTTGTAATTTAATGCCTTAAAATTGGGCCCCTGTCTCTGTAAGAAGCTCCTTCTCTTTCTGAAACTTGTAGCAGGACATCATCACAACATGGCTCCTCTATTAACCCTTTAACAATATTTTTACCAACGTGCTACTGATAGTAGCAGTTCCACCAGGTGTTTGCTAATTGCTGCTGGCTAGTCTGACGGAGCTGAACGGGGGAGCTGGTCTGTGAGGTGGAAGCTTGAAAGCTGCAGTTCAAAGGAGGAGCTGTGCTTTGAAGGCAGAGCTAGGTCCACCTAGGTGTTTTGCACAGCTGAATGGTTGCCATGGAGATTTTAAAAAATCTCAAAGAATCAAAACATCACTCCAGGTATGTTTTTTTTATATATATACAGTATATATGAGGGAATAACATTGTAATGCAAAGCTCAAAATAGCCCCTTTACACATACAACTTCAATGTGTTTTAAGACTAACTCACCAGCACATGTTTAATTGGTTGGTGATTTTCTTGACCCCCAAATTTAAAACATTCCTCAGGTAGACTTTTAGCCTCTTCTCATATCCCCAAACCACTTCTGAAGTGTTCGGGAACATCATCTGGCTGATAGTCCAAACTGTGTCAAAGTTCTACCCAAAACGTTATTGTCATTAAACACGATGGACCACATGGTGGACCAGGGGCCAGATGGAACCATAAAAACTCCAGCCTGTCGTTAACAGGATGATGTTGTAACTCCAGTGGTCCTATCCACACTGCAGTTTGGCATCAACATGAACTGAGAAGGTGTCGACTGCGAGAGGAAATAAAGATGAAATAACTGTCAAGCATCATCCAACGGGACAATGACCCCAACACGTCAAAACTGCTTTAAGAGAATATGTTTTTAGTTGTTTTTTCTAAAAAAAAAAAATACAAGAAACTGGATATTGGATAATCACATGATGGGGTATGCTGTCAGAATTAGTATAACAAACTGAAAAGAGGACTGTAAAGATTATATCACTCTTTGTGAAGAGATTAAACATTTTATTCTTGTTGTTTTTACATAACAAGTAATTAGAATAAAAAAAACTCCTTTAGGAGGACATAAATCAGAATCGTTTGAAGCCTCTGGAGTTTCCCAAACTTAATCATATTGAAACTTTTTGAATTATGCTTGGAGCCAAGGTCCATAGAAGAAAATCAAGTAATTTCATTAAATCTACTGCTTCCCACAAGTAAAGAAAACATGTAAGATTTATTTTCTCATTTTTATATATTTAGTAAATCAATTTGTCCAAATTACCTAGGGACGTTAATCCCAAATATCATTATGGATTCATATAGTTATGTATGTAACACTCTGAACCTTTGTGTCTGATAAGTAACTTAAACTTGTTCTTTAAGTAGACACCCTGCATGGTGAAACACATTTTACACAAACTATGTTACATGTTTTCTTTTCTAGCTTGTTTTTATCATTCACTTTTGCAACACTGACCTCAATCACAAATGTACATTCCTCAGCAGGGAGAACAGCTGGAGTGAGACATATTCCACTAAAAACAATTAACCTCCACCTGTCCCCCCTGACAAAGGGACACCTCTGATCCCATTCCTGCCTCCGACCCATGAGACCCCCCTGCTCCCAGTGCAGAAGACACACATTTAGTGGATAAAGTCTGATTTTCTCTTATCAATTCCTTCAAGGACCGAGAGCAGCAATTACCTCAGTCGTGGCATGTTACCTGGAGGCTCTATGCAAAGCTTTTTTTTTCTGACTAGGTCCAGAATGGTTGCTGTGACAGAAATAGCTGCGGCAACACCTGCAAGGCAACAAGCCTCTTCTGCTCTCCCAGGTCCAAACCACAGCCTAAACTGGCAGATTAAAGTCAGTGTGTGGTTAAACCATCTGTGGGCTTCCTGTAAAGGCAACAAGCGCTTGTTAATGCCGCACACCAGCTGCTGAGCATTCCTGGACCGTTTCACAAGGCTTCTGGGTTCCTCTATTAGCCTGTGAGCCAAATATGATGGTCATTATAGCTTTATAGGAGACATCGACATCTTTACTGTACTTCATGCATGGATGGGATGAGGCTTAAAGGGGCAGTATTATGTGTTTTCCAGCCATATAGTGCCATTTTGCTTAGCACAATGAAGTAACTATGTTAACTTCTATTGTTATAAAAATGCTCTATAGACCGAATATGACACAAAAGAAATTTGACCTTGCAATTTAAAGCTTTGAAATTGGGTTTTTGTCTCTTTAAAAACTCCTGCTCTTTCTGAAACTCCGCCTTCAGGAAGTCATCACAACATGGCTCCTCTTTCAACCCTTTAACAACATTTTTACAAGCATTGCACTGAGAAGTAGCTCATATAATGAGCTCAGAAGACAAACAGTTCCACCAGGTGTTTGCTAATTGCTGCTGGCTAGTCTGAAGGAGCTGATTGGGGGAGCCGCAGCTCTGAAGCTTGGAACCTGCAGCTCTGAGGAGGAGCTGTGTCCTTGAAGGGAGAGCTGTAAGTCCACCCAGGTGCTTTACGCAGTTGAATGGTTGCCATGGGAGACTAAAAGATTTCTCAAACATGCGTGAAAGAATAAAAGCAACACTCCAGGTGAGAGAATAACATTATAACATAATGTACATTTAAAAACATTTACATAATACTGCCCGTTTAAGCAGGTGATATGCTACATTGTGTTTTTTCAATCTGCTTGTTCTTTTTTAGAAATGTCAAATTCAGCTTTGCAAAGAGCTTAACACCTAAAGCAGCTAGGGGGATGCTTGTCTCTATAGTGTGATTCATAATTGAAAAGTTGGACATCGACATAACCAATGGTTTGTCAGAAGTCCGACCACAGCATGGAGAGGAACTGAGCATGCAGACCCGTTTCCTCCTCATTTTTTTCTGGAGAAAGCCTGGTTTCCATAATTGCGCTCTTTAGCCACCTTGCAGAGACGCTGACTCTGATCGTTTTCTTCCTCCAATAAAACTGCTGTGTGCCTTGGCAGCTCTAAAGGTTAACAGCTGCTGCCAGTAGTCAGCTTAAAAATGTCCTCCTAAGCAGACAGGAGGTGGGCTGTGTATACTGGGCATTGTTCATTCTAAGCCTGAGGTGGAGAATGGGAGATCGGATTTGATTTTCTACTCAGCATCTCATGACACCATGTTGTCAGATTTGCTTAATATATATATATATATATATATATATATATATATATAAATATATATATATATATATATATATATATATATATACGGTATATACTGTATATCACCACCACTTCATCCTGGTCTCACATGTGATTAATGCAGCTTGAAGGACCTCACAACTTCAGCCTCCTCTCTACCCAACCCCCTTGTCCCTCCATCTTCCCCCGCTCCATGAATATGTAGGCAAGAAGAAGTGGGCAGTGTCTTCACATTTTGACACGTTAGATTCACAAACTGCAATATGTTATACCGAGTAATTAATGTGACAGAAAAACACATGATAGTGAATAATTGTCATGGTAAACACGGTTTCAAAACTTAAAAAGAAAAAGAAGAAAAATCTGAAAAGTGTCTCAGGCCTTTGTTTTTAGTCCTCCTGAGTTCATCTAGTCTGAGAAATACATTGATCAGATGAGTCTGATTAACAAAATACCACACAGAGGACAGCACACAACAACTATGTTTGTGTTTGAAGCACTGAATGTGTTTCAAAAGCTTAAATTAAGAACCCGAGCTCAGCCCTAAGAAAACCCCAGGCAGGGTGTCAATCTCCAGTCCTCGAGGACCATCCTGCGACCTTTCAACGTCCCCACACCTGAATCAAAAGATTGAATTAACCTCCTCATAGCTGGAATTCTACAAAGTCCAGCTATGACTCAGATGTGTTGTAAAAGAGACATCTAGAAGTTGCACTGAACCTTGAGGACTAGAATTTGACACACGTGTCCTAATGGAAATCCTCTGCAGGGACACTTTCCTTTGATTCTGCAATCTCAATTCCATCAGTTAAAGATGGAGCACTACAGAATGTTGCTTTGTTTTCTTCACACAGATTTTCCTGCTTTCACACCACATTTCAGTCATAGACAGTCCAGTATATCATAGGAAGATAGGCTGGACTAGCTAACCTAGACTATTTAGATCAGACTATCTAGTTTTGGGTTAGTCCCTGGAAAGACCCAGACCAGCCCTGTAATTTTAGTACTGCAAAAGGCTCACATAAAAAGTGATCTTAGCGAATCACCTTTATGGTGTAAAGGTGAGCCTCTTCCAGGGTTGTCCAAATTTAGCAATATTGTGGACTCCAGGAAGTGTAGCCATTGTTACGGGAATGGCAAATAGGGATAAAAATTAACAAACTTACCCGACTCTAAACTTTCTAACTGCTGCGTCATGATGCTGCTTGTTCTCTAATGTTCTCTAAAGAGAACAGATGGATTAATACAGAAGTTGCCTATAGTAGCCCTGTTCTACATTTGCTTCAACCAGATGGTCTGGGCTCTCTGCTATTGAGAAACGATTGCTTCCTGGAGTCATGGAGACTGGTGAGGTTTTAAATTTTACCCTATCACTAATGTTTGGCTGTGCTGTATGTAATGTGCCAGTTTGATACTTTGATGCTTAATGGAAATTGCCTGCCCTGTAAACAACCATCCTCCACTGGGAAACAAGAAGTGCTGATCCGAACGAGGCAGCTATTAATGCTAATTCAATGTTTCAAAACGTGGTGAACACGCTGACAATGCTTAAGCTACAGAGAGGCTACAATTGGAAAACAGCTCAGAAAATCAACGTAATCATTTATGACTTCTCTTTCTGTTTGCTGATTGGCCCAGTAGAAATTCTACCAGAGAAAATCCAAGTCAATGGGAGAAAGCCCAGACTGTCTGTAAAGTCAAATTTGAATCGAGCGCAATAGGCCAGGAGTGAAATGACCATGGTAAAACAGAAACCAAACTACACACAAATGAACTCTATTTACAAGTTAGGTGGCTTCAAAATGATCCTTTAATTGGGAGTAACCTAGTAAAGGGCTTGAATGCACATATAAACCACGTGTTTTAGAATACACAACACCATTCTGTAAGTCATAGTCATGAATTGTTTCTTGCTGGTCTGTTGTATAAAAATCTCAATTAAATATATAACGTTTGTTGTCGTAATGTCAGAATATCCAAAGAAGTATAAGGTAGAAATACTTAGGCAACGTAAACTGATGCAGCAAGTCTTTACAATATGGACCTTTGGGGTCCATCAGCACCTTTTCTATCCTAGACTGAGCTACACACACAAGAACAAAAGCAGTCAGAGCCCAGGCGACACAAACGAAGGATTAAACAACCAGAAAATTGCTTTGAGTGGCTGCTCAGGTTTTAGCTCTGGGAGGACAGTTGGCTTCTCCACTTCTTCAAGGCTGGCTGCTCTCCACATGGACTGCAGTGCTACACCAGCCCAGGGGGAACGAGGCATGCTATATGCACTAAGAGTCTCTGTCTCCGGTAAAACTCTGCATCGCCCAGAAATAAATAAAGAGAAGAAACGTCCAATCCAAGAGGATATTTTGATTAGATCTTTTTTTCTCTCCTGTCTGCCATCAGCAGCTCCATAATGTGAGGAAGAACAATATGATTGTGAGAATGTGAGTGTGACCCTGAGAAACACTGAGCTGATCCCTCTGCTTGGACTTCCTTCATAGGCGCCCCGTGGCCCTGGCAGTATGCTAATGCAGCTGGTTGCTGGCACCGGAGACACGGACTTGATGCAGTCTGACTACTGCTTTGTTGCTCCCTCACTTGGTTGTGTTTCATAGTTAGCTTAGTAAACAGCCGCAGCGCCTGTAGTGCACCTCACAGTTGGATTTGAAGAGAATTTTAGCGGGGGGAAAACCTGCTGGCACGCATGAAGCTGCTGCCACTGATCTAAACAACCCTGTTGTGATTGAATTCTGGGCAAACACTTACAGTTTCATACCCCACACAGAGGAGGGCTGGGAAGGCTTCAGCTAGGCTCCGTTTCCAAAGGAATTGGGTCTGTCAGGAAAGTAAATGGATTTTATGGTTTTAAAGTGGATTAAAGCAAATAGGTGCAGCGATCAGACACGTCTGTGTTTTCCCTCCAAACCTTAACAACTTTCCTAACACACAATGCATCTAGGGTATAAAGCAATCAGAAATGAAATATAGTAGATTTTATAATTAAAGGGGGAAGTATTAAGTGTTTTCCAGGCATATAGTGCCATCTTATAGCACAGTCAAGTAACTATGTTAACTTAAATTAAAAAAAAGGCTACAGATCAAATATGATTAAAAAGAAATATCCATCCATCCATTCATTTTCTTCGGCTTTATCCGGGGTTGGGTCACAGGGATAGCAACATAAGAAGGGAGGCCCAGACTTCCCTCTCCCCAGCCACTTGTTCCAGCTCTTCCGAGAGAATCCCAAGTAATTCCCAGGCCAGCCGAGAAACATAGTCCCTCCAGCGTGTCCTGGGTCTTCCCCGGGGCCTGTTAATGTTAACATTGGCTCCTCTTTGAACCATTTAACAATGTTTTTTTTTTATTAGCACTCCACTGAGAAGTAGCTCTTATAATGAGCTCAGCTGATGCTCAGTTCCACCAGGTGTTTGCTAAATGCTGCTAGCTAGTCTGAAGGAGCTGAGTGAAGGAGTTGCAGTATGGGTTGTTGCTCTGTGAGGTGGAAGCTTGGGAACTGCAGCTCAGAGGAGCAGCTATGCTTGGAAGGCAGAGTTAGAACCAACCAGATGTTTTGCACAGCTGAATGGTTGCCATGGCGATTTAAGGATTTCTCAAACATGCAAGGAAGAACCAAAGCAACAGTCCAGGTATGTTTTTAATGAGGGATTAACATTATAACACAATGCAAAGCTCGAAAAAGTTGATTTTACATAATACTGACCATTTAATGGAAAGGAAGTTTTTCTAATCTGGAGAACAAACGTATATTAAAATGGCAGCTCTATAAACACTTTCTACTTTAAAATAGTAGCAGTCATGGCAGAAAATGTTTTGACTATTCTTCTACCATCTTGGAAAAATAATCATCTGAAATCACCATTGGCATTCCAAAGCTTTACAAGACCTTTGCATCTCGTCTGTCTTTTTTTTCTGTAAACTTCAGGAATTTAAATCTCAAATAAACACATCACAAACATATCGCACTAAAAAATCTGCTGTATTTCTGCTGCTGATGCCTGTTGCTATGACTTTATAATAGCTTTGCATTGGTTATAGTTTTAAAGCTTTTATTGTTGGTCTCCTGCGATGTATAAAAATATTGACTTGTTTATATGCATGTTGCAGCTCTTGCTGTTTAAACTGCCTGCTGTCTTGGATGGGAACACTCATATAAAAGAGATTTTAGGACTCAAGAGTCCTATCTACTGGTTAAAAAGTTGAATAAAATAAATAAGCATCCACAGCTTCTTCACTAGGGAGAAATTTGAGGAGCTAATGTTACACACTTAGAACAATGAGCTGCAACCAGGGGAATTCTGGCAGGAGATACAGGAAATATGTTTTTGAGACAGTTTGTTTATGGAGATCTGACAGCTGTCCATCTAGTTATGTAAATATTTACATTTTTAAATGTAAATATTATACCTCCATTTTTAGAAAGCAAATATTTTAAACAGTAATGCAACATTTACTGTCTTCTCATAACGCAAAAGAGCCTGTCTTTGTATTTGTGGAACTCTATGTCTGTATAGTAAAGAGGTTCTGATTCAGTCCCAGGTATCAGGTCAAGGTTCAAGTCCGATTTTTAAGTGATTAGTGTCAGAGTGGAAAAAAAAACCCACCCCTGACCCGCTTGTTGTTTCCGTTCACCATGAAATAGAACAAAATGAAATTACAAAAGTCAATTTGCTTAATGGAATCAATCAATCAATCAAATGTTATTTGTATAGCACATTTCAGCAGCAAGGCATTTCAAAGTGCTTTACATCATAACAAACACAAAGTCATGCAACATAGAATCAACAATCAAAATGTTACATTAAGTCAAGTGCCGTCATTAAATTTGTAATTGATTACGTTTCAAATAAAACTCTAAACAGATTGGTTTTCAGTTTAGATTTAAAGGAAGTCAGTGTTTCAGCTGTTTTACAGTTTTCTGGAAGTTTGTTCCAGATTTGTGGTGCATAGAAGCTGAATGCTGCTTCTCCTAGTTTGGTTCTGCTCTGCATCCGAGAATCAGAACCTGAGGGGTCTCAGGATACAACAACAGCAGATCTTTAATGTATTGTGGTGCTAAGCCGTTCAGTGATTTATAAACTAACAACAGTATTTTAAAGTCTATTCTTTGAGCTACAGGGAGCCAGTGGAGGGACTTTAAAACTGGTGTTATGTGCTCTATCTTCCTGGTTTTAGTGAGAATGTGAGAAACAAGCCAATTTTGAAAAACAAACAAAAAAATAATAATTTTGATTAAAAAAAGTTGATGTGGAGGTTTTTCAGCCATATCTCAGTATATGTATTTCACAAAATTGCACTGGAAATACTTTTTTTTTTCATTCCAAACAAAATGCCAAGCTTATGAAGCAGGAGGAAATATTTTTCTGTAAAAAGATTTTGCACATCATTAATTAAAAGTAAATTAATGTGTGGGATGAATTAACAACAAGTCATATCAAAACAGAGACAAACGCAGCCCAGCCGAGCCAAGCAGCAAAATTGCTTCAGATAAAAGATTGAAGATGGTCTTTGGATACTTCAGTTCAGCTATGTCTGTAGAAATAAATGATTAATCTCTGCATCTTAACTCTGAGTTGGAGCAGCAAATTGTGACTGACCTGTAAAAATCCCTCAGGGAAAAATATCTGTTGCTTAGAGGAAAAACAGCAAAGGAGGGACTGTAGTGTTAGGAATATCACTTTTCAAAATGTTAGATTTTATGCAATCAGAATATTAATGCAGACCATGATGTGTGATATTGTACAACATATGCAGACCATGATTTAATCAGTTATCAGATTGGGATTTTGTGACAAACAATGTATTTTCCACTTCATTTCAATGTTGGCTATCATATGTGATCCACAGGTCACATACAAATATGTATTTACACAAGAGTCAGACCCAACAAATATGATCTACTACAAAGTGTAGTGAGTGCAAATCTCCCACTTCAGACTGGCCTGAAAGATCTGCAGGGAAATAGAGGTTGATGTGGTTTCCATTTGGAAGAGTTTTCTGCTACGGAAAATAACGTCTGGAAGGATGATGACATTAGCAGCGGTATCCTTCCCTCCTACTCATCTTTTTGGGAAGATAAAAAATCAGTTTGCTTTCGGTTGGCTTAAAGATTGATGAGCAGACGTTCCGTGTTCCTCCCGAAGAGCTACGCAGCAGTTCGAACTTTCTGTCTCAGCCAGGACCCCCTGCTGACTAACTTAATCATCACCGTAGTGCACCTTTGCTGAGACCTACACCATATGGCGGCTCTAAGATAAATCAGAACAAAAAATATCCCTCGGCAAGCATTCAGCAGAAGTTATCTTTGCTGTCCTTTAGAGGAGAAAATGCTAATAATTTGTGGAGAAAATTCTGAGAAGGATAATATTATCATTCTGCGTTGTGTAGGCAGGTCTTCTGCAGTGGAGCTGAACCGCCACTGTAGTTGTTTCTATTGTAGGGGTAAAAAAATAAAAATAAAAAACAGCTCAGCAGCCGTCAGAGTATATTAGCAGCAGTGTAAACAAATCCACATTTTAACTCGACAACAAGCAAACTGAATAATAAGGCAGCATGCCCCACTTGGTGTGTTAAAGCTCTAAATATTCAATGACTACAAGCACAATTCAAGTCCCAGGACTGCATGTTAAACGGGACTGATAGGAGGCTCCTGCTTTCTTCCTATTTGTGAAGAATTTATCAGGCTTCCCTAGTTTTATAGGTCAGCCATGACAAAAACTCAGCTTGTCTTCTTGGTACAGAATCCAAATCTGGGTCGCCAGTACAGGGACTGAAGGAGGGGGTGAGTGGCTGACTCCACTGTTACCTTGAGATGGGGTGACGGCGCAACGAGAAATGAACGAGAACCGGATCTAAAGTGAAGCCTTCGCTTCCTAACAGATTTCACCTGTTTTTGCTTTTTGTCACATTTACTAGTTTCAGATCAGACAGAGAGAACCTAAACAAATGTTTTGATTTCATATTTGAGTGGTAAAATAACTATCCAAACCAAGTAGGCTTTACAAGAAACCAATCATGATTTCCATGTTCTCATCTTCAGAAACTGTCTGGTGATTTTATTTTTTTACCTTTGTGTTAAGATCCATGTTTCTACTTACCTTAATGTGCTAGTGTGACACCTGAACTTCTCCACTGTGGAACAATACCTTATATTTCTATTCTCTTTCTAGTTTTTACTGAGGAAATAATTTATCTGTGTGGTTCACTAAAAACCATTTAAACCACCAGGCCTCCTTCCCACCAGAACTCTGGAATTAGGAAATCATTTAAAAACGGGTCTGACAGAAACCAAATGATCAGTAAAGGCAAAACTTTATAATTTTTTTTATAATCCAAAAGAAATTCTAACGAAATTCAAGAATTGATGAGCAGCAAAGTCATTGACATCTATGAGTCTGGAAAATGTTTTAAAGCCATATCTGAGGCTTTGGGTCTCCAGGAAACCAGAGTTAGAACCATTTACCATTTACTAATGAACCAGTACTGGTCGTTCAAAGCCCAAAAAAAAACAACATTTCACACTTTCCCCTAAAAGACATGTGGATGTTCTGGGAAAATATTCCATGAGACAAAAAATGCTGCGCTTTGAAAGGTGTGAGCCTGCTACATCTGGCAAAACAAATAACATGACATTTCAGAAAAATATCATTTTACCCACAGACAAACGTGGTGATGGCACTGTGATAGTCTGGGGCTCCTTCCTGCTGCTTTAAGATCTGGACGAAATGGTCCAATTATGTAAAAAAAGTTTCTGAAGGAGAAATCTAGCACTCAAACTTAAATTTTGCAGCAGGACAATGGTCCAAAGCTCTAAAAAAGCTACAAAAAAGAAGAAGGAAAGGTTTTGGAGAGACCTCATCAAAGTCTGGACTCCATCCTACCTTGGTGGCTGATGCTTCCGCCAAAAGCAGCAGAATTACTCAGCTTATTCACCGTTTTTTCCCATAATAAAGGCTATCACCATAAGAAACGACATTCTCTATTTATCTATGTCTAATTACAAAACATATTTGATATGAAACATTTAAATGTGATAAAACATGCCAACCCAGCAGAGATCTCTAAGGAGACCAATTGTCTTCCACATCACTACAAATCAGAAGCACCCAAAGCTCGGTGCAGAATCAGAAAATACTTGCTTCTTTAATAACAACTTCTTTCACATCTCGAGTGAATGCAGTAGAATGTGCTGATAAACTCACAGTCTACACACACACAGGCGTCCTGGAGCAGGGCAGGCGAATATTGATCTGTATCTCCACTGTCTGAGGAGAGAAAAAGTTGCTGAGGACAGCACTGCAGCTCCGAGTTACAATCACGAAGAACAGGAAGGCGCTCAGCCTGAGTCGGTGGTCCGGTTTAAGATCGATGAGATTGTTGTTACTGCATCTGAGAAAAGCTCGATATTTTTATCACCTCACACTCCGGCAGACCGGTGCTGGGTTTTTTGTTTGTTTCTGCTGTGAGGAATTCTCCGTCGTGCTGAGCTCTAGAATCATTGTGACAGAACAATCGCGAATCAAAGAGCTAACCCAACGAGCAGACAGTTTCAGTCGTGCTGGGGTAGAGCAGGGTTGGGTTTTAATGTGACACTGATGTGGTCAGGTCATGACCTCAGGACGCAGCTAACTGGCTACAGACAGGCATCCTCGCTGTGCGCTCCTGTTGGAGCTTTTCCTCGTTCTGTCTTGTCAGGCTCTTAGTTTTTTCCTCAGCAGGTGCTTCATGCTTCACAGACCCACAGCTAGGAGAAGAAATGCTAACTCATCCTCATAGATGTTCCTCTGCTTTAGCGATTCTTTAACAGAACTTTTGTAAATATGTTTTTACTGCCACTTTGATTGCACTAGATGGGGAAGTGTTTTCCCTTTAATGGGCAGCATTATGTGTTTTCAACCCAAATTCAAATTTAAAACTATTTTATTGATTCCAAAGAGAAATTAAATTTTGTTATAAATCAAATTAATTCAGTTTCTTCAAAGAGTTATTGTGGATAGTAATGGCTGTTGGTAGGGAAGACCCCCTATAGCAGTCTGTATTACAGCAAATTTGAAGAAGCCTCTGACTTACGACGCTTTGTTTTCCTATGACAGTCTCATGAACAGAACGATCCAAGCACACAGTGTCATCTTATAGAACAACTATGTTTGGTTGTTATAAAAATATGACTTACAATAAATGTGATTTCAATATTTACCACCTTGAAATTGTGAAACTGAAACACAGGAGATATTTGAACCTCAAATCATGTGACAAAGACATGATTTTCATTCTATGAATCAGTGTAAAACAATCAACTGTTGCGTTATACTGTCTTCGTTGCTATGGCAACCAGGTTAAAAAACTTCAGAAAGTGGACGTAAGAAATCTTTACAGACTTCTTTACTAAGTGATGAATGGTTGGAACAGAATAACATATTTCTGGCTTGATTCAATCGCTTAGATTGGATTTTTCAGATGCTGTAACATGAAAAAAATGTAAAAAATACATAAATTCAAAAGTTTTGAAACCCAGGGATTCAAGATGAAGTCCCTGGGCTCAGAGTGCCAAGTGTTGGCAGTGTGAACACATGCAACTTAAGCCTGAGCATGGAATGTGTTTTTGTAAAATAAACTGTTCCCACATGTCCAGTCTACTCATACATGCAGTGAATTAAAGTATTCCAGAGAAACTTCATGCAGGTATTTAAATGCCACCTTTGATGTTGATGAGGCTGCTGTGATGCCTCCAGTACCCTCCTTGAGCCACTAGAGGGGGTCGAGAAGGAGCACTGGAATGCTGCTGGCTCTGGTGTGACACGAATAAATCAAAATTTATCTTTCTCATATGGAGTGAAATCAGGAATACGTTGCTATGATGGATGGGGAAAAAAACAGGCTGGTATCATCAAAGTGAGGCTGTGCTCATCGGCTCTTAACTGTGACCCCGTTGGCTGTGATGACACAGATAGACGTAGGGGGAGGGGGGGGCCTGTGTGTTCCTGGCTGATAAGGTGGATAGGGAGGCTGGATGTGAGATGCCAGCAGTAACACTTATCTGGAAGCATGGAGAGAGCTTCCTGCCAACACTCAGGGGCTGATGCTGTTAATAAAAATAAAAAAATCACAATAATAACCCTGTGTTGATATGGAGCCAGAGCGGACATGTATGATTGATAGCAGTCCAAAAATAAAAAATAAAAAAGAAGAAACAATTTCTTCAAGCAGAAACAATTTCCAATTTTGACACAAAGATATAAAGAAAATAAATGTTGATGTTCATTGGGCCCGACTGGAGAGCTGGAAATCAAATCTTAGTCCAGTTGTTACAAGACGGCTGGCTGGCAGTGAGACCTATCAGTGTGTTTTACGGCTCCCTCTGCCGTTTTCACCAGCTCCAGATGGAGACGCTGGATACTCGCTGTCTGTTCAGCATGTTGTGCGCTGATGACCCACCTGCACACCAACTGCTTTCTCCAGACATGTAATAGTTGGAAGTTCAACTGTCGTCCTCCTCGGTTTTCACGCTGCACTGCAATTACTGTAAAAACGGTGCTTGCCTGGCAGCTGCTTTGTAACGCTACACAGTGGGATTCATGTAACTTTAAGCAGCTAATCTAAACCCACCATGAAACTAACACCTTGTGTCTCAGGTAATCCGCTGCAAGGTGAGCATGCTCTCACCTTGCAGCACTGGTGTGCCTTTGTTTCCACGGCGATTACTTTCTTTGAGCTTTCAGTGTCAATTTGTGGACCTTATGAATTGTAATGTCCACATTACAATAACAAACAGCTGTCACTGAGATGAAAAATTTCTTTTTTTAAGAAGAATCTGGCCAAGAATGGCAGCAACACACAGACAATCACCCATCATTCATAAAACCACAGACGCCAAAATCAGTCGGACATGCAGTATGGTAAATAAAGCAGGTAAAATAGCAATGAACAAACAAACCCATAAAGGTACAATTTGATGTTCACCAACCATTTACTAACACATTTTTACCACCCAAGAATATCTGTAAATTCTTTAAAAGAGACCAACTTATTCAACTTGATGCTGATTCCACTCTGAGGGAGCAGCAGACTGGAGGGAGTTCTACCATGATCGGTGTGAACCTTGGGTTCACATCAGGAGATGTTCCCATCCATTCCATTGTCTCTAGTTGGGTCAAACCTCCAGCATGACGGAGCAGCACATCAGTCCAGGCCAGGCACAGCCAGAACCAGGACCGTCCCGGTCCAGACCTCAATCCCCTCACTTAGAACCCATCTCCAACCAGAGACAAAATGTCTACAAAATGTCCCAACCCTCCAAAGAGCTCCAATCCCACCTTCCATCAACAAAAAAGTCCCCCACTACAAATGTAGCATAGTGGAGCAAATACTGCAACACTACAACTTCCAACAGGAGGTTAAAAAATTGCTATAAATAAATTATGGGACTTCATTGCAAGACACAACAGATAGATGTCCTTGGTAATCTGGAAGTTAAAATAAATAGTGGAGAACTTTGTGGGAAAAGTTTAGCGACGGCCACTTCCTGTTCATGATTGAGCACCAGCACACAAAGATTGGTGTGAAGAAACCTGCAGAGAACTGACCTCAACCTGGTAGAACACATTCGAGAGGAAGCAGAGAAAAGACTGCAAAAGAGGCCTTTTTGCCCAACATCAGAGTCTGACCTCAAAGATGTACTTCTGGAAACGTACAGATAGCTCATACTTTCTTAAACACACTGTTTAACATTCAGTTCGGTTTTAGTTAAACTTTCATATGTGGCAAGGATTACATATCCACGTCAAATTCAGAGAGAGACGGTATTTCAAAGTCATAGATATTACGTTTAATAAAAGTGAAAATAGAAAATGCCAACATATCAGCTCAGCCCATTTATGCTACAAAACATGTTAGCAGGGGGGAAAAACATGTTTAAGTAGCTTAACAAGTTAAATAAGAGCAAACAATGTTTTATTTTGAACTCAAAAGTCTCGCCATAGCAACATACCTAATGAAACACTTAAAAGGCTGCCAATGTTTTTGGTTGGTGATAACTGGCTCCTTATCTGGCAGGACAAAAAAAAAAGAGTAGAACATACTTCACTGATTCATAAGGGAAAACTGCTTCATGTGAAACTTTCTGGAGGGCCCAAGGCATCATAAAATAAATTAGAGAAACTGTGACATATTTCATTTGCTTGAGCTGCAGCTCAAACATTGGAGAAGGGCAGGGGAAGGATCTGGAAGGGTAAGTGTAGACGTTCAGTAAAAATGAAGGAGAGCTTTCACTGTCTGCCTCCTTTAGCCCAATGCTGGATGTTTATTGGTTACTTCCTTTCAAACAGGATGGAAATGAGTTTTTCTCCCTTCTTCTCTGTGCTACAAATAGAAGCATGTTGGCTGTGATACCCGGACATCTGTTTGTCCTTGTATGTCTGAAAGCCTGAAGCGTGTTGCGTGTCCAAATTGCGAGTGCCTTCCATTCATACACTTGTATGAGCCTAATGACCCCGGTCTCTGAGGTCGACTCTCCACCGGCTTCCCCGGGTTTTTCCTTTTATTTCTCTATCATTTTACTCTATTTAAATAGTCTAACCCTCTCAAAGGGTTCCCATCTTGTCCAAGAAGATTATGGCTCACACTTTCCTATGTGGGAAGTCATTGCTGGAGGTGTAGAGTAGACGAGTAAAGAATCTACCACGTGCTCATCAGTTGGCTCGCTCCTATGGTGACCAAGGCAAAACAAAGGCGTCCCGGAACCCCCGGCTTTGGCGTTGCACATTACAATTGGAGGAGCATCAGGAAACCATCTGGAAGGGCAAGAACTTTGGATTCCTTTGAGATGGACTGATGACAAACTTAATTGGTCCTCAATGGGACACAGAAAAATGTCCCACACGACTGTTTAATTTCCAAACATGAGAAATATTTGTTGGAACTCCAAATCTGACTGATGTTTTAGTGAAATTAAACTGAAATTATGGTGAATATCATCTTAAAGAATCAAATAATCAATTTCCCTTTTGAGAATACGTCATACAATTATGTTGAATGTTTTTTTTTATCCAGCAGTCCTGACAGTATCCTATCAGTTAGACAGGGAATGTTTATGTCAATCCTTTTTATTTTTAAATTCAGTTTTTAGGAAACTGCTGGTAGATATTATGGGGTTGTTGTTTTTACTTTCATAGCTGAAGAATTTCGGGATGCATGGTGGCACAGTTTTTAACATTCATGCTTTAAAAAGGGTTCAGTCTTGGTGATCCAGCTTTCCAAAAACATTAATGTCAGATTATTTGGCCGTCTTGATTTTTGGGTTGAAAACCTACATCTGTGGATTCTGGGTCAAATCCATAACCCAGCCCTGTTCAGGCCATTTTTGAAACAAAAGCTTTCAGAGCACATCTTCAACCTTGGTGCTGGTCAGAAGTCACAATCAATCCCCTCCTCTGAAAAAGCGTTTGGACCACAGATGGTCAAAAACAATGCATGTTAAAATAGTTCAAGAACTATCCTTATCTTACATTTACGATGACTCAAGTTTTTACACAGAAAAGCCAGCAACGACATTAATCGAACAAATCAAAGGAGAAAAACAAGATGACATGAGAAAGCAGGAGACGAGGTGGCAAACAAAGGTTGAATTAAAGATGACGTTGACTTAGTCCAGACAAAACCTTCTTCCGAGTCCTGGCCGACATGGGTCATCATGAATACCCATGATTATAGTACGCTCTGGATCACCAGTGAAGGAGCTAAGTGGGGTCAGAGATAGTCGCCCTCTCTGAGAGCTTTGTAGGGCATGAAGCTCTGGGAGCTGACAGCTGTCCAAACAAAGGCTGCTTTTCCCACTCATCGCTATACCGAGTGTGACTGTCAGAGGCTGCTTATATGCATAGTCGACCCAACATGAAACATTAATGTGTGAAGCATGAGCTGATGTACCATGAGACTATGGGCAATCCTCTCAGATGGAGGTCCTCAGACCATGTTTGAAAATTTGTGATAATCAAAATTGGTTTTCCAACATCAAAGTCTTCTTGGAGACATTTTGGATGTCGTTCTTGATTAAAGAATCAAGAAAGACAATTAAAGGTTGGTTCATCCACAAGTCACATTCAGGCACCGTCTAACAAGAGCTGCCCTGGGATCCTGATGGTCTTCCTCTCTCTCCTTCAGTCACAGACTACACCAATGTTCAGCACCAACACAACAGCCATGCATGTGAGCTGATCTGAATAAATCTATGCAAAAAATCTTTATAGTTTCATGTGAAATAAATCCAAAGCACAATCATTTTAGATGAACATTGACAGCACAAATATGTGAAAGAAAAAGATAGGGTCATTTCATTTTGCTTTTTTTTTAATAGTTGGTGCACAAAGTTTATCTCAACAAAGATGTTGAAAGTGCTGGTCAATTTAACCACTGCTAGTCACCTTCCAACCACATTTAGACATCTTTCCTGAAGGGCTTTCGAAGCGGCCGTGTTACGTGTTGGAAACTGCAGCTCTGACAACGAGCTGCGTCTCGAAGGCGGAGCTACATCCACCCAGGCATTTTGCACAGCTGAGTTGTTGCCATGGAGATTAAAGGATTTATCAGAAATTTATGAAAGAATCAAGGCAAGACTACAGGTATGTTTTTGATGAGGGAGTAACGTCATAACATGACGTAAAGTTCAAATAAGTTGATGTAAGATCTCCCATTTTTCAGCCCACTTCATCTTTTCTCCATCTGTTCAACAGCAATGTGTCTGCTGGGTATCCTGAGATGGAAATGTGGAGTTTGCTCTAATGACCTGATTTCTGAATGCAGCGTGGCTGGGGTGTGTTTGGAACACTGTTACGGTCGGGAACTGTCTCACATGAACAGAACTGCAGAAGAAAGTCATTGTCAATGTCCTGGCTGTACTCTGCTGTCTGGGCTCCCAACTGGTGAATTTTTACTGGTTTTCTGACTTGAATGGTTAAGTTTTGAAGGAAGTCATTATGAGATCTGAGGGAAATACAAGGCACTATTTTGTTGGTGTGTTTTGGACAAGTAGGCTGTAGAAACAGAAATGGATCAGCTAAAGATGTCACGCTATCAAAAAAATATACATCTTCAGTTGGACTGCGGTGTCTGGTGGCAGACTTGTCAGGTCTTTCTTTGTTTTGTTGCTTACCATTCTCATGCTGTTCTCATGTCAGTGACAGTTGTGTCCACAGACCACCGTCTTTTTGTTCTGAGAAGAAACACCCCGACTGGCAGGACTCCAGAAACAGCATATCTGCCACCAACACCCCCATCAGTGAATGCCAGTTTTATTTCCTAATCTGTCACACAGCCTCAGCTCCTCTTTCCTCCTGGGACCACCATGACACCAACCTGGGGATCAGGGAGAGCCGCCGAGTGTGTGTGTGTTAGAGAGGCTGCAACTTTGCAGCCGGCAGCGTGCGAGGCATGGAGATCTGGGAGAGGACCCAAACCGGCAGCTTCTAATGCGGATCAGCTGTCTGTCTCTGTCTCCCGGGTTACACCAGCCCAGGCGTCTGCCGGCTACCGTAAATTCTACAGCTGGACCTGTAGTCGGCGGCGAGCTGCACTCATGTTTGAGCTGCTTACGTGGGTAAATGCACATGTTCAGACTATAGCCCGTCTCTGCTCTGCAGCACCGGCAGAACCTCGACCCAGCATCAGCCTTAACGCAGCCAGAGTAAACCAGCAGAACGTCACGGTCTGCCCGCCGGGTCCCAAGACACTCGGGCAACATTTTTCTTTAGCTGCTTTCACGTGTTCAAGCAGGAAAACAGTGGCAAGCGTTCAAGTTTGTGTTACAGCTTCTGCTGCATAGAATCAGCTCCAGTCTGAACTCAAGATGTCAGATCTTATTTCATTGAAATTATTTTGAGCACTTTGGTTTAATTTGTTTTACTTTTGTGTAACCAGGTTGCTTTGTGTTGCGGATTTTCTGCCCTGTGTTGCAAATGAGATTTGGATCTCGATGAGGTTTTACCTGGTGAAACACATAAAATAATAATAATAATAATAGTAATAATAATAATAAACTGCTCCTCAACTTGTTTTCTAAAGCAAAAAGGAGCAAACACTTTCTCCTACAGGGAATAAATGACTCCCAGGTGAGTGCAGTAAAGAGTGTAATTAAGGGAGTCTGAAGTCCTGGCTCATTAATACAAGGACCAAACTATTTCCCTACAGCCAACATCACATACATCGTTATCTGGATGTGTGAGAAATGTGTTCAGAAATGTTAAAACGATAGAAATGTTATGGGGGAAAAAACAGAAATCAGAGAGGTTAATCAAGCAAACATCTAAACTTTTGGCCTATTTTTAATACTCAGATATTACAACTTTCCTGTTTGACATATTTGAATACCTCAGCGGTAAAACTGTTAAAATAAGTCATTCCTTATAACACCTGTCACATGTTTTAACATAGTCACATCTCTCCAATGGAAGGCATTCATATCGACTGATTAAAACAATCAAGAAAAACAAAAGTGGTGAAAGTTGTGAGCTTTTAAAAAGTGCGAGCAGTCAGTGTCAGTGAGGTGAACCCATCAGCCTGTTCGCCCCCAGCAGCTCCATGCAGGTAGAGAAGGTGACTTACCTCGCAGGAAACGCTCACAGCCTCTCAGCTGACGGGGGAAAATGGAAGCAGAAAGCCTCCTCAGCCAGTCAGAGAAAATGTTCCCACTGCTCCGTGGCTCTCAGAGCGCTGACAGCTCTGTCATCTTTTCTCTGTTCTCTATGAGTGTTTACTCTCGTCTACCTAGAGAGCCGGCTGATGTGCTGAAGCCAGTGAGGAGAGAGAGACAGACAGACAGAGAGGGAGAGAGAGAGAGTGAATGAGAGAACTCCCTTTTCTCTGAAACAGAAGACCCTCTGCAGTCAGACTCCACTCCCACCTACTGCTCTCTTAAATGCCCCCTCTGCCACCCCCACCCCACCCATTCAGACCTCTCCACAGCATTGTGACTGAAAGCGAAGGAGTTGAAACGGGACGCCTCAAGGCTGGAAAGAGAGAAGCAAAGAGAGAGAGAGAGAAAGTAGGAGAGGAAAATGGGGGGAAGGGGATGGGGAAGTGGATGACAGAGGGAGTGGGGTGGAGGGTGGGTGGGGGTGCAGTGGTGGTTGGACCATTAGCAGCAAATTGCGGAGAGCAAGCCAATGGAAAGCAAGATATAAGTGAATGCAGGCTCCACATTAACATAGCATTTAAGAACTTGAAAGCAGGGAGTGAACAAGGCCTCCATTTGTTAGACTGATGAGGAGGCAGATCACCAGCAAACAATTCCCCCAACACTGAAAAGATGTACAAGATTTAAACATAACAACCTGGAAGCAATGGTGCTACAGTTTTTGTTTTGTTTGTATTGTTTTAGAAACCTTGTCTGCACCAGAGCACGGCGCTAGAGTCAAGCATCTTCACAAAACAGACGGAGCAAAAACTTTCCACTGAGGCAGTGAGCGAATGTCGGGCAATGTTTGCTGTTGCATTCACAACAAAGTTGGAGAAAATAATGTCGCGGCCCTGATGGAAGAGGAAACTGCAGGTTTTCTCTCAGGGTTGGCCTCTGGATAAATCCTAGTGAGAGTAGCGCCACTTTGATGTATTTTTCCTCAGATAAAAGTAAAAAAGTATCCATCCATGAAATAACGCGAGTGACCGTAAAAGTATTTCTGAAAAAGGATTATTCAAGTACTGACCAATTGATCATACCATCGCATTTAATACTTTACATTTATGTTATCAAACGAAAATATAACCGTTTGTGCAAATCCTAGTAATATGAAGATTAAAATGAGAACACACAACATAATGACAAAATAACAGATATTAGGCAGGATAAATACTTTTCTAATTAATTTTTCAACATAAAACGTATAAGACTAATACTTACTGTAGGTCACGTTCATGTATGTTAGAACAAGGTAAATTATTTCCATTGACAATGTGCTCAGCAGAGAAACATAAAAACCAGCCTTATTCTACGCTTTGCTTCGTCCAGAGGGTCTCAGCTGTTGACCAACGATTGCTTCCTTGATTGGTGAATCCTGTTAAAGTTTAAAATTTTACCTGTTTGCTAACGTGACCAGTTTGGTGCTAAGAAGCAATGCACTGCACTGTAAGTAACCATTCTCCACTATGAAGAGTGAAGAGGCAATCCGAACAAAGCAAATGTTGATATTAATTTAATATTTGGAAGCGTGGCCAGACGACTGAACAACCTCATCCACTTCCTCTGCTGCTGTTGCTAAAACTACAAGCAGACTACAAATCTAAAACATCGCAGAAAATCGACGTCATTGTTCGCAACTTCTTCTTTTTGCTGATTGGCCCGGTAGAAAATCTTATCAGTGGAATCCAAGTGAAGGGGAGAAAGCCCAGACTGAGCTGGAAGATTTTTCAAAAACGTACATTGCTGGCAGCTTTAACTCAAAATACTCGACGAAGAGAGTTTAGGTTTGCTCCTTTCATTTACTGATGAAAAGCCCACATAGCCACACCCCGACCCAGAGCTCTATCTGGACTATGACCAGTGTTCTGACTAGTTTGATTTTTGTACAGTAAAACATCTAAAAAGCGTCAAATGTCCATCTGTCCATACAACCTTTAGAAAGCTGCTACTGTTATATTTACATGCCAAAAACCATGGCAGTTAGTGTTATTGTTAACCATGATCAGCGGAAAACTGTCAGGATCTGTGTTTTTGTGTGTTAATTTCGAGTTTTCTGTGTCCTTGAGTCTCTTCGTTGTCCTGTCCTCCCCTTGATTGTTCCCAGGTGTGTCTCGTTCTGTGATTACCCGCTGTGTATTTAAATCCACCTGTGTTCCTTGTTCCTCGTCGGGTCCTCGTCAATGTTTTGTCAATTCGTCCATGTGTGTGCTGCCAGTTGTTTGGACTGTGCTTTCCTTCACTAAATTTCATTATTCATCTTACCTGGGTCCGCTGCGTCTGCCTCACCGCACCGCTTCATGACAAGAACGTTCTTTATGAACGTTTCACTGAAGTGATGAAGCTGAAGTTGGCGAGTCCGTCTAACGTTTTACTGCTTTGAGCTTTTTTAAGCTGCTCTAGTTTAAAAACTTCAGCCACTAGACATGTCAAACCTTGACTAGATTATTCTGGACTAATAGCAAAATTGATAAAACCCAGAATGTGATTTTTTTTATGCGTGTTAGGCATTTGAAAAATAATTCTGTAAATGGCATATCTCCAAATATCCTAAATTCATATGTCAGTCATTTTAAGGCACACCTTAAAATGATAGAACACTGACTATCTCCTTCACCCCTTTCTCCCTTAGCATGAGCCATGCTAACCGTTTAGCTTGGGTGATATGCTTTGGCTTGGTCTGCGGCTGCTTTAAGACAAGTAAAGTTGCCTTGTTTGTTGAGCATTACTTCATCAATTTTGTTGCTGTTCTGTTCATTTTACGCCTCGCTGCTCTTGTAATCACACAGGTCCTCGCCACGAACGACTTTGGAAAATATGAGGTCATTAATAATGCTGTTGTGGCTAACGTCCGGCAACAGTTTCATGTCATCTCATGGACTGGGCGTCCATCATTAGTGACGGGTGACACACTGTCCATGAGTTGTCCTCATCACTTTTTAAAACACCCTTACAGTGTATTCACCTCTGGTGTGTTGTCGTTTATTACAGGTAAAAGAAACTGCAGTGGGAAAAGCTTTAATCAACAGCAAATGTGTAACCCAGCAACCGTAAACAACAGCACTAGTGGAAGTAAAAAAAAAAAAAAAAAAAAAAACTGGCTTCCACTATGAATCAGGGGTAATGGCACAAAGTTAGGAATACTAAAGGCCATCAGTTGTTCTACAGTCTACAGAATATCTCACCTTAGCTAAGGGTTCATCCTAGAGTTAACGTTGGACTCTGGGCTGCTTCCTTGAATGATGCTTTCTTTGCAGAGCTTGTCAGTATAACACTGCGTTGAAAGCAGACAGTTTCTCAGTGAAATTTTTCAAAGCCATCATTTTACAACCTAAGCATCCTCCCTGAGCTTTCTGTGTTTCTGGGTCTTTATGGCGCTGCAAACAACTGAGAGCAGAACCAGAACAGCTGGAAATCACACAGAGATGAACTGGCCGGTATGAATAGTTTTGGAAGGTACTTGAAAAGGACAAAAGTGAAAAAACCCCCGACATCCATAGCTACCATAAATATAAGAGACACATAAATGTATAGTTAAATGGACATTTGTAAAAGTAGATTAAAACAAAAACCCTTAAAATAAACTCTTAAAATAAGAACCCATGAGCCTGAATGTTTCAGATGAACTTGGTGGGTGAAAAGTGTTTGGTAGTCAGAGCAACACCTGTAAAACTTAAAGTGAACGTGACTGGAAGGTAAAGCCAGGAGTTGACACTAACTAAGATGCAAAACAACTTCAAATATTTTTTCAAAACAAAAGACAATTTGGAAAACAATCCCTGACACAAACACTGTATGCATAACCCTTTGCGTTAGTTTGCCAGGTGAAATAGTCAGCAACGGTTATGAGTCTGTCCAGGATCACGCACCAGAGGGTGTTAAGAGCTGCAGTACATAACTTTTGCAACATTTTTTACTTATTGTCAAACTAACTCTATGTCCCGACAACATGAGACAGATTTTCTGTGCAAAAAATCGAGCTCTTCTCTTCCGGTGGTCCTACTGACATCTGCAGAAATACACTGCTGTTTTGGAAACAACAAATAAGAGCCAAGAGTAAGGTGTTGCTGCTGTCAAACATCCTTGCGTACGTGCTGCTCACATGCTCCCCTCTTCAGCGTGTTCAAGCTCAAAACTGACAGTTTGTTGCAGCTGTGGTAATGACAGAGATGTTACCTGATGTTACAGGAAAACTGTTTATCCACCATAATCGGTGGCTGTGCTAACTAGCATTAACATTCACAGCAGGTTCCACTGTGGGGGAGGAGCTTTAGTGTAGCAGAAAGCAGAAACCCTGATGCTAATTCATTCGTTTACACTAAGCATGAAATTGAAATTATGAAAATACATTTGCTTAAAGGAAACATGTCAATTTAGAAAAAAACTCATTATTTTGAAAAGAACTTATGAGGTGGTTTTCAGCCATTTTGAAATAGATATATTTCTCAAAACTCTAATGGCAACATTTTTTTCCATCACGAGTCACAACCAGATATTACTACTGGCGGAAACGACAAAGAACACGACAGGAAGTAGCAGGAGGATGATGGTTTATTTTTGTTTGTTTTTCAGCAGCTGGCTCCACCAGAGCTCTCACAGAACCACACAGTTTATAAAAACTTGTGTGTTATTCCAACGTGTTGAATCCACAACTCTGCTGTAAAATCACACACTTCAATTTCCAAAAAAAACGGCGCATAAGTAGACAAGTAGGCGGGGCTTGTTGCTCCAACGCCGACGTCTCCTCTGATGAATGACAGATGATGAGCGCTAGCGCCATGACTGAAATATTTTTAATGACTAATCACATCAACAAGCTTATTCACATGTGATTTTAATTTTATTTAATTATTTCACGAAAACACCGCAATTGCGTAATTGTGTGTTTTTGGACATGAGCAGACCACAGACCAAGATTTGCCCACATTTTTAGTGGAAACACAGCTACTGCCTCCTTCGATTCCATTCACCAGCATTTATTGCCCCGAGCCATCTGTTAAGAGTCCATCAAAACTTATAGATGACTGTAATGGTTATTTAGACGAAAAAGCAAAGTTTGATTTAAGTGACTCATCTGTTTAACTGCTCAGGCACCGACCACCGTGGAAAGCCGACAGCCTGGATCAGACAGTCCTGTCCGCCAGCCCCTCTTGATTAGACCTTGCTTGGGGTACCAAACATGTGCTGGCTGCAATTACCGGGCATTCTGCGCGGCGGAATCCGGTGTAACCGGGCAGAACCACCAGAAATAAACACAGGAACAAAGAACTCAGGAGGAGTCGGTGTCAGGCGGATCTGATCCGTCACTCCTCTGTTCTGTGAGATGGGTAGAAGCTGCCACTTCAAAGCTCCTTCCAGTGCGTAGGGTGACTCTCATTAAGTCTGAGTTTGACCCCAACCTCGCCATGCAAGCTCTCGCTGGTGGCGATAAGTTGAAGGTAAGGGTTTTTTTTTTTTTTTCTTTTCTGCTTGATGTATCATTCAGCATCTGCTCAGTAAAATTCTTCATGTAGATTCAGAGGAAGACGTTCTTTTGAAGCTAATAAATATATCTCTTTCTAACTGATGTAAGGCAGCCTTTAGGGAAATCTGCTGTTCCAATATCAAATGCTCCACATGTTGATGAAGAGTGGAGGGATATGACTGAAGATCCATACTGAACATCAGCAGGGGGAGCGTGTGCTCAAGAGTTTGTTTTTTTCCCCGGCTGAACGCAGAGCTTTTCTCAGCGGGGGAAACGGTCGTCGGCGGCGCGGTGAGAGAGCCGGTAGCCAGTCAGGCAGAAAAATAAAAGATCCAAACTAATCCTGTATGCAGCCCAGCGGCACATGTGCATCCAGGATATGTGGTGATAAAAAAGCAAATTCTGTGTCTTTGGGGGCCTTAAATTCATTTTTATCCTCGCTCCCTGGGGAGACTGTGGAAATCTATATAGTCTGGAGAAAAAGGATCTTTTTTTTTAATGACTCTCAGCTGTAATGATATCATTTAGATGAAATGATGGGCTGGAAGCTTGGCTATGTATAGCACCTGTTTTAAATGACTGGAAATGTAGAATCTCCACGTCTCTCCATCTGTTCCTGTTCTCACCTTCCTGTCGCTCTCTCACACTCTCTCTCTTTTTTTCTTCTCTCCTCTTCTTCACAGCCCCGGCAGGCTTCACGGAGAATTGCTGTGGGAGTTCTCCACCTCCCTGTTTGCGAAGGTGTACCTGTACACCGACTTTCAGAGCAAGTGAGCTGAGCAGGTTTGATTTCCCAGATGACACCTCATACATGCATTCTCGCCTGTCATCCAATTTCTGCCACTCCGGTACGAGGCGCCTGCTTGAGGGAGCCCATTTTCTTTCCATTAGAGCACAACAATGTTCAGTTTTATCAGCTGTCATTTGGCATATGGGGGGGGGAATCAAATGCTGCAATAACATGGCAAACAGAACAAAAAGCAAAACTAAAAAAGACAGCAACTCCATATATGTGCATGTGTGTGTTACAAACTAGGTGAAGCATAACTGAATACCTGAGATTCACTCATCTGAGATTTCCCGCCAAATTCTGATCTCTGGCTTTCGTACAGTTTTGACCCAATAATGTCAGTCTTAGCTGAGTCAAATTTCTCTTCAAAGGAACGGTTTGAATTTTTTAAAATAAGTTTAGGTGAAGGTATTGTCAGTAATAGTTCATTTATCTAAAGTCACTGTAAGTTTGTGGAAAAGGAAATAAATCCTGAGAACAGTTAGTCACGCAGTTAGCTCGTTAGCTAGTTTTATACGGAACTAAATTAGGGCCAAATGTTTTGTCAAAATAACATTGTGATCAAAAAACTAAAACTTGAAATTGAAAACTGTCTAAAACTTAAAAAGCACAACCATCTTTTTTTTCAGTTTTTCCATCTAGCCACAATTCTCGCAGTACCTTCGTTCCTGAAGGCAACATGACTCATGAGCCTTCCTCCTTCTTTAATGCAGTCATTCCTGATTACGCCGCTCTCAGCTGAAACCACTCCCACTATACAAAATGAAATGTTTGTACTGAAATGTGCAAATAAACTTGACTGACTGACAGTCTCTCTCTCTCTCTCTCTCTCCACGTCTGCCAAGTTAGCTAAACTGGGATTTTACAACAGGGTTTCGGTTCTGCACCAGCATCATATTACTGAGCTGTTTCACGATTTCAATATTATCAGGGGGACTGATTCTTTTACCCTCTACCACTATCATTTCAGCAGAATTTGTAACAGAATTTATTCTGAGGGTACAGCAATCTGTTGTGACACTGTAGATGTTTAATACCTGCTAATATTGCATTTTACACCACAAGTCTAGAGCTTTCTGTTTGAGTTGTTTTAATTAGCAAAAATCAGCTAAAATGATTTATCTGAAATGGTTAGGATTGCACCAGGGATGAGCTGTGAGATCTTTCTATTACAGGAACCGTTAATGATAATAGCAAAATATAGAATGACTTCAAATATTCAAAACTATTCCTTTCAGGCATAGAATGAACAGCACTTCATGTGTGATCAAACTCTAATAAACATGGTTTTACTATTTTATAACAAAGTCATCTGAAGTTAATGTTTCAAACTGCCTATCAACAATTAGCATGGTTAGCTTTACAGTCTGTGGACAGCAGTTTCTGCATGTATTCCCTGCAGAAGATGTTGTAGATACTGATATTAATCTTGAGATTTCCAAAAGGTTACAAACATTTCTAGATCCAACATGTTCCACAGCAGGCAGGTCAAAGGCTCAGCAGGATAAAAACGTCGCTCATTTCTGTTTGCTAAATGATGTTCTATGCTCACTCAGCTCCTTCAGACTAGACAGCTGTAATTAGCAAACACCTTGTTGAACTGCACATCTGCTAAACTCATTGTAGGAGATACTACAAACATTGTTAATTGTATATGAGCTGCAAAGTGCAATAAGATCAACTATATAAAAATATCTAGTGATGTATTTGTAGCGCTGGTAGTCGTGGTGTGCACCTCACCTCTGGGAAGTTCAACCTAAAAGGAAAAGTAAGGCAAAGGCTGCCTGGAGCACTTCTAATAAGGTCTTCTTTCCACTGTATAATTGGTGCCATCTGACTTGAAGAACAGAAGAGGACTCAGTGGGAAGTGAGACAAGTTCTGTCAATGACAGTGAGGCCTAATTATGCTATGCAGACCCTGCAGCCATGGTGGATGTCAAAATGGGCAGCACTGAGGTAGGCGACGGGGAAGACACACCATCCGCCATGGGTGTGTGTTTCTGAGTGTTCAGGTGACCTGGAAAGACCTGTTTACCTCATTAAAAATGAATCACAAGGTAATAAGGGCCTGCTTCCACTCCTCCCTACCAATGCCTGTCCTTCATCCATTATGCAGCAGCGAGGTGGGACGGTGGGTTAAGTCCTCAGAGAGGGTCACTCGGCCAGAGACTTAACCTGCCTTCTTCTGTCTGAGCCACCGAAGCCTCTGCATCATGTAATTTAATAACGAGACAGTAAAAATGTGATCAGGAGTGTGATGTTGGTGATAGGAAGAGAGTAAGGGAGTCCAAGAAGCAGCAGCCACAAAAGGTTAAACAAGGGAGAAAAAGGCTATTAACAGTGAGCCATAATTCATAACCCAGAGAATAGATGGGCCTACTATAGCTGTCATGAAACAGAGTGTTTGGGTATTGCTTTTCTCAAGCTGCTTGTAGCTCTATCTGCCTTATGTTTGTGAAATAAATTGCCTTCACTGCGAGGCATCATATCAAAAAGGTTCATGGAAAAAAAACAAGCCAGAGATCCGTCAAATCTAAAAACCCAGCAGGACAAACATCTCCAGCAGAAACTAATGGAATGCTGCAACATTTTGTTAAGTCTGTTCCACTCCTTTGACTCCTGCACACCTCAGGTGTCCGGCTTTACGGTTGCGGAAGTTTTTTTGAGCAACGTGACTTTAATAGTCCACTATAACTAATAATATTGCACTAACATACGACAGAATGTCAAAGTAGGTTTTTTTGGGCTTCACCTAGAACCATCAAGACACTTGGTGGAACCACACATCTGCTCAGCTCGTTGTAGGAGGTACTTCTCAGAGCAACACTGGTAAAAATGTTGTGAAAGGGTTAACCCCTTCATCCTCTTCTTCTTTATTTTTAGAAAGAAAAATTACTCTTTCATTAACAAGGTCTTTTAATGTAAAACAAAAAAAGAGGAAAGAAAAACTAGGAAAATGACTAATTTCTGTGTCCAGTTGGCAGTCATGCACAGAGCTTTCAGACAGCAGACCTACATCCTCTATAAGTGGAAGTGAGTTTCTATTTTACAGAGATGTGACAGGAAAGCGTGTTATTAAATGACCTTATTTAGAAACTGATTTGTTTATGTGCTATCCTTCTGATCCATTCACATAAGAGTCGCATACCTGTTTACCTCAGTCATTTATTTAGGTTGCAGGTATGCTGTACTCTGTTAGTATATCACATAGAATCCCAGTGCAGTAATGAGACAAAATGTGAAAATATTAAATGGGTATAAAAGCCTTTACCTTCATAAATTGACCCTAGACCAGATTAAAACTGCTCTCTCCTGCAGCAGTCTGGATAAAATACCATATTTTATTTTTAAAAAAATATATATATATGTATATTGAACCCAGTGTGGCCATTTTAATGTGTATATGGCTATAATTTATGTTACATTAATTCAGAGGGAAATTCAGCAATTAGCAGTGTTTGGAGTGAAGTCCCGGGTGTAATCCGGCTTGATGAGTGGCTGAAAACCGGCACAGAGGAAATAACAAACTCTTGACTGAATTAATAAGCTCTTTAATTAGAAGGTAAAGAAAATGATTATTCTGCACCAAAACTGCCTCATTTTTCTTCACTTTTCTTTCACTCCATGTGTCTACAGCAGGCCAGCAGACATGCAGAATCCCTTCAGGATTCCTTCCTACCATAATTATTACCGATGGGAGCAGGAGTTTGTTCCCGGATGGAACTGTCCTGTCACTGTTTCCACTTTCCCAGTTAATCCAACCGAAACCAACAAGTCAAAATATGTTGTTAATGTCAATATCTGGATAATACATATGGATGAAGTTATTCATCCATTTAGAGTATTTATATGTAATAATCCGTGCACATTATAAGCAGAACAACACTCAATGAATTAATGGATTGCTGAGACATTGCATATGTGCATGTGTAAAATCATTAAAAAAAATTGTGTCATCACAATGCCAACATTTCTAATTCAAAATCAATACTAAAAGACAATTAATACTTAATACCATTCTTATATTTTTTTAAGTTATCTAGTTCATTTATATTGTTTATTCTGTTGGTAAGATGCTAATAGCTAAGCAGGTAACGACAGCTTAAACAGTATGTTCAATACTTTGCTGCACCGACATGGGAACTCTCCTGACTTTTAAAATCCGGTAACTATATTTGACAGGGTGTGCACAAGACTGACATGATACTGTCATAAACACAACATGAGTCCTGTTATGAACATGGAGCCTTTATGAATGTGTATGACTGTTGTCATGAAGTGTCATTCGGCAAATAATGACACTTTTAATGCAAAGTTGCTCCAAGAGTTGCATTGAAAGTCCATTAAAAGTGTGAACTTTGCATTAAAGTGTCATTATTTACAAAATAATACAAAGTTGGCACTTTCAATGGAATTTTAATGGAATGTTAATGCAACGTTTAAAGAGTCATTATTTACAGAATGACACTTGATGACAACAGTCATAGACATTCATAAAGACTCCTTTAAGTGACTGACCATAAAGTGTCAGTCACTTTATTTGTCACCCTGTCAAAAAAATGTTACCTAAAATCCATCTCAAGCATCAGAGAGTTGGCCTGCATTACGCAGGTGCTGTTATAGAGCTCAGCAGCTCTGCAGGCACCACTCTGGTTTGACTTCCATCAGTTTATCATCAGCCTTAGTGTTTTCCTGTGTCTGCCTCATAGGATAAATTGCTCCAAATAACACAGTTTCTTTTAAATAAATGAAGAGGGACACTAATTGCTCTTCTCCATGTACTAGTTATGTTGTGGCTGTTTTAGCTCACTGTTCTGACTGTCAGCCATCATTTTTCAGATGAGCTGCTGTGTTGACAACATGATGATGAGAATGGATTGGGTTTTGTTTTACCGAAGAAGAATCAAAGTGGAGCAAAATGGAGATTTTTTTTTTTCAATTGCCTTCAAATATGAAATAGTCATTATCTTTTTTTGATCACCTTGAAAGAAGAAAAAGTATTGGTTTACTCTGAAAACTGCAGGATTTGGATCAGAACATTTGGTTAGTGGGATGCAGTGGGATTAGGGGGCAGAGGAAATGAAAGACGAGTCCAGCAACCAGGGCTCAGTTGGGTGTCCCGGCAGGTTTATGTGTCGTTAATATCTCCTCATGTCAGCCGCAGGTAAGGTCAGGGGTCACGTCACAGTGGAGGGTCTTTCACCTCCACACTGTGTGAAACTGGACAGGAACAGCCAAGCTGCCAGTCCCACTTTCCAAACTCTGCTGCTGCTAGCTCAAATCGTCTCTCGTGGTGACCAGAAGTCGCTTGGAGCTGATACACTGTTTAACATCGCTTTCTTCCATTTGATCCCTCTTTATTCAATTCTCAGGAAGTCAGGAGGAAATGGCTCAGTGTTCTGTGAGACCTCCGTTTGCTTATAGAAGGATGTCAGCTCAGCGGGTTGAAATGGATCATTTAGTACAAGACCAGGCAAAATATAAATAATTGCATAAAAAATAAATAATCGAGGAGCGCGTGTCACGTAACATGTGGGCCATAAGACAGTCTGCATTTGATAAAGGTCTGTTACACTCTGTCATCTTGGAGCAGAGACATTCTTGTAATTGTGCTGAATGTGCAGCGCTAGCTTGAAGTGAAGCAGCTGTCATGTGCAGAGGAAACACAACACCAACTGTAGCTGTACAATGGAAGGTGAAGTATAGGTATCGGGTCAGAGGTCATGGACCACAGCACAGATACAGACCCCTGACACAATGTTTGCAACATTTACTACCCATTTGTTCAGTTAGGCTGAGTGGCTGTGCCTGTGTGTGGTCTACTGCAGCTACTTCTCTGTCAGCATTAGGATTTTAAAGGAGAGATATATCACCTAAATAAACATCATAGCATGTCATTTGGACAAGTCATATGGAAAGACTATTTCTCTTAAACTGTAGTATTATGTGTTTTCTAAGCACATTGTGCCATTTTTCAGCACTGTCAACCTCTAACAACTGTTACCTTCAGTTGTTATAAAAATGCTGCATAGATCAAATATGACCTAAAAAATCTTTTACTTCCTGATTAAAGTCTAGAAATGGAGTGTCTGTCTCTTTTAAAGCTCCTGCTGACACTCTGCCTTCAGGAAGTCATCACAACATGGCTCCTCTATTAAATTCCTCTTCACCCTCCAGAAGCAGGTCTGTTAAACGATCAGAACCTTGGCTTCGAAGGACAGCATGTTTTGGTTTTAAGCATAAAGCTTCTGGGAGAAAACAGTTCTTGTTACACTGCTGATGTCTTGGTTAAGACAAAATGTTTGCAGACATTTATGGATTAAAAAGCCTACTGTCTTAAAATGATCCCCTTCTGTGTAGTTTCTCCTAACTCCTGAGCAGACTAAGAGTATGAAAGACTTTTACGTGTCCTTAGGATAATATTTTATCAGTATTGTGAAGGCTGCAGTATGTAACTTATCAGAAAAATAGGTTTATTACATGTTTGTTGAATCTGTCACTAAGTCGTGACAGTGTAGTATGAGACAGACAATTTGTGAAAAAATATCGAACTGCAGAAATAACCAATCAGAGCCAGCAGGGCGAATCATAGCACTGTCAATCATCCTTGTGTACACCCTGCTCCCTCCCTCCCCTTTTCTCTTTCCTACTCTACAGCTGGTTCATCCCAGCGGATCTTGCCATGAATCCTAAAGCTGGTCAGCATGGCCACTGATGATGGTGGATAAACAGTAAGTTGTTTCTCCGCACCATTAGCACATTAAGCAATGCGTACTAGAGCTTGATTGACAGCACGAAGCCTCGCCTCCTGGCTCTGGTTTGTTGTTTCAGACTGATTGTGGTGCATTTCTGTAGATGGTAATGGGAGCACTGGGAGGAATTCACTCTTTCCCCAGATTATCTGTTTCAATTCAGTTTATTTCTATAGCGTCAATTAACAAGTGTGGTCTCAAGGCTCTTTATAAAGAATTCCTACAGTCCAATCATACGTACATTCCGAATGACCAGTTATCAAACATTACAGTAATCTCAGTTATTCAAAGTAGTTTTAAAAGTTTTTATCTAAGAAAACCCAGCAGATTGCATCAAGTCATTGATTTGCAACATTCACTCCTCCTTGTCTTGTTTGATTAAGTTATTATTATGTAAATTTCTGCCTGGGTATGAAAAGAAAATTGCAGTCAAAATGAAAAAAGCCCGTTTTCAGGTCTCCCACAGTGAGCAGGATGGTATCAGCTCCCCACTGTTATGAAAGGTTCTGGTTCTGCTTAATGCAGTGGATTTCACTGATTTGAAACCTTTCATAATCTTTCACACTTCACGTTCTACTCAGGGACAGCATCTGCCTATCCCAATGATATTTTTATACTTCTCAAAGCTCGCATCTCTGAAGACTTGCTTCAAATCTCGTCTAATTTAAGCCCTGCAGCAGAGTCCCTATAGCACAGTATGGCAGCTCCCACCCGTTGCCTTTTAGCTGAACCCCCCGTTTCATATTCGACATCACACAGGTGGAGTCAGATACACAGCTACTGTATATGTCAGACTGTGTTGCTTTGTAGATTAACATGTTGAGGAGTTCAGACTAGTTTTCTGCAAGCCTTTAAAGTCTGAGCTGTGGTAATATGGATTACGGTTGAAACATGATTGGATTCAGATTCCAAAACATTACAGAGTGTTGAAGCTGCAGCATTCTACCAAAAATCACTCATGGATGCTATGATTCTTTTTGGCAAATCTTGCAATAAAAAAAGAGACTGCTTAAAGTTGACATTTGGCCTGCCATGTTATTATTATTAATGTTATTACTAAAAATCAATCTTGCAATATAAACATATCTGCACATTCATAGCACCATTTATTATTTCAAAGCGCAAAATTTTGAAGTAAGAAAGGATGGCAGATAAATTAGGGATGAGCAAATTTCAGTGTATGACTGAAACGATTAATTGGATTAATCACGATGAATCAATTATTGAAATAGTTGTCAACTAAAGTGGTAATCAATTAATCGTTAACTGGGATATACAAACTCACAAAATGCAGTTTATTGCAAGAACAACACATTCACAGAGCAGTAATTCAAATTGTACAAGTTAACTATACCTTTCGCATGTAAGATACAAACACCTTTGTCTGTAAATATGTTCTTTCCAGAGCTCCTGAGGTCCCATAGTTTAAGCTTCATCTGAATTTACAGAATTTCATCAAATTCTGTAAAAATAGTAATAAAAAAAATCTCCTATTAAGCACCTTTTTCTATTAATTTATTAATATTAGGAGGGTAAGTTGTTGTGTCCTTTAGTGGTATTCTTTTTAGCTTCCACTTGATTGGTCCAATTCTCATGTTGGATCCTGGTTCACTCACTGTCTCTGTATGTTTGCAGTCTGCCATTCCTCCTAGACCATTCCAGAAGACCTAGAACCTCCCAATCTCTCTAACGTCTGAATATCTCGACCTTGCATGAAAGAATCAGGGCAACACTCCAGGTACAGCTTTGATAAAGTTTTAACAAGATGTAAAGCTCAGCAATGTCAATTTTACACAATACCTCCCCTTTAACTTATTACAAAAACCCTAATTAATAAGTTGTGTCACAGTTTCTAAAACATAGAACTGGCAAAGGGCCAGGGGATTGTTTTCACCATAGACTGTCCAATTTACATGATGTTGTTTTCACCGTGTTGTCTTTATTTAAGTGCTTCCACATGTACTCCGCTTCCTCCAGTGCTGGTGTAGACGGGGACGGACATCTTCACAGACAGAGGCTGTAGTCAAAGCAAGAAAGCTCCCTATCCATCCATTCAGGTCCCGCATCTCTTTATGGTCGCTTTACCAAAGACTGTCTGGGCAAAAGGGTTCAGGCCTGTGTCTTTTCTGCCTTTGTCTGCTCTCCTGGGGGGAAGTGAATGGGAGGTTGGGCCCTGAACAAAGGGCAGATCATGGGTCTATTGGGGGGGACAAATGAGCTTAGTTTGGGTAATGGCAGCCAAAAGGGAAGGGAGGTCTGGGGAAGTATTGAGGTTCACCTAAGACCGGAATGGGAGGAGAGATGCCTACCACAGGATGAACAGCTGAGAGCCTACTTCTCACACTGCACATGCTTCGTCACTACATGACTACAAGAGGACTCATACTGTCCACAAGCTGAGGGGAGTTTGGGGGGGCGGGGGTGGTTGTAGAAAAAAAAGTAACAATCTGTTTTGTGTTTCTCCGCATCAACGTTTAGCCCAGATCAGAGAAGTGTCTCGTTAAAGTTGGCCTCACAACGTCCTCTTGCAACTGATCATCATGATAATCTATGTACATTTATGACCTATTCAAAGAAATAACATTCCATAGTTCATTCAATCAATAAGCTTGTTCTCTGAGAGGCTGCATTTTCTTTTTAGACATTACAAATGATCAAACTTATATATCACTCCATTTTATCTCACAATTTCAAATCTTAAGCTGCAACAATACCTCTTTGCCTCCTCAGGATCCAGATAAGACCTTTTCCTTTAAAAAAAATGATGGAGCAGAGATTTTTCTAAATGTCAACTTATCACAAAAGCCATTCGAATACCAACCTTCTGCTCACCTTTTGTGCTGCAGCACTTTTCTTTTTTTTTTTGGTAAAAGTATATTTCTTTGTCTGCACCTTGCTTCCCCTGAGTTCCCCTGTGCAGGCACACTCAGAACCCTTCCCATGTCATTTCCTTTAACTCCCTTGTGATTTTCCTTGTCTGCTGCTCCTTGTCTCTATGGCCTTTCTGAGCGTTCTCAATCCTGCAGACACAAACAGCTCGCTTTGCTGAGACCAATGGCTTTAAAAGCAGTCCGTCTGCAGACACAGCCAACACGAGTAAAGGTGCATAAATCTGTCTGCTATGACAGATTTCAATGTTTGTAGTGTAATTTCCAGTAAAGATTTATAATAAAAATACTGTGAAGATACTAGCTATAGCTGATAAGAGTGTCACAGTCAATAATGGAACACGTTTTGTATCAAACTGAGAGAGGAAGAGATACATAAAAAGCCAGACTTTATTTTGCAAATGTAATAAAAAGACAAAAGCTTTGATTTTTAGAGACACATTCTGAGGTCTGATGGACCTAAATGTGAAGTGCAGAGTCATTATGACCATCATTACATTTGGAGGAAAAAGGGAGGAGGTGCAAGCCTGAGAACATCCTGCCATCAGCATCTGCGTTTCCGTTAGCCATAAAACAAATTGGAATTGTGAAAAGAAAAAAGAAAAGGTCAATGGAAACTCCAGTTTTGAATAAAACTCCCTTTTTAAATAAAACGATTTTGAACTAGGTTGATACATCAGAATGAATGTATTGTTTTCAAAACTGCAGTGGAAACGCGTTTGCGCATCACACAAGTCACATGATCAACAGACGGGTGACAGGAAGTGATCTTCTTTCTGGTTTGCAGTTTGGTTTTATTGTGGACAATGTGCAGCTGGATGCACCAAAACTCTCACAGCATCGCATAGTTCATATCTAGAAATGATCTACAAATATTAATACATCATCTCAAGACATCAGCCAGTCTTCTAAATTGACTTCTTTCCCCCTCGGGTCTGGATGTTTAATTGATAAGCACTATGCACCTGATCCACACAAATATGGGCCACATGTGTGCGATGCATGTGGCAAACAGCAACATCAGACAACACATCTGACGGTCAGTCAATGACCACACAAATAGGCAGGAAGTGATGGCGCAGACAAACAGCGCATCTGACCCACACATGGCCCAATGCGCACAATAAGACACAGTCACACACATACAGACACGCCTGCATATCCTGTTGGTGGCAAATTACACCGAAGTGAACTCTCCTCCTGCTGGAGAGGCTCAGGTCCTGTGGCTGTAGCTCTGTTTCCATTACAAGTGTGTGCAAAATTCTGTCGATATACAGTATATATATATATATATATATATATATATGATGAAAAAAAACCCAACACATTTTTGCGTGTTCCTGTTAGTGAAGAAACACAATTAAAAATCACATGTGAATGTTTTTTTATGTGGTGTGTCACCATCATCCTCCAACCACTTCCAGTCTTCTTTGTCTTTTCCACCAGTAGTAAAGTCCGGTTGTTGATTATGTGACTCGTGATACGAAACAAAGGTGTTTCCATTGCAGTTTTGTGAAATGCACCAATTTCAATGTGGCCAAAAAACCCCACCTGATCCTAGCACAAAATTTTTTAATCAAAAATATGTTAGTTTTTTTTTTTTTTTTAAATTGCCATTTTCATTGAGCAAATTTATTTTCAAATAAAAGGAAACGCAGCTCGTGACTTCCAGAGGAGAAGGTGAAGTGACATTCGCTTCCATTCTACTCTTGTTGACAAATGTTTCAATGAGATTTGACTGTTCAACAGCGTGTTTGTGAGACAGCTTCACCGCAGTGTCACATTTCATTTATGGAGAGAAAAAAAAATCCATAATTTTGAGCAATAAAGGAAGAAATGAGTCCAATATTTATAAAACATTGTTTTTAAAACACTCAAAGAAAACCCTCAAGGTACCACAAAACATGGACACCTGCAGCTTATAGATAAGTGTGGTCTAAATGTAATCTTTTTTGTTTTTCTTTTTGAAAGTTAGTGGGCGCAGCTTATACTCAGGTGCACTGAGTAGTCCAGAAACAAGATCAGGCACTGGCAGGCAAGGTGGGCATAGAAGGAATGCTGGAATGCTGCTCACACAAAGACTTCTAATGACTGGGGAGAAGAGACCTGGGGGTCCTTCAGTGGTAGAGAGTGCAGCTGAAGGCAGGGAGTTAAGTAGGCAGGACACAGGTGGGTTGAATGAGACATGATTAACAGGTGAAGAGTAAGAGCAGCATAAAGAAAAAGTTCATATAATTCATCATACGCACAAAAACTTTCCATTTCTACCGAGAGGTGTAAAGTTTTCATATGTTCAGGCTGCTCTGAATCAGTGTTTCTCTACGTTTTTCAGGTGGAGAACCAATTAAGCCATTTAACACTCATGAACACCTAACTTGAAATTGCTTCTGCAATATAACCACATCATAATATATAACCTGAAATGAAAATATTAGTTTCGTTGCGCACTTATTGCTGTTTGTTTTTTTTACTTGAAATTCTTCTGCAGCGAAACTACCTTAATATACTTAATATGCAATATGAAATGAAAATATTAGTCTTTTAGCACACTTATTGTCGTCTTCTGATGTTTGTGTATGACTGATCCAGACAATCCCATGAACAAATGTATTTGGGGGCTATTTGAGTTGTTTACACATTCTAAAAATGTGGATTCTAATCTTTGTTTTCTTTTAGTCCGATGTAAGTAATTATTTTATTATGGGCTGTACATATGCAGTTAGTCAGCATGGGGCGCAGCGGTGGTCACCTCCCCGTCAGTGTCTTATAGAATTCAGCACAGCTGCAGCAGTTCAGCCAAACGCCGGGCAGACCTCCATCTATGTGCCGGTGTCATGTCATGCCATGTAAAGTAAAAACAAAAGTTCTGCAACTCACCCTGAGAAAGTGGAAAATATTCCTGCAGACATGGACTGCTTTAATCATTGAAGTCATCCTGGCATTGTTTTCTTTCCACCCGCATCTTCAGCTTTTCTTAACCTACTTATCAATTATTATTATCAAAAACAATCCTTTTGTTAAGCTACTTGTATGTGTCACACGTTGAGCTCACATCACAGGAAATAGCCATTTATTTGTTGTTTATAGGGGCGCCCGCAGACAACCAACAGTCTGGGGACCACGCTCTGAGTAACACTGCTCTAAATGATTAGCTTCATTTACCATAACATGACTTTTAGTCATCTAGTAAAACAATGTGAAAGAAGTGAAGTTGCAATCAGCTGCATACCTCTGTCTCCTGTTTTTTTTTCATTAAAAAGACATTTGACACAAATGCTGAAATATTCTAAGATAACATGAATGCACCAATTCTCATTATCACATAATCACCATCTAATAGCACGGTGTAAAACATGAAGACAGAGCCCAGAGCCAATTGATTTCTAATGTCAGCGATGTGACTGATGACCAACTGTGACCTTTGGGTAGATAGCCTCCTGAAGGGCTGACAGGTGACGTGTGAATTGACAGGAGATGAGCTGCTGAATAATGGATCCTTGTCAAAGCTTTTCTTCTTTGCTGTAGCAGTGCTTGAACAGAAGAAAAAGCAGCCCAGGCTCCCCATGATTGATGCCCGCCTCGGGTGTGATCTCTGATAGGCTGCTGGTGGTCCCTGAATAAGAATGAAACGTGGCTCTTGTTTCAGTCATGTCACAATTTCATTGCCATCAACGAAATCTTCATCTGCTGTGGCAGTGAAGGTATTAAAATGTTGGGTTTTGCAAATGCATTTAAGCTCCACGAGGATATCTTTGACAGAAACAGCAGGCAATGCATTTTAATGTGGCCTGTGCTCCTAGAAACATGTTAAAGTGCTTTCCTAATGGGAACTGAGGAGCTGGAATGTTAAGTATACAGCATATATGCACTGCTGTTACACACCAGCAGAGCTGGAGGAAGGCTTCTACTTTAATACTCAACCTCCATCTTTAACTTTGCTTTTGTTCCTGGTGCCTCCATTTCACAACAATACAGTTCCACTCAAGGTTTTTGTCAATAGTAGCTCTGTTTCCATTCTCTAAATGCACAACATTCCACAATGGAAACATACCAGTTTCCAAAAAAACTCTTGTTTTTTGACAAAAATCTTTGGCGCTAGAAGTCACATGATCGCCAACTGGATGTTACCACTGGCGGAAAAAAAGAAGAAGAAGATGACAGGAAGCAGGTGGAGAATGATGGCGCAGAATGTTTTTTAATGGCTTGTCTCATGAACAAACTTGCTCACATGCAATTTCAATTGTTTGGTTTTTTTTATTGAATGAAAACACTGGATTTTGGAAATTGTGTTCTTTTTCTAACCTTAGCGGAATATTTGCAAAGTTTTGAACACATTTGTAATGAAACACGGCTAGTGAGAAGAAAGTTCATCTGCTCCAGCATTTATAGAAGTTGTGTGAAAGCCATCAGGCAGCACTGCCTAGAGTAAAACCTGCAGAGCAGGAAGCAGGCCTGTATCTAAGGAGGACGCAGCCGTCCATCACGACTGTGCAGCAGCACAGCAGCTGTGACGGGGAGAGGTGAAAGGTGAAGGCATGCAGGTCAACACTGAGCAGGAGGTCAGCTGGACAATGAACTGCATGAAGTGGCAACTTTAAGCAAATGACAGAGGACAACTGTGACAGGTCTTTTTCTGTATCCTGCATGTTTTTTTTTATTTATTCCTGAAACAGAAATGAACAACTGTCTTTATGTGGGTTTTGACTACAGAGACATGGGCATGAGGCAGGGAGGGTCCACTCTGCCCACTGAGCCACAGTCACCCCAGAAGCAAAACGTTACGTCTTACTCATGGGCTCATTTGTTTTTTTTTTTGTTTTGAAAATGTTTCTGCAGCTGTGCGGCAATCTGAAGTGTAATTTTAAAGGGGAAGTATTATGTGTTTTCTAGCCACATAGAATCATTTTATTGCACAACCAAGTAACGGTTCCCTTCAGTTGTTTAAAAATTGCTACATATATATATATATATATATATATATATATATATATATATATTTATATATATATATTCTATATATATTTTCTTAACTTAAGAAAAATGTTAAGCAATTTAAAAAATGTATATTTTTACCAGCATTGTACTGAGAAGTTTCTCTTAAGATAAAGAATGTAAATAACTTCTGAGTTCCATTTAAAGATACTTGTTTCAGATAACAAATGAACCCTTCACTGACGGCAGTGCATTTAAAACTTCAAGACCCTGTAACCACGTATTGTCTTTTCTTCTTCATGCTTGCCAAGAAAGGAATTGCAGTTAATGATTCATCGATGATGAACAGAAGCAGAGCTTTAGGTATGGAGGGGAAATGGGGACGTGCTAAGTGTTTATTAATGATAAACTAGCTTCAGAGACTCGGCGGGGCTCACGGCATCTCATGAGATGTAGAGCCTGCTCTATTTATTCTCACAACCTGCCAGCCGTTTCAAACACAGAGAGAATCTATCTGGAGCCTTGCTGTGCTCACTCAAGGAGCGTTGCAAATGTGTATTAAAGATTATATGTTTATGTGACTTTAAGTGAATGTGAAATATTGATGGAACAAGACAGATGGATATGGTTCAAAATCATATGCATCTGTAATTTGGTCTACCAAAAGAAAAATATGTAGATATATAATATTTTTAATAGAGAAGCTGGAGTGTTCAACTCAGATTCTTTGTCTTAAGTACCAAGCTATATTTTGTTCCACTATGATTAATCTGTTTATTCATTTTATGTTTGAACATATAGACAGCGTCAACAGAGAGATCAGGCTTGTAGACCCAGCTTGATATCTCAAAATTGAAACCTCCAACTAAAATTTCAGGTTTTTAGGATTTAAAACTGGAGATGGGATTTGATTTGAAAAAAAAGACAATTGTCAACTTAATTGACAATTTAATTAATCACAATTAATCTCATTTGATTTGAAATCCATATATTGATATAAAAAACCTTTTGCTGCTAAATTATTGAATAAATAGACACATGAGTTATTACAATTTAAGATATTTGTTGTTTTTAATCTTCTCAACCATCAAATTGGTGCAAAGTTTTATTCTAGCCACAGTCCACATTAGAAATGTGGACTGTAAACACTGACATTAGAGTTGGACGCTCAGCTCCTGAACACGTTTAGCATTGAGATTCTACTTCAGGCTTGAATATCTTAGCTGATAGCTTAACTTTCTTTAACACAACACGAGTACAATAGCAGTCTTTACCAGTGTCGCATTAGCTCAGTTTAGAAGCAGAAATGAACTGCCAGGGGACAAAAATAAGCATCTTTTTTTGCACATCATTATTATGTCTTTTTTGCATCAGATTTATGGGTGTACTGGAAACACGCAAATACAACGGTTCCAGTTTTGAGGTTTTGTATTTTTAAAAAAGAAAAAAAAAACAAATTGTGTAAATTTTTTAAAACTAATTAATGGAAAAGTTGAAGTCCTGACTCTATTTAAGACATTTAGACCAGGGGTCTTCAAATCTAGGCTTCGGGGGGGTTTTGAGATGCATTTCTGCTTCAAAACCCCCGAGTCACATAATGAGACCATTAGCAGGACTCTGGAGAACATAACTGCACTGGGAAGATGATTCAGTTATTTGATTCAACATGTTCGACATCTAAACGTTGCAGGACGTTAGATGTCGTCCTGGCCCTTGAGTCCTGGATCTGAGGAGTTTTTGTAAAATATTTCCAGTGAGAGCTGACAGAAAAAGAAAAGTTCTAAGACATTTTTCTACAAAATATTTGTGTGTTTCCTGTTTGTTCTACATTGTGTTATAAATAGCTGTTCTTCATTCAGACAAACACAAAACAAACAAACAGCTCACAACTGTGGAACTTATGACAGTCATACACATTCAAGTAGACACAGAAACCTTCTGGATGTCTAAAAGCTATACACAAATGATTTGCACTTCTGGCTCTTCATATCTTATTAGACACGTTCAGCTGAGGAATTGGTCTTGTCAACATGTTCATGTGTTCTCAAGAAGAGAGATTCCTTTAGAGACATGACGCGATTCAGGCTGTTTGTTTCCTAAGGCAGCTGTTTGACTCATGATCCTGATATCCTTTCAACACTCTTCCGATCCCAACCATTGAGTTTTTAAAGTAACTTTAGATTCTGTAGTTGCTTCCTTGAACTCTCAGTGCCTCTTGATAAGGTTTACACACAGAAAACCGAGTGGTTAACAGTCGCAAAATATCTTCCCTCGCTAAAAACAGAATATGCAATTAGATAATGCATCAAAACATGATTTCCCTGCAATGCAGAGTGATGAGTCTTGTCCTCTGGGTGAAACTACGAGCCAAGCGAGCGAGATGGGATGAGGAAGATGTTCTACTGAAGTGCACCACTTTGAGAAAGTGGAGACATACATAATATTCATGCCTATCTTCACATGTAAAGTTTGGAGTTCTGCCTTGAGCTTTAAGACTATTATACATCTTGTCATGAAAGCAGTACCAGTTACAGCTAGAGTAACTCAGCTCGTCAAGTTGAATAAAATTCAACAACATTTATTCTACACATTGAATAAAATGTGCAGAGCCATCGACTTGAAGCACCTTAATAATCCACACAGGGTATAAAAATACAGCTACAAAAAACATGAACTTTATGTCAGCGCAGTCCACCAAGTCATAGTTTCATTGCTTCATGTAGGGAACCTCTATAGGCATGTGTAGGAGCCACCTGACTATTAATGGATTTATCCACGATAACGTCAAAGTCAGGTCTCGTGTATTTAAAACAAAGCAGAAATGGGATAATAGTGTAAATGTGGACAAAAATACTCAGAAAGGTCAAGCTGAAAATGTTAGGGAGATAAAGGGAAAATGTCGCAGTGCTGCCGTTTAATTTATTTTTGGGAAACACATTTTTTTTTCAAAAGCAATCCAAGTGAGGCCAAAGTCAAAGTTAACCTCAATAGTCCACATGGGCAAAAAGAAGAGATGGAAGAGAGAGCAGAAACACTCTGGTTTCAGAGATTCAGAGTGTTTTTATCTCTGCAGAAAGCAAAAACCTATGAGCTCACAATGACATATCCACCTTTTGTACATTTTTAAGAGAATCTACTCAGTTGCACATTCTTTTTGGTCTGGTTACTATGGAAGGGTACTATAGAGTCCTCCTCATGTCCAAGAAGCACAAACTAAATTGGACATGGCAACATTGTGCACTAACCTGCTGGAAGCAGCCATCAGAACCAGGAGAGAGAGTGTTAATCAGGGGAAGACATGGTGAGCGACTGCACAGGAAGCTGAGGTGTTTAAACAATGCTGAGTTTGTAGTAAGGCCCAAAGTTCGCCAAGAACCTAATGCTGAAGAAATCTAATTTTACAATTGCAGTGTTGCCATTAAATATGAAACACAATTAAAATCACACACAAATAAGTTTGTTCATTAAAAATCATGCTGCTCCTTCATCCTCACTTCCTGTTGCCGCCTTCGTTTTTTCTGCCAGTCATGACTCGTGTGATGCAAAATAATTGTTTCCATTGCAGTTTTATGAAATACACTCAGTTGTTCCGAAATCGCCATGTTTCCATTAAGCAAATTTATTTTCATTTTATGGTCAGTGGAAGTGCAGCTATTGCCTCCTTCATACCAGCAGCAACAGCCTGAACCATTGACTGATGCGAGACGGCGTGGAGACATGCTCGTTTTTATTCTGACTCCCATCTGAATTTTGCAGCTGGAATCGAGACTCATCATACCAGGCAGTGTTTTTCCAGTCTCATTGTCCAGTATTGTTGAGCCTTTGTGCATTGCTGCTTGGGTTTCCTGTTGTCAGCTGACATTAGTGACCACTGGTGTGATTCCATGCTGCTGCAGCCCATCTGCTCCGAGTTTTGATATGTGTGTGTTCATTGATGGCATTCTGCAAACCTTGGTTTAAGCTGCTGTTGCCTAAACCAGTCTGCTCTTTCTCTAACCTCCAACATGAACAAGGCATTTTCATCTCCCTGGATACTTGTTTCTCTTTTGAATCATTGTCTGTGTGTGAAGATCCAACCATATCAGCAGTTTCTGACATACTCAGACAAACCCATCTGCCCGGCAACCATGCAGCATTCAAATCACTTAAGGCTATTCTGATCCTCAGATGTCATTTCAGTTAGTGCATCTATATTCCCATTTGCGCTGATTTGCCGATTGAAATTGATTTTGAAATTTGTATTAACAAGCAATTGAGCAGGTGCATCTAATAAGTTGCCACAATACCAATACATCAGCTGTTGTAGTCAATATACTTTCAGCTGAAGAATCCAAATAGAAGCAGTTAGAGAGTTTTATCTACGCTGTATCAGTCTGATACTTTATTAGTGCATAGGATAGAAAAAATAATCCAAATACATTTTAGTTTCCCTTCATTTCGAAACTGTTTTATCGTACCTGGTACTGTCTGGCTCTTTTGTTTGCTCTCTTGAATCCATTCTGTGTAAAGTCGTCGTCTTCCTCTTACTGCTCACCCTTCCCTGACCTGCATCGTTTACTGCACATCTGTATGCCAGCAGCACATCAGCCTGAAGCAACATGGACGCAGTCTGCCAGGAACACGGAGTAAGCCCAAGGTTTCACTGCTACCCGTTGTGTACATGCTGCTGAGCTGTTCTCTTTAGAACATGAGAAGGGAAACATAATGGTTTCCATGTGCATGTTTAACATGTGTAATAGCTGTTCTCCAGCTGCTGTCTGAACACTATCAGCTTTCGCTTCGTTTGGCTTTTTATATTTAGAATTTTGCAGGTTTATGGGTTTTGTGCATGTTTGTCTGTGGTTCTACAGATACCTCAGCCGTGTGGGGGGGTGTGGGGTGTGTGTGTGTGTGTGTGTGTGTGTGTGTGTGTGTGTGTGTGTGTGTGTGTGTGTGTGTGTGTGCGTGTGTGCGTGTGTGCGTGTGTGTGTGTGTGTGTGTGTGTGTGTGTGTGTGTGTGTGTGTGTGTGTGTGTGTGTGTGTGTGGAGGTGTACTTGTTTAACTATTCTTCCAAGAACCATTTCTGGCATATTTACTGACCTTTTTAAGACCAGTGGACCTTAGACCGGTCAGAATACAGAGGACCCCATTATTTAGGTTTGGGTTAGTTTTAGAGGTAAGGTATGAATTAGGTTGTGTTTAACAGTTAGGGCTAGGACTAGTAATGGTTAGTGTTGGAGAAATGTTAGTTATCGTCATTGTATCACATATTAACTCAATAGATTATTACCTTTTCTTATATTCAACTTTTATACATATTTACTCATACATTCATTTACTCATTTTATTCATTATATTAAGAATCACTTTACATTCTTTTTGGTTTATCATTATATTCATGGTGTTCATTACATTATGCCCCTTTGACCTTATACTTGCAGACATAATCCAGTTTCAGAACAACATGATACATTGATGATTGAAGTGAAACTTACACATTGCAGCATCTACAGTACTTAGGAAAACTAAGTTCATAAGTTGATTTCCTGTTTATGAGTTGAGGTCTGGAGCCAGTGTTTCTATATGTTTCTGCAGGGCTGCAGAACATCCACCTTATATCTGTGCAAAGAGCATAGACAGTTATATAGAAGCAGGATCATTTCTATTGTTTCAAGAACTTTTACCTGATCAAGGAGAAGTACTATGAGTTAAAGTGTAAGTCATCAGACACCTAACTATTAAACATTTGTGAGTATCTACTTCTGGTTTGATTCTGCCTCGAATGCTTCTTTAACACTAATTATTCTAGCAGTTAGGATAATGGAAAATGTCTGGGTTAGGCATACATGCAGTTGCTAAAATGAATCAAAATCAATAAAAAGTCCTAATATGGATAAAAAATATGAAGTTGTGTGTGTGTGTTCACACTTATGACATCCATACGTTACTTACACTAGTCAGGTCTGCTGAGACCTTCAGTGCCAGCAGGCAGTAATTACACAGACAGCTTCAGTGTGAGAGCTGGTGCCTGCTGGGTAATTGCCACAAAGAGCACCAGAGGAAGCATGGCTCTTCAGCATACAGCTCGTGCTCACATGGATCAACTGGAGCCATTCTAAGAATTGATCAAGGCAGAAAAAAAACAACAAATCAAACAGAAAAAGAACATTTTAGTAATGAATGTGGACTGCAGCCGAGCCGTTGTAAGTCCTGAAGGGGTTCATAGGGACATTAGTTGACATCTTAATCCATGTGTCTTACAAGGAAGGACAAAATGAGAACCACAAAGAACCGTCTTCACTCCTGCACACACTTGCACTTCAGAGAAACATAAACTCTGCAGTCAACCTCACATGCATGTAATTGAACTCTGGGTGAAGACTGGAGTACCTGAAGAACACAGATCCATGTGTAGGTAGAACATGCAAACTGTATGCAGAAAGTGAAGACTGTTTAACAGGATCTGGTGCTTGTGTCCAGCAGCCATTGTATTGGAGGCAGGTACACCCTGTCCAGGCTGCCAGTACCTTTATTAATCAGCCTCACTAATCAGTGCAGACTGGTTTATTTGAAACTGAAGGTAACATAGTTACTTGATTGTGCTAACAGTCATTGTCAAAGCAAATAGGTTTAGGGGCAATTCATTTCCTAAAGTTTCCAATTTGTTTAAATAACATTCCCCAGTGGGATTTTAAAAAAAGAACAACTTAAATTTGAAAACAGTGTTCTGTTTTCACTCAGCTTATCATTGTCTGACTTAAAGATTTCTTTCATGCTCTGAATTATTTAACAAGTAAAAAAAAATAGAAATGTAAAAGGAGGCATGTTTGTCAGTGTACTGTACGCTGAAGCGTACAGTTGTGTCTGTAAAGTAACCTGCCACTCATTCACTGATCACAGGAGGCAGATGTCAGCTCAGCCGCAGCAGGAATCCTTTCTGCTGAACTTCAAACAAATATTCACTGCTGCTGTTCCTGTTGTTCCATCTGAGCATTTCAACACTGCAGCACCAGTCTGTTCAACTGTATGGAGGGCGTAAGATATAATTCATGACAGCAGCTCTGCGGTAATGTGGAACCAGATGAGGAACCTCTGCCAGGCAACAGGAGCAGATTTTGTCCCGCTGCAACGTTCTGGACAGACAGCTACAGCAGAGAAACGAGGATCGGCCTGGGCTTTGACAGGGCCGCTGAGGACAGGAGATCTGCTTCAGGTCTGCTGTGAAGGATTTATGAGAAACACTGAGATGAATGTAAAACTCTGAAGCAACCCGTGGCTAGTCTCAACTTTCACAGACGCTCATATTTGTTTTGAGTTCAACTCCAGATGTACCAGAATGACCTCCTCCCCTCCCACCACAGTTTTTACCACTTGCTGTACTCTCACTCTCTAAACTGATAAAGCGCTGTGTACAGAAGGCGCCTGTGAGCCCAAACTGACTCCTGTTTCTGCTTGTTCATGCCTTTCTGCCGTCTGTGAAGCACTTTGGGAATAAGAAGTAAACAAAAACATGACTGTACCAAAGTTTGTGCTGCTGCTCCGTCCATCAGTCAGACCGCTGCTGGCGCTGAGGCTGTGGACAGAACTGCACAACCACAGCGGTGCAGCTGAACTCGGTGTGCTCTACTACCGGCGGGCATGAGCAGACTCCAAAATATATATTCAGCAGTTTACTTTTATAAACAGAGTTTTCGATGGCCTTCGGAGCGTTGCAGCATGATCCCAGGAGCCAACAAGAGCAGTTAAAAGGATTAAGTTGAGCAAACTGCAGCGAAGACTCCCTCAGAGGCAAAACACAACTCTTCCCTCAACTTCAGCTCATTCCAAGCTGCACAGTGTTTGTCCACATTCATTTTCCAAACCAATGTCCTGAGATGACCGAATTAAAAGCTTTTAAATTTCTGATTTGATGCCTTTTGCCAAACACCTGCCAAGACACAGCTGGCTAACAGGACTGGTAGCTCTGGGGGAGCTGCAGAGATTCACTTCTCAGGAGGCGAAACTGATCAACATCTTGGTTCTGCACTTTACAAATCTGGCCTTTCTGGAAGGGTGGCAACCAGAAAACCATTGCAGCAAACCATGTATTCTGCAAAAACACAAAGTCTTACGAAGTATTTTTGGTCTAGTTTCTAATGCAAATATCTTAAGATAGGACAAAACTAACTTACAAGTAACTTTTCAGCAAGATACTGTATATGAGCTTATTTTAATGCAATAATAAATAACTTTGTTAATTAAAAAAAACTTCTAGTTCCCCTAGCAGATTATTTCACCCAGAACAAGACATTTTCCCCATGTTATAAGTAAAATCATCTTACATTGCCTCCAGGATTAATAAAGTATATTCATTCATTCATTCATTCATTCATTCAATGGCACAAGTTCTTTTCATCAATATCAAAGCTTTATTGACTTAAAACAAGCTCCTATAAAGTTAGCTCCTGAAAAGTGACTTGTATGTTAGTTTTGATCTAATTTTCAGACCAAAATGAAAGTCTTTATGTGTGGCACATCACGCCAAACACAAAAATTATACCCACGGTAAAACATTGTGGTGGCTGCATCATGCTGTGGGGATACAGTATGGATGTATGAATCTGAATGACATGGAAATGAGGCGGAGGCCGACCTGAAACATACGACCAGAGTTCCTCTGTTTAAAATTTATGGAAAACATTCCACGGTTTAGAAGATGAAAACCTTTCAAGGAATTGTGGAGCTTAAAATAATATTCCACAACAGGAAGTTTTTTCCTTTTTCTATCTGAGAACCCAGCTGGGTGTCATGAAGTGCGATGTGAGGTGGTGAGGCAGACGCAGTAGACCCAGGTATAAATGAGAAATGAAGATTTAATGATGAATAATGCTACCACAACAGTCCAAATCCCTGGCAGCACTGCTGAGCGGAAGCTGAGGCTCTACACAGGTAGCAACAGAGAGCAGGAATGGACTAACCAGACACACGGCAGAACAGAAGCCAAAATGAGACGAGTAACAACAAGGACCCGACAAAACACAGAGACACAGGTGAGACTACATACACAGGAGGTAATCAGGGAACAAGACACACCTGGGAGTAATCGAGGGGAGACAGGACAACGAATAGACTCAAGGACACAGGAAACTCAGAAATAAATACACAGAAAAACATAGATCATGACACTGGGCTGTTGTGTGAGTGACGAACCTGGCCGCCTCTGTGGTCTCACGGTGTTTTGAGTCCTTTCATGTCAAAGTAAGGCGAAGGGGAAAAATGGAGAGACAGGAAGACTCGTAGGTCACGGTCAAAATCACAAGCAGCACTGTAGTCGGGTGGACACATGACGGGACAGATGGTGAATCCAGTTAATGCTCCACCATCCGGTCCTGGCCATGGCTTTTTTTTTTTTTTTTGAAGAGGATTTTGAGATTTTTGTCATGTTACGGCATTACATTTCAAAGCTGCTGGATTTAAGGAACACACTTGATGATTAGTTGCATTTGGGAATTACACAACTCTGGTCCCATGTGACCTGGAAATCACTTAGAAAAAAAAGCACAGTGAACAGAAACAGCAGCAGTATCACCAGCGGCCTCAGAATGAAGACTTAGAACTCAGATGGTGACAGAAATTGTTTAATAACTGCTGTCTTACATCCTCTGATGTCAGACGTAAGACACTTTATCTTTACCTAAAACCTAGCTGCATCTGACCTAATCTCACTGAAGCTATATGATGAAAATCGCCACTTTTCCCAAAACGCTGCATACGTGGCCACTCCCAAGTAGGCGGAGACAACGGCTCTAACACCTGAATAGGACGCCGTCGTCTCCTCTCATTGGCTGACAGATGATGAGAGCTAGCACTGTGACTGAAATATAAATATATTTCATGTCACTGTTTACATCCGTCGCTGTTGTGATTTTTAATGACTTATCGTGTGAACAAGCTTATTTACATGTGATTGCAATTTAATTTCTTATTAAATGGACAGTAAATAAAAATTTAAAGGGAAATAAGCTGGGTGCTCACGGCCTGTTCACAATAGTGAGGAACAGAGCATATAATGGACAAGCTCAACTGAACCGCACATTAGCCGGTTAGAGCCCAAATTGCCAGTGGAAAAGCGCCTTAAGACAACCTTAGCTTCTGTCTACCACTATTTCTTTAACACAAAAGCTCCACATCTTGCAGTTGTTGTACAGACTCTTACATATTTTTGGTCAAATGTCTTTAAATCCAAACAATGAGCCTTTTCACAACGCCAAATAAACCAATATTAGTCCATTGTCAGCATAATCTGATTATTTTTCTTTTTAAATTTCATGATTACATTTAGCAACAATCTATAGGGCTTCCCTGTCCTGCTGGAGAACGTAGGTATCAAACAGTGTGTGTGCAGCTCTTATAAATCCAGGCAAACGGCTGGAGCATTGAGCCGTAGGTTGATTGACGGCATCCTCACCAACTAAACTAAATAGCCTTTTTCAGGGGACCAATTCTCTGTGATGACTTGTCAAGCCAAACCCAGATGGATGACCTGGGTATATCCTCAGTGTCCTGTGTCAGATAATCGCAACACTGGTTTATCCATCCCTAGGCTCAGCGCTTTTATGTCTCATCTGTCCTCAGATCGACTCAGTCTGTCGTTTACCTCAGTGAGAAGTGTGGGGAGCGTTGGAACACAGACCTCTGTACTTTTCTCTTTGGCTTCATGAGCTTCTGCTGTCTTGTAATTAGAGGGAATGGCAAAAACCGTAGAAACACTACATCACTGGTACATTATGACCACTGGAGGGGAAAGGAAATAAAATTTATATGCCTGCAATTTGCAGCATGTCTGCAAAAAAAAAAAGAAAATCTATGGATCAAAAGTGTGTTTAAGGGGCAGTATTAAGTGTTTACCAGGCATATAGAATCATTTTATAGCACAATCAAGTAACTACATTACCTTCAGTTGTTATAAAAATCCTGCATATATCAAATAGGACTTTGTGATTTAACTCCATGAAATTGGGCCGTTGTGTCTTTAAAAACTCGTGCTCTTTCTGAAGCTCCGCCTTCAGGAAGTCATCACATCATGGCTCCTCTACCAACCCTTTAACAACGATTTTACCAGAGTTGCTCTGAGGAGCAGCTGGTATAATATGCAGTTCCAGAAGTTGTTTGCTAATTGCTGCTGGCTAGTCTGAAGGTGCTGAGTAAGGGAGTCGAGGGGGAGGGCTGCTCTGTTAAAGAGGAAGCTCTGGAGTTTGGAAACTACAGAAAACTATACTAGAAACTTGCTCTAATATATTTTAATATTTTATTAATTTTAGCGATATAAGAGTCTTAAAACTAATGTGCTACATTTCTTTGCCATCCTCTTTTAATAGTTTTGTATTTTCTTGCTAGAATCAACACTTCTATTCAGTAGACTGCTTATGGATGTGTGTTCGGATATAAAAAGAATATCAAGGTGGATGAGATGAATTTTTTTCTGTCTGACAGGCGCTGTAAACTACAACTGGAATAAGATTATGATGCAAGACTGCAATCATAGAGAGATATACTGTATTGTGTATTTATTACCTCACAAGACCTCAAAGACAGAAAAGTTGGATTGTTCTTGATTCTCCTGAGAGTGATCTTGGAAACCAACAGAAAGCCTCAGTTGGGCTGTTTGATGACATCAGAACACATAAGAGCAGATTTAGGACTTTCTGAGAAGATCCGTGCAGCTGCACAACAGACAGCAGCGCAAAGTTTGGATCACTTGGTTTATAGTTTCAATTCACAGACTCTGAAAGCATGTCTGAATCCAGTGTCTGCTGGTCTTAATCTTATGACACCATCAATGACACACCACTGGAAAGTATCTCTTCAGCATTGTGACCTTATTAATGCAGCTAACCAGAATTTAAGAGCTCTCGACCACAGAACAATGAAGAATCCTGTTTGACCTTTGCTGTTGAAGAGCAGCATCACTGGAGACAGCTACACATTAACCAGGCAGGATGGGAGGAGAACAGTGATCTACTAGAGGTAAACAGATTAAAATCTCAAAAAGACAAAAAGGAAACAAGAGAAGAAAAGCAGAGTGAGCAATTTGTTGAAGACATAATTTAGACTCAAACAGGCTTTTCATCAGCTAATCAATAATTGAAGAACCAGGCCTTGAAAAGTCAAAAAGGTCTTATATTACCTTCAATCAATAAAAAATGTTTTAAGTATCACACATAACTTAAAAGAGATTTGACGTTTTGAAATATGCCTCTGTCTCTTTAAGAAGCTCCTTGCTCTTGCTGACACTGTGTCTTCAGGAAGTCATCCCAACAGTGTTTGTCCATTTGCAACCGTTCTTAGGAACATTGCACTCTGAAGTAGTTTGTATGATGAGCTCAGCTGACGTTCAGTTCCACCAGGTGTTTGCTAATTACTGCTGGCTAGTCTGAAGGAGCTGAGTGGGGTAAGTGCAAGGGAGGAGTGGTCTGTAGGGTAGACGCTCAACTGAAGATTGAAGCTCCAAGGAGGATCTTTGTGTAAATAGGTGGAGCTTTGTGAGATCAAGAGTTTAGGCACCACAGAATGGTTGCCACGGGAGATTCAGGGATTTCTCAAACACGCATGAAAGATGCATGAACACTCCAGGTATGTTTTTTTATGACGAAATAAGATTTTAACATGGTACATAGCTCAACTAAGTTGATTTTGCATAACTCCTTCCTTTTATTCCCTCCCATTATTCTCCTAGAATAAGGTCTTTGTCAGAAAGGCTTTGTGAACAAAACTGTTGTCGTTGTTGTAACGTCAGACACCATCAGCAGGCTCCTCTTTTTTAATCAAAGATTAAGATATTTCTCCACCCTCTAAAGCTCCATGTTAGGACCCCCTTTGCAACTCCCAAAAGGGTATATTCCATGTGAGGAGTTGTTGTCCCTTTAGATCAGTGGTTCTTAACCTGGGTTCGATCGAACCCCAGGGGTTCGGTGAGTCGGCATCAGGGGTTCGGCGGAGCCTCTGCCGCGGAGGTAAAGACACACTTGTGTAAAGTTGTGATGACACGCTCCGCTTGACCATCACTTGCTACAGAGGTCATAAAAGGTTAAGAACCACTGATTTAGATCCTCTCTCACTATGGTTCCCCATGGCTATTGGGTTGCAGGCTGCAAAATACTGTTGATGCTGTTAGTCAAGTGTTAGTCCACTTGATTAATGAAATTTTCTAGGTCTAACACTTGATCTTTTCAGTCCCATAATTCTCAACATAAAGTTAAGAAATTTACTGTCTACATGTCCCGACATACTCCGGTGTACTTCATACCACGGAGGTCCTCCCATTCTCAACGCAGACTCAATACGGACTCAAAGCAGACATGGCCAGGCAAAGATCAGTTTACGATCACGTACTCTTCATCACACAATAAACTGCTTGGTGGCAAACAGTGCTCACATCAAACTGCTTTTTACATAACACAGACCTGATGATGTTGAGAGTCAGCTCAAACTGTCACAAGGCAGACTGACTGCCACTTTCTGAGCCGTACTGACACAGTCCGGTGGAGAAGAAACCAGCCTAGGCCCTAAACTAGCTTATTAGACTTGCTAGCTGGATTGTGGGAAATGGAGGAATTTGTCAAAAGAAATGTAGGCAATCAGTACGCTTGACAATGAAATCCCAACCATGTGCGGACAGAGCACTGAGGTCACATGTATGCACAGTATGCGTGAGCATGAGGGAACCTTTAGGTTTCCAACCTCAGCATTGTCATCAGAGTCATGACAGTGTAAGCACCTGCCAGGAAATGAATTGGAATAAAGATCTACACACTGGTTTGGGATCTCTTGACGGTTCTGTCTCTTTCTCCTGCTTTTTGGTTTTGAATTTTGAAGCTCTGCTCCCACCTGGCCATAACTCCTCAGAACAAAATGTCAGTAACTGTCATCTTTTTCCTGAATTCTGATTTTATTCAAGAGCGTGTTTAAGTGCATTTATGCCAGATGCATAGACTGTGAGAGTGTTTAACTGTGTTAAACTGCTGGTTGGTGGGCGTCGGTGGCAAAGTGCAGCACTTCACAACAGCATTTGGGGTTTTGCTCAGGCTCACGGCTGTCAAGTAAATCAACAAATTTCCAAGATCCCGCATTGCTGGAGTTTAAGCTCACAGCGTTATCTTCTGGCATGCCGTCTGGCATGTGCTTTTGATTTGCAAAAGGCAAGCAATACCCTAAATGGGTTCTGCTGAAAAAATATACCTACAAATATGAACAGCAAACATATTTAATGGGCCATATTTAGCCCAGCGGCCTGGATGAGTGTTAAAAGATCTTTTCTAGAGAGATGGCAGCCTGAATAAGGACCATGTTTGTTCTGTTTGAATGAAAAAGACTTGGCGGGGGGTGTGTGGGGTGGAGGGTGTGGTGTTGGGGGAGAGTGGAGAGGGGCGTTGCTCTGCTGGCAGATAGTCTAGTGGCATGGAGCTGCAGTTTCTGAGAAAGTGGAGAGGAAGGGGTATAAAAATAGAGGTCTTGAACAGAATCCGCTTTCTTTAACGGAGCGATCAGCAAAATAGAGAAATCACACATCGCACCCGTATTGAAGTTGTAAAGTTTGCAGGTGACGGGTGAAATACAATCCCTACAAAGCTGTAATTAAGCTCAAAGGAAGTTGCGCTGTGGTTACCTGCTACGATGTGACACCAGCCTCTCCAGAGAGCCTGTGCCCATGGAAACGGGAGCCTGAGACAAATGTGGTGCAAGGTGCCTTTTTTATTCTCCTATTTTCCTATTTTGTGGCCATTAATTGGTTGCCAGAAGCACTTGACTGTAGCAAGCTGAAGACTGCCCCTCAGTAGGTCTTGATCTCAGACCAAGGGAACCAAAGGGCTGGGAGTCGGGGGGTTGGGGGTTAGAGGGGTTATGGGGGTTCGGCCAGCTTCCAGGGCCAAGCCATCGGGGAGCAAGAGTGCCTGCATTGATTCAACAGCTGTTACGTGTCACACAACTCTTTTTGAGGATGGCTTCTCCTTCTTGAAGAGCTTGTTAAGTATTATGCATGCATTAGGAAACTACTATACCTGTTTGTTTTAGGCCAGCATCAACAAAGTAGAGGAGAGTGTGTTTTTCTTTCTTTTAGGGTGTAGAAGGAGAAAACAAAGCCAAAGAGCCTCAGAACCACATCCACCACAACAAAGCACTGTTAGCTATTTATTTCCATTTATGCCATTAAGTCACAAAGCAGATACGCCTGTCGAGTCGAGCAAATCTCAATCTCGTTGTAATCTGTTGATGACAATGACAAATAAATTTTATCTTATCTTGTCAAAAGTATTCACCCCCTTCCATGTTTTACGTTTTTTATTGCTTTTATGAATCTGTCATGATCAACAAAACTGATGGTGATAGATGATCAATTTGCAAAAATGTCTTCAATGTCAAAGTAAAAACTGATTTTACAAAATAATGACGAATAAAAATATGTAACATCAAATGAGTGATTGCATAAATATTCACCCCCTTTAAAACTGTTGACCTAATTCAACAGAGGTCCAGCCAGGTGGTTCTAGTAGTGGAGATCATCTGAGTGCAGTGAGTGTCTCCAGTGATTGTAGTACAAAGACAGCTGGTTCTGGTTCTGGTTCTGGAAGGTCCATTCACTGGTTCATCAGTATCCTGGCTAAGGTTATTGAATAAAAGTCAGTGGATGAACAGAAACATTCCCTGGAGTTCATTTCAATGAATCAAGACATGGAAGGAATCTGGTCCATGTGTAAACCTGCCTAGATCAGGCTGTCCTCACAACCTGAGACCGTCAACAAGGAGACTGGAGAGAGGACACCAGGTCACCATGACAACGCTGAAGAAGCTACAAGCTTCAGCAGCTGAGATGAAGAGTCTCTGTGGATAACAGCTGTTGGTTCTTCACCAGTCAGAGCTTTATGGGAGAGAAGGAATGAGAAAAACTGTTGTAAAAACTCAGATGAAGGCTGGACTAGTTAACCAAAAGACATCAGAGACAGTCCATAGTCAAGAGGAAAAATGTTTTTTGGTCTAATGGACAAAGATAAACAGAGATGGTCTGAAGACAACAAGGTGGAGGTTCTGGAATGGCTCAGTTAAAGCCCTGTTGATCACGACTGGTTTGTAAAAGCAATCAAACTCGTCAAACATGGGGATGAATAGTTTTTATAGACACTGTGTCTCTGTATACACGCAGCTGCAACGATAAGCCAGGTTTAAGTTTCCCTACTTAACCAATCTAAAAATGACCTTTTTTGCAGTCGATGCAGACGAGATAGAGAAAGTTCAAGGTCCTGACAAGATCAAGGCACTCCTTAAAGAACAATATCTCTCTTTATGGGAGAGCAACCATGTTTGGGATGATATTTCTCATTTATGTCAAGGTATGATGTGGATGGTTTTAATATTAAACTGTGGATCATACAAGATAAAAAAAAAAGTCCTGCAAGTTTAAAATCATCCTTCATCCTGTTCAGCAGGAATAATTTATTAATTATCCTGTTCAGCATCAACAGCTCAACCTTGCAGTGTAAAGGTCTTGGTATTTTCTTGTCAGCCATTAGCACAGACTGAGCATTGTCTGAGCAGCACAACCTGAGCATTGTTATACATCGAATACTTCCCTTTACAACCACAGTGGAGCCGTCTTTGAAAGGCCGTGTCCAGCAGGATAAAGCAGCTCATCAAACAGCAAAATGATTTCTTAAACACGACAATGAGTTTGTTGGACTGCAGTGGCTCCACAGTCACCAGATCTCAGTCCTATACAGCATCTTTGAGATGCTCTGCAACAGGAAGTATACATCATGTATGCGCAGTAGGAACAGCTACAGCATAAATTGAGGTCGTCAATATGCAGCAAAATCTATTAGATATCATATATATATATATATATATATATATATATATATATATATATATATATATATATATATATATATATACTGTATATAGTTGAATCTCAGCATGACAGAATTAGGAAAATTCTGAAGGAAAAATTGAGTCACATTTAACTTATCTGTTTTTCTCCAGCAGCTGACTTACTACAGCAAATCTCCTATAAATCTTTCACCATTTTACAGCCATTAATTTAGTACTCTAGCATTCTGCTGCCCAGCTGAGGCTCGCTGCACAGCAATGTACCTCAGGATCATCTCTGTCCATCTCATCTAAAATCACAAGCTGAAAGCCAAACCGTTTGTCATCAATGATTGTTAGTGCAGCCATCAAAAAGCCTCTTTTTCACTTGAAAAAATTTTTTTTAGAGAAACATCCTGCAGCGCTTGAACACTGAGACCGTGGCAGATCACCGCGGTGACAAAAGGTGCTGAATTGTCTGATGCATGGTCCCTCTTGAGTGTAGATGCTAAAACATCAGCGGTCATCTTACACACCAAGGCTTGTGGTTAAGAAAAGAGAGACTCCAGCCTAAAACCCGAGGACCTGCAGAGCCATTAAACTTTCAGAATGGTTGCAGTAACAAGTGCAATGAATATCTTGCAGTCAGTCAGTTTCATTCTCTTTCAACCACTGCCTATCTAAGCTTCACCAGTAAAAAGTCTAATTTCCCAGAGCACAAGTGCCATAATCTCTGGCAGGAGTCTGAACTGCAGGAAGGACCTAATGTGAAACATTTGTGCTTTTAAAAGCCTAACTTTTAAAAACCTTCCTGGATCTTGGTAGGCCAGTATCTGGTCAGTGCTTGAAAACGTAAGTTAAAGTGTGGAAAAATAACTGACAGTATTATTCTTATCAGGGCCAGCCCAAGCCTCCAGGGGGCCCTAAGCGAAATTTGGTTTTGGGGCCCTTTATCTCTGCTAACAATGTGGATTGCTGGAATCAACAGTATGACGATTAGATCATTGTAATCGTCTAACTAGACACCTGCTATAAAATTTCTGCATCTCTGATAGTGTTGTTTACATTATATCCTATGCATGTATAATAGAGAATACATTTATCGGCCAGTTGATTTCTGGGCGCCGATTTCCTTAATTTTGGGGGATCATGATTGGTTGATACTTCCATGTGAAGCCCATCTTATCCCCTGATCTTATTTGTATCAGCAAAAGTTTAAAAATCTGTCTCTGTCTTCTTCTGCTCTGCAGTGAGAGGTTTGACTGACAGACCGACCCACCGGATCAGGTCTGAACATTTAAAGTTAACAATATTCACCACAGTGTTGCCATCTCAGCAACTTTCTTGCTGTATTTAGCTGAACTATATTGTTCTACAGAATCCTGTACGACTCTTTTCACTTCCTTCTAAATATATATCTGACTCAACACATACATGTGCCGCCCTGACTTAGCTCATGTGACAAATTTAGTTCTGCGATTAGCATCTCTGCTGCGTATCTCCACCAGTCTGCGTGTCTCGTACGCTCGTATCATTTCAGTGCAGGTCTAGATAAACGTGGACAAAACTCATCCAAGAAAATTGTTTTCCATCTTCATAAACTTAGCACTTAGCTTTAAACCGTGTCAGATGCAATCAGCAGTGTTTCATCTGTCTGCGTGTATAAGAGTTGGTAATATGAGACCTACAACCTAGAGAGTGCTGTAGCACTCTCTCTCTCTCACTGTGAACTTCATTGTAAGATGCTTGGAGTGTAAAACCCATTAGTCAGATCAATAAAATAATCTGTGTGGCATAAAGTACAATTTTGCTGGCTGTGCATTTAAAAATGGGACAGTGCAAAACATGACAACAGAGATTGCTGCAGAGTGGCTAAAAAGGAAAGCCAAGCCAATGTTTGGAAACAGATTAGTACAAACTAACTGAAAAACAATGATTTTACACCTTTGCAATTTTGAATATATGTAATTACAAAGAAAGTTATTCTTCACCTTCAGTCTGTTTGGTTATATGTTGTATCAACTACCTGAGCTGATGATCTTGTTTTGTGACCTTTCATCCCAACTCTGCTTCCTCCCAGAGTTTGGAATGCCAGCAGGACGAGGCGACGTCGGGGGGATTCAGTAGTGAAATGAAGCATTCCTGAAGAGCGGCTGGGGCTTCCTCTGCCTGCGCTGTTTGTGTCACTTGTTCTTGCTGTTGTCTTTAGAGGCAGATAATCCTGAATGAGGAGCATGGATCTCAGCTCACTGCTAGAAATCAACCAGCAGCTTATCATGCATGTTAAACTCCAGACACACTCAGAAGGAAAATCAATTGCTTTTCTTGTAGAAGGATGTATATGCATTCATGGATGTGCTGCATGCAGGTTTCTAACCAGCTGCTGGCAGTACTTCACCCCTCATTTAACCTCCTCCCTTCATCTCTCCCTTCATTTATATCTGCTCAGAGATTGGGAGAATGATTTGACTTGAACCTTTGCTGTGTAGTTTGTTCTTTTCCAATGACCTAAAATAAAGCAATTGTTCATACGCACACACCCTGATGTGCCAGAGCAGAGAAATGAGCTTGATTCAGGGGCCGTGCCAAGAGGTCAACACTTCACCATGTGCGTTTGAACAGCATGTCATTGCTTTAACACTGACAGATTAGAAAGTGGGGTAAGTGATCCTCCAGGGGTCAGAGTTCAGACTGACCACCCTCTGCTGATATAGACCATCTGCTTTTAGAAATGTGATGCTGTTCTAGATCTTTAGATTTGATTCAGATCTATTTGACATTGCACACAGTCATAGAGACAAACAAATTCTACAAATGCTTGAAGGTCCATTTCTGACAGAGGCGACGTCACACTGTGTGAGAGCATTTACTGTATAGCAAAACTATTATTACGTTAAAATGTATGTCATTAATTAATCTAAATGGACGTATTAAAGTTCTGGCTCTAAGTTTTGTTTGTTTTGCTCAGGGTCGACCAAATTAGTAATGGATGATGGTCATCCGTAGATTTTTGTTCATCTCTACAGACATATGATTAAACTACCATCCATTAGTGTTTCCCCAGCAACACAGTGCAAGGTAACTGTGTTGCCAGGTTGAAGGTTTCACTTCAAGTTCACTGTTTCAGAGACATCCTGCGTCCAAATGTCTTGCCTCTCCTGAATACCGGATACTTCATCTGAACCTGGAGTGTCATCTGTCCGTGTCCTGCCTGTCCAGGCCCTCCAGAGGCCAGGAAGGTCTCTGCTTCCTCAGGCCTGACAGGCCAGCTACCACAGCTGTGGCCCGTCACACCACAGCAGAGGACATAACAACCCAATGTCTCTGTTCTCACCATAATCACCAGGGGGATTTATTCCAAACGCACGCTTTTATTACATTTCCACAACTTACTTTTGGTTCTGAGTGCAGCTTTTTCATGTTCCTGTGCTTTGAAGTCCGGAAAACATTTGGTGGCTGTGGAATGTTTCTGTTTAATCCATATACGACTGCTGACTGTTCCACGCTAGCAGCCGAACCCCTGCTTGGTGTCGTGAACGCTGGAGTCTGGATCTTCAGATGAACTGCTCCTCTGCTTCTGTCACCATGGCAGCAGGGTTTGGTTAAATCATGAGCTGTGCTCATCTGGACAGCTGAGCACAGCGTAGGGAAGCTGTCTTCAAAACACTTTTAAAGTACAACTACTGCCCTTTTTTGTTGTTGTTTGTCACTAATACAAATATTGAAGATTTAGATGTAAATTATTTTACTGCTATAGCACAACGACACGTAAGAGAAATTGGCAATGGAATGTCATCGCTTGGCCACCGGAGCACACAAACAACACAAGTGTGCCTGTAATTACAAAAATATACAAAATAATAATCAATTGCTATATAACTAACAGCCTTAGCGATGGGGTTGTTGAGCAATCTGATAGCCAATGGGAGACAACTATTTCTGAGTCTGGCTGTTCTACACCGGATGCTACGGAATCGTCTGCCAGACGCCAACCGCATCAACAGACCATAGAGAGGAAACTGAACTGAGTGAGTCTGAAGTACTAGTCTTTTTTTGTGCTGGCTGTGTAGACTCAAGTTCAGGTATCATGACACGAAAATTTCACATACAAATTCAAGAACCATTTCTGGAAATTCAATGTAGCTGCATCTAAAAGAATACAATAAAGCTAACACTAAATCATGTTTACACACACACAGCTTCTCTGCAATTCCTTGATTTTATTGTAGTCAATTAGCTACCAACAAGCTTTAAAGATATGCTGCGTTTCGCTGTGGAAACTCAATTAACAAAGACTGTGAAATCCAGTCTTGAATGGGATAAGGAAAATACACGTCTGGTATCCAATCTAATTACGCCAGATCCCAGTTCGCTTAGCTGCATTCCAGATAAGCAGGTTAAATGCTAATCTGTACTTTCTGTCACAGCAAAACAATAATGACTTGAAGCCGGTCCAGCATGCATTAGCTCCACATACAACCACCATCATAAATAGCTCAAATATGATAGGAAACCAAGAACAAAAGCTTCACACAGCTGGTTTAGGATCATGAATAAATCATCCCTGTTTGGTTTCTAAATAACTCTGAATGTTTCATATGCTGGTGGGATCATATTTCGATTCAGTATTGTGAAGATTAAACAGGCAGATTGATAGAGGGAGGACATGTGTTCAGCTATATTAACTAAATGAGTTGTTGATAATGCGCTTGTTTGCATGTGTGGCTCAGTCGGTGTCTGAGGATCTTCCTCACCTCCACAGTCAGTCATAATCCTGTTCCCAGACAGGCTGATGCCAGATCAGCAGTGACTCTGAGCAGGAGGGACCCCCGTATCTTTTTTTTTTCTTTTTTTTTTTTTAAGGAAAACTGATTTGTCCTCCCATTGAACTGTTTCACGTTTTCTCACTTTAGAACCAGAAACTTTAATATTTGTCAGTATGATTTTAGGTTGTAGTTCACAGGTGTCAAACTCCAGTCCTCACGGGCCGCTGTCCTGCAGTTTTTAGATGTGCCACAGATACAAAACACTGGAATGAAATGGCTTAATTACCTCCTCCTTGTGTATGTAAATTCTCCAGAGCCTTGCAAATAACCTAATTATTCAGGTGTGGTGCAGCAGAGGCACATCTAAAAGTTGCAGGACACCGGTCCTTGAAGACTGGAGTTTGAGACCCCTGTTGTAGACCAACACAAAATGGTGAACAATTGTGAGTAATGGAGGCACTTTTGACACTAAATTGGTATGCCTTGTTTCCTTTCCCACTGACTTCACCATCATGCACTGCTTTGTGTCTCTAAGTCAAGCCAGTTTCTGGCTGTAAAGTGACAAAATGTGAAAAAGCTTAAAGAAGAATGAATATGTTTTTTTGTTGTTGTTGTTTTCTTTCCAAAGCATTTTATGAGGAGAACCGCTCCAGAATGAGCAGGAACTAAATGAGTTCATAAACTTACTGTGGATTTGACCCATCAGATAAAAGCATCGCAGAAAGACGACATGGAAACAGATGAGCTACAGAGCCCACCCTGGATTACTGCGGACCCCTGCAGTCACAAAGACCGGCTTGTTCAAGCTGACTCTGTATGTTGAGTAACTGGAAACATTTCCTTCGAGAACAAATCCTCCCATATCACATCTACTGGACCCTCTCTGAGTGACTGTATGTTTTTTCAGTGCATGGGGGCGTCATGTGCTTCAGTTTCCTCCCACAGCCTAAAAACGTTTAGTTTAATTGGTGAATGTAAACTGACTGAGAGTGTAAACTGACTGCACACATGGCTATGATGGACTGGCAGCTACTTTAGGGTGTGCTCCACCTCCCACTTGACCAGGATCTCCACCCACCCCCACCCACCGACACACAAACCCTGGAAAGGATTAGGAGCAGTTGTGTGGGGGGAGATGGAAGGGAAATGGGATTTATGTTCTCAAAAGGAGTTGAGATTTAAAAATCTGAATTATATTTTCTTAAAACACAATGTAGCACTGCGCTGGAATTTAGTTTTAGTTTTGGAGATGAGGTGGACAAGGTAGAGGAAGGCTTGTGTCAAGAGTTTTATTCTTTACACACTAATCAGAAACTACAGAGTGACATAAAAGAAAGATATTTCAAGGAATCTGACTAATAACAAGTGAAACAAATGTATTCTAATGAGAAAGTTGGCTGGTGTGATGATTATTTTGACGCCACAGCAAAAATTCATCCTGCAGCCCACAGTACAACACCAGGGGCCTCATGCATAAAAGATTGCGCAATTTTCACACTAAAACTTGGCGTGCGGAAAAATTTAGAAAAGTGCGGCTCACAAAAAAATCGGATGCATAAAGCGGTGCGCACGCACGTGGCCGAGGACCTTTCCTTTTAAATCCATATTTGCCGGAAATAGAGCGCAGCTGCTGGTCCGCCCTGTCTCCACCCATAAATACATATGTAAATTAGTATAAGTACCCGGAAGTCTACACCAGTTGAAGCCATAACCATGGCAACGTCCTTGTTTGTAGCAGTATAAATATTTATAATAATAATAACTACATATTTTATTTAAAAGGTTCTTTCAGGACACATAAAAAAATTACTCCATGTCGCCTCACAAAAATAAAAATAATACATTTTAAAGAGAGAGAAAAATCCAAATTAAAAAAAATAAGGAGATCCTGCAAATGCCTGTTTGAACAGCAGCGCTTTTAAAGACAGACAGCGAGTCAGAGAGTCATTGAGCGGGGAAAGTGGACGTTTATTCTAAATAGTAAAATCATGTGCATAAGTTGTACATTTACAGAATAGAGATGCTTTCTGTCCAGAAAGGCGCATTCACAAAGCGGGCGGCTCCACTGAAGAATGACTGCAGCTGGACCGGTACCGGTACCGCACGGCCCTTTCTTTAAGTTCTGCTCAGAGCTCCAGGATGGTCGGTCTGGGCAATCTAAACGCTAATAAACCATCATCAACATTTCCCAGCTGATCAATATGATCAATCGCTCCCTCTGAATCCTTCCATTGGCGATGTTCTCCATCAGAGCCAAAGCGTCCCACATTTACGCGGCTCACCTTTATGCAGCTACTTGAATACGTGTGATTATATACACCTTGATCACCTGTTGATTATTTTTAATCAGCAGGTTTGAGTTGATCTGCTGATCTAACTCTGTTTTCTTCTTTTAGTGAGAATGAAATGATCCCATAAATACATTCCATGCGCTTCGGCGCACGGACCAATGCCTTACATCTTCATGAGACAAAAACTGAGGAAAAGTACTACTAACATCCGAGCGAGGTTTTCACATACTTTTATTTTTAATTTCTTTATTTTGCGTGTTAGCTTATTGTCTGAGGATAAATGCGGTTCAGTTTCATCGTTATGTTTAAACAATAAAATATTAAAATCATAAAAAACATCGGGTTTGATGCTTCTTAGTCTAAACAACACAGAATGTCGTCAGATTTCAGTATATTTAGGTGAGTTTTGTAGTTTGATATTGTCCACAGAAAAGGTTTGCGTGGCTCCCACACATTTTCACGCCAGTGAAAAGGCGTAGGTATATTTACGCAAACTTTGACGCAAAGCTAATTTTTATACATGCCCACTTGTGCGTAAAATATGGCGCAGCACATGTTTTGTGCGCACGCAGGCTTTATGCATGAGGCCCCTGGTCTTTACTTCAATGCCTTCACATCTTACTGTTCTTCTTGCCTGCATGTCTTGTGAAGGTACCATTATCTGCAATGACCCCACACATCTGAATGGTCTCTGGTATGTTACACACAGCTTAGGAATGATAAAGCATCTGGTGTTGGCATGTTGGTAAATGGAAATCTACTCAGGGCCCCAAAAAGGCTTGGGCAGGCCCTGGTATGAACACATACCATGTATGTAGCATCTTTAAATGACACGCCTGTCTCAATGGTGAAGAAATGTGTCTCACTTTAATCGTTTCCCTTCAGGGAATCAGAGCAGCTGTGAAAACAAACCACAGCTCCCATCAGACCCATGCCAGTTACTCCTGGTTCCCTCTGAGAACACCCTGCTGATCTACTCTCCATCTTGCAGAACTCAACTCACACATCTGTCCATAACGCAGAATAATTTTACCTATTGAAAATTTTTATTAATTTTTTTGCTTATTGGATGCTGGGAGATAAGCAACTGCACTTCCTTGGACGGACAAGCCGAGCGTCGCGAGCCGAATCCAGTCATGAACACCAGGGCAGAAGAGCAAACCACTGGGAAAAAGATGAACACAAACTGGTCCCAATCAATACAGTTTCCACCCAGACTCGTTAAAACAGCCCGGATCTTTAAATGTATTTGAGGTGACAGAGATGAAACGTGCTGCAGGTCAGATTACAGAGGTGAGTCTTCTTTTATTTACAGGACACATATGGAGAGGGATTCGCCGTCGCTCCAGAGCATGCTTAGAATTTTGATCAAGCACTCCTGCCAGACCCCACCGGCTTACGTTTAGCATAAATCTCCCCCAAGAAATCTTCTTCCTCCAAACGTTCCATCATCGGTTGTCTTTTCATGATCTGCTGTTTAAGGAAAGCACTGACCGATCAATAGCCAATATTACTGCAGGCAGAAGGTGCGACGTTCTATTGTCCACTTGTTAGATGGGAGGAGAAGCAAGAAGACAGAAAGAAAATCTACTGGTCAAAGAGAACCAAAGGCAGTCTGCAGAAACCTATGTTCCTGTTACGGAGTTGTTGAAAACACATTCATTTTAGTGGAATTAATACTTAAATCAATAACACGTCTAAATTAGGAACCTCGTGGGGCCGGCGTGTCAGCTTGATTAGATTCAGGAGGAAAGTGGGTTGATGAGTAAACACGACAGCATCAATACTGCATGAGACCGCAGATGGAAACGTTTCTTTCTTTAATGTGTGTAAGCGATCTGGGTCAAATCCTCCTAATACTCTGTGATGAATACAACGTTTTTCCCTTCATAGACTAAGCTGCTACACAAAACCATTAAAGAGATAGAAAGGAGTCAAAAGCAAGAATTTGCGATAAAAGGAAGGCTCATACAGCAGCACCGCAGGAAACCAGAGGTGACAGATGATGACAGAGGATGAAAATGAAGATGCCACAGAAGAGTGATGCTAACACCTGAAACCGTGAGGAGTCAGTGAGGTCCTAAAGTCAGAGGAACAAAGTGATAAAGGTCTACCTTGGTGCGTCGCCGGAGCACTTGAGTGGTGCTGTTGGTGCTGGAGCTGCAGGGTGCTTGTGTTTTCCCCAGGAACTGAAGCAGATGTCAGCAGAGACACCTGCTCTGGTTCTGGCTCAGCCTCCTCCTCCGCTGCCTGCTGGGCCCGGGTATCAGGAGGTCACCACCCTGCCCCAAAACACACACATCCCTCAGCCCCCTGGCATGCTATTGTCTTAAGCACTGCTACGGATTTGTGGACTCATTAGGACGTTTTCGCACATCTTTTATGTGTTGTGTCCCCCATTATGTAAAAGGAATTTAGGGTAACATTCAAAAAGTTGTGATTAAAAAACGTTAGCAGCAAAGGTTTTGTCAGTTACGCAAAAGTAAGTCTGTGATTGCGTTAATAAAAAAAAAAAAAAACAACCCTAAATTAGTGGTAAGCATGGAATAAAATTCTAAGGAGCTTACAGTGTTTTACTCAGGAAGGGTGGGGGTGCACACGTGTAGCGCTGACTGGCCATCTGTTTGGGGATGTTTCATGGTGGGTCTGGATCAACACTCCGTATGACTGACAGTGCGGTTGTCCAATCTCGGCTGTTTGAAGAGGGAGCTTAGCGACCGTGGGGCAGGGGATTTCTCTGACGGCGGACTCAGAATTACGCAGTCCTCATGAGCGTGAAAAAAGTCAAATGTTGTGTAACTTGGCAGTGACGGGTGAGCCGAGCTCTGAGACCTTAAAATGTCGTTTTAATCAGACGCCACTCGGCAAAGGCACGAGGAACAGTGACCTACATTCATCCTCATCTGAATGACAGATGTCCCGAGTGCTGCTGAGGAGCGACATGTGCTTATTCCTCTGTGATTACATCTGCATACCGGGCAGCCAAAGACTGCTACTGCAGCTCCAAGTCTTTCATGGAAGAAATGAGAGTCATTAAGTTCATCTCCTGGCATAAATGAAATCTAGAAATGAGCTAAAAATAAATAAATAAAGGAATTAAAACCAAGTGTATAGAGCATCTAAAAATATATATTCATGAAGACTCTTTCATGTTCATAAGAAGTGTCATGTTGTGTTTCAGACAGTGTCATGTCAGTGTTATACACACCCCTTCAAATAAAGTGCTGCCCCACAAACTTTAAATTTATTTTACAGGGATTTTTGATGACAGGAGATCCAACCTGACTGAGGTGTGAAAGCCTTTCCATTTCCCAAAGCCTCCACCTAGATTCAGTTTCAGTGTTTATGGAAAGGCAGGTTAGGTTTAATTCATTTACTGTTATTATTTGAATATTTTGAATTGTTGAATTAAGCTTTACTGAGCCTTGTAAAGTGTTACTAATTAAAGCAACACACAAAATTTTAAGAGAAGTTGTACACCTTCAATTATGAAGTTTGTTTAATGGTGGTGAAATAGAATTGGTGCATGGTTTATGAACATGTAGGTTGCCTAAGTCCAAAGTTAGCAAAACAACATCCCTAGACCTCAATACGAGTCACTAAGGAACACCTGGCTCAGAGTCAAGAGCAAGTTGGAAAAATAGTTGGAAAACAACTTCTAATTTGTGTGGACTGCGACCCTAATTCACTGCGGATTTACTCTGACTGCTAATAAACGTGTATTTTTCAATAAACCAGATAAATAGATCTCTTCCAGATCTTGATCAGGGCAAAACTTGGCAGGTTTCGGACTCAGTGCTCTTTGGAGGGACAGCTTGTTAAGTGTTGACCTCTCAGGGTGGGGAGTTAGTTGGGTTGTGCTTTACACTGAGACAAAGTGACGCAGCAGGTCAGTAATCAAAAGCACACCAATAGGTCCACCTCTGATAGGATCAGAGAAATAAAATAAAGACTTCAGAGTTTCCTAGTCAAAGTCTGGACTTAAATCTGATTGAGATGCTGGAGTTGAATTATGATGGAAAACCTCTAATGTGGCTGAAATAAACAACTTAGCTAAGAACAGTGGACCTACAGTAGATTACTCCATGGTGGTGGAAGACAGACATTGCCAGTTACTGCAAACAAAAGTGTAGAACAGCAAGTTATAAAGTTAAGGAGTAAACGTTTTCACATGGAGACAGGTTGGACTAAATATTCTATTCCCTTGAGTAACCATTAAAAACATAAAGGTTTGCTAAAGTTATTTTGATGTGATATTAAAACTAGTTTGATGTTGCATAATTGTGGTTAAAAAATGAGGAAAAAATTGAAAACAATTGTAAGAAACTTGTAAATCCCTTCCACTCATCATGTTTGCAATGTTCTTGTTTCTTTTCTTGTTGCTGGGCTCGGGTTCTGTAGTTCTTCACGGGGTTTTTCCCTCTTTGATGTGACAAATGATCAAACTGCCTCATTCATCCCAACAGAGATGTGGCTGAGTAAAAGCCCCGCTAATCTGTAGGCGTTCTGGAAACGGGAGCCCATCCATCACACCGCACACCTGCACTGTTCTTCACCTTTCAGGCAAGGTCAAATTTCACATCATACACATGCACTGTAAATCCATAGCAGGGGACAAATTGGGAAATAAACTGCCATGCTGCATATGATACGGTGTCACAGTCCACATGGCTCGCTGAGCATTCAATGTCTTTCAGGAAAGGAGATTTTTTTAATAAAGGATTTTATTTTATTTATTATTTTAATTGGAAGTATTTGCATTGCCTAAAAGTTTTTGCAGGGCTGCCTTGTGTGCATTTTGCAGATTTCTATGCTTGAAGACATTGAACCAATGAACTGAACCAATGACCTGAACAAGGAGCTGAGCAAGGGAACTGAACCAAGGAACTGAAAAAGAGAAACTGAACAGGGAGCCGACGAAAGGAACTGAACCAAGAAACTGAACCAAGGAACTGAAACAAGGAACTAAACCAACTAACTGGACCAGGGTGCTGGACCAGGGTGCTGGGAGGGATTGTATTTTATTAGGTTGGCAAATAATGTTAAAATATAAAGAGAAAAAAACTCCTACCAGACAAGTTTAAAGTCAGATTAAAAACAATAAAAATCTGCTTCCCATCATTTGAGTGAAGTTCAAACCACGTTTTGAATGATTCTTCATATCAAGGCTGTTTAGCAGAAGAGCAGGTGGTGGCAGGTCCACCTGTCAAACTAAGTATAGTATATATCTGATACCTTACAGCTCTTTACTTCACTACATGGATGACTCCTGCTGTTTGACACCAAACAAATATTTGGGTTACAACTTCAAGATTAAAAAGGATAACCGAATATTTCTGTGGAAGATATCAGAGGACAGGCAGGGTGGATTCACTTTCACTGTGGATCATGACTCATGACTCATTTCATGGCTCATTTTTCAAGTCAGGCATAAGTTCAGAAATATGAAGTTATGTGTATTATAAGGCTGTGTGTGATGATTTGTCCATCATCACACACAGCAGAATAAACATGATGAGTGAACAGGAAGAAAGTTCAGCTTAGTTCAGCGCAATATCAGTTTTATGGAAGAAATCAAGATAGCCCCGTTCATTCGTCCATCCATCAATCCATCCATCCATCCATGCCTCCTTGCCATAACCCTTATAAGCCCTAATCTTTAGCTCTGTCCACAGATTATCTATAAAGCAGCAGCTCAGTCACAGACGTTAATATTATATTGAGTATGAAGAAACATGCTGATAAAATCCAAAATTACTTTATGATAGATGTATGAATATTTTTTGCCTTCCTGTGCCTGTTTATTTGACATGCAATTGAAAAAACTGAAGGTATTCTTTTTTCTTTTTTTTTTTTAGCAGAGCATCATGATGCTACCAAGCTTGACAGTTGGAACTCGGTTTGAAAGTTTCACCACGACTCCTCCAAACATTTCAGCAGCAGGTAGATCTGTTCGGTGTTCAGTTAGTTTAGACCTCAAGACTGTTTTTCCCAAAAGAAATTTGACTTGTTCATGTGGAAAACTGTAGGTTTCAGTGAAGCTGGAAGCGATCATTTTTTTAGGCAGAGCCCTCTCAGTCCGTGGCAAAGTGAAAGTGGCCTCACTGTGGATGGTAAATCTCATGTTAGAATAAAGAACTGAAATAACAAACATTTGGTCTGTAACTCATTTATACATAGCGCAATGTCAACAATCATATTTCATGAATATTTGGAACCGGAGGACTCCAGGTGCTAGTTTTCAAAGTCAGAAGTCTATGATAGGTTTATTGACAGATATAAAAACATTAACATTTTGTGTTTGCATGCCACAAATTGCCCAAAGTCTTTAGAAATAAATCTGTCATGAAATTAAATTAAATTATAAAATGAAAAGTGTATCAGCAGTAAGTGTTTTATTTTTCTGCTGATAGTTTCAACAGCTTCAGTTATTCTCTCTGCACATTTTTAATAATTCGTTTGCTCACAATTACAAAATGAGCATCAATTTAGATTGCTTAAAGAGACAGTGTTTGTTTTTAACCCATTTAAAGTGTCTGACGACGCATTGCCAATAACCAGAGTTCACTTAAAAAATAATAATAATAATAATTACATTGAACTTCTTCAACATCTGTAACAAGCACTGGTTACATACAACACCTTTGATGTGTTTTCACTCGTATTAAGCCACACATTAAATCCCTAATGGGTTGTGTGCGTTGATACCACACAGTTGGTTGCCAAGTGTGAGAACAGTTGCTGCGCATGTATAAAACTTCAAAGAACCTGCACAAGCAGCTATTAAAATAAGTTTTTAAAAGTCCAGGTTGTGGTACATTGAAGACTGGGGCCGATGCCAGCATGTCTGCATGAATACTGCGGATGTGCATCACCACATGCCAGAGGAGAACCGGATGGTTCATCTTGGAGTTCTTAGTTTAGCAGTTTGGAAGGACAGAAACCCCAAAAGACACAAAAATGAACAGAGTAATGTCTGAAGGAAGCGCTGGTGGAAACCAAATGAGCACAACACAGATGATAACAGGAGCATTGACTCCACAACATAAAGATGCAGAAATTAAATTCAATGGGAGAAATACTGGACAGAGCACAGAAGGAAGATGTGAATCGAGAAGGACTGCGTTTGAAGGCAGTGGTCAGACTAGAATGCATTGGACTTCGATGAGGTTTGAATATGTACTTTGCAAAACAAAAGGATCATTTTTTTAAACTCTGTTTTTCTTTCCAGGTGTGTTGAAGGTTCATAGAAGAGCAAGATGAGCTATGAACACAACGTGTGAGGAAATAAAGTGAGCGGTGGCAGATGCTTGGAGGGGTTTATTTCATAAACTCATTAAAATGGATGAGTAGTTCTGGTCAAATGTTTTGATCTGGAGCCAGTGGGACTTTCAAATTGATTGAAAATACTCAAATAAGTGGAGTTTGAAATGAGAATTATTGGCGTTTTTTTTTTTTACTCCCCTCTGACGCCTCACAGCGAGCTTTGTTGAATCTGTTGAAATCTCATATCCATTCACATATATTAGCTTCTTTGTTGCTCTTTGTAAGTGTGAAACTAATAAGGACAAAATTGATTCACGCAACAAAAGGCTTTGTTTTTGCAGAATCTGTCAAAATTGCCCGAAATGTCTTCTTTTTTCTTTCCAAGATCAATAACGTCTCATTTTCTCTCTCCTATATGAGGAAACATAAGCTCCGCTTTTTAGCCTATATCCACACCTGTCAGGCTGCACACACACCTCACACACTTCATGTCCTTGGAAGATTAATAGCTGCTCACAGTCTGTCCCATTAAACATGACTAATGCTCGGTGATCCTGAATGACAGAGAACTGTGCTAATTATCAGTCTCTACACCTATACTTTTAATATAATCCCTCCTGCCAATCATTGTCAGTAATTGCAGAACACTGTGCTTATGCTCAGCCATGGAGGGATTTATGATTATGATTAATATTGCATTTACCACACTTTGAACCATGCTGCTTTTAAGTCACTTCACCAAACAATTTATTAACAATTTATGAAATTTATAGAAGATATTAAGGCAATGTAGCATACAGTATTAAACTCAAAGAAAAAAAAACTGTGTTCTGATGTATTAGTGATGTAGAGACTGGTCAATTAACGTAGTAAATGTAACTGAAAATGCGCTAAATATAGCATGCTAGACCTTTTTAATTCAGTTCTGTTTTTATTTTCCAGATTTAGGTCAGTGGGACACATGACTTCCTTATCTTTAGCGGCTCTCCCTCGAGGGCCGGTTTCTCGACATCAAAGCGCAACTTGGAGGAGCTTTGGAAGAGAAAAGGCTAGCTTCCTTCAACAAACATTTGATTTTGTTGTCAAGCTAAACAGCTGGCAGGCACATTTAGGAACGGAGATCTGACGGTTGAAAGGATCTGGTGATAAGCAGAGCAGGCGTCTGGAAATGGCAGCAGAAACGAGGAGATGAGGGTAAAAGTAAAAGCTCCAAGGATGGAACAGCATCAGGGAGTGAACATCAGACAGGTCTCACTTCTTTTCATGTGAAAGACACGGTTACAGCTGTTACAGTGTTACAGACACAGTCATATTCAAAACATTACAATGTTATTGAGAAGGTCATTTATTTCAGGAGCCCAATTGAAAAACACCATATAGATAAATTCCACACAGCCTGATGTTGTCGAGCCTTTCTTCAGTTAATTATGATGATTTTCTGCTGACAGCTGAAACATGACATTAAGCAAATGTGGGCTTAATGAAATGTGTGTTTAATACCTGCCTAAGTGTTGTTCTTTTCAAAATGTTTTTTTAATCTGATAGATGAACCTCATATTTTAGTTTAGAGAACACACCTGTAGTAGAAGGTCCTCATAAACTTCATTTTTGTGGAATTTAGTTTTTGATTGAGCAGCAAAAATTTTTGAAAGTCTCCCTTTAAAATTAACATTATAGAATACAGTTTGCAAAAATCATTACACTCTATTGTTTATGACCATAGATGTGTTGAAGCTGAGGATTATTCCGTTAGTTAGTTTTCCAAAGTATAGAAAGCCAATTGCTCTGTTATTTTCTTAACAGTAAAAAGAAAATAAATCCCCTGCAAATATTGTCACTAAACATTTTGTACATGCAGGGTTTATGCAGTTGTTTATTTGAAGAAATCTTCTATTTTTATTTGATCTTTAAACTAAAACAACAACCAAACAAAAGCCTCAGCCACTGAGACTGAGGCTGTTAGAAAGTACATCAGTGTGTGAAATGTTTAGATGAAGGACAACTTCCTCCTCTTTGACCGTCTGAATTTGGAAGCTGGAGCTCAGAGTGAAGTAAGATCTCACCTCTGGTGCTTGGCGAAGCGATGCATGTTTGATGACTACACAGTTTGAGCCGCATGCGGCGGATGCATCCAGCAGCTCATGTTTCCAGATCAGTTCCTGGAAAAAGACTGTTTTCCAACCCCGGTCCTCAAGACGCACCACCCTGCAGGTTGTAGACGTTTCCCTGCTTTAACACACCTGATTCAGATGACTGTAGTTCTGCAATTAAAATCAGGTGAGCTGAAAGTGTAAGTATTGGACCCGTCTCAGTAATTGAACTTCAATTCATCCATCCATCCATACATTTTCTAACCCCCTTGTCCCTAGTCGGGTCAGGAGGTGCTGGTGCCCATCTCCAGCGAGACGTTTCAGGCGAGAGGCCGGGTCACCCTGGACAGGCCACCAGTCTGTCGCAAACTTCAATTCAATTCAATTTAATTTACACCAGATGTTGACATCTGCCCAAATAATTTATACAAAGACATCATAGTAAATTAGTCCAGCTTATGCAGAAAAAAAGGTGGAATGACAAAAGGGAAAAGGTCCTGGACACACTGACAGACTTTCAACAGTCTTGTGGAAAGCCTTTCCTGGAAACGTGAATTATTCTGGACTGCAGATACGGGAAAAAATAAACCCAAATGTAATTTAATAATCTATAATTTTTCCATTCTAACTTGTCATGGTCTTCTGCCTTATAATAATATTGCTGGTTAGTTAAAGAGAAGAAGAGTTGAGGGATTTGTCCCACCGTCATGTAAACAATGTTTGACATCATTTGGCATTCAAGATTTTTTCTCTCTTTTTTTTTTTTAAGTATGAAGAGTTTTAGTGGTGAGAACCAACTCAGATTGGTCATTTCATTTTCATCCTGGTTCGACTAATTGCACCACATTTGGTGAGCCTTTACCAGAGGAGCCGTCAGATTCTCCTCCCCACTGATGTCAGTTTTTCCCTGCCCTCCACTGTCTGCTTCTGTGTCAGATGGTTTTCCCATTTGTTGTATCCGGAGAGCTCCAAAAGAAGACTTCACCCATCAAACCAGAGCGGAAAGCCTTGGGAAGGAGCAGTGAGGCCCTGGGGAAACCGTCATCCTCGTGTTACCACACAGAGCTCTCTGTCTGGACACCAGGAGGCTAATTAAAGCCAGAGGGAAAGGAAGCCAGGCAGAGACTTTATGAGCGAACAGCGAAAGAACAGTTCTGAACTGAAGGTAAACTTTCCAGTAGTAAACACAATAATGAACTGACTGATGAATCATTCCGTCGGTAAGATGGTTTTATCATGAATAGACTAACTAAAGCAAGATGCTTCCTCCACTCACCAGGTAAAAATGTCAGTTCAGTTATTTAGACTGAAAACGACCTTCAGCGGATAACAGGAAGCCTGAATGGGGATCAGCAAAGCTGCACACTCTCAACCTTTGGAGCGCTCTGCCTGTTTGTAGTGGAATGTGATGAATTTGGAAAGTTTGGAAGCCTTTTGGAGATCTTAGAGTTAAGATCTACCTCCATGCCTGGATTCAGGTGTTTACAGATACAGTCTACCTGAGGCCACTAAATACATCTTGTATTAATTAGTACTGTGGGTTTTTCAGTGACATTGTTGTATTTAAGTATCACATCGTTACACTGCTGTGGTTTCTCAGTTCGTGTTGTTTTCTCTCTTCCTGCAGGAGTAGAAGCAGACCTATCTGTATCCTTCATTCTCTCCTCTTTTCTCATTGCCTTGTCATCCTTTCTTTTTTTTCTTTTTCTGAGTAAAAAGAAATCTTTGGCTATAAACATATTCTGGTCTTGTTTAATGCATGTGTCATTTTCCTATTTCCCAGCTAACCTATGAAGTATCTCAAAATGGATTCCCTGTAAATGAAGCGTGTGTTACCAAGAGCAAGACAGTTTCTCTCAGATGTGTGTGTTTTGTCTTCAGTCTGAATTTGTTCAGTGATTACTTTACAAATAAATCTCGACTAAAAACCCACCAGTTTAGGATTGTATTTGAAACGTAATCAATTGCAAATGATGGAACTTGACTTAATGTCGTGTTTTGATTGTTGATTCTATCTTGCATTGTGTTTCTGTGTTTGATATGATGTAAAGCACTTTGAAATGCTTTGCTGCTGAAATGTGCTATACAAATAAAATTTGATTGATTGATTGATTCAGTCAGAACATTTCATGCTGGTCTAAAATACTAAAGAACGGACAGAGAAACCAATAGAAGGGACGAGGGCAACAAACTGCTGGACGAATTTTCTTGAAAACCACATGGTAATGAAATAATATTTTTTGAGCAGGCGTATTAGTTTTGGAATTTTGTAAAGAAAAAAATAGAACTACATTTTTTACAGACACTGGTCAGAAATGAAATCAGTCTTATTGTACTATAATCTAAAGATGAAAATCACTTTGATTTGAAATATATTCCTAAGATACTGGATGGAGAAATGTGTCCTTTGTACACAATACTAAATCACAGAGCCAACTGCTATGCTCTTGGCTCATATCAAACACTAGTTTACCGGTCTGATAATATATTGATGATTACTTTCCAACAGAAGAGCAGAGGCAAAAATTGAGAAAAACTGATGTCAGAGCTGCATGTTTAGTTTTTCTGCTGTAGGTTGTTCTTTGGTGGGTTTTAAACACAGACCACCTGTTCTGCAAAGCTGCATTAGAGGCACATATGGAGACACTGAAGATCCCCTGGGAGAGAGGTCTGACTGATCTCAACATACTGGAGATGTCTCTTGAAGATGCTGTTTATCTCAGTGTTTCAGATCATCTGAGAGAGCATTGCTTTGCTTGTCCAGTCTCACAGCTTCTTTGCTTTTCGTTGCGGGGCTGTGCATGCAAATTTGTCTTACACACCTTTGAGTTTTCCTCACAGGTTTTAAAGTTCTTCATGTGCAAATATGATCCACTTATCCCAGAAGGAATAATGTCTGATTCTTGAAAGTTGCCTAATCCTTCATATTTGTGAATTTTAAATCGTTGTCATTCAGTTAAGCTTTCATTTAGCATTCTGATACACTGGTGAAGGCATGGATTAGCATAAACCGATTATCGACTCGTCCTGCATCTGTGAAGGAGGATTTTTTGTAACATATACGAGGCAAAGTTTCCAATTAGTATGCCTTGTGTTCGCTTGAGAGTATTCTCTTACTACCACCAAGGAAAAGGTTCAGTCTTTCCGTTGTCATTGTAGTGAAATGCGGCCAGACAAAAGCAAGAAAACTGTGGAGGCAAAGCCTCTCCAGGAAACATGTAATTAAAAGTACATGCTTTGTTTCTGAACTTTAAAATACTAAGAAAAACCATGTTTGCTAAAAAAAAAAAAAAAAAGTTAAATTACAAGTTTGAAGCAAAAAGGAATTTGCCACAGAAATTATACAAATTTATAAACCCTGTTCTGCTTGATACACAATTGAAATTATGAAAACTTTACATACAGCATCAGTATAAATACTATTAATTCTGAGCTCTTAATGTTTTTTGGAAAGGTTCTTTTATCAGGAGGGAAATGACAAACATCTTCCATGGCTTTTAAACTGTATGTGATTTTGATGTGTGACATAAGAAAAAAGTAACATTTGTTTGTTGTTTTATGTTTTTTATGTAAAGCACATTGGATTTTTCTGTTGTTTCTGTGTGCATACGATTTATATATAAGATCTTCTTTACGTCAAATACAATAAAAACCCCCAACGTGATTCATTACGTCAGTAAAAAGAAAAACACTGTCGTCGCAGTATAACCTGATTTGTCTTATCTATTATAAAGCAGAGGATTAGTCCCTGTTATCATATTAGACATAAACTTTATTAGTATAGCTTCATTGTGTACCACGCCATGAAAGCACACCATACTTATGAAAGTATGACATTTCTGTGATATAAAAGACCAATGAAGTTGACTTTGACTATAGAGATTATGGTGATGGACCAATTTGAGATTCCTACAACCGTTGCTCCCTGCCTCTGCTGCCACATAGACTTTGATAAACTCAACCATCCAGAAGCCACTCAGCTCATCTCCATCACCACAATGTTACCTGCAGGATTTCATTTCACCCATAAAAAACACACCTTCCTGTCCTTGTCATGCTCTGCAATCCCAGATTCTTCCACAGAAACCCAGAAGGACCTGTTCATCTCCTCCTAACAACAAAAGTCCTCCTTGTGTGTTCACAGTTGTTGCTCGCGCCTGGATCTGACTTTGACCCGAAACGTGACACACACCTTTGAATCTCATGTATGCCAAAACAAAGCATACGAAAAACCATATTTAAATCTGTTTTGAACAGGTTAGAAAAATGTCAGCGTGCTGTTACTCGATACCTGCAAAATCTGCTTTCAGTAGCAAAATTCTTTATGAACTTTCCATGGAAAACCTATCAAGCACAAGGTCAGCGAGAGGGCCACAACTATGATGAACCAAACAGGATGGAGGACAGGAAGGAAGCAGTTTGTGTGTTCACATCCGTCTGACTTAAACCTAGAGTCAAGAAAAATAAGGCGAATGAAGCGACGCACGGCGCGGTAAGCCATGTGGTGAACGCATTCTCATGTCTGGCTGTTGGAGAAAACTGCAGGTTGTCATCAAACTGCAGGGACTGAGCTGTGAGATGCTTGATGCTTTCCTCTTGCTCCGTCAGCGCAGGAAGTGGACACATTCAGCTTCCTGGAACGACTATGAAAAGAGCCCTGTTCCTATGGCAACATCCGTGAGGAGAGCAAACTTCTAGAAGCTCAAGCACTTTGTTATTTTCTCTGCACTTCGGTTTGTAAGGCAGCTGAGTGCAAATTGTGACACCTCACAGGCGATCTGGGGAACACTCAGGAGGAACAGCTTTCTGAAGGGGGAGGAGGGGCCTTGGAAAAACAGGGACCCGCCCCACTTTCCGGCTCTTCCTTCTAATCATCCTTTAAACTTGCCATGGGTAATGACCTACTTCTCATTGAGCTTCCCAGCATGCAGCTGTGCCTCCCGTCTCTATAAATGCTCTCATGGCTGCATTCATCCCCTTCCAGAAGACGCCCGGGGAGAGACGGGGAGGAGAGCGGCCGGCACCCTCTGCTTGGTGGCGGCAGCATGAGAGACGGGTCAGTTCAGGCTCCATGACCTTCTTCCAGTCAAAGGACGCTGAGCCTGAGTGGCTTCTGAGAACAGGAACACCTCATGGACACAAATATATAACCCTTCACTGTAAAAACTAATTAGTTCTCCTTACTTAAAGTTGCAGTATGCAACTGTTCTAAAAAGAAAAAAAGTTTGTTGTACGTATTTCTTTAAACCGGTACAATAGGAGACAGATGATCTGTGAAAAAGATCCAGGTCCTCTTGCTTCTCCCAGTGCTAACTAGAAACACCCAATCAGAGCTAGGAGGCGGGTCTTAGTGCTGTCAATCATGCAATGTGCTGCTCCCTCACTCTCACTGTTTAATACCTTTCATATTAAAAAGTTGATTTTCACATAAATGGGCCCTCAACTTATTTCAGTCATTTTTATAACTATGTGAAAGAATATATGTTTAATCCACTTACTTTAATCAGTTATAGTCAGCATTGTAATTCACTATGACCCCAAACATTCACTGGACCTAGTCTAATTGATTGTCAGCAAAACCTTGACTGAAGTCAAACTATATCTACTCATCTTTTTCAGTGAAATACAATGTTTCATTTTGCTGTATTCCTTCCCTTTAATCTGTAATTTACTGATTCAGTCAACAAATAGAAACACTATCAGCGAGGTGTTGATCTTTAAGGTCTCGTTTTTCTTGTGTTGGTGATGACCCTGAATGAGTAGCGCAGCAATAAATAGTCCAGACTGGAGGCGAGCCCCCGCCTCTCACACCCCGGGACATTTGGACTCATCCCCCTGTCATCGCTGGGGAAGTGGGATGGACGGCCGTCCTCTGGAGCATCCCAGAAAGTAATATTCCCCTTGATGAGACTGTCTTCAAGGAGAAGAACAACCCGGACATGTCGGACGCCTTTCCCCGTTTTCTACATTAATCACGTTAAGGCTTCTCATACTGGAGTTCAGCTTTCTTAGGGCCGCTTCAGGGAAAACACCATCAAGCACCACTGACAAAGTGTGTGTGTCAAATTGATAAAAAAGTGCATGTAAAATGGCAGTGCTGGTGTACAAAGGGAGCTAGATCATCATAATCCTCTGATAGCAGGAATCCCATTAGCCACGGGTCCGTGACTTACAATAAGAAGGGTCAGATTATAGCAGATTCACCATCAGACGGTGCTCACAGCAGACCGGGATTCCCTCTGCACAACTCCCAGGAAAACTGACTCAGACCGCTGCCGACTCTGGATGAACTGATCTAACGTTAAACAAAAAGAGCCAAGTAGTCCTGCTATAAAGAAATAGTACGAATTATTAGTTAGGTCAAAATGTTTGAAATGTTCCCAAGTAATGGGCTGAATTTATTATTATCCTTGCTTTATTGCACCTCTTTCTTTGTGTTAATAATAATGTATCTTGGATCATGTTTCCTGGGCTCACTGCTTTGACTAGACGCACCATGAGTCTGTCTGCTGTGGTAGATGATAGGTAGTGTTACAGCCGCTGTCCCCCGAATTCTTGATTGGAGTTTGCTTGACAATCCTAGCAAGGCTGCAGTTATCCCTGTGTCCGGTGCACCTTTTCCTACCATGCCATTTTCCTTCCACTTGACTTTCCCTGAACGTGCTTGGAAACAACACTCTGTGGGCAGCCATGTTCATGAGCACAGAGACAGACATCTGCCCAGTCAGCAGTTTTCCCAGGACTGTGTAGTGAGAGGCTCAGGAAACCACTGCAGGTATTTTGAGTTAATTAGCTGAAATACTCTGACACCAGAAGTTTCCATCGTTTAACCTTTTCGCAAGACGATTATCGTTAGCTGCGTTTTCATTAACCACAAAATTGAGCAAATTGAATTTTCGAAAATAAAAATTTGCTTATTGGATACGCCAATTAAACAAAAAAAACAACGGTTTTTGATCAAATGTTTTTGCACTGGGATGAAGTGGGATTTTTTTTTTTTTTTTTTAAACTGATCAAGACCTGCCTCAACATGAAGCGGTGTAAAGTCTAGTAATTGGCCATCTGTGTTGTGCAGAATGTCAGTTTTATCCCTGCGAGTAAAGTCTGCATTTACAACCATCCCACCGTCACTGTGCCGGAGCGGGCCTTATGTAACAGAGGTGGTTCCCCTGACAGCTGTCCCACACTTGTGCTTCCTCTGCAGCCCAGACGCACTCAGAGAGCAGAATGTGTGTCAGGAGGAGCTGGAGTCTGGAGGCCAGGCGGCAGCCATAAGAACTGGACCAGATCTGGTCCTACTCCAGTTAACCGTCTCCCTCTAGACCTGGACTACAACCAGAGGCCTGGAAAGAGAGCTGGACTGGAATTCATTTATAAAGTTAATAGCTCTGCTTCACTTTTCTGCGAAAGATAATGAAAGACCTTGAAAATGTGATTCGAGCTATTAGCACAAACAATCCGAAACGCGACAGCTTGTCTTTTCACAAGTGGTAGAGATCAAGAACACATGTCTCTGGTTCTGTTCTGTTTCCTGTTCATTGTAGGATTAATTTGAAGATTTTATTGCTTATTTTTTAAAATGTTTAAAAGGATTGGCCCCATCATGTCTCCATGATCTTCTTAACATCCACAGTCCAGTAAGAGCACTTTGGTCAACCAAGCAGTTCCTCTTAGATGTTCTGGGATCCAGGTTAAAGGTCAGAGGTGGTTGGGCTTTTGCAATTTGATCTCCTAAACTTTGGAACGGTTTACGTTCTCATGTACGGACCACTGAGACTGTCGAAACTTTTAAATCGTTGCTTTAGATGTACTCTTTGCCGTTTGATTCAAACTGAGTTTGAGTGTCTTTTATTATGACAGCTATGGAGTATATATTTTTTCTGTTTTAACCTTACTTATGTATATTTTCGTTGTTCTTATTTGTGTTGTCTTGTCTTATTTCATTGAATCGTAACGCACTGTCATCAACATCTGTTGTTTTTATGTGCTATATAAATACATTGGCATTGACACTCACCATTGTAAATGTTAAACTGGAATTTTAACTTCACACAAAGCTAAGTATATATGGATAAAATATGTGGAAATAAAAGCCAAAATGACAGATGATGAAATTTTGTGTGGATTGGGTCTCCTTCTTGCCAGTTTTTATTTGTTGTTGGGGTTTTTTATCATTCATGAGGATTTTAAGTTTATGGCCGGAAATTCTGGGGCTGCCTAAGCTGAGTAATCCTGTTAATGCTGTGTGAGTTGTGACCATGCCTAGGTACAGTGACAGGAAGACAATGGTGGTGCTGTGAGGCAGACAGCTGGGTTTCCACCACCCCCACCCGACCACACCCCCTGCACCCCCATCCCCCAGTGCGGCCCTTTGTTCCACTTGCAGTGGATGAGTTAGACTCAGGGTTTCCCTCAACCCTCTGACATCACCGCCCAGCTGATAGGAAACACAAAGGACCTGGAATAAAAGATGTTTTCTATTTATGTAGAGTGACCGAGTGAAGTGAGTCAGCTGCTTTGGTTATTTGTTATAAATCCTCGAGTCATGGCCTGCATTATAAAACACACAACTGCAGAATCATCTGAGTATTTCTGGAGATGGCAAGGGTTGCACTTTTGCTGAAAGTCTGAAGTGTCCAGAGTGAAAAGGAATGATGAGAGTACAGGAGTGTTGTTGACCACCTGGGTAGACACACAGTCCTTCAGTCTAACAAGCTGTGGTCTGTTAGTGAGGTAGTTACAGATCCAGCCGATTGTTGAGGCCTCCATCTCCAACTGTCGCCATCGCATCAGTCGGCTATGTTTGTTTACTCTGATCTCATGTTTGGTCTCAAGAAGTTTTGTAAGATTTTCCATCTGACTTCTGACTGTTGGTGAGTGAAATCATTTTGTGTGTGCTGTGTTGTCCCTGCTGTACTGCTCGACACCACACACTATACAACAAAATATCTGAGTTTTTTGGGGGGGTTTGCCACGAGTAAGGTGTCTTATTATGGAAACCAAGATATTTAAAACAAGATATTTATGTCGTGATCATGAAGTATCAATAACCGTTTTCTCGAGATAATGAGTTAATTGCTCATTTTCCACATATACTTTTTATTAATGGTTTTCTCAAAATAGCGAGTTAATCTTGAGAAAGTTTGTTAACAGAAGATGATTTCGGTGTGTGTGTGTGTGTGTGTGTGTGTGTGTGTGTGTGTGTGTGTGTGTGTGTGTGTGTGTGTGTGTGTGTGTGTGTGTGTGTGTGTGTGTGTGTGTGTGTGTGTGTGTGTGTGCGTTCATCTTGTTTCCATCCTTAAACCATGGCAGGCATTTGAAGCAAACAAACTTCTGCTTTTCTCGAGTTTAACTCGTTCTTTCAAAAAAACCATAGGGAAGTTAACTTGTTATCTTGAGAAAACCACTGGGAAACAAGTCGCTGTCGGCTTCCAAAAATCATTCAATAATTTCAAACTTTGCCGAGTGAAACAGGCCTCACCTGAGCCGTAGACCTCAACAGATCCTCTTTGCCTCTTGTCTGCTTCTCTGGTTAATGCTTTCTTTGCCCAGCCAGTCACTTTCAGTAGACAGTCATGTGGAGATTTCCTGGTGTCAAGTGGATGTAAGCTTGTAGGTTTGTGTTGATTGGTTGTATTGACTGTCATAACAGTGGTATTGGAGCTTGATCTTGTCTGACTGAAGTGGCACTTTGACTACACTGCTGTAATGTTTCCAGCGTGCCGCATCATTATTACTTTTCAAGCTATTCCCTGCAGACTCGAAAGAAAATCCATTCACCAGCAGCCAGCAGTAAACGTATCCGCCTTTTACAGCGCAGCTCTAAAACTGATTGGCAGGCCGGGTGAGACGGAACCACAGAAGGATTGGTTTGCACTGCAGGGACGACGTCCAGCACTCCTCGCCCGTTCTCTGCGCTCTCCTCCATGTCTGCCCGCTCGCTGGACTTGACCTCTGAGGCAATAAGAAAACACCTGGCTTTACTCTCCACAGCCAGGTTTGAGCATTTATCTGTTCATTAACAACTTCAGCTGGGTCCAGAGGGAACAATTAGGGCAGCAACTCAAGCCCCATTCCTCGTTGGCGAGCCAGGACTGGCGGCTGTTACCTCAGGTGTAAAAAGAGGTTGTGAGGGACATCCACTGACTCCTGCTTTCTCTCGGTGGAGCAGCAGGATTCAGTTTTGATTAATGGTGGCGATTAAACAGATGAAAACAGGTGGACGTCTAATGAATCCATCAGTATTTAGTCCAGAGACTCTGAAAGTCGTCCCATTGCCTGACATCTTTAATTTGATAGCATAAATCACTGGAAAGTCTCGGCTTAGGCTCAGGCCTTGTTAAACCCTACAGATGGCTCAAGAACGCAATCAGAGCTAATTAGCTCAGCCAACAGGAGATGTTTATCAGTAATAATTGCCATACAATAACTTAGCTACGTTTCTGACAAGAGCTCTGTTGAAATGCTTAGAAATGAACAGTTAAATTATTGAAGATACATTTCATATTTTATTAATTGTCAACAGCGATATTTACAGCTGTTTTCTTAGGCCAAAAAGTGGAAGCATGGAAAACCTGACTCATTTCAGCCCACGGAGAGAGGATGAACACGGCCCCCGAGGGGCCCCTGACGCAATGGGAACTCATCATACCTGAGGAGGCCTGCAGCGCAGATCAGAACCAGTCTGCGTGTGCTTGCTTTCACCGATGCGATCGTCTCCCCAGACCCACTGCTCACGGCGGCGCCTGCCAGAGGAGGCAGGAGATCAGGAGCTCCGAGTTCATCGGGGTCATTCTGAAGTGAAACAGTGATGTCAGCGCAGCCCGCTGGAGCCGAGAATGGTCAAGATCTGTACTTTAATGTGTTTGACGTAAAAAGCAAGGTTACTGTAGATAACTGAAACTAACAAAAATAGTGAGAACTGAAATTGAGGAAACATTTTTTTTAAATAAGAAACTATAATTAATGTTGAGAAATTATAACTAACTGGAACTATATTGCTAAGTATAACTTACTGAAGTCATAGATATAACATCCTTCATTTTTGTGCTTATAAATCTTTTCGTTAAGATTTTGATCTGGTGTTAAATATTTTTTTTCCCCCTCAAAGGTTGTTCATCAGCTGTTGACAATTTACGGCGCTGTATTCGCCCCCTGGTGGCACTTAGTCTGAAAAATAGCGACAGGAACAGCTGGGAGAAAACACCAGTCAGTTTGGTGTTCAACAATAATTTAATACATCTTTTGAAAACTGCATCTTCTATTGAGTATTCATTATCCAATCGATGTATGGAGAATCACAATACCATACTTCGACCTTTCTGAATTCTGCACTTAAATAAGGAGAAACTAAAACTACCATTATATCTATAGTGAGAGCTTACCTAAAAAAAATATTATTTAGCTGATAACTGATAAAAACTAGCAAACACACCCTAAAAACTAATTAAAACTAACTGAGTTAAATAAACAAAAAGACGCATCATAATAAAACTAAACTATAATAAAAAAAACAAATTATTTGAACCCTGGTAAGAAGTAGGCATTGAAAAAATAAATAGAGTAAGAATGTAAAAGGTAGAAGGCCAAGGAACTGGCGGATGAAAATAGAAACATTTTTAAAAGTAGGTAACTTTTTTCCCATTTCATTTGTTTTTTGTTATTATTGTTTTTGATAGCTTGTTTTAATCATCTCTCAACCTTCAATCAACCTTTGTTTATCACCTGAATCTGAGCGTCTTCTGCATATCAGTTACTCTCCCATTCATTCAAAGCAGTTTTCTTTTTAAGTTTCCTTTTCCATCTTCCTGGTTTTGGTTTCAATTTGGAAACATTTAGGTCACTTTGGGTGACCAATCTATTGTTTTCTGCACTTCGTTTTATGTTTTCACCTGTCCAATCAACATTTTTCCTCAAAATAGGCTGTTCTTCAGAATGCCATCTGAAATGATTTTCAGAGGACTTAATGATAACCACATTTAATGTCTTCATCCAGAGCTAAGGGCCAGCTGTTAGTTCAGACAATAAATGAGCTCACTGAGTAACACTGTTGTTTTAAATATGCCATTTTCAATTAACTACACAGAATCAGCAGCATGACTGTCATGACTGCTGGTTTCCTATTACTTTACTAAACCTATAAATTATTCACCAAGGAGAAATATAACCTGTGTCTGCAGATGAAATGTAGTTGGTTTGGGATATTGGACAGCTGTGGTTATAACTTGATCTTTCTATTATAGACACAGTAATGGTGCTGTAATCTGTCATAAATTACAATCATTCTGTACTAAGTTTGAAATGAAAGTTTTTTTCGGCAGTATTTGAAATATATGAGTGGCATTACACATATAATCAAATGAAATTATGATCTATCCGTACTAAAGAAACAATATGTCAAACTCCAGACTGCAGATCATCGGAAATAAATGGAGTAAAGTCAAGAAGAAGATCTGAGGCCCAAGTTGCTTGATGCTCATTTACGTCTCAGCAGCAGGAGTTTGAAAATGGAAAATCTTCAGTTATTTTCCCTCACACACATTCCACAAGAAAACCTCGGAGGAGTCCGATGACTCAGTTATGCCAACCTGCTCCTGCCTCCCACCTGAGGTGCAAACCTCTCCTTGAAGTTTATCACTGTGACTTGATCCAAGATGAGCTAAGCTAAATAATAATAATAAGTAAAAAAAACAATAGAAATCCTTGCCATCAGAGCCCCTGGGGTTTTTGGGGGGGGATTGGGGTTTTTTTGGAAGGTTTGGTAAAACAGAGTCTTTATGCTAAAGACCAGGAGCTGACCTCTTGTTCCAGTGGTATTCCACAGAGATTAAAAAAAATTCATAGCATAAGCATGAGCTGAGCTGAACCACAATGCAACATTTAGTACATTTATGGAAGACAGTGTCCTGTGACCGCTTTGTGTTTCCAAGAAGTGGTCCGCTGGTAACTTCAGGGTTTGCTTTAAAGTCCTAAAGTAACTGATATATTTATTATTTATGTATTTCAAACAACTACATCATGCTAAAATGACTTATTCTCTTATCGTGAGTTACTGAGTAACCCAGTAACATTGTATTTTACTATGGGGAAAAAAAACACTGTTTTTCACAGCCATTTGAGGAAACCTGCCTGAGGAAACCTGATTAATATGGTTTCCTTGAACTGTTTGATGGAGGATTCTGACATGCTTCTTCAGCTATTAGTGGCTGATAAAGGCTCTTCAACAGACAGATCATGCCATACTGAAGCTTTAAACTTCCAGCAGTGAGCTGCACGATTGTCAGCCATGTTTGTTCCAGACAGAAAGGAGGGAGGCTGAGCTTCTGGCAGTCTGGTGGTGAATCTGAGTCATTCACTAAAGTGATCCAGTTCACTTGAGTCACCTGAAGAACAAACACCATTATTGTCTTTCTTCTGCTGCTGATGACTGGTTCTCTTTATTGTCTCTGTTAATTCTCACAATAATCGTGAGTGAAGTCAGTGAATTGAACCACCTGAGTCAGCAGTGTTTCCAGTGAGTCCGATAACTGGAGTTACTAACCGAAACCAGCGAATCTGCTGACTTTTTCATATTTCCGCTGAGTCTTCTAAGCTGAGTAATTAGCAGAATCAAGGGTATATGAAGCAAACAGGACAGTGACTCCAAACTGAACACCGCTGATAGAAAACCTTCAAATTATTTTCCTTAACCAGATTCAAAAATCAGGTAATTTGATGTGGTGCAGAAAATGCCAGGTAAGCAGAGCATTAAGAATCAAAATAAGATCACAAGTCAGACCAATAAAGGAACATTGTTGATATAGAAATGTGGCCTTAAAGCTGCAGTCTGTAACAGTTATAAGAAAAATATTTGTACATATTTGTTGAAGCTGTCACCACGTAGTTACAGTGTGAGACAGATAATCTGTGAAAAAATCGAGCTCCTCTGTCTACTCCCAGTGCTAACTAGAAATAACCAATCAGAAGCAGGAGGGTCTCAGCGCTGTTGGTCATGCCCATGAATCTCTCTTCACCTCCCTCCATCTCTTCATGTCTCTCTGCTACAGTACAGCTTCTCCCTGTCAGTAGAGCCAGTTGTGAATGCTCAGGCTAGTTCGCATGGACGCTGATGATGGCGCGTAAATGGTTTTCCTGTAACCGTGAGTTGCTTCTCCATTTAGCAGCACAATCACAAGGTTGACTGACAGTGCTAAGCCCCTCTTCTTGGCTTTGATCGGTTGTTTTTGGTTGCATTTCTTCAGATTGCAATAATAGCTCAGGGAGGAGGTGGAGATAATCCAACGAGCCTCGCTGGATCAGATATTTTCATTTACTGAATATAAACCGACATTATCAGCTCGGTGCGTTTGAACGTGAACGTCCACCAAATCGTCTCCACATTCACTGGTTTTGCTAAAACCTGGCTGCTACACCGTTGTGCTGACACAGCAGTGTCCTGGCCTCTTTAGCCCATTCCAACCATGACTACCCAGGGATTCTCTGGAATGACTGCCGTTTACAGGACCCAACTCCAGAAATCGAGTTGGGGTCAGTCGATGATGTTTTAGTAACTGAAATAAATCTCAACCAACTTTGCACTGGTTTATCTGGTAACTGTTGTTAAATGTAAACAACAATTTCTGCTCCCTCAATAAAGAACTGGTACTTTATCTCTAAATTCATCTGTCTTAAAGCTGGGTGGGAGTTGTTCGTCTATGGAATCATGCAAAGGTAGGAACTACAGTAACATTTAACTCAAGTGCATAATTGAAATGTGGTCCAATTGAAGGATATGTAATGTCAAAAAAAAAAACAAATTATTCTTTGGTTCTCATCACCTATCCCATAGCCCCTCTGGACTCATCCCTCGCTTCTGTTTTCCAGACTCGTGTTCCGTCGGATGCCCTGTTTCCATGTGAGGATCCAGCAGTTACACCAAATAATAACTGTTATTACCAATCTGCCACATAGCTGTGCTGTGTAAACCATAAGGAAGATCCAGATGCTCGTAGTGCACCACTCTTTGAACATGAACCATCAAAGGCTGAGAGGAGGGGCTAAAATGCACCAACCTGCTCCATCATTCAATAAACAGAAAAACATATACATGTTTAAAGCCACACCTGCAGCGTTCAGAGGTAAAAGTTCACTATGTACTGATGGCATTTCAAAGCAAACAGGCTGGAAAAGTCACACTACTTATACTGAGGATGCTGAGCCAGCACGGCTGAAAGTGAAACAGTCTGTAATTCTTCATTTGGTGCATATTAGCATATATACAATCAAATGAGAAGTGTCAAAACGACACTGAGAGTCAATTTCAACACAGAGCCAGAGAGCAGTATGGTGTTAAAGTTACACTAAACCTTTCACAGAAAAATTTACTCTGAGTTGCAAAGTAAAGTTGAACATTAGAAAATGCAGATTTGATCATGTTCAGCACTAAAATTTATTTTATTACTATAGCGGTTGCCAAAGAAGAAATATGAGTTGAATTTTCACTTGTGCTGGTACCAACCGGAATAAAGGCAGCCGTGTGAAATGGGTGGAAGTTTGATCCATGTAATATGGGAAAAATCTCTTCTTTTAAGTAAAATAATCTTTCAATATCAATATTAAGAAAGTATTGACTTAAACAAGCTCTTATATTTTTCCAAAAAATTACTTATGACTTGTTTTGTCTTATTTCAAGTGTACTAAGGTATTTGCACTAGAAAATGGACCAAAAATACTGGGTAATATTTTGTGTTTTTGCAGTGTGTTTCATTAAAAACACCCATCTTAATTGTTCTGATAGGTTCCACACATCTGCAACATATTACCCCCTCAATAGAAGCCACTGGGGGCCCACAGATGGAGGGTCACTTCCAAATTCGACGACTTAAGCCACTGAACTTGATTTATAGTCCGCATATTCCCCGAGTTCATGTCACAAAACAGCCACATCTGTGAAGCAGTCCAGTCAGAGCTAAGCCAAGCTCGTAAACTGAAGGTTCAGTGGAAGATGTGCTAATGAGAACCATGCCGGGATATTTGCTTCCATAATGTCAGGGGTTTTTTCATAGGGAGATGGAGAGTTCCCTGAAACGCCTCTGAGAGGGAGAACCCCAACCCGTCTGCTACTGCAGATCCATCAGTGAGAGCGCGAGGCCTCAAAAGAAAACAGTAGCTGCTGACAAGTAAAACAGAGTCCTGATGAGGGGCCCCGGCGCTTCGGAGGGTATGACTTCCAGCAATGAAAACAGAGCCTTGTGTAAAGCCAGACCATGAAGAGACAGACAGGCTGAAGCCTCTCGGAAGCCGGCTGCACAGCGATCCGGACCCGGTGAAGAATAGAGGCTTTGTGAGAATGTCACTGTCAGAACGGCAACAGTCTGAACAGAATATACATCAGGCCCTTCAAAACATCCACCCTTCAATATAACTACTGCATTCTAACTGTACTGAGCTAATGTACATCACTCCACTCCATTAACATTTTATGGTTGCATCTATTTAAAGGTTTTGCTCATGATGTGGGGATGAGTCTCTTGTGAAGAACCCAAAGAAACGGCAATTTCCTTCATCTCTCCAGAGAAGTCATGCAGCGTTGCTTATGTTGGTACATTCTGGGTCAAATCAAAGTCCTCTGTTCCTGAAATGTGCATTTCCCTCCATTATTAGCAGCTAGCTCGTCACGGCAGAGCAGTTCGCTTCAGACTGTGATGACCAGAGCACAGAGAAACGAAATGACAAAACTTTAGCTAAATAAATGCTGAGCTAAGCGCAGATATGTGGTGCGAAGCTTCAGTTTGTTACTAGGATAGTCAACGGTAAAGCATGCGAGTCATCAGAAAATTTGAACATGTTAATATTACATAATGCAGATTAATTGAACTACTGGAAGAAAACTTTACCTGTGAGATTAATCCGATTACATTTTTTAATCGATTGACAGCACTAGCTATAACCCAGCTAGCTTGAGTTCTGTTACTGCTTTTAACAGCAGCTCTTTGTTGTGAGATTGTGTTGCATATTCAAAGCTTCTTTTTTGCTTGTACAGTTTTACTTTTTGCGGTTCAGTTCTTCACCAACAGAAAGTGTATACTTGGACTGACAGAACCCATGTTTCTGGAGGTGTGTTTTGCATGACTATAAATTTTTCATAAGAAGACTGTGTTTGTGCATGTGTGTGTGTGTGTGTGTGTGTGTGTGTGTGTGTGTGTGTGTGTGTGTGCGTGTGTGTGTGTGTGTGTGTGTGTGTGTGTGTGTGTGTGGGTGTGTGTGTGTGTGTGTGTGTGTGTGTGTGTGTGTGTGTGTGTGTGTGTGCGTGTGTGTGTGCGTGCGTGTGTGTGTGTGTGTGTCTTGTAAAACACACTTTAGAAAACACCACGACTAGATAGATTCCTGCACATTTTGTGGCCTGGGGGACTGGAAGAGCTGCTTTATTGAAAGAAACCCGAGAGTTGATTCTTATCTTGGAGTTAATCATACAAAAATGCAAAAACATGACAAACCTTTAACATTCTTCAAAGCAAGCACCGATCCATTTTCTCTACCCCCTTAATTCTTGCAGGGTCACAGGGTCTGGTGTCTGTCTCCAGTACCTAATGGGACCCTGCCACACAGCACCAGTCCTTCTCAGGGTCCATTTATCCATCTACCTAGACTTTTACTTTCAAAGAGTCATCTAATTCCAAAGCAGAGGATTTCTAAATGCAATTATGTGTAAAACTGTGAATCCAACATATGAGGTGAATTGGAATGTATCTTTTTCCTTTCATTTTCACATTTAGTAATAATAGTAAAGTTAATGGTCTAATGCATGCTGAGTGTGTACAATGAGTTCATCCCAATGTTCACAGTAAACATGCTAATTATCAGAAGCAGAGTTCATATTTCAGCAGCTAAAGGGGAGAAGCTTCGGCAGTTTTAATGAGCTGGAACAGCAAAGATTTAAAAGATAAATCTCTGGGGGGTTTTATTGCAGCTCTTTACAGTTTCTTTGACTTGTTTTATTATGTCAAGCTTTTTTAATGTTTGGTATGAACTGCTACGGCTCCCAGTTCTGAGCTAGAAGATAATTAGACCTGGAGCATTGTGAGTCTTCTCCAGTCATTCTAAACAGAAATCCAACTGTAGCGTTCCTGTGAATGCTTTCTGGGGATCAATGCGTTTTCCCTGCAGCTGCAGAAACTCACGTTCTGTCACATTTCACAACATTCACATTTCATTTACAAATGAAAGAATAACAACCACAAAAATAAAAATATCAAATGCCGTATGTTCTTAACTTGCCATGTCTAAATATGTTTTGAAGCGAAGATGGCAGCTTGCTCTGCTAACACCGATTAGCTAAACAGTGACATAATAAAATTTAAAAGCTCAAGTCTATACACACTGTAATTAGATAACTATGGAAGAAAAACAGAAATATGCAGTCATTCGAATATTTCTTGCTGAACCAATTCCAGTCAATGACAAAAACAGCAGCAGTTGATCACTCAGAGAAGCCAAGCTGGTAGCTGTAGAATGGGCTACGACCGATGGCCTCTTGGGCCCAATCTAGACAGGCAAGCTCACCATCATACACCCATCACTGGTCTGCACATGTGTCTAATTATCTTTGAATGATGCCATTTTTTTTATTTTTTTTATTTTCAGGGAGCTTAACTTGATTTTTCCAGTGAGTTCAGCTAGCATCAGTAGAGATGTTCCACTGTGGTTAAATGAAGCTGGTGGGGATCAAGCAATGGCAAGGTTTATGAAACTGAGCCAATTTAGGTTTGAAAAATATACAGTAAGGTTCATTGTTCCATGTTAGAATCTGAATGCAAGTATTGTAAGATGAGCGTTTATAGGTACAATAGAATATAGCCTTTAAATGCCATTTTATTGACAGATTGATTTTTTTTATATATATTTATCATATTTGCCATTTTTACATGAACAACCAGAAGAGAAAACAAGAAAAGCTGGAGTGACCTCACAAAGACAAAGTTCACTTTTAGTTTTATAATACGATTATGTTATCTATCATAGATTCTCTTTGTTTATGAGACTTGTGTACAAACTTACATTGGAGACTGATGTGTTATGTTTTCATTATATGAACAACTTTTCACTCAGTTACAAATATCTAAAATATAAATATTTATATATAAAGCAGATTTGTGTTTTTCTAAATGTTTCACATATGCAGGTTAGTCAGTGTGAGGTGGGGGATCTGGCCACACCTGCATTATCTAAATGTGAATTTGCTGACGTGTTACACTTTGAGTCTTATTAAAAACCAAAAACTGCTTTGCACATAGAAAATAATTAATGGTAATAACTCCAAACACACGTTCTTGTTCAACTTTTTTTACACACTGTTGTTAAAATGTCACACATAGATGTATTATTTCACTTCTGTTCGTACTTTTCTCCAAGCTGTAAGTCCCAAGTGGTCAGCAAAAATACTCTGGAGAACCTTCCTTGTTATAAATGACAGATTGCCTCTTCTGGCTGTCCTCAGACAGCTGCTTCATCATTCTGATTCCCAAGAGCCGGCACAGCAATGCCCATGTTCGCCCAAACATCAGTTCTAAAACCTAACTTTTCCAAATCCTGTTTTGCAAAGTTTCCAATTATCAGGTGGAACAACAAACAACTTTACTTCCCGTAACGTCTTAGAAAATTTGACCAAAGTTGTTCTTTTCTAAACCTTCTCCTGTTGATCTTCGCCCCCGTCAGTAAACCCCAACAGGACCTTGGTTTAATTCTCAAACGTCTGGTGAAATGCTCAACCACATCTTATGATTATCTCATGCAAAGTCAGCATGAGATCATCTAAAGATGTGGCATTTGACATATGAGGCTTCATCTGAAGTAGGCCGTGTTTGTAGTGTGGGTGGCCCAACCTGGGAAGTTCTGGTAGACAACAGATTGGTCCTGTTCCACAGGAAAGCCCGCAGCCAAACTCAGGGGAAGATCTGACCGTGCTCTTAGTCATTCAGCATCACGGCATGTGAAGCTACTTGAACACAACTGTATTATATTTAAAGGCTTAAACATTGTTATGGCAATTGCCTGTTTGTTTAGTGTTTATGGAAAAACTCATTCATAAAAGAAGCGAAGACCGTTTCTGGGTACTGCTGATGATGCTGTTGCCATGGTGCAGCGAACAGACGGTTTAGCTTGGCATATGTTCAAGGTGTGGAGAGAGTCTGGCCTCCCATCCTCAGGAGTTTGTTCCACTCCCACTGCTCGCCCACTGAGCACCTTTGTTTCAATGTGTGTGTTTCCAAGGCCTAATAACAACCCTTAGGAGAATGTGTATTTTCACCACATCAGCAAGGGAAAGCAGAACCACGAGATGAGGTATGGAAGTGAGCTCACACTAGCAGAATGTGGCCACTGTTAAAGCACCACATGAAAGGGCCTCCTCTGGGTTTTGTGGGAACTCCGGACCCCCGAGCCAAAACCCACCCAACCCCACTCTCTTACCCCCGACTGGGGAAGTTTTCCATCCCATGATGACCATGTAAGTGTTGGTAAGTGATTTATGAACATGACAAATTAGCTACTGTTCTTTTAACTCGATGGCTAAGTGCCTCCACAGAGCTTATAGTGACCGCATTGAAAACTACATAGCCTGGGCTGACCAAAGACAAACACAAGAACCAAATGATTAACTACATCGCTGCCAAGAAGATTAGCTGGTGTCAGTGAATGCAGCTCAGTTCAGTTTTTAACAAAAATATACTTTTGTTCAAAAAGAAAAATCTTCCTCCTGCTGAACATGTCTTCATCCTAGTATTTATTGAAATATTTGGCTCACTCAGTTATGTTTCACTCTCTTTTGATATCACTTGTTGATAGCTTGGCTGATAACAGATTTTTTTCCACAAACTGATTTTTCATTTTCTGATTTGTTTTCATCTCTACCCCTCTACCAATAGCTGGTTTGAGGAGTTGAGTTTCATCAAGGAATCCAGTAAAAGTCATTCATCAGACCAATAACACCAAATCTTTCTGAGAAGCTAGATTGGGGTTTTCTTGGTTAGAAGTCTTGGTTGCAGTCGGGTCACTACTGTGACATTAGCAATTTTTGCTAATGTATTTAATAAATCATTATTTATTATTGTAGGTGACCTATGACCAAAAAGCCATGGAAACATGATAAAGATATGTTACAGTTTGGGAAACGGATGAAGTAGGTAGTAATCTTCTCTGTTGAATGTGACTCTGTGAGGTGGTTGTCATTTTGAACATTGAAATGATGGAGTCTATGGGACCCTGTAGAGCAAATGTACAAAGCAGAGAGAATCCTCAGGCTGCCCGCTGTTCACGTATCAGCTAGAGAAGAGCACTTTGTGTGTCTGTGACAGGAAACACAACACTTGTCAGTGTAGAGCCCCTCACAGCAGCAGGAATCTGTTGTCCAGGAGCTTTTTGTGATGTGGTGACCAGATGCTGAGACCATGTCAGGGAGATGGAGCATGAGAAGGATGGATGGGACAGTATTAATCATTCTCTCCTGTCACCAATCGGACAATATTTGTTTTTCTTCTGCCATCCTGAGGACAGAGTTTCTTCACATAGCATTGAAAAATAATGTTGTTATGAAACCTTGTGACTCCAAGATGTCAGTTTCTGCTTAGCTCACAAACGGTGAGCTTTGGGAATGTTATTGTCTTTCATATATTAATATTGCACTGTTACATTTCTGCCCTCCATTCCCATGGTGTGGGAAGATGTGATGTATCATGCTCTAGCTTCACCCATCTACATGTGTAAGACTGCAGAGTGATCGGTTCATGTCAAAACTTTAAAACTCAAGAGGAAGATAAATGATCAGCATCTCACCTCCTGTGGTGAAAAATTAGGCGAGATTGCCCTCTGCTGTACTTCATAAGCAGTCAGCCAGAAACAGCTGCATCAGTCAGAAATGGATGTCAAGGTTGTTTCCTGTTTCCAGAAACCCGGATGCTCAGGCGTTCTGCGGTGCACTGTAAACGTTTTAACTGGGTTCCTGAAGCCATGTGTGTTTGCAGACGCATTCGAACAGGAAGTCCAGCGTGAAGATCTGCTTGTTCTTTCAAACTCCTGTCAGTCAGGCTCCTGTTGCTGTTGGACAACCAAACACACTTCTCAGATGAAGCTTAACCAGGTTTGATTTGATCCAGAGAGATTCATATAAGGAGACACTTTGATACATTTCAACAATAGTCCCATGTCGTGAAAACTGTAGGTTTCACAAATGAACTCTGTCAAGTCTATGTGATCCAAGTCCAAGTTTGAGCAGTCTATATGTTGTGCTCTTCAATTCAATCTGAGGAGGTATAACAATGACATGGATTCATAGAAATGCTCAGATTTTGTGTTTGTTTTTTGCAGAAGCAGAATTTTTGCTCAGTGTTAATTTCTGATCAGTCTAAATATTTAAAAGTAAAGAGACAGCTCTTTAATTTAGCACTGAATCATCAATCACAAGTTAATATAACATGTCATTATGGTTATACTACTGTGATAAAAAAAATCTCCTGGAGGGGGCGCATGTCCCATGACTAAACTGATAATAAGACATTTTTTGGGTTGCTTTTATTTTAGATGTTGCCTTGGGCTGCCCTCTTGTGGCATGCTGCCCTGGGCAGAAAGCCATAACTCCCATATCAAAACCTCTAACTGTGTGCTGTTACAGTAGGTGAGATTTATTATTGCATAACAACACTTGCAATAATTAGCTACAGTGAAGAATCTTGTTTCTTGACCGAAGCGTTACAGAAGCTGCTTTTTCAAGATCGTGCCTCATGACAGAAACCGCCTTCATGGTTCCACCTCCAGTGCAGCTTATTATTTCCCCGCTCATTCTCCACATGATCTACTTTTAAGGATTTGTTTGTCCTTGAGTAATACATTGCCAATGACACTGTTGAAAGCAAGCGTTCGGCCTAAGATGAGGATTTACACTGAAGCGTGTCCTAGAATGACTTTGGGAAATTCTCTCTCCAGGAAATCCCTCGTTGTTAATCCTCATAAGAGACCAAAAGCCCCTGCTCAGCTCACTGAGTGCAATGACATTATTAAGATCCGGATCGCACGCACAGGGTGATTACTGTTGCTGTGCCGGCCATTTTTATTACCACGCCTGATAAGGATGTTTTCAAAAAACCTTTTAATCAGTGGGGTAGAATTTAAGGTTACGAAATGATTGTTTTTCCAGCAAAATTACAGATGCTGCAATTATTGCTTACCCAATATTTAATATTTTCTATGATCCTCTTTTGCTAATATGACAGTATGTCTTCTCCTATATTAGCTCACAATGTTGAAGCATAGAGAGAGCATGAGTGTCTTTGAATTAGGGATGGAAACCAGCGGTCAATGGTCTGTACTTGCAGAGATCTTTATCTAGTCTAGGGGACTCCAAAGCATTTCACACACCACTGAGTCATTCACACACTGACTGTAGTGAGCTACTATGTTGTAGCCAGAGCTACCCGAAGGCATACTGATAGAAGCAAGGGCCCCCCAAACATGACTTTTAACATGTTTGACCACATATTATTCAAAAATATATTTTTTAAATATAAAAAGTGTTGATTTAAGCAGTACCTCTGAATAAACTGAAATTTATCACAGCATGATGGCGTCAATGCTACAAAGGATATGCTTCTGTTCATTTAGTTCTTTTATGTAGTCAGTCAGTCACAAACAAACAACACTATTTGTTGATGTGAGGTATCTATTTTTCTTCGTTTCAAAAGTCAAAAATTTTTGGCTGTTGAAAACTCAAAAAATTTCATAACTCACAAATTTTCAACTTTTGAACTTCCAAGTTTTTCTAGAAGATTTCCGAGATTAATATTTGGTCTATTTGGTCCAAAATTTACTACTCATTTTTTTCTATCTACAATAGCCCTAATATGACATCATAAAAAATTGTGTCAGGGGTCCTTTTTTTTTGTTCGTTTTCTGAAAATCTTTATTTCGTCAACTACTTTATTTTGCTTTTTTTTAAATCTCCCAACAGAAACTGCTGCTCTGACCTACTGTCAGCCTGAACCAATCTGAGCGGTAGTTCTGACAGTTAGATAAAAATATTAAGATATGGAAATCCAGCTGCAGTAAAACAATCAGAAAGTGAATGATTTTATTTCTGATATGTTTGGCTGATTTTTGCCGGGGTGGAAACATGAACCTAAACTGAATCTTACTAGCTTAGGCTGCATCCTCACTTTAACCTTCGGAGTCAGAATAAATCTGATGTTTTCTTGAACCACAAGATGAACTCACCTTTTCTCTCAATGCTCGTCACGCATCATTTCCTGGATGCTGGCTGCTCGGTCAGCTATCTCTTAGAAGAGATGGATTGAACAGAGTTTCTTTAGGAGTCTGTCAGTGGGACGCTCTGAGTTCTTTACCAGATGTTCAACAGACATGTTACACATTAATATTTTCAGGGAAATTACTAAGAACCGCTGCTGGAAGGTTGACATACTGTATTTGGGACTGCATGACGTACATCTGCTGATATTAGACCTCAAACGTCCTTTAGAATCAATCAAGAAAAGCCCTCTGGATATAATTTGACTGTCATCTTTATGTTGGTCTTTATAAATTCCATTTATTAAAAAAAGAAGCTTTTAGTACTACTACAAGATTTTCAGCAGTTTATTCATCTGAATTTTAACAGGCTAACTGAAATAGTATTTTTTACTGACTTTACTGATTTACTAATTCAGTAAAGAATCGGTTCTAATCAAATCGGTTCTAACCCTCCCTTTTGTGCTAAATTAATAAAAATTGTGTTACAGAACACTTACTAGTGCTAATTTCTTTTCTGAATAAAGAACTAGAAGCATCACTGACATGACTGGGCGGCTGCTTCACATTATTTTCATTTGGTTTACAGGCACCAACTTAAACTCCAAAAGCCCCGACGCCTGCATGATGCATATTATAGGAAAAGAATGTAAGCTGCAGCCATAAAATGTCTCAGCCGTTCATCATCTCAAATTCTTTTTTTTTTTTATTATTATTGTCTGCTTTTTTTTTTGGTTGCAGAATCTAGTTTAAAGATGTCCGATCTTTTTACATTTGTCACATTTCATATGCGTTGTTTCATATCCAGCGAAATAAAAGCCAAAGCAGAAACCTGTCATGCTTGGTGGTGGTTGGTTGAGGATCCAAATGCAGAACGGCAGAGAAATAGAGTTTATAATGAAAATATGATGAACAACAACTTACAGAAATTTTACAGAAAGCCAAAGTCCAAGGCAAATTTAATCCAAGGAACACAAACCGGAAAACACAATGAGACAAAGGAACCAGACTAATAAGTGAGTGAGAGAGAGGACGAGAAAATAAATCTAACAATAAAGAATATTAGACACAAGAAATAAACTAGAATCACAGAGGAAGCAGTAACTAAAGAACAGGAACAATGATGAAACTAAAGCAACTAAGAAAGCATTGAACTGAAGTAAAACCAAAGCATAGCTGATCTAAATAAAAGAAGAGAAACTAAGAAATACAGAAAGCAAAACCCAACTAAACAATCCAAGTACAAACCTGGTTGTAACCTTGTTATTAAAAGCAGCAAATGTTATATTTTCTCTCACTGTTGGATTGGATGGGAAAAAATTAGAAATAACTTTATTACCTGTTAAGCTTCAAAATGTTTCTGAAAAGATGCTCTGGTATTATTTTTGTTTATTTATTCATATGAAGTCATACATGTCTTCCACTGATTGGGTCATGTGTTGTGCTCAACATGATGGTGATTAGTAAGGAATCACAGAGCGCCCTCATGTGGTCAAAAGCTCCAGTGCACTTTGGGATATTTACTGCTGGAGGGAAATTCGAATATAGTGAGAAAATGAACATAGTATTTTATTTATGGTCTACATAATCAGGAGGGAGACAAAAGGTCAATAGAGAAGAATCTGGTAGTTCAAAGGGCTGGATCCATGATAGTGAGAGGAAAGAAGTGTTGTAGAAAAATGTGAACCAGCAACAGGGATAACCGCAACAAAAACAAAACCCATTCAAGAGTTTAGAGGAGATTCATAATTCTGCTGGAGTCAGAGGTCGAAGAGCGACTGGGACACAAGCTGCAACTGTTTCAGAGATATTAGAACCATCTAACCTGGGCCCAGGAGAACCAGAACTTAATTCCAAAGTCCTGTTTTCAGATGCAAGTAAAAAAAAATCATCACCTGGAAGTCAAGGTCCCAGAGTCTTGGAGGACCAGAATCCACGAAGCGCGGAGTCCAATGTGACGCGTCCACAGTCAAGTGATGGTTTGGGTTCCCATGTCCTCTGCTGGTTCTGGTCCACTGGGTTTTCTGAACTCCACAGTCAGTTCAGCTTCTAGCAGGAAGTTTCAGAACACTTCCTGCTTCCCTCTGCTGACCAGCTGGATGGAGAGGCTGATTTGATTTCCATCTGGACTTGGTGCCGACCCACACTGACTACGGTACCAAAAGCTGGTCCAATGATCATGGTGTTATTGTGTTTGATTGGTCAACAACCTCCTCTGACCTTTAACCCCACAGAGAATCTCTGAGCTGTTGTTAAGAGGAAGATGATAGACAGCAGACCAACAGTGCAGTAGACCTGCAGGCAGCTGTCAAAGCAAGCTGGGCTCCAGAACCTCAGGAGAACCACAGGCTGATCTCCTCCATGCTATGCTGCACCGATGCAGTAATTCATCCGTTCATTCAGCCACAACCAAGTATTGAGTACTTTTCACTAGGGCCACATTTCTGCATTAAAAAAAAGTTTTTTACTCATCTGACATGATGGAGTTGACTTATCACCTGAAATGTATCAGTGAGTGTATAATGGATCCATGTTTCACTGTCTAAAATAAATTAATGTTTCAATGATTTTCCAATTTATTAAAATGGATCTGTCTAAACATCAGGACATTAGAACACAGAGTCTTTGCATGGAGGGCATTTTAAAATCTTTATTAAATCAAAATACAAATATGGAACAAAATTTCCTCTGTACAAAGAGTTAACTAACACATGACTTTCTATCCACAGAATGCAGCAGAAAGAACGAGTACGACTGATATCACCGCTACAGATGAAGGCTCTTCATCCTAATCTCAGCAAGGCCTTTAGAGGAATAACCCAGATCCACGGGAACAGAGGTGGAGGGAAAGCAAAAAGTGACTAGTTTCAGTTTCTGAAGCAGTATTTATCAAAACATTGTTTATTCTGTTGCAGAACAGTGAGGCAGTGTGGCACTTCCTACATGTCAGCGTTGCTGGCCCACGGAAACATCAGCTGGCTCAAACGGAACCGCCGCGCGGTTCTGCCTCTGAGCGGACGAAAGCCTGCATGTGACGTCAGGTGGATGCCGATGAAAAGTGAAGCCCTTTTGTTGTAAACGAACCAGAAGTCCAGGCTCACGTCAGCCGAGCATCTGCTAGTGCTACAACCAGAACACACTGTATAGGCAGGAAGAAAAGGGGCTTCAGTTTGAGGCTGCTGGAACGTGCAAAACGGAGATCACTACACGTGCAAAAACATTCACGAGAAGAGAAACGGAAATGTGTTTCAGAAAGGATCAGAATGCAACAAGCTGAGGTCAGAGCGGAGACGCAGCTTGGCAAGAATGAGCCGGATGAACTACAACACACTTTCAAACAACCTCAACAGAAAACGTTTCTAATCAATAAATATTATTCATACATTATTTAGATATATTTACTTCTCCGACTGCCCCTCAAGGTTCCCTCTTACTTTGTATCATATACAATAGTGAAATCATATAAAGGACATAAGAACCTGGCCAACGATGTGAACCAGTGGCCAACATTCTGCATCATGTCTGACTGAAGCCTCTCATGCACAGAGATGGATCAGTGTGTGTTGAGGTCTAAAAGCATGCTGGTTCACCAGCCTCACTCTGAACATTCACCACTATCCGGACGCAAAGAAAAACATTCAAGGTCACAAGAGATTTTAGAACATGTTGTAAATTTAAAAAAAACAAACATAAAAGCAATACAATTCTGAAGGATAAGATGTTCTAAAACCCAATGTTCATAATATACTGTTATGCTTAATCATACAGGAAAGCACATTTAAAAATATTCCAAGATTACAGAACATAAATACAGGCACTTCTTTTTCTAGGAAAGTAGGTCGCTTACAAGGTGGAGAAGACGAGTCGATAATAAGGAAGATAATCAGGTTTCTTTTTCCATTCCTTCAGTGCTGCGTAAAACTGGATTTTTCTTCTGGTTTTTGTTCCTCTTAAATGTTTCAGATATGTCTTGCAAATTTTTATACCGGGTAATGATAACCTGATAATCTACAAAATGCAGCTTTCCAAAATTGATTTATTTTTTTATTATGGAAAGAAAAAACAATCCAGAGCAAACTGATCGCTTTATGCAAAAGCTTCTTCACCCCCTTTGTTAATTATGAATCAACAGTGATTAACCACAATGCTTGGCTCATCTCGGTTGCCCTAGCCTCAGCCGAGCCTGACTCACTTTTAAGTATACAATAACAAAAAAAAAGAAAATTACATAAAACTCATCTGACGACATGAAATAGGACAAAGCACCTAAAAAACAACAACAAAACACACCAAGCCCTGATCTAAGGAACTTCAGGGACAAAGACTCTTCTCACAAAAGAAAAAAAAGGAAAAAATCATTCTGACCAAAAGGACTTCTAGAAGAACATCCTGTGGATGTTAAGATCATACATGGTGGTGGCAGTGTGATGCCTGGGGCTGCTTCCTGCTGCTATAGGGTCAGGTCCAAGGTTAGGGTTAGGGTCATGACCTTACGCTCAAGCACACATGGGTTATGCAGCAGAAAAATAACCCAAAGCCCACAAGAAAGTTCAATTTTGCTAAAAAATATATATATATTATTATTAATAATAATAATAATAATAATAATAATAATAATAATAATAATAAATTATTTCAAAGTGGCCTAGTCAAAATTTATATTTAAGTGCCATTTAAAAATCCTGAATGGTCCAATGTGGCTGAATGAAAATATTTAACCAAATATCCTCTGGAGTTTTGCAAAACACTCATTTTCAGTTGAGTCAAACCCATGATGGTTCTAGCTCCGGGGGGTGATTACTTTTCTGGAAAACTGCTTATATGTAATTACTCGGTTTATCTCCATCTGATATTAAGACGCTCTGAAACATGTAAGTGTAACAAAAATAAAAGAAATCAACACCAGAAGATATGTAGTAAGGTGACACACACTTTGACCTCACTGTACGCCCTGATAGCCTCATCAAGAAAAATATATTTGTAGAGATTGGAAACAAGTGTTTCAGCTAGGGGTGCACTGATTTATTAGTGCCAATTTCCTTCACTTGGGGAGTTTGGTGATCAGTTGATACTTACATGTGAAGTCAATCTTATCTCATCAGCAAAGGTCTTAAAGCCACTGTCCTCTTTAGCTCTGCTGTGAGCCATGTTTGAGTGATAGACTGGTCATGTTTGCAAATTTGTAGTTACCTATGGTCACCCTACTGTTACCAACTCAGTGACTTCCTTGCTAAATTTAGCAACATTTCAGACACAAAGCATTTCAGCCAACATCGGAATCGGCAGATCAAGCATTTTGAAGATTAGTAATCTGCTGGAAAACTGTCATTGGTGCACCCCTAGTTTCAACTCAACAAAAATCCCATGAAACTATAAATGTTTCCAACTGGAAAGTTGAAACATTCAAATAATACCAGAACTCAATAACATCAATTCATTTCAGCCTGCAGTCTCCATTTGTACTGCATCTCTGAAGTCATCTTTCTGGTTATTTTTGCTTTGATTTGTATTTTCCTGTTGCCTTTTTAGAAAAAGTTTGAATCTTTTACATGTTGTCAATGTCTTTAACTACTTTTTTTAAGGAAGGGATAGATTCAAGAGAAAATGTTGGAAGATTATAACGCTGTTACAGACCATCAGCAGTCCATAACTCTCTGTCCACCTTTATTCAGTGTAACCAAAGGCAACAAAATAATAACCAAGGCTTGATTCATACTTCACACCATAGAATTTCTTTCAGAGGAAAGGAACTGGAAAGACACATAGAGAGGAATGTTAGCAGCAGAAGTACTGCAGACAGAACTGATGGGATTCAAGAGACGTTCAACAAATGATTCCTCAAGAACAGCAGAGCCGGACACGGACCAATCGCTGTTATGCAACAGTATGTGAGAAATTCTGACAACACTGTGAGCAAAGCTTATGAGAGAAATATAAAATAAGAATGATGAAATCACCAAATGTTAGATAGTACACAACAGTGAGTGCAACAGCCAATAGTGGTCTGATCTATTGCTTTGACTGTAGACTTTATAATCTGCCTCTCTGTATTGTCAATCATCAGCAATGTTTAAATACATAGTGCATCATTTATAATGCAAAAAAACAATTCTACAGATGGAATTAAGATGATAAAATCACTTTATGCACCTGATGGGGTATTGGTGCATAGATCGCTGGCACCAAGTGAAGCAGTCAGAAAGAACTGACCAAATCGGATGGATTTCATTGTACAACCAGAACTGTATGTGGCGTCTGGGTGATCAACGAGGCAGGTGATGCTCATTTTTTTTTCACAATGCGAACCCAAAATATGACACTAACCAGACTCCATCAAGTTCAATTCATTTCGTCTGGCATGTCTGGGATCCATCCTCTGATCTTCACTCAGCGTTTCCGCCGCGGCAACTGCCTGCAACATGTCACTCAAACTGCCACTCGATAAATATGAATTTAGAGGAAATGTTTGAAACGCATTTAAAATGTTATTAAGCATCGGTCACTGGTGTTAAAATATGGAAATACTGTCTGAATAACATCATGGCCTGTACCTCCAATCCACCCATATGATAAATGTAACAGAGTGTATTTTGATTGGATTGAAGATTGTTTATTTGATGGCGTTAACTCAAAGGTCTGATAACAATCAGACCTGGGCAGGTATTTTAGAAGTTTTAGTTTTAGCATAAACTTTTTCAGTTTTCCATTTCTCCTTTCAGATGTAGAAGCTCTGATCTCCTTTTCATTCAAACAATCTATCCAGAATGGACCATCTGGGTGCTTCGTTTGGTGAATAAATTTCTTTGGTTGCTTTTCTCCCAATTGTTTTAAAAGCGTGGCCTATTTTTCCTTGTGCATAGCTTGCACACCTGTATTAAACGTGTTACTTAAATAAGTCTGAAGTTCTATTAGATTACACCACCTTCAAAGCAAAGCGCTGATTTCATGAACATGACTTTTGAAATATGTTGAATGCCAAACTATCAACAAGTCACATCAAAACAGAGAACAAGACCAGCAGGAGAAATGTGCATATGTGGACTCAGACATACTGTAACTATAAACGCATATGAAACTACAAGTGCTTTAGCTCACGTGTAACCAGAACTTTATGTTGGCTTTCATTAAGCAAACAGCATATTAATGCTGAGACTGCAGCGGCTTGTTACTGTAACTGCTTCACGATCATCAAACCAACTTAGACCACATAATACAGCTGACAAGTTGTTCATTTTCTCCTCCTTAAAGCTACTGAGTTTGCAAACAATGTGATGATTACAAAGAGGATCTGACTGAAAGTCTGGATCCAGGAACACCTGTTCCAGAACCACTCGCATCGGCATCTGGGACAAAAGAAATATCTAGATAGTTTTTGGTTTTATTAACTCACATTTTCTTATTTTTAATTAACTCAGACCACTTTCTTTTCAGCTTGACTCACGTGCGGTTATTTTCTCTATTAAACCCTTCAATTAATCCTGAACCAGTTAGTTAAGACGGAAGGAAACTTGTGGAACCAGAAAAACAATCTTGTTGGAAATCGGTGGAACGATCACAGAAGACTTATTGAGAGTCATTAAAGAAGCTGAATATTTTCAGGGACTTGTGTGTTTGTTAGTTATCTTAGCGGTTAGTAAATTCCCATTTTTTGGGTTATAACTAGTAATAACAAGAGCGTTAACTAGTGTCTACAGGAAAGCTTCCTTTAAACCTTGAAGGTGAGCTCCTTCTGAAGCACCAGGACCTTCAACATGTTCATGAGGGATTAATGAGGCGGGCAGAGTCGGCTTGTTTCACATAGTACACTACACAGTTGTTGGAATGCCTTGGTTAGTAAAAATGCTGTTTAAAGTTCTGCAGTCACTTTGGTGAATAGTCACAACTTTGATGCATAAAAACTCCTTCTGATTGGTAAAACATAGACTGAAGGACTTGAATAGCCAACAAAGAAAAAATTATATCTTGCATATTGTCAACAACAACTGATTCCAAAACCAAACGACAACACCCCCCGAGAAGTGCCGGTTACTGCTAATACAAAGGCTGGTTGATGAACAGGTTAGTCGCAACAAAAGGCAAAGTTGGGATTTCTGCTCTTACGATTTCTCTAGAGCCCAGTGAGGTCAACGATGGCCTTTATGAAGATGGTGTCGTCACGAATGTAGGAGTTTTTGGAGTCCAGCTTAGACAGAGGACAGAAGAGCGGGCAGCCGCTGGCGATGTTCATGTCGCTGACGGGCCTCTGGAAGGACGAAGATGAGATGTCGGGCCGGAAGGCATCGATTATGTGCTCCCTGTTGTTCTGGTCAAGCAGCATGAGGGTAACCTACACAGATGGTACAAGTATTACCCAACAGCAGCTTCAACAGGGAACCTGGAGCTGAGGCAGCTTTTGTTTCACTGTTTGCAGGCCGGTATTAGAGATTAGTGCAGCAGAGATTTGGACTACATAAGACTATTCTCTACAGATCAGACTGAACTAACGTTAATAATGCGAATACCACTAAAAGTGCATTTCTATTACAGGTTTTGGTTTTCTGGGATCTGTTTTTTAACACCTAGAGCAAATCAGAATATCAGGGTAAAACCCTCAGGAAACAGCCCTCTTTCAATTTCAGGGCATAATAGAAAACTTATCTGGTCTTTGAAGTAACCTCAGGAGAACAAGAGCCCACAATAGACTTCTCAGTCATTTATTTAGAGCGAAGGCAAAATAAAAATGCTCTGAATGAAAAATTAAGTACATCTCAAGAGTTAACAGCTTGTAGACCTTCCTCTAAAGCTGTGGTATGTAACCTTTTTACATATTTGTTAAAACTGTCACCATGTTGTGACAGTTTGTAACACACAGATAATCTGTCTCAGCTATTGCCTGAACTTATGACCGTAAAACACTTTAGTGCACAAAGGATTCATGTTCCACCTGTGGTTGCAAACAAGCTCAGGTCTACAGCCCTCCACTATGGTGCTTAACACTTGGTGAGACGTGTTTGTCCTGGTTCTGTTTCTAAAAACTTCCACCTTGCCTTCCACCATGTCCAAATACATCTACTTCTGTCTTATTTCTTCAAAGCAAATTGTTCCAGAACAATGTCGTTCATTCAGATGCAACTTAGCCAACATGCATCTTGCTGCCACATTGTTTTTAAAGGAACGAGGCTTTCTCCAGGTAACCCTAGTAAATACAGCTGCACAATGAAAACTGAATTTTATTTGTTGTAACCAGAGGATGAGAAAAGTGCAAATCATGTAGGATGTGTGATTGATAGAAGCGTTAACTGTATGCTGTGGTTGTTACAGTCTGATGAGCGTCTGCTTTGCACCTTACTTTCTTTTGTTCCTCAACAGGGAAAGCTGCCTACTCCTCTATTTAGACTATAAGTAGATTAATATAGTTTTATATCGTACACTCTGTTGTGGTGTTCTCTGTGCTGGATGTATTATAGGCTTTTTAAACAAGTCACAAAAGCCTGGAACCAAAGATCAAGCAAATAATTTTGGCCTGTCCAGGCAGCCTGGTTCCAGTCTAGATGGAGAGTCCTACAGCTGGTTTGAATTTATTTGGATTCTGTTCAAAAATGGCAACATGATGTTTAAACTCATAAAAAAAATTTTTTAAAAGACTTCTACCTTCTGATTGAAAGGCCACTTAAGGAGTGCGTCGCTGTGTCCTCTCATCACCACAAAGAACAGAGACAGGTGCGTGCCACGGCCCGTCCCGTCACCATTCAGGTAGATTCGTAAGCACATCTTGTAGCCGTATTTACTCGTATAAAATGCTGGAAGACAAGATCAAGCAACTGAGTGAGTGTGAAGATCTTGATTATTCCAGGCCAGAAGCGCTTGGTGAGAGCATCTCTGGATGGAATACTGACCGGGAGAGAACATAGCAGGAGCGCGGCCAGCCACGGCATCCTGCCTCTTCTTGGTGAAATCAGAGATCTTCCAGATAAAGACGCCATCGTAGGTGGCTGCAGACATCTCCCTCATCTTCCCCTCCATCTCCACGATGGACAGATCCCTCAGGCTGACCGTCCTTTCCAGCTGACGGACCTGCACCAAAGCACCAGAGGAATAAGACCATTTTAGCTGGATACTTTCAATCCACTAAATCCAAGGAATACAGCAGACGGGTGAGGGAGGGATCTCTGGAGAAACTTAAAGCAGGGTCAGGTTCTTGAAAGATATTTCAACCCATAATCTGAAAATGGAAAGAGTATGGCGCAACTCCATACCAAGACATGACCATGGACCTAAACTGACAGGATATGATGTGGCGTGATGTGGTGTTACTAAGTATGCTATGGTGTTATGGGCTACGATGTGGTGTTACTGGGTATGTAAAGAGGCATCCAGGGCTCATTCATACCTTGTTGCTGAGAATCTCAATCTTGTCCTGGTCCAGTCTGTGCTGGCGGTTGTAGGCTTCCATGGTGGTGCAGGAACGCTCCATCTCCCGGTTCAGGACGCAGACGATGTTTTCAAACGTGTTCACTTTCAGCTCCAGCTCCTGGCAGCGCCGGCTCAGCTCGGCCACCTTGGTCTTCTCGCTCTGGAGCTGCAGCTCCAGGGCGGCACCCATGGCGCTGGGCAGAGGGGTGAAGGACGTGGCCAGGGTGAGAGCGCATGCACCCTGCACGGGAGTGGGGCCGCCCCCGCCCAGCTGGCTCATCTTCAGCTCCAGCTCTCTGAGGGACTGGTGCAGCACCTGGAGCTTCTGGCTGGCCACCTCTAAGGTCTGCGGTTGGAGGCTCTCCAGACTCACCTTGATGCCCATGATGAAATGCAGCAGCAGGTTGAGGTGCTCGTACGAACACTGCCGCTCGTGGTCCTGGATCTTCTCCTTCTCCACCTTGGAAACAAAAATAGAAACTGTAAAATTAAGAAAATAAACAGTTTGTCTCTTTAAAGCTTTGTATAAAGAACAAAAGAAGACAGTAAGATTATGTGGCAGACCCGGTTCATAATGAAATACACAATGAATTAAAGGGGCAGTTCTTTGTGTTTTCCAGATATATAGTACAATCAAGTAACTATGTTAACTTCAGTTGTTAAAAAATGCAATAAATATCAAATAGGACTTAAAAGAAAAATGACTTCATAATTTAATGCTTTGAAATTGAGTCTCTGTCTCTTTAAGCAACTCCTGCTGTTTCTGAAACTTCGCTGTCAGAAAGTCATCACAACATGGCTCCTCTATTAACCCTTTAACAACATTTTTACCAGAGCTGCTCTGAGACGTAGCTCCCATAATGAGTATAGCAGATGCTCAGTTCCACCAGGTGTTTGCTAACAGCTGCTGGCTAGTCTGAAGGAGCTGAGTGGAGGAGTCACAGGGGAGGACTGCTCTGTGAAGAGGAAGCTTGGAAACTGCAGCTCCGAGGACGAGCTCTAAGCATGTTGTTTGATGAGGGCATAACATTTTAATATTATTACTCAAAAAAGTAGATTTTAAAAAGTTTAATTGTTCTCTTAGACAATTCACAGTCACGATTGTTTTGTAGAACATTCATCAAGCTGAATAAAAACTCACTAGTGTCACATAATTCATGGATCTTAGATCAGGCAGGCTTTATAGTCTGGGTTCCAACCAAAATACAATGAGTTAATGTTAAAGTAAGATTCTAGGAGAAATCAGTTATGAGTTTTAATAGAAAAAAGACTTTTGGTCAGACTAGCTGATTTATCAGAGTTGCTTTCAGAATGTCAGGGACCGACATCATTCAGAGTGGTGGTGGGGGAGCGCAGGGTTGATGAGTCATCATAATTATCAACAGGTACAGACGAAAGGAAAAAACAACAGCTGTAACAATTAGCTAGGAAGCCACAAATCCATGAGGTTTTTTACAAATGACTCATGATCTGATTCAGTCAATAATCTAAGATGGTAGCTGATAAGCTTTGTTCAGTTATGAGAATCAAAGTTTTGATCATTTTATTTTATAATAACTTATTTTATGGCATCTTTGATTATTACACTGAAAAAAATTTTGCTTCTTATTTTTCAACATCTTTCAAAAACTCTAAGTTGTCCTTAGCTAAAATTGTGGTTTAAACCACATGACTGAGTGAACAGCACTAAATAAATTTAGTCCCACATTAGAATAAAGAATGGTGGTGGAAGCATCATGCTGGGGAGTTCATGCAGCAGCATTCAGCAATGGCTTCAACCAAAGACAGGAAATGCCTTTGATTCATCATGATCACTGAGTGGAATAAAACCAAAACACTATTGATCACTGATTTGTGATCAATACCAAGTTAAAACAGTGACTATGACACCAAATACTGTTTGGCTGAAGAGCTTCTTAACACAACAGGTAGTACTAAATATAGTTGGTGTGATTAGTAATCTGATCAGTCCAGTTTTCTCTAACATTCTAAATAAAAAGATGGGTTTGACAAGGCCAAAAATATTATTACATAAAATAATAAATAAAAAATGTATGAGTTTCACCGTAAATAAAATATTTGCAAGACAAAAAAAGTTTTAGACCCCTACTGTTTATTTTACCCCTGTTGATTTATGCCAGATAAACCTAAACACATGTAATCCTCCTGGTCGCTGTGAACGAGGTGACCAGTGGTCATTTTCCCATGAATATCTGAGGAAAAGTCCTGGAATCTAAATAATATTCAAGTCATTCAATTAAAATAACAGTTTTCTATTCTTTGTTTTTGGCTACTCATGATGCCCCTTGTGGAAATGCCACCCTGGGCAATGAGCCATCTTGCCTATGTCAAAAAAACTGCTGCGTCATTGTCACATTGCATAAAAGCAGCTTTAAAGCAAACAGTGCAAGATTTAGCAGACATGTAGCAACTACGGAAGACTAAAAGGGACAACATTAATAAATCCATCATTCAATCATTATAATAACCATTTATATGGCAATCAATTTAACAAACATGTCATTAAATTGTTAAAATCCAAACTTACACTAGCTTATGCAGATATTTAAATGTGTAATCAGTTATTTCACGTCTCCTGTTCCTGCAGGGTTATGATGAAATAATTCTCTGTGCCCAGCCTATCAAAGTCGAGGGCTGGGGCTATAGGCATGTCGCTAAGCCATGAAGCAGAAGTTAGCTTTGGTTTGCAGCTTCTGATTCAAGAAATGGCTAAAGGGCAATTCCACCTAATTTTACACTACATTGAGCATCTTTAATACGCCCTTGAATGTGATAGGCAAGTTTAACAGAAAACTATTTCATGATGAAATGGTTCCTGCAGGATCAGGAACCATGACTTAATTAAATACACATTTAATTCATTATTGGCATCAGCTATTGTAAGTTTGCATTTTAATGATTTAATGATATTTTGTCAACATTTATCTAAACATTTGTTTACATCATGGTACATTTAATTAATATCTTAAGGATGAGTTTATTTTTCTTGATTTTGTCCCTTTTTATCCTCCAGGAGCAACATCTTCTCCAAGAAATGTTTTTCAATAACTTGGCAAACTTACTGAAATAGTCAAAAATGCTACATTTTTAGCTTAAAAATGTTTACCTGGCCTTTTTGCTTGAATATGTCTGAAGTATGATGTATTTCATCTTGCCAAGTTATTAATGATGGAATAGTTATCACAGTAGGCAGTCATGCACATATAGCAATTTGTGACAAAAGTATCTACTTACAGACGTATCGCAGCCAACAACATGAAATCTGCATGGTGTTTTAAATTTACTGCAGAACTTAATATGGTCCACATACTGTAAAACAAAACAAAAATGAAAGAAGCCAATGGCGTAAAGAATGTCAGAGAGTTTGATCCCAAGCTCAGAGCAGAGAGAGGTTCATCAAACTGAAGAATGGAGGAAAGCGGAAACGGCCAGGATACCTTCTCACGGGGGATCTTTTTCTTTGCACAGCCTTCACAGATCATTGGATACTTGGGGCAGATTTCATCATGAGCCTAAAACGACACCACACATCAGTTCACAACATTTGCTGTCAGGAAGACGCGCAAAACTCTAATTTGGCAAAATGAGTATTTCCTTTTAAAATGTCGCATTCGAAATTCAAGTTTTACTTATTTGCCCTTAGCAAGTCTTTATGAACAACGGCAGATGAAAAGCATTGTTCATTCAAATTTTATATGGAGCCAAAAGAAAAAAGTTACATGTTTTTAAAGCTGCACAAAACATAATGATAATATCTTTACTGTATTATTAGTGTGTGCAACATTAATAACTGTAAGAACCACACTTTGCATGTCACTACCATTTTCTCCCGATTGGATGGATTTTCAATGGAATAAATGGCCAAACTAAGTGTAAAATGAACTACGACAAATGATTATGGTCTATGATTTATCTGTGATAGATAATTTACAATATGATCTGTCACATAGTCATATGATGATATGACCAATATGATAGTACCTTTATTATGGCATGTCCATGATTCTTCGAAACCATATCTAATCATAGTATTCATTATTCATGAATCCAAACCATGAATAAGTTCAATGAAATGGTTTCAGCTTCCTGGCAGCCCAGTGTTTCTGAGGATGACCGTATTTGGTAACTCCTAGCACAGGTACACACAAGCAGCGCATCATGAATAGTGTTTAGTTGTTTAATCCTCACCTTGATGTTCTTTAAGAGGAACGGCTCTTTGCAGTATTTGCAGTTCAGTGTCCTCTCTGGACACTCTCGCTCGTTGTGACGCTCCTGTTCGTTGGCTCTCATCAGCTCTTTGCACGACGGACACATGATGATCATGAAGTCACAGTTGCCCTCATGGCTCGCCTGCAGGGGCCCAAAAGCAGCAGTTTTCTTACCTCTTCTTTATTTCCTTCAAAAGTGCATCACAGTTCATGCCTTTGATGTGCTCATGGATCCAAAATGGTGGGAGATTTTAGCTTTGTTGCGTTTAACAAACAGGAAATAAAATAATTCGATTTTTTTTCTATTTGACCACCAATCAGATCAGACCAAAAGCCTCTGTTGACCTCTTGATGACTGATTGGTGCATGTCAATGCAAAGCCTCTGGTAAACTGCTGCTTTATACTGAATTATCCAAATTCCTCATATTTATAAACATAAACATATTATTTATGAGCTGGGTCTGATGAAATAAATGGATGATTCAAATAGATTTATTTCTTTTTGAAAGGACTAATCTGTCAGAATCCTCAATAAGAGATGAAGGGTATGGTTGGCCCCAGAGGGAAATAATGCTCTGGGATTTACCTCAAACTCTCTGACGGTTCCAGTCCATGTGCATCCTTCATTGGGACAAACTGCTGCCAAGGCCTCCACCTCTCTCCGAGCTGCGTTGTCTGGGAACGCCTGGACAGGAGAAAACGGCTGTTACCGCTGTGTAGAGTTACAAACTCTCTGCATCGGTTTACCGATGGACACAACACTGGGAGCTCACTTTTCTCCCCTGGCTCTAATTTCTCCACCACATATAAAGATAGACAACAGAACCAGAGTTGCAGCTTCCGGTTTCTTTTTTTATTATTATTGTGGCAACAATTACAGAGTAATCAAAAAGTTTTGTAGAACTCGATCCAAGCCGAGCAGCACTGGATCGGAAACCCAGAAAACACTGATACGCTCCTCTGTTGACTCTCAGGGTTGTTTTTATTTTTAGGGTTTTACATCCACATATATTCTGCCTCCCATCAACAAAATATGGAAAAAGTTCAACACTACAGTAGTTCAACCTTACTACTGATCCTTTTTTTATTTCACCTTTATTTAATCAGAATAAATAGAGATTGAGATTAAAAACCTCTTTTTCAACTGAGTCCTGGCCAAGAGGCAGCAACAAATACAATATAGAAAAATTACACAGTTAAAAGAAAATGACAAGCTATAAAAAGAAAAGAAAAAAACAGCTACCTGTCTTTGAATCGGGTTCAAGAACGTTTAGTTTGGGTGTAAAAGAACTAAACGAGATGAATTCAGTCAATCTCAACATTTCTTGTAGCAAGTTCCAAGGAGAGGGAGCAGGGTGAACGAAAGCCTTATTACCTAATTCAGTCTGAGGAGAAAGAAGCTGCAAATCATGTGAACGAGAAGTATAACACTCAACATTTCTTAGTGTGACTGCAGTACAAATATAGACCAGCAGGAGTCTAGGCAATCCCTTGTAAATAAAAGTTAACCAATGGGATTCCCTAGCAAACTTAGTCAATGTAACCATAGTGACAGACATGTGTAAGAGCTGAGCTTTTTGATACTAAAACTTAAACTGAGCCTGAAGTTGACCTGCTGTGGTGGTAATCTCAGGTAAGGACCAAATATCTGAAACATTACAGCAAACAAAAGGAAGGTTCAATGTGCTTACACCGCCAGGCTTGAGAATGGAGGTGGGCTCCTCAAACAACTCCTCCTTGATGCATGCACTGCATTTCTGTGGTCCAGAACTAGGAGAGGGAAAATAGATAAACACACAATACTACCGTTTCATCTGCTTCTAACAATCGGTCAATACATCATACTATTTCCACAGGAGAATTACCAAAAAATATAAGAAATAAATAATAATACAAAGTTGTACTTTGACATGCAAAAGCATTCATACCTGAAACCTTTTTAGATCGAGGGCCAGGATGAATTAATTTCATATAAATTAACTTGTTAAAATATTAAACAATGTTACTAGCAGTATGACAAAAACATTTACGTGCAGAATCAAGTAAAAGTCTGCACCTTGTAAAAAGAACTGGAGAGATATGGCAAAATCTAAAGTTTAAAATGTTTTGATAATTATGATCCAAAGTTGCGGGAAAACCTATTACACTTACTTTACAGCTCTGTTGGTATATCTAAAATATAATTTAGCTAAAGAAATTCTAAAACACAAGTTTGCAGCTGCAATCTGAAAAAAAAATAGTGGCGGGTCTTTAAGGGTGTGTAACTAATTATTTTAATCACATTTTAATTGAAAACTATACAAAGTAAGCAAGATTTTCAATAATAAAAAAAATACTTTTGCTGCTAAATTATTGAATAAGTAGACATATGAGTTTATCAACAGCTGAACCCCCCAGTGGGCAAGAGAAGCAGCTTTGTCATCCATCACTGCTGTTTGCGGATGCTGCTTTACATTTGTACCAGAAACGCGCAAATGCAAAGGTTCCTGTCAGAAACTTTGTATATGGAAAAAAAAATAGAGTCATTTCATTAACTTTAATATCTTTAGCAACTCGCCGCTTGTCAAGAAATCTTATTAGATACGTCGATTAGAGAGTATTTCAGTAGTGAGTTTATTATTCACCGACTGACATTGACCCAGAATTAGGTACGTTTCCGTTTTTAGTCCTACGGGAGAACTCAAATGAGAACTCTTGTGTTTCTTTATACTCTGACAGTTGTTATTGCAAAGCTGTGACAGCATCTCAACTATATTTAATCACACACTCTGATAATGATTTGTTGACATTTTTCCTTTTTGTGACTAAAAGACAGCAAAGAAAAGGGAAAAGTGCCATTCCATCCTACACATGCGCACTTTCAGACTGGAAACCGGGTGATCTCATTCTCAGCGCACCGTCACTCCAAAAAGAAAACCAATATGGGATTATTTTTAATTTATTGTATTCAATAACGAACATATAACGGTATCATTTGAAGTCCTACTGCCGATTTCTTTTCAAGATAAAAATGGAAGCAGTAAATGTTACTTCTGGTTAGAGTAAATACGTTATTCCAAATTTAAATAGACAGCCCAAACTCCATTCCAAAAATGCCGAATTTTAAACATTGTACTTGTATTTAAAGCTTTGGTGGGGTATAATTAATGGAATAAAAGAGTCGAACCCTCTGGTATATTCGGCATGCAAAGAGATTTGATAGTGATTTTATTTCCTTCACGTCGGGCCAAACTTTTCACCTTTTCCACTTCCAAACCAGCCTCATCAATGAAAACACACAACCAGCTCATCACTCAGGTCGAGATTTTCTCTTGGCTCAGTGTTTGTGAATTAGCCGTACGCCATATCCCCCCTCTAATTCCCTTGACGTTATTCATTTTTAATCCTATAAAGCCCTTCCCGTGATAACCGGCGGAGTAGAGATAAAACGTGAATTATGTGAATGGAGTCTGGCGGTGGGCTCCACACATTCCAGCTAGCTCCCTCCACTAGCAGCCCCCACACTCACCACTCACCTCACCAGCTTGTTGAAACAGAACGAGCAGAAGCGGTGGCCGCACTGGGCCTGCAGGGGCCTCCGCAGGATTTTCTGACACGAGTTGCACAGATGCTTGTCCTCCAGGTTGTTGGCCAGAATTTTCTTTGGGAAGCCCGGCTTGTTGCCTTCCAGGGAAGATGGTGGAGACGGCTCTTGTGCAGCCATTATTCCCCTTGAACAATATCGGGGGGCTCAGCGGGGTGTGTTCAAGACAACAAACACCGACTGGTGTAGTTTTCGAAATAACCGCCAGCAGTGACTCATTGCTTTTTGGCAAATTTATTAAAACGTGTGTACCTGCTTATGTTTACGAGCCCATAACGACGTCTGCCGCTCACGTGCACGGAGCAGGCGTTTGAGTGAGACTGCAGTGACAGCTGAGGATGCAAGCCCGAGAGAGCCGGAGCATCAGGAAGCACGCTGCGGTGGAGTGGACTGGGCTCAATGGATTGGACCTGAGGAGAGGTGATCATCTCGGAAGCAGTGTCAGTTCTGAGTCTTCAAAGTAAAGGCCTGTTGGAGTGACCTGTTCAAGCCTGCGTGGAACATAACTTATTTCCAATGTATCAGGACATAATGAAAATGATCTGCTATTTGTTATTCGGACCATCTAACCTGTACAAAACCATAACATACTCTAGATTTTTTTATTTAATAAACAGAAATGAATCCAAAATGCAACGTCCATGTATGAAACACTAGTACAGTAGCTTGTGGAACCACCTTCTGCTCCAATGATCCATAGATTTTCTATCTTATACAATTAAGTTTGCAAACATCCATGTTGGAGAGTTCCTTTAAGATCCTGCCGACACATTTCTATCAGCTTATGGTCCAGACTTTGACTAGGCTACTGTAATTGCGCCAATCTTCTTTTTCAACTATTCTATTGTGGATTTGCGGCAGTGTTTGGGATGTTTGTCCAATAGATGACAGATATTGTCCAATGGATGACAAATTTTGTCCAAGTTTCAGCTGTCAGATATTTGTCTCTAGAATGTTTTGATGCTGCCTATGACTTGAAGATCCTCTATAGCTGTAGAACAAGCTGAAATCACTATGCTTCCAGCATGGTGTTTGTGCTGACATGATGTTTCTTTATTTTAACCAAATTTGGTGCCCTGCATAAATACATTCCTGTTGGTTCCCGTTTGGTCAAGGACACTGTATTTGTGGTTGAAAGATATACTTATTCTTTTTCAAATTCTTTTTGTTTTGTGCTTGTCATTTATATCTGAATCATCTTCCTCCTCCGTCATCCATTGTGTGTTACTAAACATATCAGGTTACTTGTACCTGACCTGTTTACCATTGCCTTGATATTTTGTTCTCATAAGATTGTCTGTCATTGATCTTGTGCCTTTTCTTCAGTTTTACAAGTTCATTTGACAAATTACCGTACAATCCTCGTTGTTAGACTGAATTTAGATCCATCTCCACCACACCACACTGTTGACAATTTCGGGCCAGTAGAGTCAGTTTGTAGATCTTGGTTTTTTTGTCTTGTTCATTTCCCTGTGAAATGCAAGGTTTGGCCATGGACTGAGTCACTCATGAGAAGGTTAGCTACAGTCTGAAATGTTTTCCTTGTGTGAATATTTTTTTTCCCTGATAAATGACAGGCATCAAGTAGTTTGGAAATGATCATATAATGCAAGAGTAAAATGTTGATGATCTGTGGTCATTGGTGATGTCTTTCGTCTTTAGCATACACATATGCGCCACACCAGCAAACTTTGAGGTGGTCATATTGATAATCATGTCAGTTTAATTGGAGGCACCTGTTGTACTTTAAAATTCCCTGGAAACAGAAAAGGTGTGCCTATTTTTCCACGCAGCTTTTTCATTTTGGTTACTATCCCATTTAGGATTAGTACAACTGTTGAAACTATGACAACTACACTGCAAACTTCAGCAGCAGGAAGTCTAGGCATGTTTTGCCTAGACTCTATATATACCCTCATACGAAAATTAAGTCAACAAAATAGCCACAAAAAACACTTACAAATTATTTTATCACTGTCTCTTTTAAGAAAACAAAGACAATTTTAAAGTAAAAATGTTCATAGTCTCATCAGCCAAAATAATAAAAAAAAAATGTTCACTTTCTTTAACCTCCTTGAAAATGTCCCCTCTATCTATTTTGAACTTCTGGTTTATTTTGGCATTTCTGGAACTTCAGGCAGAAGATTTAAGCTTTATTTAAGTTTACCTTGTTCTGTGAGGTTTCTGTTTCATAGTGTTCTTGTTGAAAAATTGTTTTCAATGACCAGCTGTCATTTCAGCTAGAGCTTTATTGTAATTCTGCTTTTTATTCTCCCTTCAGTCTTAGATGTATTTTTCATAGCCCGACATTTGCACTTACTCTATGCTGTCACAGCATTTACATGCAGAGGTGGTTACTAGTTACATTTACTCATTTACTTGAGAAACCTTTTGAAAACATTGTATTCTTAGTAGTAGTTTTAATGCTGTACTTTTTACCTTTATTTGAGTAATATTACTATAGTATCACTACTCTTACTTGAGTAAAATCTCTGCTTACTCTACCCACCATGAATAACTTTACTGAATGAAGAACAAACATGTTTTAGCCAAGAATATTCTAGGCACAGACCTACAGTTGTTTTTTAAAGAGAGATCTTGTTTTTATATGCAAGCTTGTTGTTTTAATGTTATTAAAGCATTAAAACAATGTTTTAATGCTTTAATAACAATGTTTTAATGCTTTAATAACATTAACTGATCACTGAGCCTGTGATCAGTATCACACTCTGTGCTGTGATGCTGTTGTTTTAGAGCTGTCAGAGAAACTTCAACCCATGAAAGCCCTAAATATTTTTCTATTTTAACTATTCATAGCTGCTTTTGTTTTTGTTGCAAGCAAAACTAACAAGGGGAATATGGTAATGCACCCAAAACCTAATTTCCCACCATAACCTCCCAATGCTGACCCCTCTGACCTCCATTTAGACCAGGGGAGTCAAACTCCAGTCCTCAAGGGCCACTGTCCTGCAGTTTTTAGATGTGCCACCGGTACAAAATGGCTTAATTAACTCCTTCTTGCATAGATCAGTTCTCCAGAGCCTTAATGACCTAATTATTCTATTCAGGTGTGGTGCAGCAGAGACACATCTAAAAGTTGCAGGGCAGTGTGTCTCCTGGACTGGAGTTTGACACCTGTGATTTAGACAATCATCTCTTATCAAATTTAAGCAAATGTGCTGAAGGAGTGTTAGTATCTCTGTATTCACCTGGAAAACACAGTGGACTGGAGACACAATATCGGTCTACACAAAGGGACAGACCCAGACTGTCTTCAGTCAGAGGTTTCTTCGGATTTAGTGCAAATCAGACCACTGCAGAAGATTCTCCCCATTGTTTTATCCGTAATGACTCATAAGAAGTTTAGATAAAGACACTTTAATTTAGCTCTAGAATTAAAATTGTACCAGTGAGCTAGATTGAACAGTAAACAAAACAAAAATAATTGCAGTACATCAATTAAATCACTGAGTTAAATGGAAACAGTTCATTATAATATTGTATTCTTATAAACTTAAGTGGTGCCTAATGTTTTGTAAGCAACACCGTTATTTTCCACAAAAACCTGTTATAATGTGTAAACTTGAAATCTCTGTAAAAACTTAAATGCCTGCTCTTATTTTGAAGGTCCTATCGGACATTACAGAGTTTTGCGCTACGCTTGATGCCAGCTCTGCGTGCCCGCTGTCTTTGCGAAGGAATGTGGCTGCTTTCCTTGTGTCGGGATGGATGTTTGACAGATGTTTTGAGAAAAAGATGCAGGTCCCCCTCCTCATTACAGAGCAGTGAGTATTAATGGCGACGCAGCGGAGCTGAGGGCAGCTGCTGTGTGCTGTTATGGAGCCGCGAGCTAGAAACGCTAAGCTAATAATACAGCGGCTGGAAGAGCTAGCTAAAACTGAGCTGGGGATAACGTTACCTCCTTTATCTAGGGTAACAGCACGTAGTAACCTTGGCTATCTCATCTCTTTTTGAAGCCAGTAATGTACGTAGTATACATATTTGGGTTTTATAACCATAAATGTATAATTAGCAGAGTACTCACTTAACGGAGCGAAGTGAATAGACCGCTAATGCTAACTGAACGACGGTGAAAATAGGAAAGTGAATAATGGCGAGGAAGTGTGTTAATATCATAGCAATCAGCGCTGGTTGAAATTGAGTTGGTGTCTCTTTAAAATGAGTGGACATGAATACTGTACTAATTTGGTTACTTGTTATGATCGAGATAGGATGTTTTCTGGACATCGTGTCCTCTCCATTACTTATATAAAATAGAGATAAACAAAGAATCACAACTGTAAGCTTAATGTGTCTTAATTGTAATATTTAATCATATGTTAATGAGCCACCTACTAGTCCTCTCCATTACTTATATAAAATAGAGATAAACAAAGAATCACAACTGTAAGCTTAATGTGTCTTAATTGTAATATTTAATCATATGTTAATGAGCCACCTACTAGTACACTGTCACTGGAGCCGCTGTGAAGAGGGTCAGCTGACCTCATCATCTTACCCGGTGGAGCCTCTCATGTGTTCTCCGTTGTGTGACAGAAGTAGGCTCTGGCTTCTGGCTAAAATACAGCAAAAATATATATCGATTTATGGGAGGTTTATTTGCTTTGGTTGATCTTCTAAAATGTTTTAGATGCAAGAAAAGATTAATGCAAACAATCTGGATGAATGAACGAAAGGCCATGATGTCATTTTTGTGAAGTTGCAGCTACACATCCAGGCATTTAAGCTCTATCCTCCTGACCACTGACACGGAAAATGTTTTTCATCATGATTTCCTCTTGTAATAGATAGGATGTGCAGTTGAAAAGAAAGTGCATATTAAGGCTGCATGATGCAAGGAAATGAATGAAAGTGTTGTATTTTTATATTGTGGAACATCCCCACTGATACTAAGTTGCTTTAGCATCTTGGTCACTAAATTTATTTCAGGCGTGTGGATCAAGGACAACAAAAGTAGTCCATACATCTGGGCAAATATTTGGATGCATTACTATTCAGTACAGAGATGATTACTATTCAGATTAATCAGAGATGATTACTGTTCAGTACAGGTGCAGGTCTCGCACATGAACATTCATTTGATGTACGAATGAATGTCTTCACTTGACTCCCAGATGATTTAAATCTGACCTCCAATACTCAAAGCCACGCATTCTTTACCAATACTTTTATTGGTAAATGAAAATTAAGCCATAGTGGAAAAATACATAAAACCTTAGAATGCTTAAGCTTCATGATTTGTTTTACTTGAGTTGCAGGTGAAATAATTATATATTATGCATCTCCTATGATTTTTAAAAATAGAAATTGGGGTCCCAGTTTGATTTTACTGTGAATTTTCTCTTATTCATCTAGGGTCAAAATTCTACATACAGGCTGAAATATATGCATGTATTCACCTAAAAGTTTAAATAAGTGGTACTGAGGTGCTGGAATTCCCTAAACTTGAGAAAGCCAACATCTGTTTACTTCTTAGTGATCATGATTGACCACAGCTTGTGGGTTTTTTTGGAAACAAAGAGATTTGTTTGATGGCGCTCCTTGGGTTGCCCAATTGCCCTGGAATCTATTCAATGTTTGACAATGAAAATTACAGTTTTACATCAGCTGGAACAGTATTTTTGAGTCATTTTTGAACAACTCCTGATTACCAGTTCAAACAGCTGTATATGAAATGACTTTGATGTTTCACCACAATGACAAAGATTAAAACTATCCATCTTGGATGAATGGAAATCATTTAGGATGTTCAGGAGAAACCCAAAGGGTCCAGTCCAGAAAACTACCCCATTTAATTTACCCCTGACATTTCTGAAAGAACCGGTGGTCAAATGTCCATTCAGATATAGACATACAAGTGTGTCTATATATTTGAGCCTTTTATTTTGGCCTGATGTACAATAGAGAAGCTTTCATGCCTAGATCTTTATTTTTCTAAAGCATTGCAGTAATCTGTAGCTATAAGCAACGTATCAGTTCCTGAAAGATCAAAAACTCTGAAAAGACCTCTTCTAGACAAATAAGGTTTGATTTGTCTTTAAAGTGATAACCAGTGATTACCAACAATTTATTTTTTTGTTTTTTTTTCTAATCACAGATGACGATGTTCTTGATTCCCACCACTGATGACCAAGAAGGAACATCCAGTCAGATTTAACAGAAGTCAAACTTGATCCATAATAATTTGTTTGACCTCTTTCTAAACATGGAGCCCTAACTTCTCAGCTATAAGGACACGGTTCTACACTGCTCCTTCTGTTCTTACAAAAGGAATCTCATTAAGTGGCGTCTCAGTGATTTTACTCCCCTCTACGCCTCCTGAGACCTCAAAAATGTTTTCAGCTTTGAAGAAACTGGTGGGATCTGAGCCGGGGCAGCTCCGGGAGAAAACCATTCCAGCAGGACTGCAGTCAATGAACCAAAGTTTGCAAAGGCGCTTCGCCAAAGGGGTCCAATATAACAGTAAGACGAATGTGTCAAATATGTTGAGCAAAGTTTCCTTCTTTGCCAAAGATGGTGCTGCAACTACCGTGACGTTTGTTTGTTTTTTCCCCACTTAAGTGAAAATAGTCATCCGAGGAGACAGAAATACTGGGAAGAGTACTTTATGGCACCGACTGCAGGGGAAGAAGTTTGTGGAGGAGTACTTACCCACTCAGGAGATCCAGGTCACAAGTATTCACTGGAATTACAAAAGTAAGTCACATCTTCTTTGACTATCATAGATAGTTTTTATTTCCAGGATGCTGCCTTTGTTACCTTCCTGTTGGGATAAAGTTTTGACATCTGCTGTTTGTGCCTGGTGCTTTATTCCAGTGGCTCCATATCAAGGTAAAACATGTCAACAGGTCATCAGAGCTAGCAACCATTTAGAGAGTGTTAGTTTCTTCCTTAGCCAGGATAGATTTCCCCTCTCCACCACTTATTGTTTCAGGTAGAGATCCTTCACAGAAACATGGGACACTACTCATAAGAAGTTTGGGTTGTTTGGCTTTCAGGTGAAATTTCGAAAAAGTTCACACTATGATGATATTGTATGATGAAAGTAGGTCATTTCAGTAAAAGCAGCAATGATCTCCTCATCTCGATGTGTTGAAACAAAAACCATCATCAACAGCTGTGTTTCCATTGCAAATGCGTGCTAAACTTTGTTGATTTATTTATTTTTTTTGCTATTCAAAAAAAAACAACAACACAATTTTGTAATTGCAGAGTTTCCATTAACTAAGTAACACAATTAAAATCCCATGTGAATAAGTTTGTTCATATAAGTCATTTAAAAAACATGCAGTTCCATCATTCTTGTTATGCAAAATAAGTGTTTTTCGAAATCCGATCATTTTGATACGGCTGAAAAAACCACCTCATCCTGGCACAATTTTTCTTTTTAAAATGTGAGGGTTTTTTTTTAAGTATATTTATTTTTGTAATTCCAATTCGTGCAATTATATGGTAAATGGGAATACAGCTGCTGGTGGGTACACCATAATAAAACTTGTCAGGGTCTCTGTAACATGTCATGTGACGTTGAGCATCAGTTCCATCTTGACGACGTCTCCTGTTCTTTACAAGTTGACTTATTGTCTGCTGAGGCGTGGCTTCCCTCTTGTTGTAGGGCAGCCAATGTCACAACATGAACAGCATAATGAAAAGAGCTCTATAAATACCAGTTCTGACTGAACCAGGGATCGTATTGGTGATTTCATGGATCAAACACCTGTTTTGGATTATGTTGTTAATCCAAGCTCCTCATTAGAGAACAGCAAGTTGTGCAAAACGTACTGAAGCTTTGAAGAGCTGGACATGTGCACTAAAGGTTTAGAGAACCTGGAATTTTTAGGTTCATCCTGGAGTTCATCCCTGACTTTTTGTGAGTAGTGCTTGTTTCTCTGAGTTTTTAATATAAAAGAAATGGATGGACAACACTGACCATCCTTTTCATAAGATTGTCATAGAAAAAACAGTGTCTTCAGTCAGAGGCTTGTTCAAATTTGTTGTTATACAGACTGCTACAGGAGGTCTTTCCTACCCACAGGCACCACCATCTACAATAACTCTTTGATTAAATGATTTACACATACACAGTTAATTTCTGTTTTGGATCAATAAAGTACTGTTGAATAGAATTTGAAAGGCTGTGACCTGTCCATTCCTTCAGAGCTCTAATTAGCAGCAGCAGCAGCTAAATCGTTGTTTTCTACCATGAGCACTGATGAATTATTTATACTAGTATCAGTGGCAATGACTTAACCCTAGTCACTAACTCCAGTGGAACAACTAACTCAGGTGTATGCCTAATTTAATTAAATTTAAATACATTAATTAAAGAAACTAAATGATAAGACATATCACATTTTAAGCAGTCTTGTGCCTTTTATTTTAGCACTTAGCATGGTTAGCATCACTAACTGAACAGCAGTCCGTGTATTCCCTAGAGCACAGATGTCAAACTCCAGTCCTCAAGGGCCGCTGTCCTGCAGTTTTTAGATGTGCCACAGGTACAAACACTGGAATGAAATGGCTTAATCACCTCCTCCTTGTGTAGATCAGTTCTCCAGAGCCTTACTAGTGACCTAATTATTCTATTCAGGTGTGGTGCAGCAGAGGCACATCTAAAAATTGCAGGACACAGACCCTTGAGGACTGGAGTTTGACACCCCTGCCCTAGAGGCTGTTTGTCTGTACGTGTATGTATTGGACATGTTCCTGCTCCAGTATAGTTAATTCATATTAAAGTCAAATAAACCCCATGTTTCTGTAATCCCTTCCTTTGTTCCTTAAAACAATACTAATGAGTCCAATCTTTGTTTTGTGCTCAGCCACTGATGACATAGTGAAGGTGGAGGTGTGGGACGTGGTGGACAAAGGTAAGTGTTGACATCAGCTCAGAGGCATTTTGACTGAGGGAACTCATCTATGAGATGTTGATGTTTTATTGAATTGTGCTCAGTGTGCTGGTTCGTTTCTGTCCTCAGTCTTGATGTTGTCTTTCTTACACCTCTCTTGCACTCATCTCAGGCCAAAAATACCCTCTTCCTGAAGGTGGAGGTGAGCGTGACTGTAATGCATAGAAACCCGTGTGTGCTTTGGGTGTGCCCTGGCTCCTCCCACTTTAATCTGAAAGTCCGTAGAGTCGAGGTTTTGCTGTGCTCAGGACTGCTGTTTATTTGTTTTTCTTCTGCCATGTAGAGGCTGAACATCCGCTGTGTGTGAGCCCTGGCTTGATGCTAAGGCTACTGTGAGCAGGGAGCTTTTCACAGAGAAAAGCGGATGAATTGCTGTGCTTGCTTTAGTCATGATGAAACACTTGCAAACTAACAGACGGCAGAAGACTTTAAAACCTTATGTTGACTTCCCTCTCTTATTGTCTTAACTTGTGTCTTTGTTCTTTCAGGAAAAGGCAAACGGCGCGGAGACAACTTGAAACTGGAGAATGAGCCGCAAGAGGTGATTATCACACGGCTGTCATGTGGTCAGGCTCACTACCAGGATGTGTGATTGTTAAATTGTTCTAAATGTTTGTGTTGCAGTCAGATGAGGTGGCCCTGGATGCAGAGTTCCTGGATGTGTACAAGAACTGCAATGGTGTCATCATGATGTTTGACATAACAAAGCAGTGGTGAGCCACAATAATCAGAGAACTCTTTCATGTGACTCTCTGCAGGAACAGAAAAGGTTCTATTGTATTTGAATCATGTGAAGTTCTGAAGTATTAAAGCTGCAGTACTTAACTTTGATAACAAATTTACATATTTGCTGAAACTGTCACCATGTTGTGACAGTTTGGTATGAGACAGATAATCTGTGAAAAAATCCGGCTCCTTTTCCTTCTTCCAGTGCTAACCGGAAACAACCACTCGGAGCCACGAGGCGGGTTGTAACATCTTTGTAGTGCTGCTTATGCCCTCCCCTCTGCTATGCTGCAGCTAGCACAGCCTGTCATGAATGCTCAGGTTAGCAGCATGGCCACCGATGGCAGTGGATAAACAGTTTCCCTGTAGCGCCAAGTTATTTCTCTGCCATTAACACATTGAGCAGCAAGTACATAAGGTGAATTGACAACGCTAAGACCCTCCTCCTGGCTCTGATTAGTTGTTTTTGGTCAGGAGTGGTGTATCCAAGCTTGACTAATCTATATATTTCAGAATTTGTATTTGACTTGATTCTAAAATGGTTCCAATGTCAAAAACATTTATGGAATAAAGTTTTTATGACTCTTTTCAGGGCAATCATAAGTGTTACTCAGGGTTTGTTGTTTTCTTGCTCTCACCTGCTAAATAATGTTATTCTGTGATTCTGTAAATTCCAGGACTTTCAATTACATCCTGAGAGAACTGCCTAAAGTACCCACCCATGTTCCGGTTTGTGTCCTGGGAAACCACAGGGACATGGGGGAACATCGTGTCATTCTCCCCGATGATATAAGAGACTTTATTGCAGGACTAAACAGGTAATGTTTTGAGATCTACCTGGAGAAACTCAATAGCTTGATTGATTGTATTAAAGGAGACCTTTAAAGCAAAATTAACATTTTGCATGTTTTTATCCTTCCATTTGGGTCTCAGCTGCTTCTCAAATCGGCTGGGTGTCTTAAAAAAACACACAACCTTTTTTTGGGAATAACTTTATATTTTTTGGGGTTTGGAAAATGAGCCATTTTATAAACCTTCCAATTGTTAAGTCACAATCAGCTAGCACTGCAGTGTTGCCTAGCAACCCCATCCAAGCACAGCTTCTAGCAACCTAGAAGGTCCAGCTGGTTTTGCTGCTGTTTGCGCTGTACAATGGCTGCTGGAAAAGACAAATGTTTTGTTGTTTAAATACTATCCAGAAACGACTTGCTGCATTCTTGTTGGTTGTTCAGGAGGCTCCGCTTCTGCTTTTCAAAGTTGTACGATTGTACAATTGCGCATCGGTTAGAAGCTTTTTTTCATGTGCAAGTGTAAATGTTGAGTTGGGGGCGGGGGGGTTCTGCAGCACACAGATGACAATAATAGTCTGAATGAACTCTTAAGATCTACTGGATAAATAACTCATGTTTTTTACAGACCAATGGGATCATCCTACATCCACTATGCTGAGTCTTCTATGAAGAATGGTTTTGGGTTGAAGTATCTGCACAGGTTTTTCAATATCCCCTTCCTACAGCTGCAGGTTAGCTTTTAGCATTTTCCCAGCAATAGTTGGATTAGTCAAATTTAGAAGGATTCAGTCATTAATATATTACCTATAGCTGTATTTGATCATTTACATTTAAATAAATGTATGTGTGTGTGCAGAGAGAGACCCTCCTGAGACAACTGGAGACCAACCAGCTGGACATGGATGCCACCCTGGAGGAGCTTACTGTCCAGCAGGAGACTGAAGACCAGAACTATGAGATGTACAGCAGTTTCTTTCCCTTTTGATTGTGCATTGAGCAGCAGAGCCACTAGAGGGAGCTGTTTCTGTTCTGAGGGTTAGGGATAAAAATAGAGCACAGGTGTGGTCTTGACACTCTGAATGTTGCTATGGTTGATGGCAGCACAGCTGTTGTTCCACCTGGAACATCTGATGCTGACGTTTAAGTGTTGTCTAGATGCATGCAGGTCTTTGTGATGGATCATTCATAGTGAAAATTACTTTTCTTTAGTCTGTTTGGGAAACAAACAAGAGAAAGTTTAGGATTTTTTTGTAATGTCACATAGACAACACATACAAAAGTTGTCTTGACAACTCTTTTTTTTTTTTTCTTGTGAAATTTCTTGTATGAACTTTCCAGCTTCTTGGAGAACTTGGAGTCTCGCAGTAAAGGCTACGCCTCCCCTGGTCCAGCCAACGGTCAGAGCCCCTCCTCTGGCTCCCAGTCCCCAATCGTTCCCCCCAGCGGTGCTTCCACTGGCAGCTCCAGCCCCAGCACTCCACAGCCTCCGCTACCCTCCCAGATGCTTCCTCAGTCTCCGTCTGTATCTGCGTCTTCCCCTGCACCCCCTACTGCAGTGGCTAGTGGGGCGACCTCCCCTATGGCTGAGGCGAAACTTCCACTTCAATCACCTGAACACCAGCAATCATCAGCTGCGCCTGGGGTCTCAGGCCCCCAGAAACGCGGTTTCATCTCCCGCTGGTTTGGTTCATCTCCTGCTACTGAGGCCCCTGCTGCTGCACCAGGTGAGCAAAGTTACCCAGGTTTGCTTATTCATCATTAATGCTCTACTCAGCCACTTCTCACTATAGCAGTGGATCATTCCTGGCCCTGCTTAAACCTCACATGGACAAGTTTAAACTGACGAGGCTGGCTGTTCCACCTGTGAAAACTTGTACAATTACTAGTAATGAACAGAAAGTCGGTTCTTATTTATTCATGTTCATCGGCCTGTTAACTAAAATGGTTATAGCAGCCCTGCCCCGTATCTCCACCACTCAGCTCCTTCAGACTAGCAGCAACAGCAATTTGCAAAAATCTGGTGGAACTGCTCATCTGCTGAGCTCCTTATAGAAACTACTACTCAGTACAACCCTTCTAGTATTTTAGCATACATTTTGTGAGTTGCACACATAGCATGGCACTGGCATGCAGCTCTAGGTCTGTTAAGCCTGGAGCTGTACTATGATGGTGACGAGGAGGTGAGGTGACTAGCTGTGTGCGCAGCACTGATTAACTGCATCTTTTAACTGTAATAACTAGAAAAAACATCATTTACATTGGTCTTTATTAATGCTGAAATAAAACATTCTCAGATATTTATTTATTGCTGTCTTACACATTTCTGTGTGAATGTCAAGCCTGACAAGAAAACCCTCCTACTTATATTTATGCATGGTTTAATTCCACAAGAGCTCAGGGTTCACAGATGATTCCATAACAAAGGCAAAAATAACTCAATCTTTTAGTGTTATAGGAAAATGGAACAAAAGCTGAAAACTTCTGAAAATATGTTTCTAACTAGATAAGCCTGGTCATAACTGTTATATGTATCTGGCTAGACAGTCTCAGGACAGCAGATGTTCAGATCAGACACAATGACATTGGCCAACATGCTGAAGGTCAGAGTGATGGAGGCGCAACTGAGGACAAAAAAAACAGATTGATATTCTAATCCTAAGCGTTTCTAACATTGTGCATCCTTAATAATAATAGTCAGTCTCGTGAGGTTCACCATTTACACATCTATCTTCCTTTCCTGTTGAATAATCAATTATTATAAGCCCATGAATCGAATCTGTTTCAGTGAAATTAAAACACATTATCCACAGACGGAGAAAAATCACATTGATCTACAAACTGAATTAAAGTACACATTTATTAATCAAATTAATATATATGTGCACTCGGTACTGATTAAGAGTAATGAGAATAAGCAGAATTAATCAAACATAAGAATGCACAGCAAATAATAATCTACTTCAAGAGTGAAGGACCATCCCACAGTCATACGAGGATTACAGATTAATGGCCATCTTTATCAAATGTACATGAAACCTTATTTTTAATTTGGTTAGGGTTATCTAACAGGAAGTGCTAAAGGAAAGACTGACAATCTCTCTTGCGCATCTGTTCCTATCTAGTTCCGGCATGAGTGACAGAAAATTTTGAAGTTTTTCACAATTTTCTAATTTGCTGAGATCTACCTACATATTAAGTTACGTTTGAAGTGTAATATTTTACATTCAAATGGGATGTTTGTCAAAAAGAAGAGGAGCATCTCTGATGAGATAAAGGGACGTAGAAGGAGTATCCATTTTATGACTGGATATTGTTTACATTATGTTTAAAAATGTCACGTCAGATTCATAGTTATGGAAGAATAGAATATTCACATCACTGCTGATTGAGAATATGAAATTGATTTATTTTCAGATATTTCATGACGATACCTGACCTAATATGATTATCTATTTTGAATCAGATTTTTTAAATAACTGTTTTGTTGTTTTTTACAAAACATTTGTAAACACAAGATTTGTTCTGTCTCACTTTATCATACCTTAATCACATGTTCATATCCTAACATATTCTAACAGATTATTTCTGTATTCTGGACCTGCCTGGATGCAAACAAAACTTTTCTTGGATCTCAACGGTTCTTTCTTCTTCCTCTTTCTTCTTCCCAGCAGATCTCTGCGGTTGTGGCTCTCTGCTGTTGTCCACTTCATTGTTATGGTCTTATACATAAAAATATGTCAACATTTGTGAAAGTTTAAGTGATCTGAATAATTTTGCAAGGCACCACATATGTTTGTGTTTTTGTTGTTCTTTCAGTTTTAGATTCACTCCCGTAAAGATCACAACCTACATGTTTCCTATAGAGAGTGTGCGTCACTTTTAGAACCTAATTACCTTGAAACATAATATAAATGCCAGATTAGATTTTATTTGACAACATATCTCTATATAAACCTACCTTATTTCTGTATACCTAAATATTTTAAAATCCTAATCTGAATGGATTTAGCCATAAATGAAAGAACCCTAGTAATTAGTCATGAGATTTCAGACTTGGCAGTTAGAAAATGCAGAGCATTCCTAAGAATCAAAGGCCTTACTGAAGTTGGAATGTCATGTGATTTTTTTTTCCCCCAGCTTTGTTGAGGCTTTGTTCTAGATGAGGAAATGTTGTGATGGGAACTTTTGAACACTGGGACAAACTGGAGTGCAGCTCATGTTCTTGATTGTCCAAATGTCTTCCTCAGAAGACCCTCCTGCCCCCGTGTGTCCCGCTAAGGTGCAGAGTGTGGATGATTTTGTGCCAGATGAAAGGTTGGACAAGAGTTTCCTGGAAGACGGTGTCCCATCTAAGAGCAAGGTTCCCCAACCCGCCCCGGCTGCAGCTGTGGACAGCGACAGGTGAGAAGCTCACTGGCTTTAAATCAGCTTACCTCGGTTGTCTTGGATTAAATGTTATTGCCTCACACAAACTCGTATAAAAGAAAATTCCCTTTTTTAAAATGCAAAAAAACATTTACCTAATGAACTCCAAAGTAGCAGCTTATAGTCTAGACTTTACTTAAATGTCATGCATGGTCGCTGATCTTTGAAGGGCAGACAGTCTATACTGTAAACCACTCATTTAGTTGGTTGTTTAAGTGCTTTGAGAATATCTTTACTTTTATTAAAATCCATAATGCTATCTGCTCATACTGGTAAAACCAGGTAAATGGCATTTATTCATTTATGACACCGTTGTTTTAAACAAGGTTCTGATAAAATTTTGATTGGCTGCTGCTCTCCATAAGCCCGCCCCTAGCTCCTGGTGTCAGCGGTTCCTTCCTGTGGTCCAACAGTGAAGTGTCTTTGGTCAGCAGCTACAAATTGGACAGTGATAACACAAGGTTAGCACTAGCTACATGAAACTGGTTTTGAGGAAAAACCCTTGACAGATTTGTCATTTTATTATGAAAAGGTGACAGCCCTTTCCATGGGCTTCCACCTTTTCATGGAGGGGTTTGAGTGTCCCAGTGACCCCAGAAACTATGCTGTCTGGGGCTTTATGTCCCTGGTAGGGTCACCCAAGGCAGACAGGTCCTCAGTGAGGAAACACACTAAGCGCAGCCTGAAGACCCCTTATGATGAGTTATAACAATGGACTTAATGTTCCCTTGCCTGGACGCGAGTCACCGGGGCCCCACTCTGGAGCCAGGCCTGGAGGTGGGGCACGTTGGCGAGGGCCTGGTGGCTGGGCTTTTACCCATGGAGCCCGGCCGGGCTTTATTTTCACTTTATTAATTGTTTTTGGTTGTCATGTTTTGGATATTTAAAATGTTGTCTATTTCCACTGAAAAGTCTTCTTTAGAAAGTTAAAGTTCATTAGGCTTCGAGGGAATGAACTTGAATTATTCTACTACTTGAAAATTGTCTCAAAACAACAATGTTATTGATTATCGCAATAATTACTGGGACAATTTATCTTCCAGGTCAGACATAAGTAAATCAGCTGTAAAAACAACACATTTTATCCCCGAGTTAAAACCTACTTAACTCACTTAACTTATTACTATCAGTTTTGATTTACCAAAGTCTGAGTTTAGGCCGTATGTTAAAGCAGAGAACAAACCTTCACATTTCAGTGAGATCTATTAACACTATAGCTTCTCTCTAACGTTCATATAATGAACAAACGCTTGTCTGGATCAACATCTCTGCTCCGTCCCCATAATGACTGTTTGTTGGGTTACAGCTTGTAAAGGTGGCATTGAGTGAAATCATCGCACTCACTAGTTGAACATAATGTGAAGAAGGTTTGTCCTGTCGTAAAACAGTGATGGAGAAAACCGAGGAAACCCGATGGTCTCCGGCTACCAGGATGAGCTGGATCCCGACGACAGCGAGCCCAGCCTCCCCCAGGTGAAGGCCCAGCCCCACAGTAAGGACATCTCTCTGACCAGCGATGAGGAGGAGGCTGAGCAGGGGGCCCCCACAGTCACACAGGACCAGGACTGGGACAGTGAACCTGATCTGAAAGCGTAAGTTATTTTTCAGTAACTCAGCAGAAACTAGAATTCAACCACACAATTTATTCAAATACAGAAGTCTTTATAAACAGACCTAGACCAATTCCACCACAGATAACAATAATTAATAATAATTTAATAATGACCAGAGACAGATCTTCACTGAATAATATCTGGTTGAGTTGCAGCCACAATGTGGAAATGTTCAACACAGGAAATGATTACAAGACTTATTTTTAAGCTGCTACTTTGTTGAAGAGCTCTTTATTTAACATGGGTATATGGTCTTATTATGGGAATAATTATGTTCTTATATAAACAGTATATTCTGTAAAACACTGGAAAGTCATCTCTAGCAGTTTCTTTGACATCCACTTTCATTTCAAGATGGGAACTGCAACACTTGCAGTGTTGCAGAGGGGTTTGTTATCAAGGAACATGCTACACACACAAAAAAGAAAAACACTCAAACGTTTGAGTGGCCAGTAAAAACAATTACATTTGCACCTCTGGTCGTGATAGATATCTTGCGAAAAGGTGGATCTCATCCACCTCCTCTTTGAACTACTATTGGCAGTCTGAGAAATCCACCAATCTGATCAAAAACAACCAATCAGAGCCAGAAGGAGGGGGCCATCAGTCAACCTCTTGTTTCCCCTGCTAAATGTGCTCTTGGTCAAGAAGCGGCTTACTGTTGCAGGATAAATATTGATGTACCATCATCGGTGGTCATGCTAACTATTAACATTAATGACAGCCAGTGCTGGCTGCAACATAGCAGATCACCTAGTGATGACTGGGTGAAGGTAGAGGAGCTCAATTTTTTTTTTCCTCAACTGGCTGCCTCATACCATATCTAAAAAAAATTTTTTTTCATCAAAGTTGCATACTGCAGCTTTAAGAGTTGATTTGAAAACACATGACAAGATCTTTTGGCAACGACTTCTTAACTGCATGCAACCTTGATGGCATTTGATAACGCAGATAAAACATGGGGATAATAATCACTTCTGCAGAAAAAAACAAACAGTCATACAGATATGATTAGGACATCTAGCTTGGACGTTAACCAGCTCAGAACAGATAAGAAGTAAATATTGTTAAGCGTTTAAGTTTTCATTTGAACTAACAGAATTTCACTCATCCGCTTGTGTTTTTCTTTCAGGCCAGTTATTCAGCTCACAAAACCAAAGGTGACGTCTCAAGTTCCTGAGCTCAAAGTCCAGACCACAGCACCAATCTCCCTGACCCTTACTCCAGCTGCGGAGCCCCCGGCTCGACAGCAGGCCCGGAAAAAGGGAAGCACACCCAGAGCAGAGGACTCTGATACAGACCCCGAGGCTCCCGTGGCCCAGCAGATGCTCTCTTTTGTCATGGATGACCCGGACTTTGAGTCGGAAGCATCAGACACCCCGAAAATCGCAAAGGTTATCAAAAGCAAATTTTTAAAAAAACAGAGTTTAAGTCATCTAAACCAAGGGTCTGCAGCCCTCAGTTCAGCTAAATGAAACTTGCTTAGAGCCACAAATTTTACATGAAGAAAACTTACTTTTGAGAAATACCCACCATAGAATTACAATTTTAACTTCTATTCTTAAAATTATAAAAATATATTTATTTTCTTCTGAGATGTCTATATTTGTGTAAAAATATTTTAAAAAACATTTTCAACATAGCGGCAAGAAATATTTATCTACAATAAATTGTACTTTTAATTTGTGTCATTCTGTTATGGAAATTCAATTTATTTCTTGAGAGGTAGAAAAACTTAATATTTTTTTATTTATCATACCTATACATTCCTATTAATAACGCTTGAAACCCCCTAAAAACTGAATTTAATTTGAATTTCCCTGTAACATTAGTTGTTGGACTGTTTTGATTTTGCACAGGACACCTTTCCGGTCAGAGATGAGCTTCTGTCCGACCTCTCTGACGAGGACACGCAGTTATCCAAGGTTCTAGTTCCGCTGAAGCCCACTGTGATTTCCTTCAAACCCAAGGATGATGCTGACCTGTTTGGCCTGGGGATCCAAGAAGAACCTCGAGCAGCAAAGGACAGCAGTGAGGACCAGGAAGGCAAGTCAGGACACAGCTGTGTAGTTTGTTTCCCTGTCATTTCACTGATCTTTGTTCCATAGTTTACTATCTGTTGGTGTCATAATGCTGAGACTTGAGCTGACAAAATGCTGCTGTTACTTTCTTACTATTTTTTACTAAGGGTGTACTCTTCAACATTTCTTTATCTCCAATACCAACACCAGTTGTTTAGGATTACCTGCTTAATAACAGTGCCAGTCTAATTATTGCCATTATAACCAGTAAGATCAGGTTTACATGGTCTGCATTAACATTATGGATGTATAGCACGAGTCACTCACTAGTGATATTTATAACACTTTGCTCCATCCTGATTGTCCTGACAGTTGCTGCGTTTTTATTACAAATGTGTGCAAAACATTTTAGATATTCTACTGATATTGAAAAAACACAATTTCAAAATTGCTGTTCATGCAAATGAGTTTGTTCATGCAAATAATAATTAGAAATCATGGCAGCGATGGCTGGAAACGGTTAAATGAGATGCATTCATACTTCAGCCATGGGACTAGCACTCATCATCTGTCAGCCAATCAGAAGAGACGATTCCGCCTTATTCAGGCATTAGAGCAACAAGTCCCACCTACTTGGAGTGGCTATGTATGCAGCGTTTGGGGGAAATTGTAGTTGGTGATTTTACAGAAGAGCTTTGGATTCAATATGTTCAAACAACACACAACTTTTTATGAACCGTGTGATTAGGTCTGTCACCATAAGAGCAGTTTTGCAGGATGTTAAAGTCTCAAAAATTATTGTGATAAACAATAATACTTTAATTTTGAAAACATTTTCAACTGATATAATCTTAATGGAATATTAATGCAAATACATAAAAAACAAGTGCATGGAAACAGATCAGAACTGGTTGTTATAGAAACCAGTGATTCTCACAGATCTGTTCACCACCATGTTGACGGAGTGTCAGCGACAGGAAGTGCTAGATGAACAGTGTAGGTGTTTCAGACAGTCGCTCCAAATAACTCTGACGCATTTAGTACCTGAACTAACATGTGTGTATCAGAAGCATTTTTTATAAAACATGTTTTTGTCCTCTGATGTGTGTGTTGTCCTCTTCTAGAAAAAGAAAGCAAGCAGTCCAAAGAGAAGAAGAAAAAGAAGAAGAAAAGCAAGGAGGTACTGGTGTTATACTGGTAGTATAGATTATCTGATGTATATCTGAGTTCATCCTCACACATCTAGCTGTATTTTTGATCAACACTAGTGGCTGCCAATATTGTGACTAAAATTATTGTTGCTCTGGTGGAGGTATGGAATCACAATAAGCAACAAATATTTCCTCCAGGTTTCACACCAACCCATCCAGACAGACTTTGTTTCAATTAAATTTAATTCACTGAAAAATACTTCAGTGTTGATGCTGCGGGCTGTAACACAACAGATCTGATTACGACAGGTTTCTGTCATATGGAGGAGGATGCTCCAGCTCTGTGGTCATTTCTTGTAATATAGCTAATTTCTGAAGTTTCTACTTGTGTCTTCTGCTGTTTTTGACATAATAAAACAGGTTGAAATATGTTAACGTTATCAGAGGAATCCAGCAAGGTAATCCTCAGTGTGCTGCTTGCTTTGGCTGGTCGACAGAGCTCAGGTTCCCCGTGACGATCCATAGAGAAGGCGGTTCCACCTTCCTCTGCCTCCCTTTCTACACATCTGGGATCTGTGGCTGTAGTTCAGGCATACTTTTAGCTTTTCAGATGCCATTAAGATGCTCCCTGTTATAAAAAGAAGTCCACACTGGTATGGTTATATAACATTTACAAAGCATCCAACCCCAGAAAAAAAATCTTAAAAAAACGTGTCTAACAAGGAAATATAGGAAGAAAGGTCAGAGAATCTGCCTAATTTGTTGATGAGGAAAGAGATCATATTTTACATAATCATGATGTGTCCTCCACATTTTTCAACATAAGTTGTAATGTTCTGTTTTTAGTATCCAACATTATGCTGATGATGCTGATCATTATTTATAAATTGACCTGGCTGAAGCTAGTTTCTGAAGATACCGGCTTTTGAATGTTGGTTGGGATAAGGATTAGAAAGAGTCGCCGTCTTTATATTGTTAAAAACTTTTTTTTTTTGTGAATGTCATGCCTTGTACACAGGAGGAGGAGAAGAGCAAGAAGAAACACAAACACAAGAAAAAGGAAAAAGATGAAGCGGCAGCGGTAGACGACAAGGAGAAAAAGAAGAAGAAATCTCGCTCAAAGAAAACGGAGGTGGACGAGTTGGAGGACTTTCTGGGTGGAGGCACCGGCTCCGTCAAAAGAGACGATGGGGATTATGAAGAGCTATAAAAGCTGCTGCTTGTTTGAATCCCAGGAGAACAGCAAGGACTATGGTCTGTTATTACAAAAAAAGAAGAATCAAAACTAAAAGGTTACCTTGTGTATGCATAAAACAGCGTTACAAGCCATACCCTCCACTGAAACCCACCAACCACAGCAGGATCTGGAAACCTGGGATTCTGACTCCCAGCTTTCATTTCCACTCCAACCAATAAGAAGCCCCAGGAGGAGTCATGTGTACTGTAATGAATCTTACTATAACTGGTATGAAGACAGGCAAGCTCTTTGTACTTCTTTGATTCGAGCTTTTCTTTGCTTTGATACTCTGTGATGCACTCCCAATGAGCTGCTGTAAATAGGATCATGATTTCCTCTGAATGTTTGTGCGGCTGATGTAGTGCTTGTGAGCATGCTCAAAGTGACGACTGACTCCTTAAAGACTCCATCGTGTCCTTTTTCTTTCGACTTAGTTTCGGTGGGAAATATCAGAATTAACTTTGGTGATTATCTTTATTGGGGAGATTTTTACACTTTGTCTTTGTCTCCACTAAGCTGTTCTTTCATTATTGCTAATGCTTTGCAGAAATTTATCAAATCTTTTTGTTTAAATTTCATAAATGAAGCCACATCAGTTATCTGTAGGCTTTTGTTTTGTGCTGATTGTGGTCATGATAATTAACCAACCTTCCACACACCAGAAGACTAAGAGCTGGAAACTAGTCACTAGGGCTACACCGATGAATTCGTCCCGATTTCCTTCATTTTGGGAGATCAGTGATCGGTGGATGCTTACTTGTAAAGCTGATCTTTTCCACTGATCTGACCTACTGTACCTCAAAACCTAGTCAGCCAATGTCCTCTTCTGTTCTTCTTTGATAGACCGAGCCGCCCACCAGGTCACGTCTGCACATTCAGTTAATGGTGACCCTACTGTTACCAACTGAATGATTTTATTACTACGTTTAGCAAACATTTCAGTGAAAATAAAATCAATATCGGCCTACTTCAGAATCGACGGGTGAGGCTTTTTAAAGACTAGTAATTGTCCAGTTACTGCAATCAGTTCACCCGTACTAATCTCACTATTATGGTCAGAAAACAAATAATCTGCTACTAAGTGAAGATAAAAGCTCATTGATATTGAGTTGAGTCTAAACCCAGGATGAGGTTCCATGTGTGTTTTATTCCTCCGCTGTTCTCTGCGTTTGCCTTAAGCAGGGTCACAGCTGAGGGAAAGACGAGCAGCCGTCCCCATCAAGTGTTCTTACTGTAAACCATGTAGCTCAGTCTGCTTTAAATGTCCCAGGATGTCCTGCATCCTGGAAGCCTGTCGTCAGATCGGGGTGAATCTTTACATTTGTTGTCTTTGGTTGTAGAAGAATTGATATGAATATTACTCTATAATTGTACCACGTCTTGGTTTTCTTTTTGTTGTTCTGTTGTGCCCTTTATTTATTGTTTTTGTTGCAAAAATGTCTTGGTTTCTCCTGGTGTGCTTTGTGTGTCCAGACTGTCCAGTCAGACCCATCATGCAGCTCTCTGTATGGCTCACAGCTCGTCTACTTCTATGACCTTTCACCTGTAACACAGTCGGCTGTTTACTTCAACTGCTTTTTAAAGCTGCAGTATGTAACTTTTAGAAAAAGTTACATACAAAGTTACAAACTTTTAGAAAAAGTTACATACAAATTTGTTGAAACTGTCACAATGTCGTGATCTCTGTCGTCTCCTTGCGCTAACCAGAAAAAAACAATCAGAACCAGGAGGAGGGTCTTAGCGCTGTCAATCACTCTGTGCTGTATAGTATATCCTGTTGTGAATGATCAGGCTAGTTGGCACAGCCACCAATGACAGCAGATAAACAGTTTTCCTGTAACCGTGAGTTCTTTCTCCACCATTAGCACATTTAACAGTGAGCATATGTGGTTGATTGACAGCGCTAAGCCCCTCCTCCTGACTCTGATTGGTTGTTTTAGGTCAGAAGTGGTGCATTTCTTCAGACGGCAAAAGTAGGTTAGAGAGGAGGTGGATGAGATCCATCCTTTACAGATTCTCTCACAACAAACCGTCACAAGATGGCGACAGTTTTAACATATATATATATAAAAACATATTCTTTCTAAAAGTTACGTACTGCAGCTTTAAGGAGAGAAACCAGAGCTGCTTTAGTCCCCACATGGTGTCATTCTGTCTGAAAGTTTTAGCTCACTTGCTTCTAATAGACGGGGAAAACGCCTCTCATCCAGAACTGATGTGTGTTTTTACATCTGATGGATATCAGCTCTTTATCGCTCTCTGACACACAGACACACACAACGGTTCCAATTTGCTGGTTTACAAAAAATCTGTTTTATTCCAAAGGTGACACTATGCAGCATTATCCTGAATACTGTGTGCTTTTTTTCCATCTCTTGTTTGAGGATAAATGCTGATAAAAGTTTCAAGCAAAGCATGAGACTTAAATGTACAGCAAGAAAAGATTGTATAAAGTAAATATATAGATATATATAAATATATGTTAGGAGCTTCATTCCAAAATCATGTACACTCTTGTGGAAACAGTCCTGCTGAAATCCAGAGACTTTTTTTTCTTTAATGTTCTGTTTACTAAAGTAATAACATTCCTCAGAATGTTATGCACTTTAGAAAAGCTGGTTTCAGGAGGTTGTTTATCCAAAACGTTTTGGGATGAAATTCTTCATTTATTTTTCACTCCATGACATGTTCCATCTTTACACTATGTGTGAGTTTGCCTATGTTTGGTTTGTCCAATAAATGCAAACTTATTTCTTCATAAAAAAAAACAAAGAAATTGTGGATTTTTTTTTCTTTTGTGGTGGTGGTAGAAAATGCGTCGAGTGGTGGCGTTACATTCCTGATGAATTCCTCTGTTTCTGAGAATCTGGACTCTCATTGAGCGGGTCAGTGAGCGCTCCGCCCGCCGCTATGTCATCATATGGCTCATCCTGCTTCTGAAGAAGGAAAAGAGAAAACTAAAACCAGTTCCAAGAGTTTAGGACTCTAGGAAGAGCTTTGAATGTTAAGTGAGAAACGAGCAGTCGCTTACCTTACAGCACTGGTTTGCTTTCACTGTGAAGAGAAATAACTGTTTATTTGATCAAATTCATTTATTTCATTATAAAGCAAATTGCATACACTAAATGGCATCAACTGGAATCCTCTAGTGAATACTTGGACAAACCAAAGAAGGAAAATAAATTAAAGTTTATAAATAAAACATCATATAACTCCAGTGTTTTAAAGTCCATAATCCTGATGATGGTTTTTAATAACAGCTGACAGTAAGCTTCTGATTGTATGAACGTCTGGCTGCTGTGAAACCAGAGTCCAAAAATAATGTACCCAAGTAAAAGTTTGATCAAATTTAAAAGTTACCAGTGTAAAATGTTACTCCAAAATAAAAAGTTCATCATTAAAATTATACTTTTAAGTAAAAGTAGCTTTTTCACGAGCAGAAGAAAGTTCTGCCTGAGGATTTCAGAAAGGAAATAAGAACAGACAGGTTTCAAGCTGTTTAATTAAAGAAGCACCTTCATAAATAAAAATGCAAGGTGTCTGTTAGTGCTCTTAAATTTAAACAAAGTTTTAGAGGTTGATTCTGTGACAGGTAGCTGCTTTTTATAGCGTGACATTTTCTTCTAACTGTATTTTTCTGTGTTGTATTTGTTGCTGGGTCTTGGCTGTATTTGTTGCTGGGTCTTGGCTGTATTTGTTGCTGGGTCTTGGCCAGGACTCCCTTGAAAAAGAGATTTTTTTTTTTTTTTTTTTACCCCTCCAGGGGGTCTTTTGTGGGCTCTAGTGTCCCTTATACGACAGTGGGCTGACAGGAAACTGGGAAGGAGAGGGGGGAAGACATGCGGCAAATGTCGTCGGGTCCGGGAGTCGAACCCGCGACGGCTGCGTCGAGGACTGAAGGCCTCCAAATACGGGTCGCACTAACCACTATGCCACGCCTGAAAAAGAGATTTTTAATCTTAATGACCTTTTTATCCAGGTAAAATAGAGGTTAAATAAAAGTTTGACAAAGTACAATACGTGATAGCTTATCACATCATGAATATTTGAGAGTTCTCTGATTTTAAATACGTAAATATCTAGTGTCTTCTGTCAGCCTGGCCACCTGGCATTTCTGACCTTCATCACTGTCCAGTGTGTCCACTCTTCCTGTCTTAATACTTTTAAATAACTGACTCCAAACTGAGCACCTGGTCGTCAATACAGATTAGAATCACAAGCACCAGATATAACTGATACACGTTACATCAGTTGTTAAAATACTGTATTATTCAGAATGTTTACGTGGTCATAGCATTGAACATAAACCAAACTAAGTTGACATTGTATGATAAAGCTGATGTCTTTCTAATACTTAAAATTTGGTCCTTTAAGCACAGGGAGGATTTTTTTTTCTCAGAGGAACTTGAACTATGTTCAATGTGTTTTTCCAGTTCCTTCGTCTTCCAAATGATGCAACATGGAATCTGATTATTAACCCAGCAGAACAATAAATGCTGTTTTTTTCTGTTGTTATTATTATTACTATTTTATTCATTAGCAGAAATTATTTTAAATGTAACTGAGTAAAATATTTTATTCAAAACAAACTCAAGTAGAAGTAAAAGTTTAAGCTCCGTAAACAACTTTTAAAAGCACAAAGTACAGACAAATTGTTCTTGGTTACAGCAGCGCAGGTGAATGTAACCAGTTAATTTCCACCCCTGAGTGAACCACATTGTCGGTAAAATAAGAGAAGAAAAACAGGAACAGCTTACTTGTGGTGCAGACATGAGTACATATGGTCACTACGGGCAGCAGAGGCAGCAGCATCCAGCGAGTGAAACTCCAGATGGAAGCAGCTGAGGCTGCAGTGAAGGCAAATGAATGGAGATCAGCTTACAGTGGTCATGTCTACTGTAACACCGCTCTCACTGGACAGTTCATCAACTTTATGCATCCTCAATGAAAGAAAAGTGGGTATAAATCTGCCACAGTCACTTTATGTTGTTGTCTTGGTACTTTCATGTTTATTTAAGAAATTCTTTAATCTCCATGGCAACCATCCAGTTGGGTGGTCCTAGCTCTGCCTTCAAGGTACAGCTCCTGCTCAGTTTCCAAGTTTCAGAGCTTCCGCCTCACTGAGCAGCACTCCCCCGCTCAGCTCCTTCAGACTAGCCAGCAGCAATTAGCAAACAGCTGGTGGAACTATATGTGACTGATCCATGAGGGCAGAACCACTTGAAGACGTTTTATACACTCTTCAAGCTGTTTCAGTCAGACTGGTCCAAAAGGGCAGCATAGAATAGTCCAATATGCTTTGTGCGAGATCATGCTTTATTATTTATTTTACATTGTATTTAGAAATCCTAATTGCACTTTCTGAACCCTTTGACAGAAGGTTTGTTGCAGTTTATTTATCCATGTTTGACCAAGGTAGTCAACCTACTGCTTTCATCAGTTTCATTTTCTTTATCATTTATTTTACATTTACTGTTGTACTGCACTGACTGAACAGATTACAGTTGTTTTTACATGTTTGATCAACCTTCTGAAGCTGTATGTGTGTTTCAGTGAGCAGTGCTGATGCAGAGTTACCAAACAAACCTGTAAATCAGTACATTTATGTCTGTGTTTAAAAAGAAACGCCTAAAGTCATTTCAGCTGTTTTTCTGTAACAGCTCAGTATTGGCAAACACTAAACCTCAGATATCTGTATCGCTACCGGAAGTGAAAAAAATGGATTGGTTCATCCCAAATTAGCAGGCCTTTAAAAATGATCATTACAGTGAACTAACTGGAAGCCATCTTTCACCAGATCGTCACCCACAGCAGTTAAAACAGACGCAACAATCAAAGCTGGGCTTTCATTGGCTGTCAAGCCGCTGATTTTACTTACAGCTATGAAAATATCCTTCAGCCAGCTTGATGATGGTGTTGTTTCTGCTCAGTAGGCCACACCAGTAAACCCCCTCTGTGGGGCTCAGTTCCAGCACCTCCACGGTGAAGGAGTGCAGGTCCTGGGTCACCCTCAGCTTGCCTCCATCAGCCAACGGGGAGCTGTTGCTGAAGGTGAGGCCCGTGCAGCACTCTGCAGAGCTCTGCCGGCACCAGACCCGCAGCAGGTTCTGCTGCTGGGCTTCGTAGGGGCATGTGAGCCTCTGCCAGAACACTGCTTCACTCCCACCTGCATGAACATTTGGAAATATACCAAACCAAAACAACTTGACCATGCTGTAAAAAGCTTTAGAATTCACTAAACTAAACTTTTATTTACCTAAAAGTGAAGAAAGTGGTCTGGAGAACAAAACGATTTCTAGAAATGCTCTGCATGAAGAAGTTTTATACACTCTTCAAGGTGTTTCAGTCAGAAATATAGCACAGTAAAGCTCTGCAGTTGAACTAGCATTAATTCATCAGATTGAGATTTAAATCAGCATCACTTCTTTTTGGAGACTTACCTATTGCCAAAAGGAATGCCAGGATTAAAGAATGCATATTCCAATCACCGAGCAAAGCTGCACTTACAACGAATAAAATAAAAAGGCAATGTTTACCGGAAGAGGGGGCTTAAAAAAGTGGCCAAGCTTCAGGAAATGTCTAACCACACAGAGGTTCCTATCTGTACATGCTGATTGGATGATTACTGCAACTCAGATTAAAGACTCAGTAGATTTTGTATTTGGCCCTTTTTTTAAGCTCTTTTCTTTTTACACAATTTTTTAATGAGATATCCTCATTTTCTATGGGCTTTCTTTTCTTTTCTTTTGCTCGTTGTGATTCTTATTCTGGTGTCAGAACTGGCCCACTGAGGTTCCGGGTCCACTCACCCGTTTATCAATCCTGCCCTCGCATCGTACACACCGTCTGTTATTTGTGTCTTCCTTCTTCTGTTTGTTCATCTTAACAAACCGTTTTGCTTCATGAAGTTTGTTAAGCTTTTGCATATCAGTTTACTTCTGTATGCAGTTGAGATTTTTTCTTGAATTATTAAGATAAATAAATCTACAATTATATATTACCGGTAATTGATTGAATTTAATTACATACACATTTCTTTAAACTTTATATTAGAGCCAAACTACATTTTAGTTCAGATCCCATTTGGATTGGGGTGCTATGAAATATGTTAGATTAGGCTCATCCAACTGTAATTAACCTCCTAAAAGAAGTTTTTTTTTAATTTTTTATTACTGGATTCTAAACCCCACATTGTCTTACAGCAAACTGACAATGGATACAAAACGTCTTTCTAAGGCAAAGGTTAGCCTTTTCAAACCAGAGAGCCATTTTTGGCCCTGGGTCAGCTAAATGAAATGTGTCTAAAACTGCAAAACCTGAAAGATAGTGAGCTTTTCTTTTTTTTAAGTAATACTTTGTTCTATTTGTGATATCTTGTAATCTAAAAGTAATCTTTTTATTGCATTTGTCCTTAAAACAAGTTCTTTATTATTTAAAAAAAAAATTTTTTTGTTTGTTTTTAATAGATCCAGTCTGAAGATCCGAAGTAGATACATGTGACCCCAGAACTACAGGTTACAGATCCCCGTCCTAGAAAATGAATTAAGCAGATATGATGTATGTATGTATGCGGAAAGGACAGCAGCGGCTCTACAGTTTACCTTCACACTGTGGATACTCCTTTCAGACTCTTATTTTGAAAAGCTAGCCAAAGTCAGTACCGATGGCTCTCATTGGCTGTTTCTTCAGCGAATGACGGGAGTTGTTGTTTGGGAGCTTTTCCTGCCCCCACGTGAGTTTGTGTAGCCTGGAAGCTAGCAGCCGGCATCATGGTGAGTTAAAAACAACATTAGTTTTTATTAGGAAAGTATCGCAGTTTGAGCTGATAATGGCGGCCGCGTTGACATGGTTGAGTCTGTAACCTCCCTGGTGTTTAAAGCTGAAGGCAGGATAAGGAGCCAGCAGGAGGACACAGCTTTCCATAAACACTACCAGAGGTTTAAAGCTCAACATTTCAAATGTCCGTACGGCCTGTGGAATTATAAAGTTTAGGTTAAAACAGGGGAGGAACTGAGCAGGAGTGCTGCTTGTTTCATCCTGAATCTGTTTCTGACCTTTCCTGCGTTTCCCCTCATGTTCTATGATCTGTTCTCACCATTCTGAATATTTTCTGCTTTTTTTTTCTTTCTTTTTTTTTTTGCTTCTTGCTCTTTTCACCACAACCTCTATCTCTTTTTCCGTGTTGCTGCTTTGCCCCCGCAAACTGGTAGATCTGCTTTGAAGCAGAGCACTGAACAGCGTCTCCCCAGTTGACCCACCACTTCCTTCCCTGTCCTCAAGGCCCAGTCTATTGCTGCTTTTCTGTCCCAGACTGTACTTTAACAGTAAAATACACAGAGTGTAAATAATGAAAGTGGTTTAGTTGGCTGATGTTCAGGGTACCTGTGAGGTATGGAAAAGTATGCTTGTTGATTAATGTATTATTCACATCATAAGAAAATACTGAAATTTGTATTTCCTCACTTTATTATGTTATAAATGCTGAATTAAGCTGTCACCGTCTGAAGTTAAATCACAACAGACTTTTCTTGTTTAAGGTCAGTTAGAATGATAAAAATTATTTCTATTTGCTAAATGCCAGAAAACTTAGTGAGAATATTTTTTAGAAACAGTTTGTTTCACTATAATGAATATTGATTGCTCCTAATGGCTGAATGACTTATTGGTCTGTGTAATTGAAATAATTTCAAGGTTGACTTATATTTTATGCATTAAACAAAGTTATTAAATTGGGGTATTTTTTCTTAATTGTGTGTTTTGTTCTCAGACCAGTCATTTGTATACAGTGTATGTAATAGACATTTCAAAACATAAAAAAATTATTATATTTTAGTTTACTTTTTCCCGGCTGTAGAATATTTTTACAAGACATTAAAGACGGTAATAAATGATATAATATAGTAATGTTCTTTTAGTTCATTTGTATTGTTTTCATCTCTAAAGTGTGGTGCTGGAAAAAATGAGAAAACTAACCTTGAAAGTGTTTGAATTTTACTGTGGGAAAAGTGGGAAAACCCTGTACTTCGTAGGAGCGTGTGCTTTGAATCTGAGAAGCTCTGCCTGCTTTTCTGTGTTTTTCTGCTGTGTGACGGTGAGGCAGCTCCGTCGAGAGGTGAGGCTGAGGCGGGAGTACCTGTACAGGAAGGCTCAGGAGGACCGGCTGCGAACGATAGAGGAGAAGAAACTGAAGCTGAAGGACGCACTCGACAGTGAGAGCGCGCGACAACACAGATCGCCTTTTTCCTCGTGCATTTTGCATGAGTGGTTAGCACTAAGAGCTGTTCAACCACAAATCTCCCTGTAACACAGGTGTTTGTTCTTGACCACAGAAAACTCTCCCCTTCCGCCCGACGTCCGCAGAGAAGCCCTGGGGCTGCAAAAGCTGGTGGAGTACGATGACGAAGGGGCAGAAGGCAAGCTGACTGTTAGCTGTGTTCCTCCACATGTCCCTCTCAGCTCCTGTAACCATCTGCTTTTTTGCATTCAGGCGTCAGCTCTCACATGGACGACGAGTATAAATGGGCCGGAGTGGAGGACCCCAAACTGATGGTGACCACGTCCAGAGACCCGAGCTCCAGACTCAAAATGTTTGCCAAGGTGCTGATGTGGAACCTGGTTTCAGATGAGATGATGTAGAGCACATGTAAACAAACTGTGATCATTACTGTCTGCCTCTCCCTGCAGGCTGCACCGCATGCTGATTCCCATCATGCAGTGCTGAGGTGAAAGCCTTGCGCTCTGGCATCTGTAGTTGATTTATAGTTAGGGCAGTCAGCATTAACGCATACGATTAATCTAAAACGTTTAACACATTAAACAAGTTTAATGTGTTAAACTTAAATGGGGGCGGAAAGCAGTATGGATGAATGAAAAAAAAATCCACTGTTACACAAAAGTGTTTCACTATATAGATGGTTTGTAATATATGTAAAGGTTTATGTCTGGTTGAACGATGTGTGTGCCCAGTTGATATTTTTTTATTTTTTGGGGGGGATTTTATTGTAATCCATATGGGGGCCCAGAAAATCTTTGGGAACCACTGACCTAGGATCAGGTGGAATGCGTGTGATTGGAGTGAAATGATTAAGATCCTATAGAAGACGTTTGTTGTGAATTAGCACCTAACAAACTGAATTGAATTTGTTTATCACAAATGTGTTTGTAATTTGGCAAAACGTGAAAGGTGAAAATGTTTAAATACTTTTTCAGGACATTTTAATTTCCTAGCAGATGCATGGAAATACTTGCTACTTTCAAACTGAACATTTCCAGTTGAATACTTTTGCAAGGTGCTGAGTGTTGCTTTGGGAGGTTTGACAGGACAGATACCGACAGAAGACTGACTGATCTCACTGCCGTTGTAGCTTTCTGTAAAGTGTGAAATGTTGCAGAGATCAGTGAGTAACATGCCTCCATGTTGTCTGCAGGAGGTAAAGCTGATGTTTCCTGGAGCCCAGCGGATGAACAGAGGAAACCATGAGGTGGCGGCGCTGGTGCGAGCCTGTAAAGCCAACAACGTATCAGACCTGGTCATTATACATGAAACCAGAGGACAGCCAGGTAGGCAGGCTGACATTAGCCTTTGTTCCTAGCTGCTTCCTGTTGTTTTAACCAGGTGAACCTGGAACTAATGATTGTGTAATTTTATAGAGACTGTAAAAGTAGTCATACCGTTGGCATTTGTTTTATAAATAAAGTCCTTCAGATTTTTCTGTCACCGTTTTAAAACAAAGCAAAAAACAGTCAATGATGGAAAGAATCCTGCTAAAACAACCCCGGAAATTTGATGTGTGTATCACCAAGTATCTAATCTTTTGAATAATGCACAGATCTAGCTGAAGAGTTATGGAAACTTTAGAGCTCATCTGGTGCAGCCGAACCAGCGTTCAGAGAGTCTTATCAGCCTCTGATTGCTTCTGTTGGAGCAATGTTCCCTGATTTTGAAACTTTGGCTGAAGTTCTGTTTGTAACTCTGACCTCCAGAACAACATAAAAACTCTTGAGACATTTGATTACAAGCAGGTGTGCTATTGAGGTCCATGCTTACCAAGATGAAGGAGTAAGACCGGAGTTCATATTCAGTGCAGTCATTTCATACGTGGTTACTGAGCCACAGCCAGTGGTTTTTGTCACTGTGTAGAAAAAAACGACATTTATTCATCTGCTTGATGTGTGATGACATGCCGTGGGTTCTCTGTTCGGCTTTTTGAATATTAATTAAACCAAATGAAATTAAATTAAATATGTCATTAATATAACGGCACATTTTATTTTAATATATAAATTGACAGGATATTTTTGACGCCATCAGTCAAAATGATGGACAATGAAAAAATCTAGTGAAACTCTGAATTCTATCCTGATATTAGTTGATATACTTATTATAGAGACCTAGAGATAACCAAGTTGTGTACTTTACCATCAACATGTAAACGTATCCTGTGTCCTATATTGCAGTCGATTGGATGTTATGCGATGCTGAAATGATGTTGGTAGAGAAAACCGGACTGTGACAACGGAGCTTTAGGCATTTGACTAAAACGTGTTTAGATAAAAGGTGTCAAAACTGTCCTATTTTGAGTCAATTTGCCAGAAACATTCAAAACTTTTCAGGGCTTTCATGGAATAAAAATAAGTTAATATTACATATATTTTTAAAGCTGCCCTGTGGATCATATTTCAATCTCTTCTTATTAATATATGGTTGTTTTGAGCGATACACGTTTCCACGGCAGGCCTTCCAGGCATACTCTTCTTGGCATAACATCTGTTCGCAACCTGATGTGTGTCTGCACTGCTGTGACTGACAGCCTCGGAACATGAAAGGAGGGGTCCAGGGTGGATCTGTCTTTTCCACATTGAAACTGCAGTCTGTGGGAGTTTCAGCCAGGCAGAAACTACTCAGGAATGGTTAGGAGTGACCTTAACTCAGCTGTCCTGAGCGGGTCGGGCCACCGGGAAATATCCCAGAGCGCCCGACGGCCGACCCACACTGTGTTTAAGTGTTTAACATATTAACTATTTTCAGGATGCTGTAATGCACAATATTTCTTGTTTAACTGAGCATGTCTGCATCTATTAGAGAGACTTGAGTTACATGACTGACATCTGATGGATCTGCTGGATGTTCCTGTATGGTTACAGATGGCCTGGTTATTTGCCACCTACCGTTTGGACCCACAGCTTATTTCACGCTCTACAATGTGGTGATGAGGCACGATGTTCCCAACATTGGCACCATGTCTGAGGCCTACCCCCACCTCATTTTTCACAACTTCACCTCACGCCTCGGCAAAAGGGTGAGCGCCGAGCGTGCGCCGCTCAGACTCTGGGGATATTGTCTTACATCTCTTGTTTGTACATAAAACTAATTAATTGTTCTTGTGCAGGTGTCAAATATCTTGAAGTATCTGTTCCCAGTCCCCAAAGACGACAGCAGGCGTGTCATCACGTTCGCCAACCAGGAGGACTTTATCTCTTTCAGGTCAGTGCCGTGGAAAACATTATGGAAAGTAAAATAAAGCAAATAAATAAATAGACAAATCACTTTTTTTTCCTTTCAGACATCACACCTATAAGAAAACCGACCACAAGAACGTAGAGCTGACAGAAGTAGGACCCAGGTTTGAAATGAAATGTAAGTATTGATGGCTGAGTCTGGTGCTGAAACAGCAAACTGTTATTAAGTGAGCTGGTTCTTAGCACATCAGCATTCTTTGAAACTTCACACTATCTCCTGAGGTCTCAATAAAATATCTGACGAGTTCAGCAAAATGGTTTTATGTTAAACTAGAGCTAAATCTTCTCTTGCATTTTAGTACCTTGCAAAAATATTCATATTACCTGATATTTTCACATTTTGTTACCTTACAGCTACATGATTCTATATAGTTTAATTTGACAGAATAACACACCGTAGATTTTAATTGTGAAGTAGAATGAAAAATGGTTTTCAACGTTCGTTGTGCTGAAAAGAAAATCTGAAAGGTGCCTTCATAGAAGACTTAGTTGAGTCCATCTCTGTCTAATTGAACCTCAGTCTAAACTCAGCTGTGCTGTGAAGGCTTCAGCTGGTTGTTTTTAGAGAACAACCAACATCATGAAGCCCAGAGAACCCAGCAGACGGGTCAGGGAGAAAACAGTGGAGACGTTTAAAGCAGAATTAGATTGTAAACCCGTTTCCCAAGTGTTGAACATCTCACAGAGCTCCGTCAAGAATAAATAAGGACAAAACTATAACTTTTAAATAAAAATCTGCTTACAAAAATGTTTGATGCAACACAAAGTCATAATCCTTTCTACGTTTTTCTGGTTTTCTTGTATTGTCATGGTAACTTGGACCACATCTACTCATTGGCTTAAATTCTAAAGCAGGGCTGTCTAAAGTCAGACCTCAACAGCTGGTATCCTGCATGTTTTAGTTTCTTCCTGATTCAACATCACAGTTGTAACTGCCTCTTCTTCTTCTCAGGTTTTATAGCAAGTAACAGCCAACATTTAGATGTACTATCGCCATTTACTGTGCTGGAGTGTGGGCCAAAATATTTTCGTAACTTACTTAAAGTAAATTCTTACATATAACCCCATTTCCTTTTGAAATTGAATAAATGCTTTATCTTGCCATGTTTAAATATTAATTTATCCACTCTTAATGTCTTCTTGTTTTAATCTTTCTCAGTATTTTTCACATTGAATTATTATGCTCTCCTGTCTCCATGTTTATACCACGCTGAGCTGTAACCTTATCATCACTACTTACTTCTTTTGACTTCCACCAGTTATTTTCATTCTCCTTACTTGTTTTTGTATTTAAAACAAATGACGACCTTTAGTTCTAGTAAGTGCCTCCTCAGCATGTCATGGTGACAAAATGTTTGGACACCCCTCGTTTAGATCAAAGCATATACATGAGTTAGAACGGCCTACTCAAAACACAGGCCTAATTCAAATGAACAAACTGTGGCAGAGTTTGAAAACTGATGTGTTCAGATGCCCTCAACAACTAAACTCTTTCCCAAAGCAAAAGGAGAACCTGTGAAGTACTGAACAAGGAAGCTGAAAACAAATACAAGCCACACTTTTCAGGTTTTCATGCATAATTTTCCTAACAAATATCCTCTATTGTGTTGGTCTATTACATAAAATCCCAAGGAAATACATTGAAGACTGACTGTAAAGTGAAGAAAAGCTGAAATTGTTAAATGGGATGTGAAAGGTTTTGCCAGCTCTCTGTTCCTTTGGGTTTATCTGGGTTTTAGAAGCTAATGGTGACAATGGCCACTTATTTGGGCAGAACATCCCTAATATTTACCAGATTGTTTTTGTCTTTAATAAAACATCTGAACATCCAGACCAGAAATAATGGAAAAATCCAAAATGTATATCACTGGAAGGAAATCCTAAAAAAGCTCATTATTTCTTCGTACGGGGCAGGATACGGTACGGCGAGAACGTATTTCCTCCTTATGGCTTTCTTCTGTTCTGGCTTTTTTTCACATTTGAATGTTTCAGATCATCAAACTAATGTTAATGTTGGATAAAAATGTACTTAAATATATGTAAAAAGCAATTTACAAATTATTATTTTATTCATTAGAAGATAAAAGGTATCTAAACCAACTTGACTGTAGATGAAAAAGTGATTCCCCCCTCATTAAACTATGAATGAATGACAAACGATTAAACTATATATTTTAGAAATCAAAGCACAATTTCATAAACTTTAATTGCTCCCAACCTGTAGAAGCATTATTGTTACAAGTTAATCTCTTTGTCTGTTTAGTGTACATGATCAAGCTTGGTACCCTGGAGAACGAGAGCACAGCAGAGGTCGAGTGGCGTCATCACCCCTACACACACACGGCTAAGAAAAGGAAGTTCCTCAGCCTGCAGTGAGACCAGACATGAATGAATGAACCGGCTGCACGATCTTCACAGATCTTCACAGATCTTCACAGATCTTCACAGATCTTCAGTTCCATTTTGGGGTTTAGAATATTATGATTCATGCTTTGATAGAGCAATCTAATATGACCTCACCGTCAGTTATAAATTTTCGTCATATGTATTGAGTGCTCCGTTAAGTTAAGCATGTCTTTCAGGCATCCCGTTTGGTTAGATCTTTTTGTGGTTTTTGCTTTGCGTTTATTCTTTTTCTAAATAAAATAAGTATCATTTGTGTCGTCTTGTTTTATTTGACCTGTGATGGGAAAAAAACTACGTTTATTTTAACGTAATTATTATTAGTAATTATTGAATCTTTTTATTATTGTTAAAGTGTAATGGCGTATGTCTACCTTGATATCTTGTGCTCTAAAATAAGTAGTGTCAGTAATCCACTGACAGCACCCACCTACCACATGCCAAACCTGCGTTTGTCCAATGAAAAAACGCGACCAAATGAACCAGCCAATGGGGACGGAGCATTATGGGTTTTTTTTCCGCTTTCCCCGAACTTCTTGACAGATTCGACTTCAGATTGAGAGCGTTCAAGATGGCTGCTACAGGTAAGAGTTGAACTTTTCTACGCTAATTGTTTGGGAACACCGCAGAGTGAAGCGGTCTCGGTGTTACAGTCGGGTTTATGTCCCGGCAGCTGTTCTGTGTTGTTTTAAGGTCGAATGTTAGAAAAACTCCTTAGGAGGAGAGCAGAGCAGAAGTGAGTAGCAGACTGACGCCGTGGTAAACCCCCCACAGATTGGCTAACATTAGCTGACTAGAACTAGCATCAAAGTGAGCTAGTCACTGAGGGAGAGGATAATCTCACTCAGCACAGCATTTAGCTTGTTAGCTTGTTGCTCGAACTTGGGGGAGTCGGCCAGTCCTATAACTTTGTTTCGCAAACCTACTGGTACCGATATTAACGTTTTCCCTCTTTATTATAAAACAACTTTAAAAGTTATTGGATGGTTAGCTAGACTAGGCTGACTGACGCCCCCGAGAGAAACATGGCCTCCCTAGTCCCTAAACTGGAAATGTCAGAGCTGCATAGCAGGAGGATTCCATGCTAACGTCAGCTAGCATTAGCATCTATTCACAACTAGAGTTGCTTTTCAACAGTGATTTTTAAGGCTCATTCTGGAGGATTTCCAAAGGATTTCCTCCCGTGTTGTTTAGGTGAGCTTCTGGGAGTTAGTCCAACTCTCAGCTGTGCTCATGTTCTCTTGTCGCACAGATCTAAGCTGTCGTTGACACCGGTGTTTTCCACTTTGACACGCTTCAGAGTCTGAAAACAAATTTGGTTAAGACTCTCACAAGTCGCTATCTAAGAACCGGTGTGATGCAAATGAGTCAAAATGTTAAAGCTCCTGTTGAACATGAGCTCTCGGGTGACAAATTGTCATCGTTATGCAAATTGTTCCGTTTGGCCAGGTTTGTTTAGCTTAGTCTTGTCAAACTCCAGTCCTGAAGGGCCACTGTCCTGCAGTTTTTAGATGTGCAACAGGTACAAAACATCGGAATCAAATAGCTTAATTGCCTCCTTATTGTGTAGATAAGTTTTCCAGAGCCTTGCTAATGACCTAATTATTGTATTCAGGTGTGATGCAGCAGAGGCACATCTAAAAATCTAAAAGTTGCAGGACACCGTCCCTGCAGGACTGGAGTTTGACACTTGTGGCTTACAGGGTTTTTACTTACTGATGGGGAGATGCTGTAGAATAATAACAAGCAGGAATAATCCCTCAGGGAGTGAATCGTGCTTGTTAGTCAAGAGCAGACCTGTGTAACCTGGTTGTTGTTATAATTACACAAAATGTCTTTTTTTGTTGTTGTTTGTATTGCTCTCTACCTGACCGAAAAGCTGTCATTGTTTTGAATGTGTTACTTTAAGAACAGTAGCCCCTCCTTTTTATTTCTTCTTCTATGGTTTTGTCTTTAAAATGTTTGCGTCCCTTAGGCCCTCCCCTTTTGTCATGTTGTCCTGCGGGAGAGGACTTGGAGCGGGCAGCTTGTAACTATTGTTTTTCTGTTGGATATTTTCGTCAGAATAAATCTTTGAAAGCCAAACAGAGTCACGGCCTGACTAACATCTGATAACCAGCACAACGCAGAAGGGATCCGGTTACACCTGTATATGTTTTAATTTAAGAAAATCTCGCTATTGTGATATTATTACTAAATGTTAACGATATAAGTGATGAATCCGCAGTTTGTCTCATCTGGTCTTCCACCTCTCTTCTAGATCCTTAGCATCTATGTCACTTGTGGACATTTACTCCATCCTGTAGGTTTAATATGACACCTTTATATCATCCAATAATATTACATTGCAATCAGTCCTTTGAGATATTATTTGTGCACAGATGTTGTCATGGCAATATATTCAGGATTGTTGAATAAAAAGCGACATCACACACTGTGTGAGAGGCAAATCCATCACACACTGTGACCAGCAGAGTTAGTGAACATCCACTCTGATGATCAGCTGTCAGGATTTCATGGAGAACAGAGCTTCTTTCATTGGTTGTACGTCCTCACTGCCTTTTTAAACACCTCGTTGATGCTCAACATGTGTTCCCACCATAACTACTTAATCACCAGACAATGTTGCTTCCAGGGTGACCTGCTGGCTCTGGCATACAGTTTTAGCTTCTCTCCTCCCTTGGTCAAGTGTAAAATTATCCAATTCTGGTTGGCAGCAGATTTCTTAATAATAATAATAATCATTTTTGTTTATAATGCCCTTTATATGTCCAGCTAAAATCACTCATTCACATGCTGGTGATTGTAGCTACTATCAGGTGTGAAAAAACATCCCTTAACTACATGTTGGGAAAGTGATTTTTTTTAAACCACGTCTTGCGGATCTTAATTAAAATTCATCAGGCTTCAGAATAGCATAAGGCTGCATATATTTACGTATGAAACATCAGATGTGTTGGTTATGACTCTTCACTGAAAACTACTAAGAACTGTATCAAGTAGAAGTTGTAGCTACTCACTCTTCTGATATTTTACTCCTTGGAAATGCACAGTGGTAAAATAAAAAGTTGGGATATTTCTGTACATTTCTCTACTTTTCATCAGGCCTTTCATGACAGATATTGTTGTGTAGAGCTGTAGCTCAGATGGAACAACTGGAAATATTGTTTACTGAAATAATCTCCATCCACCGCTGTGTTACCAAAACAAGGCTTGTGCTGGCGTATCTCTGACAACTACTGGCCATGTATTGATCAGGCACTGAACTATATGGTACATATTCCCTGACACACGGGCATATACATGTTTCTTTTTGAATTTGTTACATAAAGTTTGGATGTGTGTTTTTTTCCCAGTTTTATTTTATCCTCTATGTTAAAGTTAGATGGTTATCACCACCACGTTTGTGTTTGAAAACCCACTTTTCTTACACAATTCAATGAGAACCATATCGAAGAGTGTGAAGCAGCCCTGTCCCTCCCCCACCTGTTTACTACTGGTCAGCTGGCTGAAAGAAAACTACACTGCTGTTTTAAACAGAGCTTTTGCATTTCATCTCAATTTTATGCTGTAAAATTGTTCCTAATTTTGCATTAGATGTTCTTAAATATTTGGTTATTGTCTAACTTTTTACATCCATTGTTTTTGCCAGTACAATTCAATAACATTTTTAAAAATGTATTTGATTAATTTCTTTATTTGGTGAACAATCTAACAGAAGTCAGTGCATTGTATGTTTATCTGACATAGGATGGTCAATCAATTAAAAATATTTAAATTATTCATAGTTAATATGTGATTAATTAAAAAAATTTTAAAACCTTTTTAATGTTTTTGAAAACGATGTGAACAGCATATGGTGATGATGTATTTCCATGTATGTACAGCCATGGCTAATTAAGATACGTTTGGAATAACGCAAAATTAACATGTCATAAGATAACACTAGAATTAATTAAGTTGACTTCCTAATATTGTTCAAATGTCTCCAGTCTAATGGAGAGAATCATGCAGAAACCCTGGTTCTGTCCAGCAGCTCACTGCAGCCTTTTAACCAGCTCAGATCTCCTGAATATTCCTGATAATCAGTGTTTAAGATTAAATATCAAAGTAAACCTTCTGCTTGTAATGACCTGTTGGGTATGTTTCAGCAGCAGCAGGGAATTTAAAGCAGCTACATTATCTAAACTTTGGGTTTTTACATTTTTGTGAAGCTAAAATATAAAACTAATGTTCTCAGTAGTTGCAGCTAAACTGAAGTGTGTGTGTGTTGCAGGTCCAAAGTAACAGCCTTGCCCACAGTCCCCTGTGCATGCGGCTCTCTTAAGGTTGCAGCATCCTCAGTTGTGTGCCCCCCAACCCTGCCCCCGCTCCTCCTGCTTCTCATCATGTCCTCCACCTCCTCTTACTCGTCGTCGGGGGAGACCAGCCCGGAGGATGTACCCCGTGGTGGTGGCACCATCCGAGTCTACCTCCCCAACAAACAGAGGACGGTGGTGAGTTGACTGGCTCTGCTCTGACTTTAATCTACTTTATTCAAATCAGTGCATTATTCAAGTTTTTTTTTTGTTGTTGGTTTTTTTTTATGCTAGTTTTATTTAGTAAATGAAGAGTGAAAATATGCTCAATGGTGTTGGGGTGGCTGCTGCCAGTCACATTTCTGTGGAACAAATGATGTGTTTGTTGAAAGTGTGATTAGTCACACAGAAGTCGACATCTTTCACAACATTACATACAGTGAGTAAGCTAGTGGGCAGCTGGTGTCAGATGCCGCAGATGGTGCCTGGAGCTGTCCTCCATTTCTCTTGCATGCAGATAGCAATTTATTCTTTTCATCTTTTAGTTTCAGTGTCAGACCAACGGGTCTCATTAGTACCCGTTGTTCTTATTTTCTCCATCCGTCTTTAAGTTAGCCAGGCAGGGCCTCACAGCCTCAACATGTTGTTTCCTATTTTAGCCTCCAGAGGTAGGATCACAGCTAGGGGTGCACCAACAAATCGGCCCTGATTTCCTTAATTTTGGGAGATCAGTGATTGGCCGATGCTTACATGTGAAGCTGATCTTTTCCACTGATCTGATCTATCTCAGCAAAGATCTAAACATCAGCCACTGTCCTCTTCTGCTTTGAGTGACAGACCGGCCTACCAGGACAGACTGTGAACATGTCTGCATGTTCACAGTTAACAATAGTCACCCCACTGTTGCCAACTCAGCAACTTTCTTGCTATATCTAGCAATATTTCACACAAAAAAATCAGTATTGGCCAAAATTTGATTCAGCAGATCAGGCTTCATAAAGCCTTCAGCGATCGGCCAGAAAACTGCAATCGGTGCACCCCTAAACAACTTAATAATTCATCAGGAATATGTCATCAGGAAATGTTCAAACAGAAACTTTTCATTACATTTTAATGTTGCATTAGGCGTTTTTATAGCAGTAGCCAGAGCAGTTGTCTCTAGGTTTGTTCATCATGGTGGTTCAGTGGCTCATAAAAACTAGACCTAGTTCCGCTACCACAAAGTGAACTTCACTCTTTACTCTTAGCACCAGCGTGAATCTCCATTTTATTCTGAGTTTCTGTGAAGGAGTCACAGTCCAGACAGTTTAACCTCACACATCACATCTTTTCCTCAGTATCCCTGCAAACATTCAAAATATCAGCTCAAAATGACCATGTTAGATTGTGAGGGATTAGCAAATACTGACGATCTTCCAAAGCAGTGAAATTGTGAGATCGTCTATGAAGTCCAGCTCTATGCTCTTTGGCTACATTCACACTGAAGCCTGAAGTGAGCCAAATCACTTTTCTTTTTTTTGCCCTTATGCAACTTTTATTTGAACTTTTCATGACAGTCTGAACAACACAGATCAGATTTTTAGACTTGGTCACTTGGATATGTGGTCCTAAATCTAATACACATCTCAGGGTTTCCCCCAGAAAACTGTCTAAGCCAGGCGGTAGGAGCTCCAGGACCGACCACCAGGGGGCCGCTGTGTTATTGTGTTAAAATGATGACGGTAAATGTAAAAATATTACTGGGTATTTGTGTTACTGGAACACATTGTTGACAACACTTAAACATGACAGACAAAAAAGTATAATTAAAATAAATTATACTTTATATTAAGTATAAAGTATAATTTATACTTTATAAAATATACTTTATAAAGTTAGCAGCTGCTTACGGGCCCCCAGACCTCCAGGGGCCCTATAAATGCTAACATTTTAACATTTATTTATTGAGAATGACAATGTGTTAAATTTGATTTACATGCACACATTATTTTTGTTCATAACGATACATCATTCACTGTACATTCAATGCGCACTTCTAAAAGTTTGCACAAATGCTGTTCATATTGAGTTTGCACAAGCAGAGCAAGCACTGGTTTTTAAACCTAATCGGTCACTGCAGTTGTCCAAATTAATCCCCCTTCATTAATTCCCCAGTACTGATAAAATGAAACAAGATACAATATATTTTTAAATGAGGCCTACCTTTTTTAAAGAGAAACTCACTCCAACGACTTTTCTGGGACACAAAAAGGCTAGATAATCCACCTCGTTTATGCTAATACTGCTCGCCATCGCTCCTTCTCAGTCTACACCAAACCATGCCCACACACACTTTAGCTCGAGGAAAGTCCATCCTGATTTGATGAATCCTGTGGGAGCGGGCTGGTCCTGGGATGACCAAAATTAGCCCCAATGAGCCTCAAAACGAGGGGGGCGTGGCTAGACGCCTGTCAATCATTCTGAGCCATGACAGACAGTAACGCTGGCTGTCAGAATTAGCCCTTCGGAAAGACCCAGGGATTTTCCTCTGGCGGTTTGACACCAGGTTTGTTGAAAAGTTAACAAAATGCGATGCATTATTTATAAAACGTAGTTATTTTAGGTAGTTATTTTTAAGATGTTTATTTATTTTATTTTTTTTATTTTGTTTTACCCCTCCAGGGGGTCTTTTGTGGGCTCTAGTGTCCCTTATAAGACAGTAGGCTGATAGGAAAGGGGGAAGAAGAGGGGGGAAGACATGCGGCAAATATCGTCAGGTCCGGGAGTCGAACCAGTGACAGCTGCATCAAGGACCCAAGGCCTCCAAACATGGGTCGCGCTATCCCCTACGCCACCACGGCATGCCCTAAGATGTTTATTTTGACAACTTTATTGTAAATGTCATGGAGGGCTTAGCTCTACTAACCCACTTATAAAAGCCGTCTCTGGTCCTTACAAGGAGTCAATATAAATGCCAATACAGGTGAATCTGCTCTGCTAGAAGATATTCCAAATCGTTCATTTTGAGTGAGAGGCAACGTGCATGATCAGTACCAAGGTAAACTTCAGAGATACAGCCGGGTCAGAGCGTGAGACGCCAACCCACAGAGGCACCAACAGTTGGATTGGTGCACCCCTGCCTTCACATTCTGTGCAATCCATCAACTATAAACCCATCTTTCTGGAACGACTGCAGTCCACCAGTGAATTGCGGATGGAGTGCTGCGAAAACAAATGCAGTCCAGATTTACTGGTGCATAAAAAAGCAACAAGTAACGCTCAGTCTGGTAGGGGACAATAAAGCCTGGCAGCCCGCCGGGTTTATAGTACAATGAGGGAAATCCACTGTATTATCTTATCTGTGTCTGTACGGCCAGGTTCGAGCTGTCCGACCTGATACTCAACAACTTTAAAATGCAGATCGGAACTATGGAGCTACCATCTCTGATTACTCTCTATAGACCAGCCAGAGTAATAAAACGATGGGCCAGGCCTCCATTTATTGTGCCAATAAAGCAAGCCTACACTGTAAAGCTTTATCCAGGTGTAAAGCACTCTGAACTTCAAATTTCACAGAGCTCATTAAAACTGCTTGTATGATCCTGATTGCTGCCAAGTTTTCTTCAGAAAGCTGGCTGCAGTCATTTCTCCCTGGCAGACAACATGCTGTGTGTTGGTTCAGAGATACTACTGCTATCATTAATATCTTAGCTTTGCCATTGCCTTCCTGTAGAACTCCAGAAGTCTGAGCTTTTTCCCCTTTACTTGGATTCCTCTAGTAAATTTTCTACTGGGCCAATCAACAAACAGAAAGAGAAGTCATAAAGGATGACGTTAATTTTCTGCGCTGTTTTAGAAGTATAGTCTGTTTGTAGTTTTAGCGGAAGATCTGTCTGTCTGTCTGTACAGTACAGACCAAAAGTTTGGACACACCTTTTAATTCAATAAGTTTCCTTTATTTTCATGACTATTGACATTGTAGATTCACACTGAAGGCATCAAAACTATGAATAACACATGTGGAAATATGCACTAAACAAAAAAGTGTAAAACTGAAAATACCCCTTATATTCTAGTTTCTTCAAAGTAACAACCTTTTGCTGTGATTACTGCTTTGCACACACTCTGCATTTTCTTGATGAGCTTCAAGAGGTCATCACCTGAAATGGTTTTCACTTCATAGGTCAACCTGCCCTGTCAGGTTAATAAGTGGGATTTCTTACCTTATAAATAGTCATGAAAATAAAGAAAACCCATTGAATTAGAAAGGTGTGTCCAAACTTTTGGTCTGTACTATATATATATATATATATATATATATATATATATATATATATATATACTGTGTATATATATAAAATATAAGCTCTTTAACGTGTCTTTGGGGATTACTGGTGCATAATAAATGAACAAACGATGTTGAGCCTAATGGGGGCTCAGCATCGCCAGGGTGTAACTAAACCCTGGTGGCTCGCCAGGCTTATAACACGCTGAAGGAAACCCAGTATGATCTTATATTAAAGTGATGTCTAGGAACTGGATTCAGCAGAACATAGAGATTTTTAAACGCCACTCTATGCAGCTCATTGAGCTGCTACTCTGACAGCTCAGAAGAGAACAGTGAACTCATGCTATTCCATTCCAAATCCAACTTGCTGTTAATATTGATGTTCAGTGATTTTGAATGTTTATTTTTCTCTTATGTCTGTCAGATCAACTTGAAAATGGACTGGTGTATTGGACAGGGTGCTCTTATTTTCATGGTTTCCCGGTCTCCAGGAGCTCTCCTCCTGCTCCTGATGACAGTGATGCTTTCATCTGTCCCAGCTCCTGGTTGGTGCTGAGATGGCACCAGTTAATCGGTACCTGACCCAGTTAACTGTATGCATACTAGGTTCTTTAAAAACAGTCTGGATTCTTTACAAAATCTGCTTTTGCATCTTTAAATAAAGACATTTTCCTAAGAAACAGGAACTTCTGTGACAAGAAGAGTGAACTTAATTTCCCCTGATTACGATGAGATTTTTTAAAATGAAAAGTAATGACAGTTCTGTTAGAGCACCCAGCACTGAAACTCACAGTAACTAACATGTTGGTGGCCAAGAATATCTTCTAATACCACTTTTACTGTTTTCACATTTATTTCATATTACCAATTCCTACTTTAACCTCTCTGTTACCTGTTTTAATCTCCGAGTCCAGACTGAAACACAAATCTTCCTACAAACACAGGCCGTGTTGTTGTTTTTGACTTGCGGATGGAAGTCATCTTGGTTTGTGGAAGCAGTTTTACAGAGACGACTCTAGATGTTTTATGCCTGTTCTTCCTGATTTTCTGGATTGTTGTCAGTGATAACGTTACGTGGAAAGTAGAAACGAGTTATTAGCTTCTCATGTGGGCTTCAGAATAGAGCTAACGGGTTCACAGTATGCCCTGGGACTGGTGTTTATTTTCTTGATCTTTGTCATTCAACAAGACACTGACCTCAAGCCCACCTCTGCCGTCACGGCCAAAGGCTTTATGAGTGGTGCCCGGTTGTTTGGGACAACAGTGGTTGTTTTTAGCTTATTGTGTAGAGAACTTTATGAGCTTTAAGTTTATACCAAAACTCTATTTTCAGCAAAGTGTGTTGCATTAAGTGGAGAGTTTGTGCAGCAGAAAGCGTAAGTTAGATGCAAGGCCAGGATCACAGCAAAGAAACTCCTACTGTCTAAAACAATAATCAAGGAAAGACTAAAAATTTGCAAATCATGCATGAGCAGGCAGGATGAGGCCGCTCTAAGATTATTTTTATCAGATAAATCTTCTTCCTAGTTGTTTTGGATGCATGGGAAGACCTTTGCCTAAAGAAGAAAAGGTGATCCCCCCCATGAATCCTGTGTTGTACCAACAAAATGGCTTCCGGATGCAATCAGTCTGCGGGTTGCTTCCCTCTAGGAGAGAGACTGGACTAAGGGCAGATTTTAAGGTTTTATTACACTATTTTGTGGTGCTATTGTCATAACAATAAAAGGGATGAGAAAAACTAATTACTTTTTTAGGTAACTGTGTGGCTGTATGATATGACAATCAGAGCCCCACAAGCACAAATACTGCTCTTGAAAGTCGTTTCTATTTTAATACTGTCCTTTAGGAAATCAATATCATAAAAACATTTGACTTGTATCACTAAACGTCACACAGTTACTGCATTTAATATTTAAAAATTTATTGATACTTGATATACTTTTATTGAACAGTGGGGAAAAAAATAGTAAAAACAGTCCTGACGATATAAACAGTTTTCAGAGTTTTAAACACCATTAACTGGAATATATTGAGAGAACAATAAATCAAAATATTATAAGAAATTTAACATGATGAATGATACAATAAATGCAAACCCTTATCTGGGCATATTGCCAGGAAAGTCCTCAAGATCAAACTTCATCAAAAATATCTGGTCATATTATAAAACAGGTGGATAAACTCAATCCTAAAACTGAGATCAACTTGAAGTAAAAAGTTGATCACAAGTCTATTTGTAAAGTTTGCATGGCTGAGATTCAAAAATATTGGCTATTTTTAGATATCTCAGTCCAAGTATGAAAGTCTAATCCTCCTTGTGATTAGATGTTGGTTCAGGTTTATTTTTCCCACCTTTGCTGTCTGTACAAAATAAACATCCATGCACAAACTCCCTGGTTCATCATTTAGAAATGCACACATAGTTGGGAAACATCTTGTGTGGTAATGTTGCCATGGAATTGGAGCTTGTGGCTGTCTGACATCCCACGCTGTCATCTATAAGAGCTTTGTTGTGGTCAGAGCAGGAATGTAGCATTGTTTTGGCTTTAAAAAGAATCTGCACACTGAAGCTCCAGCTTGGAGCTTCACTCTCAACAACAACAACAACAGCAGCTAACGCTAACTCAATGATCATCGTGCTGCTTCCCAGTTTGAGTCATGTTGCCAGTCGACTGAATGTCAATTTAAGCTTCTGCTGTTGACCTGAGGATTTCTGTTGGCAGGTGAACGTCCGGCAAGGACAAACCGTTTACGAGAGTCTTAATAAAGCGCTCAAAGTGAGAGGCCTGAGCCAAGACTGCTGTGCTGTGTTCCGCCTGCTAGAAGGGTAAGATGTTCTTCCTCCTACATCTGTGACAAACATTACACTGCATTCCTCACTGTCTCCTTAAAAAACCACAGCTAATCTTGTCCCAGCTACATCCACTCACACATTATCCCCCTAAATCATTATTTACATGTAGGAAAAATATTTAAAATATATGCAAGCTTTTTTATTCTTAAAGCTGTTCTATGTAACTTTTATAAACAATATATATTTTTTATTTTTTTTTTTACATATTTTTTAAAAACTGTCATAATGTCCCGTCAGTATAAAATGAAACAGATAATCTGTGAAAAATTCAGGCTCCTCTGCCTTCTCCCAGTGGACCAACAGCCACCTGCAGAAACTTCCAACCAACCAATCAGAGCCAGGAGATGGCCCTTAGCACTGTCAATCATTCTCATACACGCGATTCACACACACTCCCTCCTGCGCTACAACTAGTTCCCCGCACTGGAGCTTGCCATGAATGCTAAGGCTAGTTAGCATAGTCATCAATGATGGCAGCTAAACAGTTTTCATGTAACAATAAATTGTTTTTCTACCATTAGCACACTTGGCAGCAAGTCCATGAGGTTGAGTAACAGCGCTAATAACCCCCCTCCCCCTCCGGTCTGATTGTTTCTGTAGTTCAGCAGATGGCAGTAGGACCACAGGGAGGAGACAGAGGAGCTTAGTTTGTTTCACAGATTATCTGTCTTTTACTGTCACGAGATGGTGACAATTTTAACACATATGCTGTTTTCAGCATAAAGGTATATTTAAATTGTTTTCAGTCATTCAGCTAACAGGCTGAAGTCCATTTACCCTTAGCTTACCAAACACCGCAGCAGATCAATGTGAAGTTGAACGGTTGCGCAAGTCTTTAAAACACAGAAGTAACTGACAGATTAGTAAAGCAACAGCAGTCTAAAGTAATCTTTGCATTAGGTTTGCAGTTATAATCTGAACTTGTGGAGAACATGTTACACGTTACAATCTTTACATTAGCTAAAGATTGTTGCTGCACTTCTGGTGAGTCAGTCTAATGCAGTGAACGCTGCCCAGCTTCAGTCTTTCCAGTGAAAGACACGGAGGACCCACATCTTTCTCCTTGTCGACTCAAACACTAAATCTAATCACCTGATGAGATCATGAACTGATTCATCAAACTAACAGCTGAACGATTCAAACTTGCACCGCAACTGAGTCAAGGACAAGAGTTTGAAGAGTAAACGGAGAAACCAGTTGGTGCCAGGTTGATGTTGGCAAGCCACCAAGCTGGACAGTGATCAGCTAGCAGATGCACCCTTTCCTATGTCTGGCTCTTGGCAACACATGTCCACAGTTCACACTACAGTCTTGTCCAGATTGGGCTAAAACAGTGTTCCTCCATCCTCAGGGCCCACTGTCCTGCATATTTTAGAGCCGGCTCTGATTCAGCACATCTGATTGAAATGATAGTAGTGGCTGAATGTTGTCAGGTGTTGCACAGTTCTGTTATGCACCCATTTATCAGGCTGCCCGCTCATCCTTAAAATGCCTTAAATTTATAAAACAAAATGCAAGTTGGCCTTAAACACATTAATCACAGGTCTTACATTTTGTCATGGCAAAGTTATTTAATCTCATATATTCTTGAATGTAGTCTTTTTTTTCTCTCGACATTTCTGTCAGGCAAAAGTTTGAATCATGCGCAAACATCTTCATTTCTGTACGATGTTTGTTTTCACCACTGCCAACCTATATAAGACTATATGCATTCTGTACAAAAAACTGAAGTTTGGATTAAGGCTGTAGAGATCCATATGCAGTGTGAGAAGCACAAAGCCGCGGCAGAAATTTCACAGTTATGCTTGTTTGTAATACAGCAGCATGCCCCAACCGTCCCCTATATAGTTTTTTTTTTTTTTGGTCAAAACTGTCTGCTGTTCAACATCTTTCTGTTCCTGTTCATAGTCGTAAGAGACTGACGGACTGGGACACAGACATCACCCCTCTGGTCGGAGAGGAGCTGCTAGTCGAAGTCCTGGATGACATTCCTCTTACCATGCATAACTTTGTACGTACCTGGTCAGAATCGCAACATTTCCTCTTTCTGCTGTTCTTTCAGAAGCGAATATCTTGGATGTGTTTGTTTTCACAGGTACGGAAAACTTTTTTCAAACTGGCTTACTGTGATTTTTGCCACAAGTTTCTTTTTAATGGCTTCAGATGTCAGACATGTGGCTACAAGTTTCACCAGCACTGCAGCAGCAAAGTCCCCACTGTGTGTGTCGACATGGATACAGTGAGCAAACGGTGAGTTTTACTTACTAGTAAGTCATCATCAGGTCTTCAAACTTGTCTAAAGTTTAAATTGACCAGATATTTACCCTTTTCCTGCTGGATTTTGAGGGTTTTCTTGAGACTTTTGACTGCACTTCTCTTTCTTTTCATGAGGTCACTCTCCAGATGTTTGTATGCATATAGTTTTCATGCAAATGCTCAATAATCCTAAATGGAAGTTACTTTTATTTTATGGAAGAGCCTGACACTTGAACAAATCCCACACAACAAATAGAAAGAAATGTACTTGCCTCAGCTGTCTCACTACCCATATACAAATATTACTCATTATCTGTTGCTGTTGACCCATCTATAGGCACAAACTTGTTGCAAATTGTGTTTTTGTTCTCTGATTGTTTTGTGCAGGTGTGACAGCAATTCCTGCACAGATTATCCTCAGATACTGTTGCCTGAGAATTCGCCATCGCAGAGCAACCTCGCCTTAACCCCAGAGCCTGCTGGGTAAGCTCTGGACCAAACCAGATGGATTGAAATCAAAAGCTTCTGATGTGTTAAATTGACTTTAACACAAAAACTGTTTGTGTTTTCCGGAATGGTTCCAGATCAGGCCTCCTGTCCCCGACCTTTAACTTTCCAACAACAGGTGGAGACGGCCAGTCTCTACAGAGACATCGCTCCACCTCCACCCCCAACGTCCACATGGTCAGCACAGTGGACATTACTAATGTAGTCATCATTGAGGTCAGCTTTGTTTGGACGGTCCTCCTGTACATTAAAGCAATGTGTATCTTGAACTGACCAACATTTAATGTTCTTTTATCCAATGTTTTTAGGAAACACTGAAATACAACACGATAGGTAAGCCTCCTCAAAACATCTGCTCTGGTTTCATTCTCGTCTCATCCTTATCGGTGTTATGTGTCCCCGCAGGCCCAGAGCCCTCGCCCAAACCCCCCACCAGCCCACCCTCCTCTCTGGGCTCCCCCGGACGGAGGCTGCAGAAGTCCCCCTTAGAGCACAAGGAACGCAAATCCTCCTCATCCGACGACAAGAAGAAAGTGGTATGTTGTCTCCAGCCTGGTCCATGGTTGTCCTCTGATGGGGGGGGGGAGTAGAGAGTAAAGGGCCGCTTTGTGTTGCTTCAGCACCGCGGAGGCTACAGAGACTCTAGTTACTACTGGGAGGTCCCCTATCGAGAAGTCACCCTGCAGAAGAGAATAGGCACGGGTTCCTTCGGGACGGTCTTCAAGGGCAAGTGGCACGGAGACGTGGCCATCAAGATCCTGAAGGTTAAAGAGCCAACGCCTGAGCAGCTGCAGGCGTTCAAGAATGAAATGCAGGTCTTACGGTGAGCAGCCATGTGGTTCATATTCAACATTCAGTACTACTAATGCATCCTGTTGATTTCTGCTCTTTGGGGATAGGCAAAAAATTCCTTTTATCGATGAATCATGTTTTTGAAGATTTCATTTTTGAAAATCTGGATTTTTTTTTTTTTGGTAAGACTTTATGGATGTGCATAAAACTGCCATGACACTATTATAAATATGACATGAAACCTGTCACGAACATGAAGGACGCTTCATGAATGTTTATTACTGTTGTCATGAAGTGTTATTTGGTAAATATTGACACTTTTAATGGACTTTAGATGCAAATTTTAATGGAATTTTGCATTTAAAGTGTCATTATTTACAGAATAATGCAAAGTTGACACTTTTGTCATAATGAAATAAATATTTTCATATGGCCCTAATATTCCAACTCACACAAAGGACATTTGAAATAGAAGTCATTTTTGGAAATATTTTTGTCATTTGTAAGAAAATTTTATGCAAAGAAAGTGAGAAAAAAAATTATTAAAATAAAATCGGGTATGAGAGAAATTAAAGCTGTATCGCCCAGCCCTGCTACTATTAGAATGGTCTTTGGTTGATCATAGACAGTGACGTGGTAAATCTGACTCTGATGTCCTCAGTATGAACTAACTCTTAGGGATCCACTGACATCCAGTGGATGAGATGAAGGAGTTTCTAACATGGTTACTATTTGTGCTTTGCAGGAAAACCCGCCATGTCAACATCCTGCTCTTCATGGGCTTCATGACTAAGCCCAACTTTGCCATCATCACCCAGTGGTGTGAGGGCAGCAGTCTTTACCGCCATCTGCACGTCACAGAAACCAAGTTTGACACGATGCGTCGCATTGATGTGGCCAGACAGACGGCGCAGGGCATGGAGTAAGACATTCAGATGACTTTCCACTAACGCGTTTTAACTGAGGGAAGTCTGACTATGAGAGGCACCCAATGTGTCTTTCTCAACAGATGATCAGCTTTATGTGGACATCAAATTATTAAGTTTAATAAAGTAATTGAACTTATCATACAGCTTTTTGAACAGATAAAGAGCAACTAGGAAACAGAAAGTTGAATTTCCATGAAGGGATGTTTGACTCCGGTCAGTGGAGTGAATCCTTGTGAAGATTTGTGGATTTTATTTCATTCTGCTCTTCGTCTCTTCCATAGTTACCTTCATGCAAAGAACATCATTCATCGAGACCTGAAATCAAACAGTATCCTTGCTTTGTCAGTGTTGCCCTTTAATAAATGCATGTTTGTGTTTCTCAGTTTAGCTCAGAGTTCAGCAACTTCTAAAGGTTCAAACAGGATTAAAATCATTTGTTTGTAAGTGATACAAAAAAAAGAATAGTCATTGTTCAACCATACTTTGTTCATTTGACCTCCACATATTTCATTTGACATTAAACTAATATGTGGAACTGAAGGTAAAATGTTCTTCATTCTTGTTACGTGCTGACTAATTTGACATTTGAAGTTTTGAGCTTCAACAAACTTTCCCTTGGTGGTTAGTTTCCCCTGTGACCCTCCCCCCACCCTCTTACTGCTTTAAATATCTGCCTGGCTTTTGTGGTATGTGATACAAAGATCCTCTGCACCACGTGTCTGCTGGACCGTTTCTCAGCTCTGCTGCCAGATATTTTCCTCCACGAGGGCTGGACTGTAAAGATCGGTGACTTTGGCTTGGCCACGGTGAAGTATCGATGGAGTGGCTCCCAGCAAGTAGAGCAGCCCAGCGGCTCCATTCTCTGGATGGTAAGCTCTTCATAAGCATGATCCTGTTAGTCATCTCACCGTAGCTAATGCGTCAGCTTCACACTGGCTCCCCTTCGGCCAGTTTTCTGGATAAATTAAAAGTTTTATTATGTTCACTTTTTTATTATTTTAAAATAAAGCAATAATTTTCAGCACTGCCTCTTTGTTCATCAGAGAAAATTTCCTAAAGCAGTAAAATCCTCCTGGTTGTTATCAGACACCATGGTAACAAACTGCGACCTGTGGGAGTTGCATCACACTTCCTTTAGTAGAGTTCAAAGGTCAGAAGGGTCAGGGCTTTAAATAGCTGCTGTTTCCATCTCAATATTTCATATTGAACTTCCTGAAGTGTTAAACTGTGAATTCATCTGGTAACTACCCAGGAGCCTTAAGACGCCTTTATGTGATTCATTCATTACATTACATTACATTCATACATTATTATTCATTATTACTGTTTGGACCATTACTGGACCAGAGGTGACGTCACACTGTGTGTGGAGGTGATGAGTGTGTTAACCAGGATTTCACTGTTTTAAAACAAAAGAAAACATAATTGACATTTTAAACTGTTAACTGTGGGTAACATCACTAATTAGAAAAACATTTGTTTCACTTCAAAGTACTGGTGCTTCACCATGACAACCAGTTATTAACAGAATATAAAGCAGCATAAATGGCACCGTAGATTTACGTCCACATCTACTCTGATGTTACTGTCAGTGCAGGCAGAACAACAAAGCCTGCACTGATCCTCTGCTGGATTCTCAAGATGGCCGCAGCATTACAAACAAAGGGATTCTGCTCTCTTTAGATGGCAGCTGCTACGTCTGCTAACGTGTTGCTGCTACGTTTTCTCCTGCTGCTCTCCAGGCTCCCGAGGTGATCCGGATGCAGGACAGCAACCCGTACACCTTCCAGTCTGACGTTTATGGTTATGGGGTGGTTCTGTTTGAGCTGATGTCAGGAACTCTTCCTTACTCCAATATCAACAACAGAGACCAGGTTTGGTGCCGACACTTCACTAACCCAGAGTTCTCCCGCTGCCGGTGTCCTGCATGTTCTAGCTGTCCCTGGTTCTGTCCATAAGTCGTGATTTGACTTGGGTGTTCTGAACCAGGAAGTATCTAAAACATGGAGGATTGTGGACAGTGTGCCTAACTCAACACCTCACAGATCAGGTCAGCCTAATGTTCTGATTAGTTGTGTCCATCAGTGGTTTTCTGCTCCTTTGCTTGATGAGAGCAATGCTAAACAACACAGCAGAGGTCAGATGAAGGAGCTTTTTGCCCCTCAATGCCAAATCAGAGTAGTCAACTGCTAAAAACACTTTTAAAGCTTAATTCTAATATTTGGAATATATTGGAGGAGTGAGCAATATAATCTTAAAGTAACAAATTGTATTAATTTGCTTTATCATTTCAAAGCAAAGTGGTGCTCAGAATTATTGTTCGAGTGTCAAGCTCTTGTGAAAGACATTTTTCCTTTCACAAGAGGAGCATTACATCTTTCGCTATGATGCTCTACTTGATATTCATAAACTTGTTTTATAAACTGCTGTGGGTTTTACTCAAATGTAAAAGAGTACGGTGCAAGAAGGATGGAGAGAATACAGGATTACACCCTCGAAGTCTGCTTCTACAGAAACAGAGAAAAAAACAGAACTGAGAAACCATAGTGGTAAAATATGCATAATTAATTAGATCATCACTGAAAAGTACATGATCTGAGTTCCTACAAGATGTGTTTAGTTATATTTTCTATGCTAAGAGTCTAATTGTTGCTTACACAGCATTTCATTATCTTCCCAGAGGTCAGTCGTCTGCTGCTCTTCAGTACGACACAATGAACCTCGAACTCTGCAGCCGCTTCTTCAGTCTTTCAGCACATGCGGCACAGGCTGATGTATGTTCATTTTTCTTGTCCTTGTGCTTCAGATACTGTTCATGGTGGGGCGTGGTTACTTGTCTCCAGACCTTGGTAAACTGTGCAGCACCTCACCCAAGTCTATGAAGAGGCTCATCATCGACTGCCTGAAGTTCAAACGGGAGGAGAGGCCCCTTTTTCCACAGGTGGGTCAGAGAGATGGATGCTTGCTGCTAAAATGAGTACTAGCATATCATCCCGTAAATTCTTCAATGTGATCATTTCAGTGTATCTAATGAAAATATTACAGTGCGATTATTATTAAAAGGACATAAGGGATAGACCTCCTAGACTCTCCGCAAACTTACAGCACTTAAAGCGTTTTGGCTGAATCTTTTTCTATCTTTGTTGTGATTAATGAATAATTAGAAATTAATTTATTACTAAATTATACTGCAAATGTTGCAGCATCTGGAGATGGATGCAGCATGAACAGAAAGCCTGCACATACTGTACATCTACATGTCTTTATGTGAAAACCAATATTTTAGAGCTGTTTTTTAATTACATTTTCTTAACCACTTTTGCCCAACCCTAACAGAGGCTATGAAGCAAGGGTGTCCAAAGTATGGCCTGGGAACCATTTGTAGCCTGGGGACTGATTTTGTGAGGCCCTCAATTGGAACAAGTTTAGATTGACCTTCCAGCAGGTTAACTCTAAACCTTAAGCCAGAGCTACAGCGGCTGTCTGTGCATCCTTAAAAAGTCCTAAATGCATGTATTTAAAATTAAGTCCTTAAAAAGTCTTAAATTCATAAAAAAAAAAAAAAAGTAGGTTGGCCTTTAATATGTTAATGACAGGGCAGTAATTTTGTTGTGATAGGACTATTTAACCTCATATATTCTATTTAGTGTTTTTTCTTTGTTTTTGTTCTGGCGGGACAACAGTTTGAGTCACGTACAGACATATTTGTTGCTACTGCTAGCTGCTAGTGTAGACTTGCTAGCTAGCTTTTTGCATCTATCTGCAGTTGACTGGACAATGTTAGTTTTCACCACTGGCTCACTTCTGTTACCAGCTCATACGATGCTACATGCATTCTGTGTAAAAAAACCCCAACAACTACGGATTTGCTGCTGCCATATGGCTCTTTTCAACACATGAACAGTCCAGGTCCAGGGTGACCCCGGACTGTGAAGGACCGGAGTCCTTCACAGTCTGTAGAAAACTTGTTTCCTTAGCATCACTGAATTGTTTCTCTATGTGTGGTTGTGTCCCTCCAGATCCTGGTAGCCATTGAGCAGGTGCAGGAACTGATGCCAAAAATCGAGCGAAGTCGCTCGGAGCCATCGCTTCACCGGGCCGTCCAGGCCGAGGACCTGAACCCACTCCTGTTCCACACCACCAGGCTGATGCCCCTCTAGGCCTCCTGCGGCCCCGGCTGAGACGCAACAGCGTTCCTGTGCATGAGAGGACACAGCTGGCTCTAAAGACAGAACACACACACCCCACCCCCACCCGGTACCCCGCAGAGCCCCGGAGCCGCACAGCTCAGTACCAAACTCTACAAGCAACCGCAACACTCTGCTTAGTGTGATGGTGAACCTTACCACACCACACAAAGACCTGATGCTAAAGAATAGGATAACCCAGAGACACACTGCCTGCGACGCAGAGGGAGGGGCTTCTGATGCAGGGATGCTGCTTCTCGTTTCCCTTAGTCAGACCAGAGGAAGCTAGAAGTCAGGTTAACAACCCAGAGCTGCTGATGTTCTGACACTTCCTCACTTTATGACCAACCACCCAGCTCAGTCGGGGGTGGAGGTCTGAGGGGTGAAAGCAGGAACTCTTTTCTTAGAGGATGACAAATGTAGTCTTAATAGGAACCTTTTGTATGTACTGTTTTGATCAATATTTGAACACAATCACCAAACCAGCCAGTCTCAGGGCTGGGAGGGAAGCACTGAGGAGGTTCAGGTGAACTGGAGCTGACCTCCAGGTTTGTAGGACAGTGTCCTGCAGAGGTCAGCCAAATGGGCCCCAGCAGCCTCTTCCCACCTTACTGGTGAAGGACAAACTGGTAGTCCTGAACCACACCAGATCAGGTTTTAAATAGCAGGCCCCATGAGCTTGAGATGCGTGGTCAGAGTTCTGACTGGGAGTGGAGCCATGGTTAGACCGCTGCATGCTGAGGCACAGGAGGTCTGCTCATACCTGACCTCTCTCTGGTAGCTGGCTGGAGGGGTGAAGAGACGGTTGTTGTCCTTGTTCCTTTGGGTTGTGTGAGCTTCCTGCACCTTCTGTTGACAGACGCAGCCAAGTTCTCCAACAGGTTCACAGCCAGGTTTCACTCTGAACTCAGGCGGCTCCTTGGTGTTTCCTAAACTTAGGGTGAAAGTTTTGGAACCTCCATGAGTAATGACACGGTATCCAGGCAACATGTTGGTCTTCTCAGGCTGCTCGGGCCTCTCTGTTGACCCTGACGGTTCACCAGGGCTCAGATAGTCGGACTAAATCAGAGCAGCGGATGAGATCTGTGCAATTGTTTCTGTTTTGGATTGGAAACCTTAGTGGTTAAGAAAATTGAATCTTTGGCTAATATTTCTGTCTGCTGATGCCAGAACCAAACATAAGCCATACTTGTTGCCTGCTTCGGCCTGTCGTTGGCGCAGGCAGCCAGCAGGGTGCTGACTGCATCATCATCAGGGTGCGTTCAGGTTCAGTCAGTAGCTGTTCTGCCATCGCCTCGTTGCTCCTTTTCCTGCTGGCTCAGCACACACCTCTCTAACTGCTGACTACAGCTCGGTGCCTTGGGGTTTGATCTGCACCGTGATCTATGATGCTGCTGCTGCTGCTGCTGCTGCTGAATTCAATTCTGCTTCAGTTGACCTGCCAGGCAGCAGCAGGTCAGTGTGCGCCATCTGCTGGATCACACAGTAAACTACAGCCTGCTGCAGTGGTGGTCCTGGTTTTCAATGAGCTCTCAGCCCTGACCTTTGACCTGTGCTGGAAGTTCAGGAGTCTGTAGGCCTGTGAAGGAAGCGGCATGTCCTGGTGTCTCCTCAATTCTCTTCCCCCAGATCATTTTAATTCCTGCCACAGTTCCCGTCACTCTGTACTTCACAGCTGATTAGAAATGACTCCCATCGGCCCGATGTTCCAGAGGTCACCGCTTTCTGATGCTAACATGTCTCCTGGTGTCGAGTTGAACGAGCAGACAGCATTTGATCCACCATGTTCTGATGGGGCTGGGTCCCCCCAACTCTGGATGCTTCCTCCTTACTGGGCCAGAGCCTCTTTCTCCTCATTATTTTTTAATCTTTATTGAACAAGAATGTACAAAGCAAATAGCACATCAAAAGACATTCAATACACAAATAAACAAATCTAGGAAAAAACAACTAAACTAGATAATTTTTTTTATTTAATTAGAGGCTTCAGGAAACTATTTTTGTAATTAGAGAGGAACATGCTGCCTGTGTGTGTTCGTGTCCTGTGGATGATCTGGTCTGTGACCTCAGCTAGCCTCCCGGCTAACACGGTACCGTCTGCTCCTCCGCCACAATGCTTCTCCTCATGAACTCAAACTAGTTAGCAACATTTAGCTCATAGGAGCTTCACTACAGAACAGTTGCTGATAGCAACGCTACGAAACTGTACAAGTAATTTATGTGGTGTGTGGAAACTTGATCCTGATCAGGGATGTTTGAGTAGAACTTGAACGTCGGACCGGCGCGAGGCTGCTGAATGAAACGAGCTGCTCTGTAACTTCCTGTTAAAACAGTATGTTTTTTTTTTTTTTAATGTGATTCCATTTTAGAGACAAACTGTTCTGTGGCACAGGTCCTTCTCTACTCATAGGATCTCACTTATGTGTTTGCTTGCAATAATTCTGGCTCAGTGTTGCAATATGGCGGCGTCTGGCTCCAGCCGCTGCTGCTCGTCTTATTTATCTGAAGCAGGAAGTAACGGCGACGGCCCTGTTCCAGTGGATCTGCAGGGTCCCGCGCCTCGTCTGAGACACTGTGCTGCATGTGGAGACTCACTGGGCGGGGTGGACCAAACTTTACACAGCTGTTAGTTTCATAGAGTTAAAGGAAGAGAGAGCTGTATCAGTAGTTTCTTTATTTTGTCTCTTCATATCTTTTAGGTGAATTGCAATACTGTTGTTTCTGCGGCGTCAGGTGTTTTCAGTTTGCAATAAACGGTGTATTCTGCTGTGTACAGTTACATTTTTTTAAATTGCAGAAATTGTATTTTTATTTTTTTTTGTCTGATGGTTTTAAACAGAACAAAAACAATTTTAAAATATAAATGAAATTCTAGTATTTTTTCTAGTTTTTTTTTTTTTTCTTTTTTTGGTCTTAAACTATTGATGCAGGATTTATTCTGGAGAGAAATAAATTAATCTGTGTTACTTTGTTCTGGTTGATTTTCGTTGCTTATTTTCCTGCTTCTGCAGTTTGTTTCTAGCTGGTTGAAAATGGCCAGGAGAGGAAGTTCGGGTTTTAAAGCCTCCGCCACAGGTCGCTTAGACAGGAAGTCACATGACAACAAGCAGACTGCTGCTGAAATGGGAGTCAGCTTTGAGTGAACCAAACTTTATTGGCTGAGCAGAGACGGAGACAAATAACTGCATCAGAAACTGTTTAACATAAAGACATGCAGGAAAAACTGCAACAAGTAAAAAAACAGCAGTGCTCACTTCACACTGAGGTGTCATGTGAGGTGAATAATAAAATCTATACAATGAAGCTTCTTTTTTTTTTTAATAATGTCCAAGAAAATTAAATTTCATTCAAGGCTTTTAAGGAGGACTTATAACTGTACAACGATGTGAGGCCACCAGGTGTTTATAACTTGTATCCCAGTCCAGACCTGCTGATGTGGCAGAAGAGCGTCATGGCGAAGCACATTCCCAGGACCTGCAGAGGCAGACACAGAGTTCCACGGATGAACAGGAAATAATCAATAATCCAAACTAAAGAGGTCCAGGCTGAGGAGCCACAGGACCACAACCAGAGCCCACTGGTTCTCTGTAGGAGGAGGGAACTCTGATCAGATCAGGCTTTAAGCAAAACTGACTACATTTTAACAGTTTTTAAATCTTCTTTATTTAAGAGTATGCATGTTCATATAACATGAAAAACCAGTTAATCCAACAGAGGAAATGAACCCAACATATATGCACATGTTTTCTAATATATATATTTTTGGCCTGTTATTCAAACATCACCACATCTCTTTTATAGTGCCACGTTTCAGAGACTTGAGTCAAACACCAGCAGAGTTCAGCCCACCAAGGCACATCTCTCCATTTCTGACACTCTGATACTTTTCACACTGATTTCAGCATTTTTATCCTTATGGACTTCCTATTTCAAATGGGAAAAGTGTGGAACTGGATTTGAATGTTTTCCAGTTATGGAAAGGCATGGAAAAACACAAGTTTGGAGAAATATTTCAATTGGTATATAAACACAGGGACGTTCTCGATCTCATTGTCTAAAAACTTTCCTAAAAACAAAGGATCAAGAAGTTGAGTCTGAAAAGTAGGAATTTTCTTTAAAGTTTTGTCTCAGGATATAATCCAAAACTCCTAGACTATAAATAATAGCATAACCACATGCAATATACAATACAGTTGTTCTGATATTCAGTCAACTGAACTCACACAAAATATCTACCATAACTGATGTAATAATAGTGATTATGATATGGAATAATGTAGCTGCCAGGGCTGATACCAGTCTGCTGCCAACAATTACATAGAAAACTGAAGTTTGTGACTTTTTTTTCTTACTGCTAAAGGCTGGAAACATCGATATCATCTATCAGGTTCAGCACAGCTAAAGAGAGCCGACTCGCTGTAACTCCAGTTCAGTAACATTTGAATAAAGCTGCATGTTCATCCTACCTCAATGATGCATAGAACAATGACTGCGATCCCGGTAGTTAGGAAGTTTTCTTCAAACCATTCTTTCAGTTTTTTCAAACAGCCCTGCAAACAGTGAATCACGCAAGAAATTATTTCAAGAATAGATTATTAATCATGTCAATAATACAGGCCTAAAAGGTGATGTGTGTTAGCTCCTCTACCTCTTTGTACTCCGGGTCCTTTCTTGAGGAACATGATGTTTCCACACAGCAGGACTCAGGGATTGTATTTCCCCAGTCACTGGCGTTATAGACTCCGCAGCACTTAAACTGTGTTAGAAAGGCAGAAAACATGAAAACAGAATCTTGGCAAACATCTGAATCTCTGCAGAATCCTGGTTCCACTCACCGTGTTCTGAACAATATCCCAGTCAGTTATTTTAGTTTGATTATTTCTTGCGCTTTCCAAACCTTTGTTGAGATCCTTTGTCACTATGTCGCCAATCTAAACGGAGATGTTAGAGACGCATTTAGTCTTCAGTGTGATCTGGTCATGAACAAAGCAATGCGTGTGGTGCTGGAGACCCACCTCGGCCTCATAAATGAGCATCAGGCATGCTGCTGTGAGCTCCACCAGCATCAGAATGAAGATCACCAGGAAAAACTGTCGACACAAACCGTTGCACTTTTACTCAACTCAAAAGTTGAACAATGTCAGAGCAACACGACCTGGAGTCCTGAAGCAAAGACATTCTGCATCACCGCACACAACAGGAACTGTGTGAAACGACACCAGCAACACCTAGCATTGTGAAGCTGCAAAACTTTGAACTTTTACTGAACACAGACCAGAGTAAAATGTTACAGATTTACTTTCACATAGATTAGGATTAGCTGGTCCAGGCTTAAGCTAAGCTCTCATCTCAAATAGAACAAATATATAGCTAGCCTGGCATGTAGTGGTCAGTGCTGCCCATGTCTTCAGGTTTTCAGCTGGAAAAACAACTGAAAACAATTGAAGAAATGTTTTATTTAGAAATGAGTCTAAACATCTGTGAGGTGTGAAGAGGTGGCAAGACTTTCATTTAGACAGAAACATCTTACTGAGGTTATCTCCATATTTAAAGTAGATTTTGGTTGAAAGGTCAAATATTTTATCTGCATTCTTTTAACCATCTTCACTTTGATAAATATTAGTCAGCTGGTCAGAGTGGGGCCAGAATGACTGGGTCCAGTTCAAGAAACAGGTACATCTGCACAGGTTTATACTTCCAGGATTCCCCTGTATTTACCCCCCCCCCCCCTCCCCCTGCCCCATTGTTGCTGACTCTGTCCCTGCTGTGAAGCAGCATGATGCTGCCACCACCATGTTTGGTCATGGACATAGTGTGGTCAGGGTGATGTGTAATGTTGGATTCACCTTTTGATGTTTCCTGTAACAAAGTGTTAAAACAGACTTCTCATGTTTTTTCTTTCTACTCTTCCGGAAGCAGAAGATTGGTGGAGACATGTTACTTTAGTTACTTTTACTTGAGTAACTTTTTTTTCCAAAAAAGTACTTTGAGGAGAATTTTTACTACAGTGTACTTTTTGACTTTTACCTGAGTCATTTTATTATGAGGTATTGCTACTGTTATTTGAGTAAAATGTCTGGATCCTGGCTGCATGCAGAACAAGCTTGTTTTAACTTGAGCTTCACCAGACACACACCTGCAGTTTTTGTTAAAGTTTCATAGGTTTTATATTGAGAGAAACTGATTATGAAAAATGTCTCTTTTACCTGATTTTGTTATTTTGTAGTTATAATATTTATTTGAATTATTTTCATTCTGGTCTTTAAAATACTAAATTTCAACATTGACTTTACATTTTGGTCCAGTTGATGATTAATTTTTAAATTTTAAATGGTTGATGTTCTGTTCAGTTACTTTTCTACTACTTTTCTGCAGTCAGCACATGTGGTGTGAACCACATGTGCTGACTGCAGAAACTTCTTCCAGGAACCAGGCTTCTCTCCTGGCTTCATGCTCTCCTCTCCTTTTCCCTGCATTTACTGTAGTAAAAACTAGAGCAGACGTTTCACCAGATAAAGTCTCTGGAAGGAACGTAGAATAGACGGAGTTCTGTGGATTCAGACATGTTTGTTTAAGCTCATCTAGAGGTTATTTTTCTTATGTTGACTGATTTAAAATATTTGACATCTGCTCACATTCATCTAGAAAGAGGGAATCATTCTATTTCTGGGTTTCTAGTTATGCGGATTGTTCTGGTATCATACAGCAACATATGTTGTTTCACACTCTGAACAGTTCTTAAATGACAGTGAGGACTGCCATTTAAGAACTGTAATATGGTGTATTTGTTTTATTATTACTGTTATTACTACTTTTTTATTTTCTCATGGCTAATTTTTGTTTGTTTATTTTTGTGTTGTAAATTTTTCAATCCCCTTGAAATCTGGTAACACTATTCCCAGAAGTTTGTAGTGGCTTTTATGTTGAAGGGCGTTATCGCTGTGATAGAATAATAAGTTTTAGCTTTAATGCTGAAATCCGTCTTTTTAGTTCCACAACAGGAAACGTTTCCAAAGACGGCGCTCCTGTTGCTCCGTCTGAGTGGATCGCTTCCTGTTTCCATTGGTGAAGCAATTCATCTGTACTTATACAAAGTCAAGGCACTAAACTAGCTGCTAACAAACACGCCACAGAACCCCACTTCCAAAAGTCTGAAATATTCCTTTAACTGCCGCCCTTTTAAGTGTGTGTGTGTGTGTGTGTGTGTGTGTGAGAGAGAGTGGTCTTGTTTTTATACATTATAAGGTCCATTTCTCCAACAAATACAACGTTGTGAGGACAGACGGCTCCTAATGGAACCCAAAGCCCTGACCCCATAAGAGGAAGTGCTGTTTTTGGGTTAGGAGTTAGGTTTTGGACAGGGTGTTCAAAGTGTGGCCCAGGGGCCATTTGTGGCCCTTGGACTGTTTGTGGAGCCCCCTGACTACAATTCAAGAATAATACAAATTTAATCACCAGCACAGGTGGTTGATGCAAATGGAATTTTTTTTTTTGGGGGGGGGGGGCAGAAAGATTAGAGACAAATGGAAATCTTATTCAAATACAAAGTATTAATCTTTACATAACCACTTTTTAGCTTTCTTTTGCAAGAACAAAATCTATCCAATTCCAAACACAGAGTGGCATAAATTCTACATTTTTTGTTTTGTTTTGTTTTTTCAATAAATATTTGACAAATGTTTCTTTTAATAAGAGAAATCTGAGGAACGTTTTGGCTCTACAATAGTTCATGCATCTCTTTCCGATAAAAAAATCTGATTACTTAATTTGTTTAACTAACTTGTTACATTATGAGGTTGGTAAAAAATAATAATAATAGCATCACCATATACGTTTTATTAAGAATATGACATTTTTCTGCCCCCCTAGTCATTTTTATTTGAAATTTTTGGCTCACGACAGAAGGTTTGGACACCCCTGGTTTAGGATTAAGATGTGAATTGAGTTCAGTTTAAGCCTAGGTTAAGTTAGGTTAAGCATGGTACTGGTTATGGTTAGATTTAGGGTAAAGGTCAGGGTTAGGCTACAGAAGTGAATGAAAAATGAATGGAAGTCAATGAACGTCCTTGTGCTGATATAAAGACACACTATGTGTGTGTGTGTGTGTGTGTGTGTGTGTGTGTGTGTGTGTGTGTGTGTGTGTGTGCGTGGGTGTGTGTGTGTGTGTGTGTGCGTGTGTGTGTGTTACCGTCATGAGGAGGCAGCGGTTCTCCTTCAGAGCCCCCAGGAACCCCAAGAAGGACACACAGGTGATGATGATGCCGCTGATCAGCAGCATGCTGGGAATGTTGAGGCTGGCCAGAGACGGGGTGAGAGCAGTGAAGTTAAAATTCACCATCAGGTACACACCGAAGCTCAGAACCGCCACTCCACACACCTAACAGCAGGGAGAACAAACACACACACACACAGATTATCACGATATACAGCTCACCATGTTTCTAAGTATAAAACGCTGCTGATTAGAGTCTGTGATTTCAGCTGAAGTAAATCAAAACATTCAAACTTGATTGTTTGCTGAGATGAGAACATGAGATCAGCTGGACAACGTTATCCAGACCGACTGATGTGATTGAGACATACGTACAAAACAGAGGAAGTTGGCGACACACATGGTGTACTTTAAACACTTGAGGCAGCCTTGAGCCATGGTGACACTCTGCTAATGGAACCTGTAACAGGAAACACACACACGCGCACACACCAACACACACACCCACACACACACATATGAACATTTCCTCCTGATGTAGAAAGAAAAGTCCAGAATTCATCTGATCTCATCATTTATTTATTAGTTTCTCTCTCATTTCTGACACATTCTGTTCTCTTTGTGCCGAACAGCAGTGAGGCGAGTGACGCATCTCACTTCCTGTGTTCTGCCTTCGTTTACAGGAACAGCTTCACCAGCTTCTGCCCAAACTCCATCGACCCAAAAGAGTTTCATATGTTTTTAACTTCGTGGGAATAAATAAGATTTTAAAACAAAATGCCTCTCCAAAACTCAAAAGGTTCTAAACGCTTATCTTCAGAGTAAAATCTATCTAATCTCTAATGAGCTGACAACGTGAGAGGTATTGTTAAACCCATTTTCTTTTAAATCATAATTGTTTTTTGACATTTAAAGCTAAAGAATTCCCATTGCCATCTTTAACATCTCTGTTTAACTTGTCTCTTTTGCATTTTCACATTTTCATTATTGTTTACAGCCAGTGTTTCCCAACCCTGGTCCTCACGGCACACTGCCCTCCACGTATTAGGTATTTCCTTGCTTCAGTCCAGCTTATTTCAATTGATGACTGATTAACAGGCGTTTGTTGAACTGCAATCAGTTGAATCAGGCACATTAAAGCAGGGAAACCTCTAACACATGTAGGACAGTGTGCCTTGAGGACCAGGGTTGGGAAACACTGGTTTACACGTTCCTTATAATTTCTATCTAACATGTTTCTATATAAAGACAAAACAGTGAATCTAGACTTTGGTCAGGAATCTTTTAAACGACCATAAACAATCTGAAGGAGAAGCAGAAGTCCTACCTGTAGAATTTGGATCTGTTGGGCTCCGTTTGTTTTCAGGCTGAAGTTAAGTGAACTGTGCTGCTGCGAACACTTCCCCTTCTCATTGTGCTGAGGAAGGACTGAGCTGAATGGCTCATGGGGCTTTCAGCGGCCCGTCTCACTTCCTCTTTCTGCTAAAAACCACCCAGCAAAGGACGCATGTCTGTTCTGATATATTTAGACTTTGACCTCATCTGATGAGCACATCTTGAGGAAAACGTATTCACACCCCTGAGGCCTTGACATGTGTCACATCTTGTCCTGAATGTACTTAGTCAGGTTTGAGTGTGACAGACTAATAAAAAACAGCAGATAACTAACTTTAAAGCAGAAGGATGATGAGAACAACATTAGGGCAGGTTAGGATCTAAAACCATTCAACATCCATTCATCCATCTTGCCATAATGGAAAGTGTAAATCTACCAGCATGTCTTGGATTAGGGTTAGAGTAGGGTTAGGGTTAGGTGCTGCTGCACCTGAAGCTCACTGGAGGAGCTTCAGAGAGCCACAGCTCAGGTGGGAGAATCTACTGACCTTGAGTCTAACCTCCATGGAGAAATATAAGCTATCCAGTTTGCCACAGTTTGAACTGCAATATGTGATGTTTAGGCTTGGGGGGTTGAACCTGAGTTCATGGGACGATGGATGGAGCTAAGTCCAGGACAGAAGAGCTGACCCAGGGGGCTTATCTTATCTTTGTAAGATGAACAAAAAGCCTGACTCTGTGGGCAGAGCTCCACCTACCGTGAAGATAACGACCGGAAAAAGTCATTATTCTGGGGTCGGAGAATCACCTTCCAGTAAGATCAGGACCAAAAAGCCTGACTGCAGTCAAAACACTGAGAGCAAAGTAAAACCAAGAAGTTCAGAGTAGTTTATATAAAACCCCCCAAACATTTATTGATTTTCTTAATGCATTCATGCAGATTAGCTTTAATGAAACTGTAAGTCAGAGGAAACCACGCTACAGAGTCACAAACTGACTCAGGGTCAGATGAACAGTAACTCATCATTAGTACACGTTTTTGACGTCAGGGATTTTTCAACTAGAATTAGTCATCTAGAAATGTGTCACACAGAATGAGTATTTAAGGGCTGATGGAAGGTTTTAAACTATCTGAACAGGAAGTGCTGCAGGTCGTGTTTAGACTCCTTGTTCTGGTCAATACCACATCATATTCTCAGGAACCACAGAGTGAGTTACTACTGGATACGGCGGTCAAGCTGCTGATTGTGGGCTTCACTCAGCAAGTCATCACTCTACGTCAGTAAAACTCAACCAGAAGGAAAACATGGAGACCCAAGATCCAACATTTTAGAGAATAAGAGTGTTAAATGTTTGAAACAGGAAACATCCCATAGAATCACACCTCCATCTCATGCTGATTAAAGGTTCATGTTTTTCATTTGTTGGCCCAGGTTAATTTCTTCTTCATTGTTTGTAGTTTTTTTCTGTAACGGATGGATGGGTCACACATGACTGCTGATGTGAGCTGCTTCACTTGGGTCCTGCTCATCTGTTAGGGATTTCTCAAACTGAGCACTTGAATGAACTTGACAAAGACTAATGTTTTTTTTCCAGTTTCGTCACAGTGTACGACTGCTACTGCACTTGTGTCTGGCCACATATAACAGCTCTAATAATGATGCCATTATGTCTAAAAGTATCAAGTAGATCATGGGTTCTCTATCTGGACTTTAACCAGACAACCATCATGTCTGAACAGGTCTATTTTCAGCTCTTAGCTGGTCTCTGCTTACCTCTAAAATATTCAAATAGAGATTTCTGACAACGCACACATTTTGAGAAAACAAGTAGTGATGAAGTTATGTCATGATCTGAAGCTTTCCAAGTTGATTTCTTTGGGACAATTCAAATAACTTTATGGCAAAAAGAAAAATCTTCTAGTTCTTAACTCATATTTTATTAGCTTATTTCATAGTCAAACTTCTTAATAACTTGTTTTGTCGCTGTGTTTGTATATTTTATTTTGTTTGTTTGTTTTCGTTTGTCTCTTTTGTAAAATGATACTTTGGTTCCCAATGAGGCAACCTGAAGATGTAGCAGTTGAGTGATGAATTTGTTTCGCTGTGGATCAATATCTCTGTGGAAAAACATGTTTCCTGTTCTAATATTTCTGCTTTTAGTTTTCTAGAAAATGAAAGAATAGCTCATAAGGGAAGTCTTACCCAGAAAGTCTTACAGACTACTTCGCAGAGACTCCATTACTAGTAAAAGTGTGTTGACCTGATAGAAGAGAAAGCTGACAGCTGTGACCGCAGGGAGGGGTGGCTGCACTCAGACGGCCCCCTGTCCACTGCCAGGAAGAACACACCTACCTGGCAGTGTGTAAGAAATAATAATCCATATTTATAGAGCATAAACACAGCCCAGACTCGGCGTCCTAATAAATGTTTGAATGAAATAACAAAAGAGTAAAACAAATAATTTGCTTTTGGTCATTTGTATCTTTTCCATGCACAAATCAAAAAGAGAAGAAAAAACAAGACAAAGCTAGTACAGAGATAAATATGCAATATTTAAATTCTTGTCAATGCGGAGAACACAACGTGTAGACTGGAAGAAGTGGAGGTAGAACCACAAGCTTGATCCTTTCTCACACACACGCACATACACATCTTTGCACAGCTGTCTTTGCGGGGACTTTCCATTGACTTCCATTCATTTCTACAGCCTAAACCTTACCCTTACCCTTATCCTAACCCTAACCATTACATCCCTAAACAAAACTCAATTCACAACTTAGTCCTAAATCTGACCCCTGACCCAAAAACAGCGTTTCCCCTTGTGGGGACCGAAGCCTGGTCCCCACAACGTAGTATATGTCAGGAAAATGGTCCCCACAAGGTATTGGAAACAAATGCAACCCCCCCCCCCTCCTCCCCACACACACACACACACCTTCAGGATTAAAGTGTGAGAATCAGCTTTCAAAGTACTTTTACTGTTCATAGCGCTAAAGAACAAACACCTGGTGAATTCCATTCTATTATCTGGAAGTAGAAGCAGCTTCTTCACTCCTGCATCCTATTAACTGAACAGAATAAAAAACCTTTCACTGGAGAAAGCTCCCATCAGGTCATTCTGCCGTGTGGAGCACTGAAGTGTAGCCCAGCTAGTGGAGCGTGAGCAGAATGAGGCGTGGTCCTGAGTTGCAACCCAAACCACACCCTGAGCTGTGTCACCCAGCTGCTGCTAACCTGGGAGATGCCGTGGCAGATCGGGTCAGGTTGGGTTAGAGCGGGTCAGATCACACAGCAGGAAACACCCTGATGGAATCGAAAGCATGTGTGATAATCATCAAAATAACAATCGGATCAAACTCCAAAAATTCCTGTTTCCTAAACGTAAAATGACTCCAAACTAGAAAAGACTGAATGGAGAAACTATGACTTGAACTCATGTGCAGAGGTGGATCTAGGGATGTTAGGGCCCATGTTGAAGCCACGGGGCATCCTCTGTCTTTTGTAATTATATTTCAGGTTATTTAAATGAAGCATACTTGAACATTTTCTTTGCTTTGAGCTTAAATTCAGTTTTACCTCTAAATTCTCAACATATGCTACAAGCAGCCAGGGTTGAGGAACAGGTCTCTAGAAGAGGGGTTGGGGTCAGGGGTTTTGTTAGGGCGTGTTCCCTTTAGTAATCCCAAATTTAGCACTAGACATTTGACAGACGAGCTACTGAAGCTCCCATTGCTCTGAACAACCAATTTCACAACACACAGCACATTGTATTTTACTGAATATTTTTCCAAACCAGTTGCGGTGAAAACTGCTTTCTGTCGTCTCTCAGCAGGATGAACTGGACAAACAGGAACCATCTCACTGCTTGTTAGCTTCTGCTAGCATCTTGGTGCCAGATAACACACACAAACACACACCTCCGCTGCTGCAGTGGAGGCTATGACTTTAAGTGTGAGGGCTGATTTAGGTGCAAAAGGGGAACCAAAACACTTTAAAGTTAGAAGTCATAATATCATGCATCATCAATTTTTGTTTCTTAAATGATCCCATCACAGAGCCAGAGCAGGAGAGACCGGAGGTGACCCGGTCAGCTGCTTGGAGCAGAGCTGCTGGTCTGTCCGTCTGCAGCAGACCTGGTCCTGTCGCTAGGCAGAGTAGGGTGGGCAGAGTTTCTTATGCTGCGGTCATTTGCATACAGGAGTAATGTCCTTCTTTTAGAATGCTACATCGAGCAAATACAGTACTGTTTCTATGCACAAATAAGCATGCACTAGAACTTCAACTAATCACTGTTTGAGTCTCTTTATTAAAACAAACTGCATGTAAAAAACTTTTTAAGGTTGATTTTAGACCGTTCTAATTTCAACTCAAGACCAGACTGAGTCTTTGTCCATGGTAACTCGAGGAGCTGCAGAGACTCACCGACTGATAAATTAAAAAAAGAAAGGATAAAAACAGACAAGTCAGATGTTTCACAGCTCAGGCAGAGGAAACAGCAAATGTACGGAAGAAAACATGAACTCTGTAAAGAAGACCTGACCTGTTGAGTAGGAAACAGCAGAACCTTCCTTTGAAGGTAACAGTCTGCTCCTTCAGAACCACTTTGAAACAGTGAGGCGGGTCCGATGTCGCAACAGAGTTGGCCACATTTACTGGAAGCCCTTCTAAAAATATTCACCAGGCCTCGAAATAAATTCACTAAATGTGAATTTATTTCCATGTGAATCCAACCTTTAATTTAGGAACTTTGTGGGGAATAAGTAACAGAACTGTTGGTACTCTATAGTGTTAATAGTTTGCAAATATCACACTTGCCAATAGAACAGAACTTTGTCTTCATATCAGCAGGATGGAGCATTCAGAGAGAGTGGCCTAGTCCATGCATTGCTCTCGTCGCCTCAGCTCAGACCACAGGTTTAGGATGGGAGTTGGTTGAATTGTGCATGGTTGCCCATTTTTATGTTTATTTGGTAATATTTGCACATCATCATGCTGTTGAACTATCCACTGATGACCCACTTTCAGTTTTTCATGCGGTGTCATTGAGGTCATGTTACCATGGCGTCTGAAGGTTCCCAGGGCCTTTGGAAGAGCAAAACAGGCGCGCAGCATCACATACGTGTTTATGTTCGTGATGGCAGGACAGAGAAATCTTTTTCTGGCTTCTCTCACCACGCATCTGATTTGAAAGTGGTTGTCATGGAGACTTGATGACATCAAGATGTCACTCTTTACTGCAATTTTTACTCCTCTGACTATTGTCTCCACTGTGTGTAGCAAAAGGAGAAACGGGCTGTCGTTCCACCTAGTGGTCAGCGTCTAAAACAAATAGGCCTTCCTCACTCAGATCGACCCAATAGGAAAGAGGAAGTCTTTGATTACATCAGCTCAATTCAGGCTAATCATTTTGCCTCACAAAAGTTTGATAAAAAAAAATAATTAAAAATTAAAAGAAGATTTCTTCTCTGCTAAATAAAATGAATCCAATGAAAGGCTTTTTTTCTAAGGTGTCCAGTGTGGGATTATGTTGCTGCAGCACAAGAAAAAATTGAAACATCTTTGTCAGTATATTCAGTGCATGGCCAGCAGAACTGTTGTGTCCTCTTTTTGTTCCTGTAACAACAGTCCTTAGGTCTCATCAATTCCTCTACAGAAGGTTATTTATCCGTCTAGATACCGACTGACCTCATTTCTGTTCTTCAGAGAAATGAGGTTCAGGCATCACCTTGTTGAGTCTTCACAGTCAAAATAGAAATAAAAACTATCATCCAACGAAAACTTCCTTACAGCTATCAGGGTTTAATTTTACACAAGGCAACAGTTTCATTTCAGTTGTCATAATGGGCGTCACAAAACACTGTTTGTCCGCCTACATCATCATATGTTAGGAGGTCACTTAAAAATGAATCACAACAGATATAAGTTGAGTTTTTACAAGGGTTAAAGTTAACATTTTATAACATCAAACACAGAACAGGTAACAGTGGCATCAGGTATTTTCCGAGCTCCAACATTTAGTTTTGTTTTCCAGTCGTAACGCGTGGCTCTGGGTCAAACCCCAGTCAGCAGAAAACAAAATGGCTGCCTTATAGAGCTGCTGTGTTTTGACAGGAAAACGAAGCCCAACTAAGACTCACACTGTCACGACAATCTGGCAGCGGGTTACAGTAACACTATGTGAGCAGAGCTGCAGCACAAACTAAAACACAAAACGTTTTGTCTACTTCATAATCTGCAACGCAACTTTGATACAACACTACTGACATAAAGAAATCCAGGATACGTTAAGGCTGCAGAGGTTAAGCTGCCAATGCTGCTGAATTCATTTAGGGTAAATGAGCTGAATGCAGCCAAACCAATCAGAGCACAGGTCACATGTCTGCTTTTGATACAACAGCTAATCCGTGACAAAGTTGAGATTCTACACAACCTTTAGTGGGGCTGATTTTAGTAAACGTGAAAAAGCTTTTGACAAGTTCCCCAACCTGAAAAAGGAGGAAGCTCCTCAAACTGTTGACAAAATAAAGGTCATACGTCACAAGAGTAACTTTGTGAGAAGCGATCTGTTGCCATGAGACCCAGCTATTCCCAGTGGTGTCTAAATAAAGGGGGGCTGTGTAAATCAAACTGTAAACAATATCCAGTTTTCAATAAAGTATCTCCACTTTGCTATGTTACAACCACTAGTTTCCTTTGGCTTTTAGGAGACAGACCAAAAGGATGCTTCACTTCCACACCACTGTTTAAAACCCTTAGCTGTCACGAGGTCAGTGGTGTCCTCATGGACCCACTGACCCACTGACCTACATCTAATTGTTCGGGTGATGACAGTTAAGGGGTTTTAATCACTTTTTGCATTTTGCATTGCTCTATTACATTAAGTCCAGACAGAAAATTGTTAAGTTTCATGTTCAACAAAACAAAATGTGGAAACAGAAGAGGCAAGGCGCTGTACTTAAAGTTGCAGTTTATAACTTTTATAAAAAAATATTTATTTACATATTTGTCGAAACTGTCGCCATCTCATGACAGTATGGAATGAGACAGATAATCTTTGAAAAGTTCGAGCTTCTCCATCTTCTCCCAGTGATAACTAGAAATAACCAATGAGAGCCAGGAGGCGGGTCTTAGCGCTGTCAATCACCCTCTGTTTGGTGCTCATACACAGGGTGCTAAGCTGCATCTTCTTCCTGATAGCATAGCTTGTTGTCAATGCTAAAGCTGCTAGCATGGCCGCTAAACAGTTTCCCTGTAACGGTAACTTGTTTCTCTGTCATTAGCAGAGTACAAAAGGTTGATTGACAGCGCTAAGCCCCTCCTCCTGGCTCTGATTGGTTGTTTTTGGTCAGAGCATTGCATTTCTACAGACTACAACAGAAGCTTAGAGAAGAGGTGGAGGACATCCATCTTTTCAAAGATTATCAGTATCATATCATACTGAGAGACGACGCTGAGACAATTTTAGCAAATATGTAAAAAACATATTTTTAAAAATAAAAGTTACATATTGCAGCTTTAAAGATATTTAGTATTTCTTCTGTACAAGTCTGCGTGACGTTTGAAGAATTCTGGCTCATTTTTACAGTTTTTCCACAGAATAAGGATCAGAATATAAATGAAGTTGATGATCTTAAGTAGAAGTTGTGTGAAATTGAATGATGAATAGTTTGAATCGTAGCTGCAGCAGACAGCAGTCAGTATGGATGATGTCACTTCATCTCCAACAGGTCAAAGGTTAAGTGCAGAATAGCGGCTGGATTTTTCATTGCATCACTGAAACATTAAACAGACAATGATACAGTTACGTGAATAAATGATGTGTATAAAGTTGCTTTCTGTTAGACACAGTACTTCATGTGATGTTCACAGTGCTATGGTATAATGCAGCTGATGACCGCAGCCCGTTTCTCTCTACAGTCACACACTGGTCATCACACCAGGGTCAGCATGAGGTCCAGCACACACAGAGGAGTTCGGGATCAAACCAACAACCTCTCCTCTACTTCCCAGTGGAAGCGGGTCGGTCCTGCTCAGGTCCACCAGGAGGAGACCAGCTGACTCCTCCCCGCTCTGAAATGGGTTTCCTGTGGTGCCCAGGAGGTCAAAGGTGAGCATTCTGAGAGGCGTTCTGGAGCCGGTGTCTGACTTGGACGGGAACTTCTTCATCCTGTTAAAACAACAACATGTTTATTATCAAGTATTGCTGAAGAAATCTTTAAATGCAGTATTGTTTACATGAATATTCTGCTAATTTCTTTTATTTATTTGAGCCATTCTACTTGTAGGTTGGGCTGATTATCTTGTCCAGATGGAAACAACTATTTGACTTCTAACCATGTAACCTCAGCTGTCAGCCTCAGGTAAAGGTAGTGATGTTCTCGCTGTGAACTGCAGGGGGCGCTGTCCAAGAAACAAGAACTTTCTTGTTTGACCGAAATCTGCAGCTGCTCCCATGGTCAATTATGACGGAGTACTACAGCCAGACTAACGTGCTGTATATAGTTTTTTAATTACAAGAATAGTTCGAATATTATGAGAACAAAGTTATGATGTTACTAGAACATAGATTCAATATTATTAGGAAAAAATTTGAAAACTCTGAGAAAAAAGTTGTTTTAATCAGTGTTGCCAGATTGGGTGTGTTTCCACCCGGTTGGGCTGCATGTCTAGAATCTGTTGAACGTGACACACTCATCAGAGTTAAAGGATTAGCTCCGTATTTATAAAACTGATACTAAAGCGTAACTTCACAAAAAGCTCAACATTCCTCATTTTATTTTTAAATCATTTTTCATGTTGGACTTCTCATATTACTATTTCATTCTCTGAATATTAAGACTTAATTCTGGTAATAAAAATGTAAAAAAAAGTCTTATCCTGGCCCTAACATGGCTTATGGGGAAAAGTTCTATGAACAAAGATTAAACTAACCAAAAAATGAATATGACATTAAAAACATAAACACAGGATGCTTTAATGCTCACAGTCTCAGCCGTCTCCTCTCCCTCGGTGTGTTCGCTGCCCGGAGTGAAGGCCTCAAAGTCAGACAGAGCGCTTTCCACTGCCTCCTCGTCGTAGTCAGTCTGGTACTCATCAGATGGTTCTTCTGAAAGCACATGAAGCAGGGAACAGTGTGATCATGATCCCTTCACAGCTTTAGACAGAGACATCATAACCAAACACTTCAGCTGGAAAAAAGAAGACTTTAGGGTGACAGAAGTTTGGGTTTCAATGTTTGTTTCATTCTGTGACAGTTTTCTATGTTCTAGAGCCGACTGACCGTCTATCAGAGCGTTCTTCACTGGCTCAATTCTGGACACGATCTCTGCCAGGTCGGTGAAGGAGGCGTTCGGACATGTGACCACCTAGAAGATTTCAGCATTTAGAAATAAAATCTGCTCTAGCATTAGGTGACGTTTGTTTATGGACTAACAGGTTTTCGGTGATGCAGACAGAGAGCTGTGTAACTTTGGAATGCTGTTCAGAAATCACTGCGCTGCATTCTGTTCTGCATTTTGAATCCTTGCAAGGACTGCTCTAAGCTGCTTTTTATATTGACAGCATGTCATATTTTATTCTTATTTATCTTGTCTACAATTGCTACTCAGTGGTGGTTGTTGTGTGTCTATTCTATTCTATTCTATTCTATTCTATTCTATTCTATATTCAGGGTATGAAGAAAGTAGAAAAAGTCCAGTGTTCCTGTTGTTAAAGAGCGATTTGAGTCAGATGTTTACCTCTAATTAACATTTCACTGATTTTCTTTACTTTTAATTGTTGTTCATTACATCATGAAACATATAATAACATGTATTATACTGTTCCAGACAAAAAACACCTACTTTCACTGTGGAAATATTTGATTTTATATAACAGAAATACAAGAAAACAAAGTGCAAATCCCATGCATGCATCCTAATCTCCAGCTGTGATTGGCTGTCACTCACATGTCCAGTCTTGGTTTTATGGAACTCCTCCTGGTGTCTGTCCCGCAGCATGCTGTCCACCACTCCGCTGCGGTGCCACACATCAAACAGAGTCTTTCCGTGCTGGTATCCCACCTCCTGAACTCAAGACCAAAGCAACGGCCCTTCCAGCTTCACACACTTTTCACATTTCAAAAGAAAATCCAACAAAAACCAGGAAGACGACGAAAAGCTCACAGCAATTTCATCAAATTTGCCAAAATCCAGCGTCCCGTAGCGATCGATGGGCGGCCGGATGTATTCGCAGTAGTCGCTGTCTTTGACCACCTCCAGCTGCCTCACGCAGCAGACGTACGCCAGGCGTGTTTGGATCTCGGCCATGTTCAGAACCTGGAGGGAAGAGGCGGGTAAAACCAGAGTGTCGTCTCTACGGGTGGGGTTACCAACCGCGGCGGGTCTGACACGGCAGCCGTACCTTGACCTTTTCAGCCAGAGGGTTCAATCGTTTCCACAGCAGCCACCAGCCGCTCAAGCTGTCGCCGTAGTTGGTCAGGCTGGTTTCGTTCCGGCTTCCAACATCAATGGCGATGACAACCTTGGCACCCATGGAGCGAGCCACGTCAGCTGATGGAGGAGAGAAGGATTCCCTCAGCACCTGCTCCCCAATGTCACTTTCCATTATAAATTCAAAATGACAGGTGTCCAGATCCGATAGTCCGATATAAACACGGGCATTGGATTATAACGGCCCTCATCTAAAATCTCAGACAGAAGCACGTCGATAGAAGAACTCCGCTCCAGAATGTAATCAGTCCAACATTTCTACCCTCCAGGGCTTGTATCCCACACACAGACCCATTGGTAAATAATAAAAGGGTCAGTTGTTCTCTATCCTGGTCAGAACCAGCCTGTTGTTCTACACTATTTGAGGGCCTGGACTCTCAGCTCAGCTATTGAGAAACGATTGCTTCCTGGAGACGTGGACTCTGTTGATATTTTAAATTTTACTCAATCGCTAAAGTCTGCCTGTGACGTATGTATGATGTGTGAAGCTTACCAGAAGTTGCCTGCGTGGAAGTGCCGATCCGAATGAGGCGGCTGTTAATGTAAATTCAATATTTGGAACTGTGGTCAACACAGACTGAACGTGCGTAAGGTGTGTGAAAGCATGCATGCAAACAGCCCATTTCCCCTGAATGCACCATCCCTGAAGTGGTGGGAGCATTATGCTGAGGGAATGGTTTTCAACGGGGACAGAGAAGCTGGTCTGAGTTGAGGAGAAGACTGATGAAGGTAAAATAAGAGTGGAGCTGTAGCTGCAGCAAAAGTCCAACCGAATGAAAACATAGCACTATTTTAATATAAAATCATTTTAGTAACATGAATCAGTTTTCTTCCATTTCTCTTCTATGTGTTCATTTGAGCTGCTGCATCACATCCAGATTGTTGCAATGCGCTGTACATGTTTACCAACAACAACTGTCCCTACCGATTACATGCAGCTAACACTTTAACACTGCTTGACTTGAAAAGCCTTATTAAGATCCAGCTGGAGCTGCCTGATTGTCACCAGGAAGGTTGTTGATGTACCCTCCATCCATGAGTAAGTGTCCATCTTTGGGATCACAGAGAGGTGGCAGATAACCAGACAGCGACATGCTGGCTCTGACGTAACGCCACAGTGAACCTGTGCAGAGGAGGAGACGAGTGTAAAGGGAAAAAGGACAAAACACCGATAACACGTCTCTGGGATTAAAATATGAAAAAACATGAATGGAGGATGTTCACTTGTTAAGCAAAAAAGTTTTATATATTTGTGATGATTCTGTTTTTATTTTCAAGGCATATCGTTCTGTTTTTATGGCTTCTGGAAGTTTCACCTAAAGATAGCGTTAGCATTAGCTCCTTCGACTCAATGCTGCTCTTTAAAAACCAACCAGCAGGTGGACAGCTTCAAAAAGTCATTTCATCAAGATCTTACTGCAAAAGAAAACACAAGTGGTTTGCTATATTTAAAGAAGCTGTTGGAGAAGTGATGCCAATTTCACACACCATCAGTGTGGACCCTCATGGAGGAAGCGGTGATATCTGTTGTTATGGTGAAGTATGGCAACCACAGGTCCTAGAGGTGGAGGGGTGAGAAAAACATAAGAAACAGCAGAAGAGAAAACTCTGATCATCATGGGGAATTAGGAAATGAGTATTTGAGTTTCTCAACTGTCCCTAAACCCTCATAGTGAATTAACCCCTAAGGAACCTTTAAAATGACTAAACACTTTTATATTTAGCTCCCAAAATGGTGCAACTAATAAAACTGTAACAAAAACTCTATGTTACGTTTCTCAATTTCACTTCTGTCATGAAATCTCTGTGAAATACATTGAAGCTTGTGATTGTGACAAAACAATATGAAAGGTTCAAAAGGTGTAAATAGTTTTGCGTCTCCCTGTAGAAAGTTTGGGGGTAAGCTCTGCTCCACAGATTTACTGTCCTGCCACTGCTGTTGGGGGAGGCTGGAGCTCAAAGCCTACCTCAATCTGTTTGTCCTTGAAGATGGAGCTAACGCTGTAGTTAAAGGAGGCTCCAGAAAACATGGAGGTCACGGGGTAGGTCAGGTCCAAGATCTTCTTAAAGTACGACGTCATTCCCTGAACAAAACCGTAACGAGGGACACGAAGTGAGGAGAATGGTGACATAATAAGAAACAAGGCTTTCTGAGGTGTGATTCTTTTGCTAAAAACATTCAAGCAATCAAAGAGTAGCTAAGTTTTGACGAACATTATGAGAAGGTATCAGAAATGTGAAATGAAAGTGGAGTAAGTGAACACACCATAGCCCACTCCCGAGCCCGGACCCTCATCCGACTGCTGCTCTTCTCCTCAGCGTACAGCGCTCCCATGAAGGAGCCGATGGAGGTGCCGCCCACCACGTCCACGGGGATCCCGGCTTCGATCAGCGCCCGCAGCACGCCGATCTGAGAGCAGCCTCTGAAAGCACAGCCATACAGTCGCTATGGAAACAAACAACCACCAGTCTCATTTAATTTGTTCAAGAGAAAAGGTTCTGTTATTACCTCAGACCAAACAAACATCTTAGAAACTACATCAACAACTGACCCTGTTTCTTACTAACTACAGTGCAGCTGCAAGTCCTGGGGCCTCATGCAGAAAGCCTACGTGCGCACAAAAAATGTGCGGCGCCAAATTTTACGCACAAGTCGGCATGTATAAAAGTTAACTTTGCGTCAAAGTCTGTGTAAATATACGACCACTTTTTCGCTGGCGTGAAAATGTGAGGCAACCTTGCAAACTTTTTCTGTGGACAATATCAAACTACAACATGTCAAAACTCACCTAAATATACTGAAATCTGACGACATTCAGTTATTTACACCAAGAAGTTTCAAACCCAATGTTTATTTGTGATTTTAATATTTTATTGTTTAAACATAAGGATGAAACTGAACCGCATTTATCCTCAGACAATAAGCTAACACGCACACAAAATAAAGAAATTAAAAATAAAAGTATGTGAAAACCTCGCTCGAATGTAAGCAGTACTTTTCCTCAGTTTTTGTCTCATAAAGATGTAACATATTGGTCCATGCATTAAAATAGGCAAACAAACAAATTCAATTAAACTCCAACAAGTCAAATTTTCACATCCTAAACTAACAAAGCTGGGGGGAGAAACACAGACATCAAACACATGGACATCGTGGATCAAGCTCACCATTATTTTTACATGTGTGTGTGCTGCTTTCTCAGGTGTCACTGCGTAGAAAATAAGTCCTACCTTGTCAGAGCTCCAGGACAAGCCAGAGCAGTGCAGGGAAAGAACAGGTTAAACACAAAACAAACAGTCATTTTAATGTAATCCATACAAACACACCCCAACAATAACTGTCTGGATGAGGAAAAAAAATTTCTAAAGCTCCACCCTAAAGGTTCTGTTTGGGTCAGACCCAAAGTAGAGGTGCACCGATTGCAGTTTTCAGGCTGATTGTCGATCACCAATCGTTCAGAAGCCTGACCTGCATTTTATCGGCTTGCCGATTTATCAGAGCATCCCTGATCCAAAGCACAATTTCCCGACCAGCAAGGTCTACTTCTACCCTGGGAGTTTTCAAGTTTAGAAATGGACTCTGAGGAAGGTTCCAGAAGGGGAAATGTGTCTAATGTTGAATGAATGGGTACCTGGCGCCCCCTCCACCCAGAACCAAGGCGATGCTGTTTCCTGTCAGGATCCTGGCCAGGCGGGAGAAGTCAGAGTGACGATCTGGACATTTTTCAAACACGCGCTCGTACAGCTCTCTCTGCAAAACAGAAACAAGCTTCAATGTGGAAAATGCTCTAGGAGGCCCAGCAGGTGAGTACTGCCTCATAACCCAGGGAGGTTCAGGTTCAGTACCAGCTTGGGTAAGCTCCTTTTGGAGAACACTCTGCGGGGACAGGACAGGTGGTGGTGTCTGGAGATCCAGCTGCGCATGTTGAGCCACTCGGCGGTCCCGCTGGGCGGCGGGCCGTCCTCCCTGTGCAGCAGCACCAGCTGCTTCTGGGCTCGCACTGCGCTGCTCTCCAGCATCCGCTCCAGCTGCAGCAGGGAGGGTTTTCAGGAGGCAGAAGAAGACCAAACATTAGGATACTGTTGTAGATTCTATCTTTTCCTCTGTCTCTTTTAGCCTACTTTTTAATCTGCTGACACGCACACGCCACAGCTTACGCAACCATGTTTTGTATGACTGATGTCAGACTGAAACTGATTAGACAACCCTTTGAGGGTACAGATTGCAGAAAACAATAAAAAGCTTAACATGTGCTACAGCCTTGGCCTCACTTGGTTCCATCCATAAGGTGTGTTAAGTGTGGCCCCAGTGCTGGACGGTGAAACATTGTAACATTTGATCATTTTTCAGCATAAAACTTGCTTTTATATAATCAAATCTCATTATTTCTCAAGGTAATTCACACTCAGGGGTTCTGGTCGGATCCTGAAACTGGTAAACGGACCTGGTGGAGCACAGAGACAAAAATGAATGAACTTCACCAATACAACATATCTAACTGATGCCACAGAGTCAGTGGTTCTATGATCACCGAGCAGGACAAGGTGAGAAAATATAACTTCTTAGGAAGCGTGACATTTAGAGATTTCTGTGAATCTCTGATTGACAACCTAAAGGCTACTGCTGCAGCAGACGCAGAGACATACTCTGATGATGCATAACATTATGACCACCAGCCTAACCCCTGTAGAATATACAATGATTAGTTACGCAGCCACCGCTACATGAAGCTTTTCACAAATGACTGATGATCTGATTTAGTCAATAGGATCTTGATTCTCATATACGATTTTTTTTTGCTGAAATCAAGTTTATTATTATTATTTTTTATTGTGGTCTTTGATACTACAAAATAAACCACATTCAGACTTTTTTGTGAACAGTTTATGTCCAGCATGCATAGAAGAAGAACATAAATGTCACACAGCAGTGGTCTGTTTACGCAAGTAATAATGGATGGAACCGCCTGTGGACCGATTTTAACGTTTGTTCAGCAATTAGAGCCCACAGTACGGCCACAGAATCATAGGAAGACAAAGGAAGCTAATAGAAGCTATTGGCAATGGCGTTTTGTGGAGCACAGAGTAGGGAAGTCTGTCTGGCTGTGTAGTCTGAACGAGGATGTGATGTGCTTCACTGACACACTTCTTTCATTAGTTCATAGTCAGAATTTTCAGCCATTGTTTACATCCAGATTTACTGGGTCCAGCTTCTTCTGGTGCAGAATTATGATGCATGTCTCACATTAATGACGTAAAATCGGAGAAACTACGATATGACTATTCTGACTGCAGACGCTTTGAAAACGATCAGATACGCATCTGAATCAGTTCCACGTATGGAAGAAGCTCAGATCTGATGATTTTGGGGTGAAAAGATTGGAATTGGGATGTTCAGACTCCAGTGAAAAAGCTGCAGCATTCACCTGCTGGATGAATGTAGCCAAAGTAACATTGACATGAGTGGCTGAGAACAAAGACTTTCAATTCAATTCAGTTAATTTAAAAAGAGCCAAATCACAATAAATATCATCTTAAGGCAGTTGAGGTTGGCTTCCTCTGTTGCTCCAAAACTCGTGGAACTTCAGATGCTTACAGGTCCAGTGTTGGAGTTTTCGGTGGTGGAAAAGGGACAGCAAAGGCACCATGGCTACTCTGCAGCCTAACACACAACTTACTGAAATAGACTGTTAACTCAAACAGCTTTCGGTCAGAACCAGATCAGGTCTTCCAGCAGTCTGAGCTAATGTTATTATGTTATTCACTTCTCTGGGATCAGACAGTATATGGAGGTGGATGTCTCTGACCTCGCCCACAGTGGGCTCCTGCTCCCCCAGCCCCACAATGATGATGCAGTCGGCCTGACGGATGCAGCGCTGGGTCCAGGGTGTGAGGCTGGAGTCGGACTGGTAGAGGACTATCCGGTGGATGTCTTCCTGCTGGCCGAGCCAGCTGGACAGACGGTACTCATGGACACTTTGTAAATAAAGAGTTCAGCAGATTAAATGAATGAATAATCTGCTGGACGTTTTAGATTATCAACCAGAAAGTTTTACTCCATGTTTGCAGATCTTACACTAAAGCATCAATGCAATGAAAAAGGAAAAGTTTCTTAGAGTTCATTTAATCAGTGACTAACCTGTCCAGGGCAGCAGAGCCCAGTCTCTGTTTGATGATGTCACTAGTCAGCAGCAAGGTAGGGCCTGGTAGATGACCATAACAAAAAAACCCAACTGTTTATATAGCAACATCCTTTACATAATGACTTGGCACTAATAAATAAATGTTAATGTGCTGACAAAGAGTTTAACTTCCTGTCGATCTTGCTGTTTCTCTCCTGAAATAAAAGTCTCTTTACTTCCTGTTTTGGTCTATCTGCAGATTTCTTCTGAACAGTGGGAACCAATAATACAGTCAGAACAGGAACATACAGCGACATAGATGCAGTATTTCACTAAGTAACATTACCACAAGTCTGAAGCTGCATAAAACCAAATAACGTCTATACTTCTTCATGTGATCCCAGAAAATATGTCAGGCCCACCTATAGAATCAGTGTCTTGCAAAACTATTTAACCATCATAGAGCTGAATAGTACAAGGAAAATAATACAGGGGATTCAAAATCTTCAGTAAAAGTCTACAATGCATGGTGTGCATTTGTATTTAACCCCCTTACCCCAACTCCCCCTAAAAAAATAAGTATAACTTATAATAGTGAGAAGATTCTACTCATGTGTAATTTAAACTGGGTATAACAGCAGCTGTTGTGTGAAAATCGTTTTTAGAGAAGATTAGAGAACAAAGAGCGTCAAGGAGACTGACAAACCAGCAGACAGGTCAGACAGGACTGTAGAGCAGGATTCCCTTCTAAACCATCCCAAGCTTTGAATGTCTGATGGAGCTCTGAATGGCTGAGCTGCAGCCATGAGACATGGCCGTCCACCTTATTGTCATGGTGGCAAAGACAGAGTTTACAAAGAAAGTAGCCACAAAGCCAAAGGTCCCTCTGGAGGAGATGCAGAGATTTATGATAATTGTGGGAGTATGTAAAAAAAAGTCCTGGGGCGTGCCGTGGTGGCGTAGTGGTTAGTGCGACCCGTATTTGGAGGCCTTCAGTCCTCGACGCGGCCGTCGCGGGTTCGACTCCTGGACCCGACGACATTTGCCGCATGTCTTCCCCCCTCTCCTTCCCTGTTTCCTGTCAGCCCACTATCATATAAGGGACACTAGAGCCCACAAAAGACCCCCTGGAGGGGTAAAAAAAAAAAGAAAAAAAAAAGTCCTTATTTTCAGGACTGGAAAGAAAACCTAGTGTTGGAAAAAAAACTCCACCAGGAACACCATTTGCAGTTTTTCTATTGTAGAGGAAAGTGCTTGGTCAGATGAGACTAAACTGAAAGCTTCTGGCTAATATGCAAACTTCTAGGAGTAAGGAGAGTCCTGATCCCAGGTTTTTACACAGTACAAGTACTTCAGTATAGGTACTTGCTGATACCGAGTAGTTGGTACTTATAAGTTGGTACTTATACTTCATACAGTAACTTTTGGAATAAATGCATTTTATTTAGAACAGGGCAGTGTACAGTCACTGACTACTTCAACAAATCATAAGCAGAAAAGAAAATATAGATTATATAATCTTCAAATGCTATATAGATACATTTTTCACACCTCATCTTTTCAGGTGTTTATTTTTTTCCAGTAATGGGTTACTTTATGTTGGTCTGTCAGATTAAATCTCTATAAATTACACTGAATATTGTTAATGTAAGGTGATGAAATGTGAGAAAGCTGACGGGTATTGGCACTGTGCACTGTAGAAACATCCCTTCTGACAACATGAGGTAAGATGTGAAGAGTTTTCCTGACACTTGCAGCTTCTGAGGACAGCAGTAAGAAGACAGCGTGTCTGTGTGTGTGTGGGTGTGTGTGTGTGTGTGTGTGTACCGATGCCACTGAGAGCATGCTGGAGCTCCAGAGTGAAGGTGGTGAGGGGAACGTCGTCCGACACGGGCAGGATGGCCACAGTGGACAGATTAGAGGCTGGATTCCCAGCATCCCACTTACTGGTGGGCGTGTGAAGGCCCAGACCACGACCTGGAGGACACAAAACCATTTCTGTTGGGAAAAGACTTTTGACTTAAAGAAAACAACCAGCGCCGGTTTTCGTTTTCGATGGTTTTCTTTTGCTTCTATTTGATTGCATAAAATATTTTAAATATATCCATCAAAACGTGATAATAGTTGATCTGGGTTTGTTACTTTGAGCTCAAGCCAAAAGAACAAACACAGGAAAAATGCCTTTAGCTGGTTTGTTGGTATCTACAGAAAAATTTATCATAAAATAAAAAAAAACATCAACAAACTCTTAACCTGGGGGAGGGTGAGACACTGGACTCAAAAGTAAGAAGAGAATGGATAGGGTGGATTTGGGACCATTGAGGAGAGAACCTCAGATTTGCTGCGGTTTAGTTAAAAAAAAGTTTTTAATTTCATAGATACAATCAGTGAGGGAGGAGGGCAGAAGAGAGACAAGGGTTTAGTTGTGATGTAGAGCTGTGTGTCATCAGCACAATGGTGAAAATGAACATCAAATTTGAAGAAGATATTGCCAGGTGGAAGGATGTAAATGATGAAGAGGAAGGGCCCCAGGACAGGACCCTGAGGCACACCTGAGGTGACAGTGCAGGGAGTTAAATTAAAGGACTTGAGTTGTATAAACGAAGTGCAGAGTCAACGGAGTAAACCAGTCAACCAGTTAAACCACTTCATTGACTCGGCTGCAGTATTGACTAAACTGTAGTTGAAACTGCAGCTGTGTCGGATTGGAAACAATCTTTGTGTGATTACCGGTCAGAGGCCCGTTGACCTGCTGCATGTTGCCCAGGATCTTCTGTCCCAGCACGTGGATCAGCCTGGTGACCACCTGAGGATATCTCCTCTTGATGGAGTTCAGCGCTCCTTCAGGCAGCTTGGCCA